>NC_050097.1:169912255-170517088 GCF_902167145.1 Zea mays | reverse complement strand
CATGCTGTGTCCCAGCTCGACGCCATTCCACGGCATCATACTGGGCCACCAGGCCTACCCACTTGAGCGTATCACCTTACTTGTCATGTTTGGTGACCCCCCAACTTCCGCATCGATTGATTACAATTTAAGGTGGTGGACTTCCCGGGGTCCTACAACGCCATTCTCGTGAGGCCATACCACGCCAAGTTTATGGTCGTCCCTAACTACAAGTACCTAAAGCTGAAGATGCCTGGTCCGCACAAAATCATCACATCATCCGCCTCATTCAAGACCACCTACACTTGCGAGCTCGCCTCAACACTGGTCGCAACAAGGGAGTTGGCCGAGCTTCAAAAGATTGCCCCAAGGTGCCTCAAATGCTCCCAAAGCCAGCTCCGACACCTTCAAATCCGCCGAGCATACAAAGGAAGTCCCGATTAACGCAAATGACACCTCCAAGCATGTTCACATCGGGGCAACACTCTCCGACGATAGGAAAGCACGCTCATCGACTCCCTCTAGGCTAACTGCGACATCTTCGCTTGGTAGCTCGTGGACATGCAGAGATCCTAAGGGAAGTTGCCAAGCACTCCCTAAACATCTAGTCGACGGTCAGGCCAGTCGCTTAGCAGTTTCGTCGCTTCATCGAGGAAAAGCGCAAGGTCATCGGCGAAGAGGTTGCAAAGCTCTAAGTTGTAGGGTTTGTAAGAGAAATACACCACCTAGTGTGGGTTGTGAGTCCCGTACTTGTTAATAAAAAGAAAGGGAGATGGAGGATGTGTGTTGACTACATGGGCATTAATAAGGCATGTCCCAAAGACCCTTTCCCTCTCCCCCGCATCGACTAGGTCGTAGACTCCACCACAGGGTGCGAGCTCCTTTCCTTTATGGATGCCTACTCGAGCTATCACCAGATCTCCGTGAAAGAAACCAACCAACACGTCACCACATTCATTACCCCTTTGTAATGTTTTGCTATGTATCCTTGCCCTTCTGATTGAAAAATGTCAGGGCAACGTACCAGCGTTGCATGCTCCAATGCTTTATCGACTAGGTCGGACGCAACATTGAAGTCTACATCGACAACATCATTGTGAAACCAAGAAATCAGATGACCTCATCGTCGACCAAGAGGAGACATTTGACAACCTCCAAATGTTCCGGATCAAGCTTAACCCCAAGATGTGCGTCTTTAGGGTGCCTAAGGGTAAGCTTCTAGGCTTCATGGTCTCCGACCGCGGGATTGAAGCTAACCAAGAAACGATCGAAGCCAACCAACTTATGGGTCCCATCCAGAACCTTAAAGGAGTGCAATGGGTAGTTGGATGAGTCGCCACGCTCAACCTGTTTGTCTCTAGGCTTAGAGAAAAGAGCATGCCCCTTTACAAACTCCTCAGGAAGAGCGGCCATTTTTCTTAGACTGTAGAAGCCCAGGAGGCTCTTTACCAGATAGTGATGTTCCTAACTTCACCACCGGTTTTTGTCATGCCTGACATAGGAAAAAACCCTCCTCCTCTACGTTGCAGCCACCACCCAAGTGGTCAGTGCTGCACTAGTTGTGGAAAGAGAGAATGAGGGCGCATACTCAAAGTGAGTGTCCCATCTACTTTGTTAGTGAGGTGTTGAACAAGTCCAAGGCTCAGTACCCATGGATCCAAAAGCTGCTCTACACAGTCCTCATCGCCAAGCGAAAGTTAATACACTACTTCGACCGGCAGCCCGTGTCAGTGGTGTCCACCATGCCCCTTAGTGAAATTGTTCGCAATCGAGATGCGTTTGGGCACATCACAAAATGGTCCCTGAACTCAATGGGCTCGACATCAGCTACATCTCTAGGACTACGATCAAGTCCTAGGCTTCTGCCGACTTCGTCGTAGAGTGGACGGAAGCGCAGGAGCCTCCCCCAGTCACGGACCCAGAGTACTGTACCATGTTGTTTGACGATCCTACCTCAAGATAGGAAGCGACATGGGTGTCAACCTCACATCGCCTCAGGGACATAAACTCCACTACACTATCCGCCTCCACTTCGATGCCACCAACAATGTTGCTGAATACGAGGCCCTCGTCAACAGACTCTGGATCGCAGCAGTGGTGGGCGAGATGGCTTCTAGTCGGGGGAGACTCCAAGTTGGTCGTCGACCAGGTCATGAAGTCAATGGAGCCACACGACCCGCGGATGTGCGCGTACTATAGCAAGGTATATAAGCTGGAAGAGAATTTCAAAGGCTTCGAGCTGCACCACACCTACAGACATTTTAATCCCGAGGCTAACAAACTCTCGACAATCACATCGAGACAAAAGCCCTTTCTAGACGGGGTCTTTACCTTCGACCTCCACGAACCTTCCATGAAGATCAAGCAACAGTAGGAGGAGTCGGGTAAGGCAACTGATGAACAAATAAATCGACCCTGTGACCCAAGCTCAGGGGCTGGTCGCAATGGCCGACCAGCAAGACATGCGCCAACCCTTCATCAATCAACGGACAGACTATCGGTGTTTGTTACTCGACTGCGCATCACAGGGTTCCCATGTGATGCTTTTGGGTAGAACGACGTCGTTGATCGTGACTCGATGGTTCGTATGGTGACACGATAGAAAGTCACGTGGATTTATACAGGTTCGGGCCGCGAGAGCTGCGTAACACCCTACTTCCTATGGTGATTCTTGTGTGGTAGAGAGATTACAAGTTGGGAACTATCAGTGTTGTGGGTCAAGGTGAGATGAAAATGGTAGGGGTGCTTCCTAGCCTTATATACACAACGAAGGAGAGCTATGCTGCACAAGTGATAAACATAATCCATTCGTCTATCTCCCTGTTTGTAGCGAACCGTCTTCCTACATCTCTGGAATCCTCTTCATTCATCCGCCCGAGTTACCGCTGGGGGCTAAGCCTGTCGGGTGATCGCAACCATTCGCCCGATATGCTCGTGCTCATGTAGCGCTTAACTCAGGCATTGGCCTTTACCGGTTCCGAGTGGGCTTTCCTCGCCTGGTTTCCTTCAGTTGGCCCATCCGTAGGATGACCCAGGAGGAAACCTGTCGGGTGGCCCAGGATGCGTTTCAATGTGCGTGAGGGCCAAGGGGATATCCATCCCCCATAAGCCCCTGAGGCTTGAGTCATTTTTGAGGATAATTGACTTGTGACTTTAAGATAAAACCTCGTCTCGTGATTATTCCTTGTTTTTTCAGTGGTTGCTTCATCCTTACGCTGTGTCCATTGGGTGTAGCCTCCGAGCTTTAAATTTATTTTGAGTAATCAAATCAAAGGTCTTCATTGTCTGCTTTTGAGATTAGCTTTCTTTCTTCGTCCTTTCTGTATCCATTCGGTGAACCAGAGGTGCACCCAATGGGTGTAGCCCCCGAGCTTTGAATTGATTTTGAGTAATCAACTCAAAGGTCATCACTATTCGCTTTTGAGTTTAGCATTCTTTCTTCGGCCTTTCTGTATCCATTGGGTGCTTCGAACGTGCACCCAATGGGTGTAGCCCCCGAGCTTTGACTTGATTTTAATTAATCAACTCAAAGGTCATCACCGTTCGCTTTTGAGTTTAGCATTCTTCCTTTGGCCTTTTCTGTGTCCATTGGGTGCACCAAAGGGTGTAGCTCCTGATATTTGAATTGATTTTGAGTAATCAACTCAAAGGTCTTTTCAGCTTGCCCTCAGAAGATTTTGATGTACTCCGATGGTGATGCTTGTCCACCCCTCGCTTGGTTTGAAATTGCTCCGACTGGAATTCCTGAGGACTAGAGGCCTGGCCGACTGAGTATGAACCAGGGGAGGTCCGGTTGGACGGCACTCTACCAAGGTCTTCAATGCCTCTGCTGATTGGACTTTTGCCCGATAGAGTTCTAGCTGCCTTCAATTTGACCGATCTTGCTTTTTGTCATTGGGTAGTCATTGCGTATATTTTGCAGGTCACGCCGCTTCAGAAAATCTCGAAAAATCCGGATGGTACACCTAATGGGTGCATTCGACGGGTGTATATCCATTGAAAATTGCCCATTGTCTAGTCTAGAAATAGTAAATTGACGTGATGGAGAGGTGTAATGCTGTGTCCGAGCGGTTGACTTTGATTTCCTCTGGTGTTGTGCTATGTGAATCGGCGCCAGTAGTCTGACCTCTTTCTTGGAAACTTAAGTTGCTATTGAAGTCCTATGACTGTTCGCTGAACGGGCAGGAAACGAAGGGTCGCCCTCTACTTTCTTTAAATAGCCTGCTCGCCCTCGGCTGTCTTCCTCACCTGTTCTTGTTCATATGCTCTCCTCTTCCCCTTTTCCTACTCACCCAAGAGAGCCATGGCCAGTGGGAAAGGAAGTAAAGGCAAGCGTCACTCAGCGGAGGGGAAGCGCAAGCGCCCTTCGTGTCCTCCATCAGAGGACTTTGGGGACTCGGAGTACTCTAAAGAGCAGTTCTCCTTCGAGTACGACGACTCTCCTCCGCCGGCATCCCCCGTGGCGTCGTCCAATGACTTAGACGATTCCATGGGGCTATCAGCGGCTGAGGGGGCCTACATCGATACGTCGAGCGCGCAGGGCTCGGGGGGTCGGATGACTCAGATGGGGAGGACCCCTCGGAGGACTCCTCAGAGGAGGAAGAGGATTCCTTGGGGGAGGAATCCAAGGAGGAGGGCGGCGGCGGCGAGGGAAGTGGCAACGGCGGTGCGTATGGCGGCAGAGGTGGCGGTGGTGGCAGCGATGACAAGAGCGGCGGCGGCGGCGACGCCGGTGACGATGTTCCACCGGCATAAATAGTAGTCTAGTGTAGTGGTAGTTAGTAGGTAGCGGTTGTGGTAGTAGTAGTAGTGGGAATGATAGTGGAGAAGTGAGGATATTAGGGTCGGTTCATAATGAGTTGACCCTTTTCCTTTGTAATGATCTTCTTCTGATGAATGAAACATGCTTGTCGTATCTGATCCTGAATTTATGTTTCTATTCAACTTACGCTTCGTCTGATAAATCAATTCAAGTGAACCCAACTGACGATTCCAAATGACAAGCCGTGTTGATAGGTTCGACTGACAACTCTGCCCGACTTATTCTATTCGGTTGAAAATTGGTCCGAGTTACTTGCCTGTCACAATGCGCCCGACTTAGTGTGTATATATGCCCATGCCAACTGTTTCCCGGTGCATGAACCCTAACTCTGCTTTTCCTTTGCCACAATCTAGTCTCTGAAACTCCCGCTCGTCCTTGCGGTTGTGCTCAAGCCTACTTGCTCGTGAGGTCCGGATGGCGCCTAGGAAGAAGAGACAGGGGCTGCTACACCCGCTATTCCCCCAATCAATCTGAATAGCCAACTTCCATTCTGTGATAATTATGCTTCTGTTGTCTCTGAGTCTAACCTTCATCTTGTCAAAATCGGTGTTCTCTCGTCCAAGGAATTGTGCTCTTGGCAGATCTTGTAGGGGATCATTGTCCCGACAGAGGATACTCATGAGTCAGTTGTTTTTGTTCCCTTCTTGACCCAAGGATTGGGTCTGCTGGTTTCTCCCTTCTTTCGTAGTCTCCTCGATTTCTATTATCTCAACCTGACTCATCTGAATCCTAATTTCGTGCTTCAAATCGTTGTTTTCGTCCATCTCTATGAGGCCTTCCTGGGGGTTTATCCGCACTTTGGTCTGTGGAAGTACCTATATCACTGTAAGCCTAAAATGGGTGGAGGGAAGCATCGGTTGGTCAGCAACGCCAGCTTGGAACTTCGTCGGGATAGGAAGACTGAGTATCTTGACATCTCATTGAAGGATAGTATCAAGGGATGGCGTTTTGAGTGGTTCACCATGGAAAATCACAACAAGTCGCTAACCGCCCGCACTAGGAGGTAGCCCGATGTTCGAACGTCGAGTTGGATAGAGGTCCCAACTGAGTTGGAGCTTGGTGAGGCTAGAATTCTGCTTGTTGATATATCTAGCCTAAAGGACAAGGGTTTGACTATTAAGGCTATTGTCATTGACTTTTTTTATGAATATCCAGCCTCTGAAGGTCAGGGTTTATCCGGCTTATCTGTATATCGGAGTGAACGACCCCTCTCGGATTACCAATAGGCAGATATCTGAGGAGAATGTCTTGAGACGAGTTGAGTTGATGCTGAGGGGTAGAATCTCGAATGTTGGCGCTCCTCGGTCTTACTTTGCTTGGAATCTTCACCCGACGGTAAGTGCCGACTATACATAGCTTTGTTCTGTTATATGTGGTGCTCTTACTGTGGGATTTTGTTGTTGGAGAGATCCTTTTCAGAGCATGTGTGTAATCCGCCTGTTCGAGGGGAAGATGATAGTCTTGGACATAGAGTGCTACCTTCTCTTGATAAAGTAGAGGTCATACTTGCTGCACATAGGGGTTTGTCTGAGGAGGAGAGGCAGACCCACTTCCTTATGTGAGCTGCCGCTGATGATGCTGAAATTGAAGCTATCCTCAGTGCATTCGCTAGAGAGTCATCTAGGTCTGCTCGAGTTGAGTCAGGGAGTGTCGCTCCTAGGCACTCAGTTGGCGGGGAGAGAAGAATTTGTAGTTCTGAGAGTGCCCGTCACAAGCGAGCGTGCCAGGAAAATTCTCAGGATGAGTCTACCGAAAGCGAAAAAGAAGAGGAGAAGGCTTCGATGCTCATCTGGCTTGGAGCTGGGGATTGTCCCTGCCGCACCAAACCCTATTGATGGTGCAGCGAATGATGGCCTTGAGGATGATGTGGAAAGCTGTGGCGGTGCGAGGGCTAGCAGGTATGTTATGGAGGAGCAGGAGGATGATGACAAAGAGGAGGTCTTCCCCGTGGTTCGTAGGGATTGTCGTAGTAAGGCTGACAATGACATCCCAGACCTTGCTCTTTCGGGATTGATGAGTCTCCAGGGGTGACTATGTCTACCATCGATAGCGCGCTTGAGAAGGTTATCCCTGAGGATCTTTTGCTCGAGCTTCCTGAGATCGGGGGCGTCGACATCTGTGTAGAGTGCCCAGACGGCGCGCCCTCTGCTAGTCCTCTGGCTAGGCAAGAGGTAACCCCGCCAGTTTGCCGTGGGTCTCCAGCCCATGTGTGCGTTCCTGCCCCCGAGGGTCCTAGGACCGGCTCCCTCTCTGCTGCCTCCATGGATGTCCATGTGGGGTCACCGGTGCTTCGGTCTGACGATGCTGCAGTGACAAGCTCCAATCTGCTCGTTGGTTCGGCTAGCCCGGCCACCTTAGAGGTCAGTGGTTGCAGCGCTGAACACCTAATGGGTGCTCCTGGAGTTGAGACCCCAATGGGTGCTACACTTAGTTTAGATTACCCCGTACCTTTGATGTCTGGTCCTGATCGTGACGTTGCTTCTGTTGATGTCCCTTCTCTTGGGAGTGCCCCGATTCCTCCAACCCTAGGGTTCCCCTCTTTCCTCTCCCATCTTCAGGTGTATAAGTCCCTGCTTTACTTGGCTTTCGTTAATGGGTGCTTTATTTGCTAACTTCTGAACCCACAAGGAGTCTTGGATTTGGTGTCATATCGGCTAAGATCATGTGGTGCTCCCATTCCCGAGCAGATTTCATCCCTGTCGCAGTGGAACCTCCTTACTCTTCAAAAACGGATAGATGATCTTGAGTCTGTAAATGATGGTGAGCCAGTTGATAAAACATCCTTTTAGCATGTCTTCCCATTTATGTTACAAATCGTTGTGAATATTTTTCCAGCTTTGATTCGGTGGTGCTCTGATTCCTAAGAGAGATGTGCATAGGGCCAGGCTGACCTTAATCTGGTGACTATGTTCCTTAACAGCACCCGTACCATGAATTCTTCTCTACATGTGACACTTGATTCGGATAAGAAAGCTCATGAGGTAACCTACCAGGGACTCCAAATCACCTATTTTGTGTTTTCAACCCTTCATCACGAGTTCTACCCGCAGGAGGAGATGCGAAAACTTCTTGGCTCTAGGAACAACCTGGATAGGTTGTACCGGGATGCTAGTATCTCCCTTACCACCTTGGAGAGGAGCCATCGCTTCACTATGACGGAGTTGGAATTCAAGAGGGATGAGCTGAAAGAATCCCAAGATGAGGAGTCGAGGCTCAATAAGTCTTTGTCCTTGAAGGATTCCATCATCAGAGAGCTTCGTGTCTCAAGGAGATGGTGTCGTAGGAGCTAGAAGCTGCTCGCCGCGACACGAAGACCGCCCGTTGTGTTGTCAAGGTCATGGAGGACGACCGAGTTATCATGAAGGCGTTGTGCGACAAGGCAATGGATAAGGCGATCTGGGCTAGTTGGATGCAGATGAAGAGGGTCAGAGTCATGGTACCCGATGACATTGCTGCGGATGTGCTTGCTGCATCAGGTTCCTCGAGTAATCTGGATGTTTCTGGTGGCCCTGTTGACGATGTCTCTCGCGGGGATGCCCCTGCACAATGATTAGAACGAAAAACTAGATTTTGGTCGGTTTAGTCGTCAGAGGACATTTTTTCTTGAGATGATTATTTTTGAGATCTATCGAGATCTTATTGAGCGTTGAGTTGCCCCCACTTCGCTGAATGTTTCTGCTGATAGGGCATAGTGCACACCCTTTGTTTCGTAAGTCATGGTGCGTTGCGCCGATATAATGTGTTTCCGTCTTAGGCCGATCGCTATGTTATTAGGGTATAGTAGTCACCCTAGGTCTTGTAAGCATGAGCGTGTTGCACTGACTTAAGGCATTTCCGACTTAAGCCGATCGCGCCGTTAGTAGGGTATAGTAGTCACCCTAAGTCTGGGAAGCATGAGCGTGTCGCACCGACTTAAGGCATCTCCGACTCGTAGACCATGAAGAATATAGTGTTTTCGTGCAAAGTTTGGCTGGGTTGGGTTCACAGACTCTAGACTAAATAAGGTAGTTCCCTGATCCATTTTCCCGTGAGCTTTTCATTCTTGTCAAATACTTTCTTCCTGATTGCCTCGAGTATCATCATGTTGGCTCTTTCTACTTTCTTCCAATCCCTCTCCGATAAACTGGCGCATACTTGACTTGGATGCTTCTTTACTCACAAAAAATCGAAGAAATCTGCGCTAGTGAAGTTAGATCCTAGGTCTATGATGATACTATTGGGTATCCCAAACCTGAATATGATTTCTTGGATGAACTCCACTGCCTTGGCTGAGGTTAAGGTCGCAATTGGCTTGTACTCTATCCATTTTGTAAATTTGTGGATGGCGACCAGTATGTGGGTGTACCCATCTTGAGCCTTCTTGAAGGGTCCAATCATGTCCAGCCCCTAGCATGCAAAGGGCCAGATTATCGGGATAGTTTGCAACTGCTGAGCTGGTAGGTGTTGCTGCTTAGATAAGAAATGACATGATTCACATCTATGGACTAGATCAGCTGCATCTTTCTTTGCTGTCGGCCAATAGAAACCTGCTTTGAAGGCCTTCCCTACTAAGGTTCTTGATGTTGCATGTATTCCACATTGCGCTGCATGGATTTCTTCTTGCATATGGTTTCCCATAGCTGAATGGATGCATTTCATGAGGACTCCTACTGCCCCTCTCCTGTACAGCAATCCTCCTATGATGACATAATGAGTTGATTGCCTTGCAATACGCTTAGCAACAGCCTTGTTGTCTAGTTCCTCCTCATTTTTGATGTATTTGATAATTGGCTCCCTCTAGTCCTTCGGGTCTAACTCTGCCTGATCTAATGCCTTGCATTCTTTGGCGGGTCCTGGTGTGGTGCTTGGCTATCGTATCTCCTGGACAAAGATGCCGGGTGGAACCTGCCTGTTGGAGACTTGTTCTCAAATGCTATGAGTTAAGAACAAGGCAACACAAATGTTAATGGTTAAAGACCTTCGTCCTTCGAAGCATTATCTCCTTTAGGATATAATGATCTTCAGACAAAGGTCATGAAGGACATACCTTCATTAACTCAATATATAATGAAGGGTCATATGACACATATGAAAAACATGAATAACCATATGATATCATTAGATTGTTTATATTTTCATTATATAATCATGAATAAACATCAACGATATTGAATTACATATATACCTTCGGCTTGACAGAAGGTGAGAATCCAAATGTGACGTGCGAGTGAATACAAGTCAGCGTGAACAGCACGGTGTTACTGTTCATCTATTTATAGGAACATGACGTAGCCTGGGTAAAGTTACATCCAAGTCCTTGACATTTACTATTGACTAAGGAGTAATTTGTCGAGGACTAAGCAGTCTTTTCCCCTTTAGATCGGTTTCATTCTCCATCACTGTCTTTGCACTTAGCCGAAGCTTCTTCATCCATAGCTTCGGAACTGATTCATCCTTCTTCCAAACCGCTCCTTTCATACCGTGCACACCTTCATCTCAAAGCCGAAGGTTCCTGTGACAATATATTATACTTGGAAAACATGTTAGTCGTGTTTTTGAGGACCTTCAAAAGACGAAGGCCCCCAACAGTAGCCCCTCGTAGTATTAATTTGTTCTTGTAACAACAAATTCAGACTGCGACATGAACGAAGGCCTTAAGCCGAAGGTCCAAAAAAACACCTTCCCTTCGCTAGAATAGCGAAAGTCAATGACAAATGGGGCCCTCCAAGTTGCAAAGCGCTAGGCGTATAAATAGGAACCCACAACGGCAGCATTTGGTACGCTATTTCTGCTGTTTGCATTATTTTCTCAAATTTTTAACTCTTGCTTATCAGCCCTCGCCTGATTTTTGAGCTTCGGTTTAAAGATAAGTGCTTGCTCCATGTCCGAGGAGAAGAAGATGACTGAGGAGAAGAAGATGATTGAGGAAGAGAAGTTGTATGAGGAGAAGAAAGTTGCAGATCCTTTTATTGCTGGGTTTTACGAATCCATGGCAAAGACAAACACAGAAAAAATCTCAAAGGAAATAATGGAGGATTTATCTGAAGATTCTGATGACAGTGATGATTTTGATGTGGAAAGTGGAGATGAAGATTCTGAAGATCGCCCCTGGCGGCCAAGCCATACTATCTTCGGAAAGTCAACCATTAAGCAAAGTCATGTTGACGCTATGAGAGGAAGATACTTTCATGACATGTCTATTGTGAGGGTTGGAGGAGACAGCACCGCCCGTGCTCCTGAGGAAAATGAGGTGGTTATTTACAAAAGCTTTTTGAAGGCGGGTCTTCGATTCCCATTAAGCAGATTTTTGGTTGAAGTGCTAAAGATATTTCAGATCTTTCTTCATCAACTTACTCTCGAAGCTATAATTAGAATGGGCTTGTTTGTTTGGGCTGTAAGAAGCCAAGGGCTAGAACCGAGCGCGAAGTGTTTTTGCAGTATGCATGAGCTTTTATACGAGACAAAGGCTACCGGAAAAGAGCAATATCACAACAACTTCGGTTGTTACGAATTCATTGCTCGCTCTAATGCAAGCTACCCGGTTCCAACATACTAGAAAAGATGGCCTAAGGCCTAGATGGAGGAATGATTTTATGTTAAGAATAATCTGATTGAGAGGGAGGATATTAAGGAAATTATCGAGCGCCCCATCTGGTCTCGCTTCGGTCTTCGAAGGCCGAAGGTGACTATTGAAAGTGATGCCGAAGCGTGTCAGGAGGCTTTTAGCAATGTCCGTGCTTTCATTGGCACAAGAGATATAATCCAAGAACACATAGCCTATTGGGTGTGGCCACTTGTGGATAGCTGGGAGATGCCGAAGGAGACTACTGCTGAATCCTGCGAAGGTGGACTAGTTCGATTGAAATATACCTTCAGATTCAGAGAGAAGTTTGACGAACCAAATGATGACTGGTTGAAATGCATTGAAGCTACTAGCAACGAGTTGCTTGAGACATATACCTGGGCCGAAGATGATGCCTTGTCCTCAGCCTTCAGGGGTCGGGGCAAGAAAAGATTGAACAGGGTTTTTGATGCAATTGGCTTCATATATCCTGATTACTGCTACCCTTTGAGAAGGCAAGGAAAAAAAGGAAAACTGCCGCTTCGGCCACCATTGCTGTGCCGAAGGGCAAGAAAATAAAGGTTTTGACCCACCGACCTCGATATATTGAAACGACCGTAGTGCCTGAATTTGGTGAAGGGACCTCCTCCGCTGCCGAAGCAAAACAAGCTGCTCCCACCACCCGGAGCACTGAAGGATCCATTGTAGTGCTGAAGGTGCCTATAGTCGGGCCAGCAGAAACCAAAGATGATGCGGCCAGAGAGCCAGAATTGGAAAAAACAGCGATGATGCCAAAAATTCTGAGTCCACCGGTAGAGGCAGAATTGCTGAAGGTGACAAAGGCTCCTGCCACAACTCCCAAGAGGAGGAGGATGGCCAGTGTGCTAGACGCTGTCATAGAAACCGCAAGAATATTAACTCCTGCTCCCGCAATGAAAATTGCTGAAGCTGCTACGGCTGAGGCTGAAGCCGAAGCTGCTACGGCCGAAGCCAAAGCTGAAACTGAAGCCAAAACTGAAGCCGAAGTTGTGCCTTCAGCGTCTGTTGAGATGGAGCCCGCTGCAACTGAGAAAGAAATAACCGAAGAAGCTAAATCTCCTGATCCCGAAGCTCTATCCAAGAATCTTGATTTTATTATTCGTCATGCTTCGGGAAAGAAATTATCTGAAGGGGAGATTGTAGAGGCCAACCATTATGCCCAAAAACTGAAATACCCAAAAGGGGCCATGGTGTTCAATGGTACAGACAAAGATAATTTCTTGTACTGTTTCCTGGACAACAAAGAGATATCTGTCTGCCGGGAGATGGCTAAAAGTATGGGATTTCCAAAGCTCGAAGTTGGCCTCTCCGCCATGTCAAAGGATGACCTCGCGGACAACCTTGCATTCAACATCCTAAAGGTACAGGAATTATAAACTAGTTTATGAATTTGGGAACAAAGTTTTTATTCTCATACTAAACATTTATCCTTCTTTTTCACAGGGCTTAATTCTGAGCAATGCCCTGAGGGTTCAAAAGAATTTTGAGGATCAAAGCTGCACAATAGCTCTTGGCAACCTTCGATTAGAGGTAATTCAGCTGAGAAACGAAGCCCTGGAGAAAGACAAAATTCTAATTTCATTGGTGAATAAAGTGAAGGAAGATGAGATGAAATACAATGCCCAGACCGAAGCTCATAAAGCTGAGGTTGAAGACCTTCGACAAAAGCTTGCCGAAGCCAATGAAAATTGCGCAGTCGCAAAGGCTAGCCAAGAGATTAGTGAATGGTGGAAGACCAAACTAGAGAAAAATATTGAGGAGCTTCACGAATCTAAGGAAAGATGTTTTGAAAAATCCTTGGATTGCGTGAAGAAGTTAAAATCTAGCTTTTCCAAAGTGGGTGCTTATTCCTCTAAAGAAAATTTTATCCGAGGCGACCCTAAGGGCGTTATTGAATGGATAAGCGGGGAAGCCGAAGCTTTCGAGGAAATTCTGAGCGATCGTGGGGATATTTGTGCTTTCTCCGGCGCTCAGGGAATCTCAGCTATTCTAGAGAAGGCATGATGTGATCACGTCAAAGCTACAGCTCAGGCCGAAGCCGCCTTCTCCATAGACGACACAAAAGACCCTTCAACCGAAGCAACTTTGGTGGGTGGAAAGTTTTATTCTGATGTTTGAGTGCACGGTGGCTGAGAATTGGCCAACGAAATTATAAAGAAGAATGAAAAAGACATCCATGACGCTCGGGAAGAAGCTAAGCGAGCTAAAGAAGCTGTCGAGCGCAAAAGGCGCATAGGTATTGTTTTTGAATTTTAGCTTCGGCACTTACTTTGTGACTTCGAACTAATAGTTTACCTACTGCAGCTGAACTGTCGCCGCTGCCGGAGCCGTACAACCCTCTGGCTGATCCAGACATGAAGGAAGCATTAGATGCAATAAGCATTGCTAACTCTATTATCGACGAAGTTGTTGACAAGTTATTGAACGAAGCCACAGAAAAAATTCTTAGGAAAGAGTAGACTTTATTGTAATAATACTTTGTAATATTTGATGTATGGAACAATTAATGAGACATGTAAATTACTGTAATTTATTTCTTTACGATGCATGAAATTTACGCACATACCGTTTTTGAGCCTTCAGCAAAAAAACACCTTCCCTTCTTTTCATGCTTCGTAAAGAAAGAAGCCCCTTCTATGGGAAGTCTGATAAAACTGTATTTCCCGAAGTTTACTTTGTGGCTCAGCACATTTCCACTTTATAAAATATTGCCGAAGATTTGCTTTGTATCCACTTTTGTGCCGTTGATGCGATATGATGTAATGTTATGCGGAATGATATGATGATATGATGCAAAATGATGATGACGCCGAAGACACACACACGCCCACACTGGAATACACAAGACTCTGCATCCCCTTAGGAACGTCTTTTGAGTCTTTAAGCTCTGCATCCCCTTAGGAACGACTTTTGAGCTTCTTCATCTTCTATTTCGGTGGCATTTAAGCTCTGCATCCCCTTAGGAACGACTTTTGAGCTTCTTCACCTTATATTTCGGTGGTATTTGGCTCTGCATTCCTTTAGGAATGACTTTTGAGCAGAAAACTTACGTTGTGCTCCCTTAGGAGCGACTTTTGCAGCTTCGGATCATAATTTTTGGCTCTGCATTCCTTTGGGAACGACTTTTGAGCAGAAAACTTATGCTGCGCTCCCTTAGGAATGACTTTTGTAGCTTCAGATCATAATTTTTGGCTCTGCATTCCTTTAGGAACGACTTTTGAGCTTCGGAATTTACTCCGCTTACTTAGAAACGTCTTTCGAGCTTTGGAAGTCCATGATGAAGATATATTTTACTCTGATGCAGACACAATTATTACAAGAAGTTGAAATTAAGTTCTTCATTACTTGTTTCTCATACAAAAAATGAAATGTCATAAAATATAAAGGTACATAAAAAAGTAGGATATTCCTCAGTATATATGCTTTGATTTTGGTACGATGCTATTGACTGTACGAGCTTCGGACTCCTCCCTGAAGTCACGCTGCTGTTGGGCGTGCTGGCGCCCTTCTAGCTGCTGGCTTCGGGTGTGAGTAGGTGGCAATGGTGGTGGTAATGGGAGTTGGGGCCAGGAAGCTTGTGAATGACTTGCTGAAGCAACAGAAGCTGCAAGTTGATTACCCACGTATTCTGGTATATAGGGAGAGTAGCACAAAGTAGTATGTAAGACCTGCTTCGGTTGATTCTACTGTGCTTCTGCTTCGACAATCTCCTTTTGCTTCTGAATGGTGACCTGGCATGTTCTTGTAGTGCGGCCCTTATCTTCACCACAGAATAAGCAATGGAGCTTTCTGGGCTGATCCCCATACCCTCCTCCGAAGCCCCTGCCGCCTCTGCCCCTTGGGGCTGGTGGCCTAAAAGAGCTTTGTTGTTGCCCTAAAGATTGTGAGCTATGCTGTGGCCTCTGAAGCTGGCTTCCTCTGTCATCACTCAGACTAGAGTTATGGATTGATCTGACATGCCTAGGGTGGATTCTTCCTCCGAAGCCCCTAGTCATCTCAGAAAACCTATAAGCTTCTTCCCTTCTCTAGCGTAAATCATTATCAGCCCGGATGTACTCATCCATCTTCTAAATAAGCTTCTCCAGGGTCTGAGGGGGTTTCCTGGCAAAGTATTGAGCTGTAGGTCCTGGCTGAAGCCCTTTGATCATGGCCTCAATGACAATTTCATTGGGTACTGTGGGTGCTTGTGCTCTCAGACGCAAGAACCTCCGGACATACGCCTGAAGGTATTCCTCGTGGTCCTGCGTGCATTGGAACAGAGCCTGGGCAGTGACCGGCTTCGTCTGAAATCCTTGGAAACTGGTGATCAGCATATCCTTCAACTTCTGCCATGATGTAATTGTTCCTGGACGAAGAGAAGAGTACCAAGTTTGTGCGACATTCTTGACTGCCATGACGAAGGATTTTGCCATGACTGCAGTGTTACCGCCATATGAAGATATGGTCGCTTCGTAGCTCATTAGAAACTGCTTCGGGTCTGAATGACCATCATACATAGGGAGCTGGGGTGGCTTGTATGATGGGGGCCATGGGGTAGCCTGCAGTTCTGCTGATAGAGGAGAAGCATCATCAAAAGCAAAATTTCCATGATGGAAATCATCATACCATTCATCGTCCTCATAGGAATTGTCCTGACGAAGCTCTCTGCGTTGAGGTCTTCGGTCCATGTAATATTGGGTGAGATGACGCATTTCATCAGCGACCTCATCGATCTTCTTCTGAAGATTAGCAAGACGAAGCATCTTCTCCTTCTTCCTATGGACTTGCTGATGAATTGCTTCGAGGTCCCTGATTTCTTGGTCCAACTCCTCCTCCTGAGGCGTTGGACTTGTAGCCTTTCTCTTTTGGCTTCTAGCTTCATGCAGTGTTTCTTGGTTGACATACAGTGGCTGCAATGCAGCCACTAGCACTGAAGATTTCTTCGACGACATGACGAAGGTCACAGCTTGCCGAAGGTGGTCGAATGAGTTCACCGGAGGTGGGCGCCAATGTTGGAGACTTGTTCTCAAATGCTATGAGTTAAGAACAAGGCAACACAAATGTTAATGGTTAAAGACCTTTGTCCTTCGAAGCATTATCTCCTTTAGGATATAATGATTTTCAGATGAAGGTCATGAAGGACATACCTTCATCAACTCAATATATAATGAAAAGCAGGGTCATATGACACATATGTAAAACATGAATAAACATATGATATCATTAGACTATTTATATTTTCATTATATAATCATGAATAAACATCAACAATATTGAATTACATATATACCTTCGACTTGATAGAAGGTGAGAATCCAAATGTGACGTGCGAGTGGATACAAGTCAGCGTGAACAGTACGGTGTTACTGTTCATCTATTTATAGGCACAGGACGCAGCCTGGGTAAAATTACATCTAAGTCCTTGACATTTACTATTGACTAAGGAGTAATCTGTCGAGCACTAAGCAGTCTTTTCCCCTTTAGGTCAGTTTCATTCTCCATCACTGTCTTTGCGCTAAGCCGAAGCTTCTTCATCCATAGCTTCGGAACTGATTCATCCTTCTTCCAGAACGCTCCTTTCATATCGTGCACACCTTCATCTCAAAGTCGAAGGTTCCTGTGACAATATATTATACTTGGAAAACATGTTAGTCATGTTTTTGAGGACCTTCGGAAGACGAAGGCCCCCAACACTGCCCGGCTGGACCCCAGCTTTAACAGTGCATCTGCCGCTATGTTGCGATCCCTTTCTATCTAGTGGGACTCTAGGCCTTTGAATTTATCTTCAAGTTTCCGTACCGCGGCGCAGTAACTACCCATTGAATCAGTGGAGCAATCCTAGTCTTTGTTGACGTAGCTGGCGACAACTAAGAAATCACCGTATACCATCAGTTTCTTGATGCAGAGCGACACAACAATGTTGAGTCCATGTATGAGGGCCTCATACTCTGCTGCATTGTTGGAGGCTAGGAACAATAGTTGAAGTGCATACTTGAGTTGGTCCCCTGTAGGGGCAATGAAAAGGATGTCTGCCCCTTGCAGTTTGAGTGACCCGTCGAAATACATCTTCCTGACCTTAGCTGACTCGGGGTTCTCAGGAACCTAGTGCTTGGTCCATTCTGATATGAAATCTAATAGAGCCTGGGTCTTGATTGCAGTGCGAGGTCAAAACTCTATGTCATGAGCTCCAAGTTCGCATGCCCACTTGGCTGTCCTTCAAACTACTTTTTTGCGGAGTATATCTCCTATTGGGAAACCCATGACTACAATGACTTTGTGATCGTCGAAGTAGTGACACAATTTTCTCACAGTGAGGAGTACCGCATATAATAGCTTCTGCACTTGAGGATATCTTATTTTGGAAGGCCTAAGGACTTCACTGATGAAATAGATAGGATGCCGCATTAGGTATGCATGCCCTTCTACTGCCCGCTCGACTACCAACGCAGCGCTCACTACAGGAGTCATGCAGGAGATGTACAATAGCAGGTCTTCGGCCGGCCGACTAGCCGTGGCTCGGTGTGGTGGCTTAAGGACCAGTGGGGTGGCCAAGAACTTTTTGAGTGCTTCTTGAGCCTCTGGAGTCCACTGGAACCTACCCACTTTCTTGAGTAGTTTATAGAATGGCATCCCCCTTTCGCCGGGCCTTGAAATGAAACAACTTATTGCTGCCATGCACCTCGTGAGTCTTTCTACCTTTTTCTGCGGATGTGGTGGCTCCATCCTCATTATGGCTTCAATATTCTCTAGGTTAGCATCGATTCCTCAATGGCTGACGATGAACCCGAGTAGCTTTCTGGCATGTACCCCGGACACACACTTTTCTAGATTTAGCTTCTAACGGTAGCGCCTCAAGCTATTGAAGACTAGCTGTAGGTCTTCAATGAAGTTGTTTGGGTTTTCTACTTTGATCACCACATCATCAACATAAGCCTCCACCCACTTGCCCTAGTGATCGGCTAAGCATGTCTAGATAGCCCGCTGGTAAGTCGCTGCAGCATTTTTGAGGCCGAACGACATGGAGGTATAGCAGAAGGCTTCGAAAGGCGTGAAGAACGCGTGTTTTTTCTTCATCCTCCTTGGCTAGACTAATCTGATGATATCCAGAGTAATAGTCTAGGAAGGAGAGAATAGAGCATCCGACAATTGAATCGACTACTTGATCTATTCTAGGGAGCCCGAAGGGATCCTTCAGGCAGTGTTTGTTGAGATTGGTATAGTCAAACGCACATGCACCACTCAACTTTATTCTTTTTTAGTACAAGAACAGGGTTTGCAAGCCATTCAGGACGCAACACTTCCCTAATAAATCCTGCTGATACCCGGCGAGCTAATTCAGCCCGTATAGCTTCTCTCTTTTTGGGCGTGAAACAACACTGCTTTTGCCGGATCGGCTTTGCTTGAGAATACACCTTGAGTTGGTGCTCAACCACATCTCTTCGGACTCCTAGCATGTCCACAGGTTGCCATGCGAACATGTCTCGGTTGTCTTGCAGAAACTGGACGAGCGCTTTCCTATTGTCGGTAAGGCTGGAGCTGATGACCGTAGTCTTGCGCTCGTCAGAGAACCTGATGTTGATCCTCTTTGTTTCTTCAGTCGGGCGCATAGAGGTCACGACTGATGCTTCATTCAAGGGAATAGTGAGGTCATCCTTTGCTTGCTTGTCGTTGCTCCATGTTGGGAGTGCCACTGAGGGTCTGACCGTGAGGGCTGTTTGGATGGCCCCCCAGAAGCAATATGTGGCTCCCTGGTAGTCAGTGCGAATAGTGATGACGCCTTGGGGACATGACATCTTGAGGATCATGTACGAGTAGTGCGGGATAACCATGAATTTTGCCAGTTCTGGTCTCCCGATGATGGTGTTGTATCAGCAATCGAAACGAGCTACCTCAAAGCTTAGGAACTCGGTTCGATAGTTGTCCGGGGTGCCGGAGGTGACACACATGTAGAGGTGTTATAGCGGGTACTCTCCCTCAGTCAGCATGATACCGAAGAAAGGGTGTTCAACTGGGTTAAGTTGGCGATCAAAACTCACAAGGCTTGAAGTGTCCGAGGGAAGGTGACATTGATGTTGCTGCCACCATTCACCGCACCTTCTTGACTCGGCTTTCTCGAATCACTGGATCGAAAAGTAGGGGTATTTTCTGGGGTGATCAAAGATAAGCCACTGGTTAGCTCGACTGAAGGAGATGGTGTGCTTTGACCACCAATACGAGGCTGGGGCACTGTTGGTGGCCACCAGGACCTGCCGATCGGTGAGCTTCTGTTGCCTCCTGTTTTCCTGCGCTCCATGCCCCTGAAGATGACATTGAATTCTCTGTTGATGCACGGGAAAGCCCCGCCATACCCTCCACCCTGCTGCTGAGGCTGACTCGGCTTGGGGCTCTCCTCATGGTGGGGGAGGTGGTAGCGGTTGGAACGGTCGGTCGTGCCCAACAGAGTTCTTGAAGTCCCGACAGTTTCATAGAGTGTGGCAAATCTCCTTTTTGTACAGACACTGGGAGTTGAGGATCTCATCCAGTGTCCATACCTTACCGTGGGGTGCACCATGGGTCCGAGTAGCCGGTGGCCAGGCGGTGTGCACTTCTTCGCGAGGCCTCTTGACCCAACGTTTGTTCGATTGCTGGTTCATGTCCTTCCTGGGTGCTGGAGGTGCAGGCTTCACGCTTCCAATGAGGTCTTGGGCTCACTTGTCGGCGGTGATGTAGATGTCCGCCTGCCGGAACAGTTGTTCCAAGTTGACGAGTGCCTTTTGGAGGATGGCTCGGATGAAGGCCGAGTCATTGGATCCTCAATAGAAATCCTCGATCACAGTTGCATTCGTGACTTTAGGAATGCAGTTCCTCATGGTTTGGCATCTCCTAAGAAACAAATGGAGGGTCTCATCGCTCTGGCGCTTGATGGACTTGAGGTCCCATGGTTGCACCGGTTTGTTAGAGAGGGATTGGAAATTCGTGACAAACCGACGGCTGAAGTTTTCCCAGTCATCGATGCATTGTCGTGGTAGATGTCGAAGCCACTGCAGCGCGTCCTGCCCCAGGACAATGGGCAGGTACACTATCATGACATCCTCCATTGCCCCAGCAGCCCGGCGTAACGGTTGTGTAGACTGCCAACCAGCCTCCCAAGTCGTGCTTGGGCTCGTACTTGTCGACGTTGGAGACTTTTAAGTTTGAAGGCCACTGGATTGCTCAGAATCGGGGGTAAGAGAGGAGACTCTGCATGTCCCCCTACCCTCTCGTCGGTGATTGTGTCGTTGGTCCCGGGGAGGCGAACGAGCGTCATGTCGCCTCGATCATCCTAGGGCTAGGTTGCTAGTGGAAGCTGCCGCTGACTCGGTTCTAGTTGCACAGCTATGCGTCGGTCCGCCATGATCCTGATCATACTCCTCTCGTCGCCTTATCTCATCCTCATGTCGATGATCGTGCAAAGTGTTGATGTGGCTTCGCGCGTCTCGCCGACTGTTGATGGACTGGCGTAGGTCGTTCGGTGGGTGAGCGAGGGGCAGATTGTGATTTACCGCCTGGGTGAGCACTTGCCGATAGCCTTCCGCATCTGGGGTGCGCGGTAGACCATTGGAAATCTGTGCCAGGACCCCTAAACCTTGCTCACTATATTTATTGCCCGTGCGAAGTCAGGGAATAGGTTCCGGGAGAGGAGTGGGTTTTTGTGTCGGAGCCGAGCGTCATGCTCGACTTGTTCCCACTCGCGTTCCTGAGCGTGGCGACAATCCCAACGGTGGGAATTGCGGCGCTCTCGGTGTGTTCTTTCGTCGGGGGTCTCCCCCACCTCAGAAGCTTTGTCCCGAGCGAAAGGTTGGGCTAGATCACGCTCTCCAGCTTCATGGTGACGTCGTATGTTATAGCGCCTGTTCCGATGTCGTCGTGCATCGCGCTGGAGGGGCTCCTCCCCTAGCACGGTGGGCTCGTCGTCAAAGATGGGCGCTGTCTCCACTCTCCCTTGGATGAGGAGGACATCCAGGAAGGAGGCTGGAGCAGTGGTGTGTTCACTCCCGATCTCCCTTGAGGGCGGAGTGGTTGGGACGATCACCGGTGGTGCTCCCTGTGTTTTGTTTGGAGCATTCGTCTCCCTCCGTCGAGTGATCCATGTCCACACCTTAGTGGGCGAGGTGGACAATGGAGTTAGTCGTGCTGGAGAAGTCGTGGCTAATCGAGCTATAGTCATCCTGGCACTTCCGGGTTTGGCCTTGTGCGGGACCACACCCCTTTGTTCTCCCGACGGTATTCTTGCTGGTGTAGTTCACAATTTTCCCGCGGCCGCCTTTGGCGATTCCAGGGAAGATTTCTTCCCCGGTGGAGCCGCTGTGCGGTGTAGAGTTCCCTCCTGGCCTGCAATGCAGGAGACGATTCCAAATCAGAAGACTGCTCCTAGACTGAAGGTGATCATGCTCTTGAAGGTGACTGCTACGGAGTTGGCACTTATCAACGTTGCACCCCCTACTTGGCGCACCAACTGTCGGTGTTTGTTACTCGACTATGCACCACGGGGTTCCCCACGTGATGCTTTTAGGCAGGACGACGTCGTTGATCACGACTCGATGATTCGTATGGTGACACGATAGAAAGTCACACAAATTTATATAGGTTCGGGCCGTGAGAGCTGCGTTATAGCCTACTTCCTTTGGTGATTCTTGTATGGGGGAGAGATTACAAGTTGGGAACTATGAGTGTTGTGGGTCAAGGTGAGATGAAAATGGTAGGGGTGCTTCCTGGCCTTATATACATGATCGAGGAGAGCTATCCCGCACAAGTGATAAACGTAATCCATTTGCCTATCTCCCTGTTTGTAGCAAACCATCTACCTACATCTATGGAATACTCTTCATTCATCCACCCGAGTTACCGCTGGGGGCTTAGCCTGTCGGGTGATCGCAACCATCTGCCCAATATGCTTTTGCTCCTGTAGCGCTTAACTTGGGTGTTGGCCTTTACTGGTTTTGAGTGGGCTTGCGACTAGTTGCCTTCAGCTGGCCCATCCATAGGATGACCAAAGAGGAAACCTGCCAGGTGGCCCAGGACGCGTTTCAGTGTGTGTGACGACCCGAGGGATGTCCATCCCCCACACAGATAGTGCCTTGCCCAAGGACATAACCAAAGCAAGGTGACTCTCTCGCAAGGCAAAGTCCTTTGTCCTCCTAGACGGGATGCTTTACAAGAAGAGCGCCTTTGGAATCAAGCAAAAGTGTATCACAATCGAGGAGGGCAAAAATTGCTCGCCGACATGCATAGCGAAACATGCAGGCACCACACGGCCCCACAGTCCCTCATCGGCAAAGCATTGAGGCAAAGCTTCTATTGGCCCAGGGCAATGGCTGACTTCAAACAGGTCATTCGAACTTGTGAAGGTTGTCAGGACTACACACGACAAATCCACATGCTGGCTCAGGCCTTGCAGACCATACCCGTCACTTGACCTTTCGCGGTTTGGGGGCTGAACTTGGTCTGGCCCTTTGAAAAGGCGCCCGAGGGCTTCACCCATCTGCTCATGGTCGTAGACAAGTTCACCAAATGGATCGAGGCGAAGCCTATCGCCAAACTCAAGTCATCGGAAGCCGCTGCATTCTTCTGAGACATTGTGAAGCGCCCCAATCCTCTGGGACTCAAATGTGATACAATTACTAGTCCTAGGAGGCTGGTAAACACATTTATACATCAGATGATTTTAGATCTGCTTAAACGATACAAACCTATAAAGGTGGCGATCAACTTTAAGAGTTGGTCCACAACTCGGAACATATCATCAGAGTGGGGCTGAAGCAGCCCGATATACGCAACGAAGCAAATCAGCGGTCCAACAGCCACAAGCAAGGTTGGGAACAGTCGTAACTCTTACCCGATCTCCTTTTTCTAAAAAACAACAAATAAGCAAGGGTGAGTACAAACGTACTCAGCAGCCCACCTTCACCCGCGGAATAGGGAAATCAGATATAATGCATGGAATATCTGGAGCTCAGGATATTTTGCAGAAACAACAATATTTTATGTAGGGTTGTTTTGTAAAACATTTTGTATTTTGTAAAGCGCATCCTCTCCCAAAGGAGCAGGAAGTTTTTCAATATAGAACAAAATCCCCTGGACTAAACCATCCAGGTATCTCAGCAGTTTCCCACTGGTTTTCATTTTCAAAAACAACTACTGGACTTCCTGTCCACCATAGCTCACGACTCAACCACCGGACCTTTTAAAAACCATTTTTCTCAAACGCACCCTTTTTTGAAAACAAAACATTAATTGCCATACCATACCAGTCTCGTCCATTCCTGTGGACACAGACTATTCGAATAGGTTTTCAAACTCTGCGCAGAGGTGTACACTTTACCCACTAGTTCGGTTTCTGCGATCTCACCGTCGTGAGACCCGAATGCCAAATCTCTTTCTTTCCTCGCACGTCCTAACCTTAACGGTTATACCGGAAGGAGTTAGGCCACCGCCATGTCCAAACCAGACAAAACGTCACCCCTCCTTATCCTCCCGGTGCTCCCCAGCCTTCATAACCCTAGGGTTGGACCGTACGAGTTCAGATTGAGTGACTGCCCACACAGTCTCGAGTGGTTGTACTTATCATGAGTACATGTAGTGAAGGATGACAAACCAGTCCTTATGTGAGGGGACAATCCTTTTGCTCACACCTAAACCAGCTGAGCCATCACCTTAGGCCCTCCCCTAAACCAGGTAGTCCCTGATCATCCCTACTCAAAGGTGATAAGGGTGAAAACCCTTCATCATACACATTTTGAAAAGCATTTTCTTTTGAAAACTCACACCTTTCCTCAAATCATTTGTAACAAATATATCAGGGATTGATTGCGGCAAGCGGCTGGGTGGCCATAATAACTTGTCTCAAAATCATATCATGCATAAAATAACAGGCTGAGGGTTGTGGTTGTAAAACATAGGTAATTTATGCATCAAAGGGATCCAGTGAGCTTGCCGTGCTTATCCGGCGAAGGAGGAAGAGGAGCTCGCGGAACTGGCTTCTAGCTCCACTGCCTGCCGTAGACTTGCAGATCTGGCCTCCGCGAGACGGCACGAACGGTCCGATAACTATGCAACATGAACAAGCAAACATACAAACCAACAAGTATACCAACAAATATTTAGTATAGTGGTCAGAATAGCGATATATGGATGGGTAAGTCTTGAGTAGAATCTGTGTCATGTGGTGTTGATATACTTCTGGTGGTGGAGCGAAGGTGCTTACCAGGAGGGTGGACTGGAGACAAAGCGACACTATGCGTGTAGCCGGCAGAGCGGAGTAACTGAGTGGGTGGGGTGTTTGCCTTGGCTGAGGGTGTTGAGTGTGTGTGGAGAGGGAGAGGGTAGCTGGGTGTATTTATAGCTGGGTGTATGTGGTGTAGCACAGTGAAGTTCACTGTTGGTGAGAATAGTGATGAATGAATCGTCTGACTTAATATGAATAGGAGAGTTATAGGCAGAATATGGGACAAGAGTATTTTGGGAGTTTTCTGGAATATGAACCATGCTTAAGGGATGACATGGTTGGATAGGGAATAGTTTGACAAGAATTTTAGAAACAAGAATGACTGAAATATGAGTTTGGATGGAGGAGTTTTGGATTTTATAATCATAGGGAGAAGAAGAAAAGGAAAGGAATATTCTTGGAATATTCTAGAATTTGAATATTTAGAGATATTTGGAAAATCAAAAATACAAATGTATTTTTGAGCGGGGTGCGAGGAATTATTTTTGGGCTTTTCTTGGGCAGAGGTTTATGTTGGTGGAAACTGTTCCTACCTACTGTGTCACATCAGACAACAGTGAGGTGGGACCCAAATAGCTGGAATGCTGTGGTATTCTGGTTCGAGTGGGCTGTGGTATCTTGGGCCAGGTTTTATAGGATTGAAGACGTATCCATACAAACATGGTTCACCTTTCTTTTTGGAAGTCTGGCTTGAAAAAATTCCAAAGTTAAGCGTGCTCGACTTGGAGAAATCTAGGATGGGTGACCAGATGGGAAGTTCCCTACTGGAATGAAAATCACAGTCACCAGAGTTCCTATGACTGGAATATGGGTCTGGCTGGTCTTAGGTGGACTAGACAGCATGATGGATGAGTAGTTGAAATTTGGGGTGATCGGATGAACGATGAATAGTAATGGTGAATAGTTCATATGAACGAACGATGAACGGTGAATAGTTCATATGAACGAACGATGAACGGTGAATAGTGACGCTAAACGAACGATGAACGATGAATAGGAACTATGAACGAACGATGAACGATCGTAATTTCGGCAGCATAACGACAGGAAAAAGATTATTTGGACGAACGGACGAACGAACCATGAACGAT
This sequence comes from Zea mays, assembly GCF_902167145.1. Lineage (NCBI taxonomy): Eukaryota > Viridiplantae > Streptophyta > Magnoliopsida > Poales > Poaceae > Zea > Zea mays. The sequence continues at coordinate 170,491,394 of NC_050097.1, read as the reverse complement.
CAGACGAACGGACGAACGATCGGACGAATGATCGAACAATCGGACGAACGAACGAACAAACTAAGAGCAGGGGGACGAACGATCGAAGAACGACCGAACGATCCTTGTGCTAGTGTGTGCTTGTGTGGGAGGTGGAGTGGGAGTGGGCGTGTGGGTGTGGGGAGGGGGGAGGGAGGGAGTTGCCATGAAATGGCTTGGGGTGGGATGAGAGGAGGCCCTTGCCCCTTTATTTATAGCCATGGTGGGGGATTAGGGGGAGGGATGAGAGGATTAGTGGGAGGATGAGAGGATTAGTGGGATATTAGCATGGATTTGTCTTATATGAGTGTAATTAGCTTGTAGAGCTCAATGTATGACACCGGAGGCATACGTATACGTGTAAGCATGAGGAAAGTTATGAAGAAAATATTTGTAGGGACTTCAAAAATGATTCTGAAGGTATTTCTCAGGAAGAAAATACTTGGAGATATATCGGTGAAATATTTGGGCAGTATTTCTGAAAGAGTTTGAGGGTGATCACTGGGGAAATATTTGTAGGATATTTTGAGGAGGATTTTGGAGAGAATATAGACCACTATATTTTATTTGCTGATATCAACTTGCAAACAAACATTTTGAAATGAAATTTGAAATTCATTTTGAATTTAGAGCGAGTTTGAGAAAATTTCAAGATTTGAATTTTTGGGATGCTACAAATCTACCCCACTTAAAAGGAATCTCGTCCTCGAGATTAGGCTTAGAAGGGTTATGGGTATAGCTTTACTTCAGCTACATATCTTCACTTTGCAGACTCTTCGAGGAGATGGAACTTCAACAAAATCTAGCCTTTCAGGAGCATCCGGTTGCTGATTGCAAACACTGATTCTGGCTACTCAAAGATCATCTTTAGGCTTCTAGGTTTCGCTTAGCTGCTAGCTTATTGAGGAAGCATTGATGCCAACACACAAACCTTTCTCTTGCGAACTCCCACATGGATTCCTTCCTTGATTAGTCTTCTGGTGCTTCATCAACAAGACTTGGGTGACCACTTCTCATCCAGAAACTTATATGCTTGGATGATCGGGTCCTCCACAAGCTTGCTACATGCCTTCTTCTTTTTCTCTATAGCAGGAACCTTACTGGAACACTACCCCACTTAAAAAGAATGAGGTAGAACTCTAGAATCTTGGGGATTTGAACTCCTTGAAGTACCTCATAACAAGGGTGTTACGGGGCCTTCTTCTGCTGTTGCTGCTTGACCAGGTTGCAGAGAGATGACTGACACATGGTTGATTCTGGGAGAACCTTCTTCTTATCTTCTCTTCACTATCTTCTTTTCACTGACCCTTTCTTTCTCTTTGCTCTTCCCACTGGAGGATTCTATCAAAGAGTATTACCATCATTAAGAGGAGGAAACCGAAGATGTTGAACCATGTACAACAGTCTTCAACCCAAGAATCACCAAGCATTGTGATCTCAGGGGCGAGGGAGCGGGAAATGGAGTTGCTTACTATTTGGCAGAGGGTTTTTTATCAGGTGTGTTTTTGCTTTGAGCGACATGGGGATTGAGGGAGCTGGTGGGGGGGATTTTATAGGCGAGCGGTATGCAAGGGTGTGGAGTGGTGGTGTTGGAGCAGGTGACACGAGGCAACAAGTGTGATGGAGGGGGGATGGTGTTGCTGGCGGTAATGGTGGTGGGTGCGCTACAAAGGGGGCATGGGCGGCGGTAGTGCGCTGGAAAGGGGGCGAGGGGTGGTGGTAGTGCGCATGGAGGCGGGGCACGCATGCGGGGGGGGGGGGGGGCACGGGTGAGTGGTGGGGTCGACGACCCTGATGTTTGTGGTCTCTGGTTCCAAGAATCTTTGCCTCTCTGTACGGTAATAACTTCTTCTGTCCTCTTTTCCTGTTTACTTTGACTCAGGGACAGTGCTTTGATTCTCACGGTCGGTCCTTTTGACTGAGCGGCTGGACATGTTTCTTCTGTAGCTTATTCCATGCTTCAAGGGTAAGCTTCCCAGTATCTTCTTGGGTAAGGTGCTTTTCTCTTGAGATGGGTTAAGATGAGAATGGAAGCATAAGGTAAGGATTAGCTCTAATTTGCGATATATGTTTTTAGAGAAAACCTTTCTTAAAAAGAAAGAAAACACACAAGCTCAATAATAATAAGCACAAACAAATCAAATGTTTTGAATAAGGGAAGAATAGAGTTTTTCCAAAGCACGGATTACTCAGATTCGGGGGCTCCTGAATTGAGAACTATACTAAACATGACTTATGAGCACTAACGTTAAAGCATCTCATATGCACTCAAAAGAGGAGAAAACATCAAGCGGAATTCATTTTGAAATGCCCTAGGGGGCCACACAAATAGAGTTTTGCAAAACACGAGTCTACACGATTACCTCTCATACATGCAGGGCTCTAGCCAAAGTGAAGAAAAACTTCACTACCCAATGCATGCAGAGGACTGGGCATAACTAACTCAGATCTGGCAGCTTCTCTTCTGGCAAGGCTGACACACAACTTCAATCTGAGACATCTCCTGGATGGGTCAAGAGGGAGCTGATGTTGATGACTTCATCTGGCGGCGACTGGGATGGCAGCATGGGGTCGTCTTCTTCAAGCGGGATTGGCTCTTGTGGCTCCTCAGAGGGCGGCTGTGCTGGTGGGGTGCTTGCAGCTTCTTCTTTGATCTCACGGGACGGTGCTGGAATCTTCTTCATGGTGAGGGGCTCAAACAACTCTGGCAGGGAATTTTGGGAGGACTCGGGGTGCTCTTGCTTATCCATAGCCTGAGGGCAGACTAGAATTCCTTCCAAGACTATGGCTCCTTTTGGGAGTTCCCAAGACTTATTCTCTCCTCTGATAGAGACCGGGTGACCTTCAAGAATCTGGGGATCTTCAACTCTCTTGGGTTGAACTGGGTTGGATGAAGCGGGTTCTTGGATCCGCAAGGCTCTACGTTGGTTATGGGTTACCAAGTAGGCCTCCATCAACTTCTGGACGTGCTCATCCTTGGCTTGCTTCAGGGCTTCAACAACAATGGCTTCACGACTTTCCAAGGCAGCTACACGGGCTTGAGCTGAGGTGAGATCCACATGGAGCTTACGGTTGAGCTTCTCTGCATCTTCTACTCGGGCAATCATCTGACGGTGGTGCCGAGCCAAGAAATCATACTGTGCATCCAGGATGAGTAGGTATGCAGTGAGGTACGCGACTGTGGGGTCGTCCTCAAGCAACTGCTGACCTTCCAATGCACGCATCCTGGCCATCCAAACTGGACGGTCTCTCTGAAAGGGTGGAAAGGAATCTGAGTGGTGTGTCGGCCACTTCTTCTTCACAGATCTGACATAGGGCCCTCAATGCCTTGCGAGCGACGACTTGACAGGTGTCTTTGAATCTGTGCCCAGCAGCAGTGACACTCCATTCCACATGGTGCAGACTGGATCCAATGTATACAGTCACGACACACTTCTCTGTGCCATGCTCGACGAATTCACGACCATCATACTCTGGCTGGCTCCTGATTCCGAGGCGAACTGTGCATGCTCTCAACAACTTGGGGAAACCATCTTCATTCTGGCAAAAGCTGGTTTGGCAGCGAACCTCCATCTGACTTCTGAGAGAAGGAAATGGAAAGCATTTTTGAAATGAAGGGATGAGGCCAGAATTTTTTTTAAGAAAATAGTTTTGACTCAAAAACTTTTGGATCAGGCCAAGGGTTACGTCCTGCGGCCAACCTAACAGCTCTGATACCACCTGAAGCGCCCCAATCCTCTGGGACTAAAATGTGATACAATTACTAGTCCCAGGAGGCTAGTAAACACATTTATACATCAGATGATTTCAGACCTGCTTAAACGATACAAACCTATAAAGGTGGCGATCAACTTTAAGAGTTGGTCCACAACTCGGGACATATCATCAGAGTGGGGCTGAAGCAGCCCGATATACGCAGCGAAGCAAATCAGCGGTCCAACAGCCACATGCAAGGTTGGGAACAGTCGTAACTCTTACCCGATCTCCTTTTTCTGAAAAACAACAAATAAGCAGGGGTGAGTACAAACGTACTCAGCAGCCCACCTTCACCCGCGGAATGGGGAAATCAGATATAATGCATGGAATATCTGGAGCTCAGGATATTTTGCAGAAACAACAATATTTTATGCAGGGTTGTTTTGTAAAACATTTTGTATTTTGTAAAGCGCATCCTCTCCCAAAGGAGCAGGAAGTTTTTCAATATAGAACAAAATCCCCTGGACTAAACCATCCAGGTATCTCAACTGTTTCCCACTGGTTTTCATTTTCAAAAAAAGCTACTGGACTTCCCGTCCACCATAGCTCACGGCTCAACCGCCGGACCTTTTAAAAACCATTTTTCCCAAACGCACCCTTTTTTGAAAACAAAACATTAATTGCCATACCATACCAGACTCGTCCATTCCTGTGGACACAGACTATTCAAATATGTTTTCAAACTCTGCGCAGAGGTGTACACTTTACCCACTAGTCCGGTTTCTGCGATCTCACCGTCGTGAGACCCAAATGCTGAATCTCTTTCTTTCCTCGCACGTCCTAACTGTCGATGTTTCGGACCCGGGGGGTCCCTGGACCGACGAGTAAATTTGTCGCTGCGTGCCCCTGCCCAGATGGGTTGGCGCGAGATGGAACACAAGGGAGAAACGCGGCTCGTATTATCTCGCACCAGGGGGTGTGCTCGTAGTAGGGGTTACAAGCGTTCGCGAGAGAGAGAGAGAGAGAGAGAGAGAGAGAGAGAGAGAGAGAGAGAGAGAGAGAGAGAGAGAGAGAGAGAGTGAGCCTGTTCGTTAGCTCGTTCCCCCGCGCGACCCTCCCGCATGAAGGCCCTGGACCTCCCTTTTATAGATGCAAGGAGAGGGTCCACATGTACAATGGGGGGTGTAGCTAGGCGCTAACGTGTCTGGCAGGGAAGTGCCTGAACCCTGTGTACATGCCAACGTGGCTGTCGGAGAAGTGCTTGAGCCCTGTGTAGGCGATAACGTGACCGTCGGAGAAATGCCCGAGGCATGTAGAAGCACAGTTGTCGGTGCTGCTGGGATCCTGCTGACGTCTCCTTGCTTCCGTAGGGGGCTGAGAGCCACCGTCGTCATGGACGCACGCGGGGAGCCATCATTACCTGTTACCGGGACGAGCCAGATGGGACGCCGGTCTTGTTCCCTCGTAGCCTGAGCTAGCTAGGGGAGGGTAATGATGTATCGCTTGTGGCACGGTCGGTCTGAGCCCAAGGTCGGGCGAGGCGGAGACTTCTCCTAAGGCCGAGGCCGGGGTCGGGCGAGGACGCGATTCCTCCCGAGGCCGAGGCTGAGGCCGAGTCTTGGGGTCGGGCGAGGCGGAGACCTCCTCCCGAGGCTGAGGCCTAAGGTCGGGCGAGGCGGAGCTTCCTGTTGCGCCTGGGGCTGAACTTGCTATTGTCAGCCTTGCCCGGGCGGCTGAAACAGCAGTCGGAGCGGGGTGAGCGGCGCTGTTTTCCTGTCAGATCGGTCAGTGAAAGGGCGAAGTGACTGCGGTCACTTTGACCTTGCCGACTGAGTCGCGCGTGTCAGGATAAGGTGTCAGGCGATCCTCGCATTGAATGCGCCTACGATACGGTCGGTTGGAGAGGCGATTTGGCCAAGGTTGCTTCTCGATGAAGCCTGCCCGAGCTGGGCCTCGGGCGTGCCGAGGGTGCACCCACTACCTGAGGAGGCCCTCGGGCGAGACGTAACTTTGTACGGGACTACAGTTCCCGCCCGAGGCTGGGCTCGGGCGAGGCGAGATCACGTCCCTTGGGTAGACGAAGCCTTGACCTGAACCGTGCCCATCAGTTTTTGCGGTTTGTGCTGAGGGTGGTTACCAGCCGTGTTTAGGAGTGTTGGGGGTACCCCTAATTACGGTACCCGACAGTAGCCCCCGAGCCTCGGAGGGAGTGTTGGTACTCGCTTGGAGGCTTTGCCGCACTTTTTTGTGAGTGGACCGGCCTTTCTCGGTTATACTTTGTTCTGGTGGGTGCGCGCGAGCGCACCCGCCGGGTGTAGCCCCCGAGGCCTCAGAGGAGTGGTTTGACTCCTCTGAGGTCTTAATGCCTTTCGTGATGCCTTGGCCGGCCTGGTTGTTCCCTCATGCGACCTGATTGTAGCCCGGGTGCATGGTCAGGTTCTGAGTTTTTAGGCTGGTTTGTTGACGCTGTCAACGGTTTGGTCGTGGCCGGGTTGCGAGAGCAGCCCCCGAGCCTCTACACGGAGTGAGAGGACGATCAAGGACTGTCTTGACTTTTATTATACGCCCCTTTGTCGCCTTTCCGCAAGGAGGAAGGGGGGGAAGCGCCATGTTTCCCTCGGAGGGCGCCGAACATGGTGTCTCCATTGAGTTGCTAACGGGTGATCCGAGTGGACGCCCATGCCCCGTTCGATAAGGGTCGGGTAGTGGCCCAGAGGCGCGCTCCAAAAGTACCTGCAGGTGATTTGCCGGACCCGGACCCGTTCGATAGGGTCCAAGGACTCGATGCCTCCCTCTGGTGGGATTCCGTTACAAAATCGCTCCTGCTGGTCTCGGAAATGTCGTAGGGTACCTCGGGAGCGTAGCCTGAGCCTCAGCCATGTAACGGACGTACCCAGAGTCATCCCTCACTCTGCATGCTCTGGGGTGGCTGTCGAACCCTTCCGAGGGGCCAGCCTTCGAACCCCTGATCGGTAGTGGACGCGGAGCCCGAGTGCTCTGGGGCAGCTGTCGAACCCTTCTGAGGGGCCAGCCTTCGAACCCCTGATCAGTAGGAGGGCTTGGGGCCCGTTTCCTTCGCGAAGAAGGATCCCTTTCGAAATATCCCCTTTCCCGGTCCCTGTTAGCAAGAGAGAGAAAGGGGAAGAGGAAAAGGATGTGAATTTAAATAGTGTGGCACACCTTTTTTGACGAGGTCATCATGGCAGAGGTGAAACGACGCCCGCTTCACCTGCCAAAGGTCTCGCTTGCCCTGCTGAGGAGTTAATGCGACGGGACGGGCGATTCGCGGGGCGGCCGCGTGTGCGGGTCGTTTGAGGAACGGAACACGGGCGCGTCGTCTTCACGCCATGGGAGAGGGCTCCCCTGCCGCTTCAGGAGGGGACATGAGCCTGCAAGCGATTTGACCGCTTCTTTCGCTCGTCTGCTGCCGCCATTACTACCGGTCCACTTTTGGCCGCATCAACCGTCGCGCCTCCTCCTGCGGTTGACTGACCCGTGGTCATTGTGCTCGATTGGCACTGTTGGGTCATGCACGAGGCTGCCTCGAGTCGCGGCACCGGTTCCGCAGTCGAGAAGGCGCGACATTGGCGCAAGTGGCGGTGCAGTTTCTTGCACGTAGTAACCGGCGCGCCGGTTACATGACGTGTGGGCCTGGGCCTCCATGCCGGATGCGTCGAAGCCTAAGGGGTGCGCCACCGCGGCGCGGTTGTACGCCACCTGCATGGCGGTCCGCCCTTTCGACCGCTGGTTTCGGCGAGGATGGAGGAGTGCTTGTAACCGCGGGGCGGTTACATGCTCCGCGTGTGGCGGTTTGGCTTCTTCCGTTTCGGGTCAGCTTGCATGACGTGTGGGACCCAGCCCCCGTGTCGTAGGGGGAGGACCCTGGAGCACGTCGGTGAAGACTTTGCCCGTGACGCTTGAGGATGCGAGTGGGGAGAGCCGCCTTTAAAAAGGGATCGATCCCCCGGGCGGTAGCCATGCCTTCACACTCCCCTCATGCATCGCACCCTTCCACCTTCCGAGCCCCCGGATGGGGAGCACCCGCATTGCCTTTGTCTTGCCGCTGTTGGAGGAGCGCGACCTCGCGGGGGTTGGCGCCCTTCAGCCATCGCTCGGCTTCAAGAATTTTCATCATGCAGCCCGGCTACATTCCCTCACCAATGGTCATCCAGGATGATGACCACCAGTTCGGTGGTGGGGAGAAGCAAGCCGGGCTGCGGCCTCTACCCCGCCCTCAGCTTCAAGGATCTTCATCATCCGTGCTGGGGAGGAGGGCGAGGCAAGTCGGGGCCTGCCTCCGCGTGGGCCGGCGACCCGCTTCTTCCTCCGGCATTCGAGGGAGAAAGGCATCCTCCAGCCATGCGGGGGAAGGCGAACTGCTGCTACCGGGCCAGGGTGCAGCTGTCCGTCCTCCACCCGGGCGACGGCTGTGCCGCGCGCGGGCCGGCTACGTCCAGGTCCTCCCTGTGCCGTCGACTGCACAACACGTCGTACGCCGCGAGGGCGGTACTCGTGTTCTGGGACGGTCCCGTTCTCGTTCTTGTGGCGAGAACGGGAGTGAGGACCTGCCGGTGCGCTTTGGGGCGGCCACCGCTTGCTGGTGCACTGGTCGTCGGCGAGCCACCTGGAGTTTGTTGTCCCGCAGGCCCTCTGGTGTGGAGGTTGTTCATACCCGCGGGAGTGGAACCGGAGTCCCGTTTGTAATGGTACCCTGAGTATGAATGTTTGTTCATTGTGGCTGTCGAGGCCTGAACATCTGGGTATTTGAGTGTAATACCGTGTTTCTCCCTCATTTCGAGCACTAGGACTCGCCTGTCGGCTAGCTGAACCGCTTAACCAAGCGTGAGTTGCCTTGCGCGGAAGGTGACGAGTGAGGTATCCGTATCCCGGAGGCGTAGGAGTCCCTCGGCTCGGTCGGCCTTGCCGCTCAAGGCTTCTCTTGCTCAGTTTTAGAACCTTCAGCCGCTCTGCGATGAGCTGGAGCCGGAGGCAGCGACGTCGGCGTGGACAGAGGCGGAGTCGGCTCGAAAAGAGGCTTCGTCGGCCTGAGAGCACGTGGCTTCCCTGGCCGAGGAGGTGCGGCAGCGGCGGCTGGAGCTTGGCCAGGTCGTCCGCTAGCGGGACCAACCCCGGAGTCATGCTGCCGAGGCCGTGAGCCGGGCTGAGGTCCTCGGGGGACAGCTAGCTGAGGCTACGGAGCGGCCAGCCGAGGCGTCCGCTCGGGCCGGAACCCTTGTGGAGAACCTGACCGTGAGGGCCCGAGCGCGGTGCTGGCGTCTTCCCTTGGGGTGGAGATCCTTCCGCCCGTATCGCCGTCCGTGGCTGGGCCAGGTTCCACCGAGGGTGGAAACGACGCCGAGGGTGCTGCTACTCCCTCTGCCGATGTCTGAACCTGCAGGAACAGTTTGTCTGTAGTATGCGTATGTTTTTTGCGGCCGCTGGGGCCTAAACATTTTAACGCCGGATTATAAAGCCGCATTTTCTTTCCTCTTGCTTTGTGTGTTTGGACTTGTTTGGTAGGAGAGTTCCTCGTCCGAGCGTGAGTTACTTTTCGCTGAAGGTGATGAGTGAGGTATCCGTATCCCGGAGGCGTAGGAATCCCTCGGCTCGGTCGGCCTTGCCGCTTATGTGTACTCTCGTCGTTTTTAGGGTTCTGCTATCAAAGCAGTTGAAACGACACGAAAGCCGTTCTGGCAGAAAAGTTTTCAAGCGTTAGGACTTGTTCGGCAGCAGAATCCCTTGTTCGAGCGTGAGTTACTTTTTGCGGAAGGTGATGTAACACCTCAAAATCTCATTTTGAGAATTATGTAAAATTTTCTAAAGGTTTTGAGTTAGAATTTTTTTATCTCTTCTTTCAAAACTTTTGAAGTCACATCTCCTAAAAATGTTTAATAATAAAGATTCAATAAAGGGATTCTTATATAAATTATCCTTTATTTAAGTTAATAGGTACTATATAAGGATAAATATTAGAGCACTCCTTAGAAATATTTGGATCCAAAGAAAAATAAATCATAATGAAGACTTGATAATAAAATTCTCCTAAACTAAATAAGTAATGTGTAAATCAATCCCTTACAAATTATGCATATAGAAGCATTCATTTAGGGGAATAATTAACCAATAAATAAATAAAATACATCATAAATTCATGTTGAGGTTCTTTGTTTGTTGCATTTAACTGGTGTTTGAATTTCAAAGCAAATTTAAACTCAAATCTATGGAAAAAATAGAGAAAATAGAAAAAAAATGGAAAAGCATTCCTACAGTTGGGCCAAAACTAGCCCACCTCGGCCCAACTACTCCACTTCTACCCTGTGCGGCCTGCTCTCTCAGGCGTGTGGCTGACGGGTGGAGCCCACTGCTCAGCCTCACATAGCACCCGCTCAGCGCTGCCCTCTTTCCCCTTCTTCTCTCGCAGACAATCCGGGCCCATCCCTACAGCCGCTCCCCATGAGGTGTCGCTAGCTCATGGACCCGCCGTCTGGTCGTTCTCCTTGCTCAGTCTGTTTCGTCCTCCGCTAGATCTCCGCCGCGCGCATGGCTACCGAACTCGCCGTGGATCTCGCCGTTCGTGCGGACTCCGCCCGGGAGGAACCTCAGCCCTACGCTTATATATCGGGCTGCCCCCCTTCCTCTCTATCGGATAGGAAGCACCATAACCTAGGGAAACAGATCGAGGGAGAGAGAAACCTTGCCGCCATGGGCGAATCCAATGGTGGATGGCGTTCGGGGTCGGGATTCCGGTCAAGTAGCGTCACCAGCATGTGAGGATGATAATTGAAGTCGAATCGGAACTCGTGATGCCGTGGGTGGACGGGAATTTCTCATCGGAGTTTTCCCTCGCCCTGGATCCGCAGCTCATAATGGTCCGAGGTCGCTTGCACCACAGAAAGTGGTAAGAGCCCTCGTATCTGTCTAGCCTTCGTCTTCCTCGCTGGTAGCTCGACGAGAAGCATAGTCGGCGGTCCCCTGCTCGGGTCTGGGTGGCTGCGGCCATGGCGCCGTCATTGCCAGCCCACACCACTGCCTGTGCACAGGAGGTTGAAGAAGGATCTTTTGGACCGTTGATCTCAAGGGGGGCGACCAAGATAGGGGTCAGGGTACTGCTTCGGATGAAGCGTGGTGGGCCCTGGATATTATAAAAATAACCTCGAGCTCTCTGGTATTTGCATCCGCAGTCCATAAATCCTAGAATTCATAAAATAAGTGTTAAAAATAAATAGAATCTTGTTTATTCCATAACTCACTCATTTTGACTCCGATTGGATCCATTAAAATTGCGTTAGCTTCATAAAATTATTGTCTGAACAGTGGCAACATTAATTGTACCATATAGCATAGTTTTTAAATTAGATATTTGTTTAGCCTATGTTCAGTAGATTATACCTATTAACCAAAGTTAAACTAGATTATGATAGTGATTTGATTATGATGAGATTTCTAAGCAAGTTACAACCTGGATTAAATTTTACTTAACTATTATGAGTATATTTCCTCATATGATGTATATTAACTAATTTATAATATAGTTTAACATTTAAATCACAATTAATTCCCATAAATCATAACTTCATAACCGTAACTCCGAATTTAGTGGTTCTCGATCCCATGATCTCGTAGCGACGCGTAGATTATTATTATTTAGTTTGTTCTTATGTTTGGTGTGATGTTAATTTTGCCTATACCATGTCTGTTTGTATTGCTACGACTAGCAGTGAGGACACGTGTCATTTGAAGAGCAAGTTAGTACCTGGAATCTCAAGTCCCAGGCAAGTTGTGCCCTTGATCACTTCTTTTTACCCAGTCATGTTCTTATTAATCATAATGATCTGTATAGGTTAATTTTGATGGGACCCAATGGGTTACCCTAGATTTTACTATCTTTATACCTTGTTTCACCACTGGTTTTGCTACTAAATTTTTGGGTAGTACATGCTATTGCTTTATGTGGTTTTGGGTATGGAGATACACACTATTCATGATTATACTTTATTATCTGTTCATTATTTACTGTTCATGATAAGATCATTATGTTAATGGGAACATGGAGAACCACCCGGGAAAACATTGCTACCACAAGGGTTTATGGACGCCCTTGGCTGATTAACTAGGAAAGCTAGTGGATGATTACCTTACCCGAAAGGGGCAAGGGCAGTAGGGGAGTGGTCAGTGTAGGGAGGTCCTTGGTTGATTTTGCTGTGATGGCGATCAGTCAAGGGACTCCTGCACTGGAGCTTCCTATAAACTTTAGCGGGTTTTCTGAAGCTAGTGGAACTTTGTAAAGGCCTCGTAGTGTTACCCTGCCTCGCCTCCTCGGTAGAGGTGTATGGGATTGGCCGTCTCTTGGCAGATGAGTAACATGACTTATGGGTAAAGATGCGCAACCTTTGCAGAGTGTAAAATTGGTATACTAGCCGTGCTCACGGTCATGAGCAGCTCGGACACTCACATGATTAAATTATGGAACTTAAACTTAATTTGTCATATGCATTGCATCGCAGGTGAGGTTGTTACTTTTGTTCTACTACTTAATTGGGTTGGTATTTACTTATACTTAGTAATTGCTAATAAAATTTTGACCAACTTTAAAAGCAATGTTCAGCTCTAACCATCCTCTTTGGTAAGCCTTACACTTCACGTGAGCTCCCACCTTTGGCGAGTTCATGCACATTATTCCCCACAACTTGTTGAGCTATGAACGTATGTGAGCTCACTCTTGCTGTCTCACACCCCCCCCACAGGTCAAGAATAGGTACCATAGGATGAGACGCTGGGAGGATGCTGTGACAAGTTCGTGAGAGGTCTAGACCGTCGTCTCCCATCAACTTTGGGTTGCTGGACCGTTGTCTCCTTATAATGTAATTATTTATTTATTTTGTATAGAAATCCTATTATGTAGTAAAGATGTGACATTCGATCCTGTGCCATATTCATCATATGTGTGAGACTTGGTCTCAGCACAGTTGGTGATTATGTTCGCGCCCGGGTCTTGGTGCCCCGAAACCCGGGTGTGACAGAAGTGGTATCAGAGGAATGTTGACTGTAGGACGAAACCTAGATAGAACTGGACAACCATTATTTACTTACCTTTGCTACTCTGATCATTTCTAAACTTATCTTAATCTTTTCTCATCTAATTCCGCTTTACTCTGATTACTCTTACCTTTTCACTTCTAAAGACAAAAGTGGATTTCACACTTTGAAATCCTGCACCTAAAGAGACCTTTAGGAATAGGAAACCTAATCTTAAGAACAAAAACAAAACTATTTTTATCTATGCACTTGAATGTTTGTTCTTATGATATTTGTCTGATTTGGATCTTTGATTGAGTGTGATGGGTTGTGGAGTAATGTCCACAATTACATCTACATATACATATAGACATAAAAATATATTCATAAGAACAGGCTGCATAAGAATATTCTACATATAAAAAATGTCTATAATGTAACTAGACAACTTAGATTATTCCTCATTAAAAATGTATCTAGCTTAATGGATCCATCTCATCTTAAAAGATTCTATCCTACACTCATAGATTTATCTTATCTTAAAAGATACTCTGTTACCTTAGTAGATTCATCTTATCTTGAAAGATTCATATTATCCAAACCACTTTAATTATCCCACCATGATCATGATTTAGTCCAAAATAATGAGATCTTAACTAGTTTAATCTAGTCATATTCAGTCTAATCTAGATCCTATCTAATATGATCTAATCTATTGTGAGTTACTTAATGCTGGTATAAAGGATAAGTCCATACACTTAAGCCTAAATTGGTGACCTAGATCAACTCAGCCATATCCAACAACTTGACCTACATAACAGATCTTTCTTAGCCTCTTGTCCCAATACCGGATGGAGACACCAAAGAGCAAGAAGGAGGAGATCAACCTCGACATGGAAGAATAGGAGTCAAATCAGATCTCGAGATGATTCAAGATTTACCACCTTGGATGGAGTCTTCCCTTACCAAGTTCTTCTTACCATCAACTAACCTCACTCTGACCATCTCTCCTCTTACCTAACTGTGTGTCTAAACATAAAAGATACCCATGCATTTCTAATTACTTGCTAAATAGTATTAAAAAAGAGGGAGAGAGAGTCTTAATTTTTTTAATCAATTAGAAACTACAATCTCAATTACAAACCAATCTTGGTATAATCCTTTTTCTTACCAATCTCGGGACGAGATTTCTGTTAAGGGGGTATGATTTGTAACACCTCAAAATCTCATTTTGAGAATTATGTAAAATTTTCTAAAGGTTTTGAGTTAGAATTTTTTATCTCTTCTTTCAAAACTTTTGAAGTCACATCTCCTAAAAATGTTTAATAATAAAGATTCAATAAAGGGGTTCTTATATAAATTATCCTTTATTTAAGTTAATAGGTACTATATAAGGATAAATATTAGAGCACTCCTTAGAAATATTTGGATCAAAAGAAAAATAATCATAATGAAGACTTGATAATAAAATTCTCCTAAACTAAATAAGTAATGTGTAAATCAATCTCTTACGAATTATGCATATAGAAGCATTCATTTAGGGTAATAATTAACCAATAAATAAATAAAATACATCATAAATTCATGTTGAGGTTCTTTGTTTGTTGCATTTAACTGGTGTTTGAATTTCAAAGAAAATTTAAACTCAAATCTATGGAAAAAATAGAGAAAACAGAAAAAATGGAAAAGCATTCCTACAGTTGGGCCAAAACTAGCCCACCTCGGCCCAACTATTCCACTTCTACCCTGTGCGGCCTGCTCTCTCACGCATGTGGTTGATGGGTGGAGCCCACTGCTCAGCCTCACATAGCACCCGCTCAGTGCTGCCCTCTTTCTCCTTCTTCTCTCGCAGACAATCCGGGCCCATCCCTCCAGCCGCTCCCCACGCTGTGTCGCTAGCTCGTGGACCCGCCGTTTGGTCGTTCTCCTTGCTCAGTCTATTGCGTGCTCCGCTAGATCTCCGCCGCGCGCATGGCTACCGAACTCGCCGTGGATCTTGCCGTTCGTGCGGACTCCGCCTGGGAGGAACCTCATCCTTGCGCTTATATATCGGGCTGCCCCCCTTCCTCTCTATCGGATAGGAAGCACCATAACCCAGGGAAACAGATCGATGGAGAAAGAAAGCTTGCCACCATGGGCGAATCCAATGGTGGATGGCGTTCAGGGTCGGGATTCCGGTCAAGTAGCGTCACCAGCATGTGAGGATGATAATTGAAGTTGAATCAGAACTCGTGATGCCGTGGGTGGACGGGAATTTCTCATCGGAGTTTTCCCTCACCCTGGATCCGCAGCTCATAATGGTCTGAGGTCGCCTGCACGACAGAAAGTGGTAAGAGCACTCGTATCTGTCTAGCCTTCGTCTTCCTCGCTGGTAGCTCGACGAGAAGCATAGTCGGTGGTCCCCTGCTCGGGTCTGGGTGGCTACGGCCATGGCGCCGTCGTTGCCAGCCCACACCACTGCCTGTGCACGGGAGGTTGAAGAAGGATCTTTCGGACCGTTGATCTCAAGGGGGCGACCAAGATAGGGGTCAGGGTACTGCTTCGGATGAAGCGTGGTGGGCCCTGGAATTTATAAAAATAACCTCGAGCTCTCTAGTATTTGCATCCACAGTCCATAAATCCAAGAATTCATAAAATAAGTGTTAAAAATAAATAGAAACTTGTTTATTCCATAACTCACTCATTTTGACTCCGATTGGATCCATTAAAATTGCGTTAGCTTCATAAAATTATTGTCTGAACAGTGGCAACATTAATTGTACCATATAGCATAGTTTTTAAATTAGATATTTGTTTAGCCTATGTTCAGTAGATTATACCTATTAACCAAAGTTAAACTAGATTATGATAGTGATTTGATTATGATATGATTTCTAAGCAAGTTATAACCTGGATTAAATTTTACTTAACTATTATGAGTATATTTCCTCATATGATGTATATTAACTAATTTATAATATAGTTTAACATTTAAATCACAATTAATTCCCATAAATCATAACTTCATAACCGTAACTCCGAATTTAGCAGTTCTCGATCCCATGATCTCGTAGCGACGCGTAGATTATTATTATTTAGTTTGTTCTTATGTTTGGTGTGATGTTAATTTTGCCTATACCATGTCTGTTTGTATTGCTATGACTAGCAGTGAGGACACGTGTCATCTGAAGAGCAAGTTAGTACCTGGAATCTCAAGTCCCAGGCAAGTTGTGCCCTTGATCACTTCTTTTTACCCAGTCATGTTCTTATTAATCATAATGATCTGCATAGGTTAATTTTGATGGGACCCAATAGGTTACCCTAGATTTTACTATCTTTATACCTTGTTTCACCACTGGTTTTGCTACTAATTTTTTGGGTAGTACATGCTATTGCTTTATGTGGTTTTGGGTATGGAGATACACACTATTCATGATTATACTTTATTATCTGTTCATTATTTACTGTTCATGATAAGATCATTATGTTAATGGGAACATGGAGAACCACCCGGGAAAACAGTGCTACCACAAGGGTTTATGGACGCCCTTGGCTGATTAACTAGGAAAGCTAGTGGATGATTACCTTACCCGAAAGGGGCAAGGGCAGTAGGGGAGTGGTCAGTGTAGGGAGGTCCTTGGTTGATTTTGCTGCGATGGCGGTCAGTCGAGGGACTCCTGCACTGGAGCTTCCTATAAGCTGTAGCGGGTTTTCAGAAGCTAGTGGAACTTTGCAAAGGCCTCGTAGTGTTACCCTGCCTCGCCTCCTCGGTAGAGGTGTATGGGATTGGCCGTCTCTTGGCAGATGGGTAACATGACTTGTGGGTAAAGATGCGCAACCTCTGCAGAGTGTAAAACTGGTATACTAGTCGTGCTCATGGTCATGAGCAGCTCGGACACTCACATGATTAAATTATGGAACTTAAACTCAATTTGTCATATGCATTGCATCGCAGGTGAGGTTGTTACTTTTGTTCTACTACTTAATTGGGTTGGTATTTACTTATACTTAGTAATTGCTAATAAAATTTTGACCAACTTTAAAAGCAATGTTCAGCTCTAACCATCCTCTTTGGTAAGCCTTACACTTCACGTGAGCTCCCACCGGCGAGTTCATGCACATTATTCCCCACAACTTGTTGAGCTATGAACGTATGTGAGCTCACTCTTGCTGTCTCACACCCCCACAGGTCAAGAATAGGTACCACAGGATGAGACGCTGGGAGGATGCTGTGACAAGTTCGTGAGAGGTCTAGGCCGTCGTCTCCCGTCAACTTTGGGTTGCTGGACCGTTGTCTCCTTATAATGTAATTATTTATTTATTTTGTATAGAACTCCTGTTATGTAGTAAAGATGTGACATTCGATCCTGTGCCATATTCATCATATGTGTGAGACTTGGTCCCAGCACACTTGGTGATTATGTTCGCGTCCGGGTCTTGGTGCCCTGAAACCCGGGTGTGACAGGTGATGAGTGAGGTATCCGTATCCCGGAGGCGTAGGAGTCCCTCGGCTCGGTCGGCCTTGCCGCTTATGTGTACTCTCATCGTTTTTAGGACCCCGCTATCGAAGCAGTCGAAAAGCGTGAAAGACGTTCTGGCAAAAGACTTTTCCGAGGAAAATTTTGACACAGAGGGGGTTCCCCCTTCTAGCCCCCGAGGGAGGGTCGGGCTTTGCCGAGGCAAGGTTGATCCTTCCTTGACGGTTAGACTTTATTTATGTATGTAAAGAAAAAATGAGGTATATGAACAACTTGAAACATCTTAAGGGTAGAAGCGACGTAGCTGTTGGATGTTCCAAGCGTTGCTGTAGACCTCGCCTTGTTCGTTGGCCAGCTTGTATGTCCCGGGCTTCAAAATCTTGGCGATGATGAACGGCCCTTCCCGGGGAGGAGTAAGCTTGTGGCGCCCTCGGGCGTCTTGCCGCAGCCGAAGTACCAAGTCTCCAACTGGAAGCCTCGGGGCCGAACCCCTCGGGCGTGGTAGCGTCGCAGAGACTGCTGATACCGCACCGAGTGTAGTAAGGCCACGTCCCGAGCCTCTTCGAGCTGGTCCAGTGAGTCTTCTCGGCTGGTCTGGTTGCTTCGGTTGTCGTACGCCTTTGTCCTCGGGGAACCATATTCTAAGTCCGTGGGTAAGATAGCCTCAGCCCCATAGACTAGAAAGAACGGCGAGAAACCCGTGGCTCAGCTCGGCGTCGTCCTCAGACTCCAGACCACCGAGGGTCGCTCCTTCATCCACCGATTGCCAAACTTGTTGAGGTCGTTGTAGATCCTCGGTTTAAGTCCCTGTAGAATCATACCGTTGGCACGCTCCACCTGCCCATTCGTCATGGGGTGAGCTACGGTGGCCCAGTCCACACGGATGTGGTGGTCCTCGCAGAAGTCCAGGAACTTCTTCCCAGTGAACTGTGTGCCGTTGTCGGTGATGATGGAGTTCGGGACCCCAAAGCGGTGGATGAAGTTGGTGAAGAACGCCACTGCATGCTCAGACCTGATGCTGGTTAAGGGTCAGACCTCGATCCACTTGGAGAATTTGTCGATGGCGACCAGTAGGTGCGAGAAGCCCCCGGGTGCCTTCTGCAAGGGACCGACGAGGTCCAGACCCCACACTGCAAACGACCAGGTGATGGGTATTGTCTGCAGGGCCTGAGCGGGCAGGTGTGTCTGTCTCGCGTAGAATTGACACCCTTGGCAATAGCGTACAATCCTAGTGGCGTCGGCCACCGCGGTCGACCAGTAGAAACCTTGTCGGAAGGCGTTTCCCACGAGGGCTCGAGGTGCTGCGTGGTGACCGCAAGCCCCGAGTGTATTTCTTGCAATAGCTCCTGTCCTTCGGCGACGGATATGCATCGTTGGAGAATGCCTGAGGGGCTGCGGTGGTAGAGCTCCTTTTCATCACCCAGTAAGACGAACGACTTGGTGCACCGCGCCAGTCGCTGAGCTTCGGCCTTGTCGAGGGGTAGCTC
Source organism: Zea mays (assembly GCF_902167145.1). NCBI lineage: Eukaryota > Viridiplantae > Streptophyta > Magnoliopsida > Poales > Poaceae > Zea > Zea mays. The sequence continues at coordinate 170,472,721 of NC_050097.1, read as the reverse complement.
TCCTCGGAGGAGATATTCCAGGTACGGGGCCTGCCAGTTCGGGTCAGGCGTGACCCCATTCCGCTCTCCCTCGACGCGTAGGGCTCACCCTCGGCGGCCGGGGATACCTCGGGCTGGGCCGAGGCCTCCTCGGGCTCGGGCGCGTCGTCGATCTTGACGGAGGGTTGATGTATGTCTCTAGAGAAGACGTTTGGGGGAACCCTTGTCCGCCCCGAGGCTATTTTCGATAGCTCATCCGCAGTCTCGTTGTACCGTCGAGCGATGTGGTTGAGCTCCAGCCCGTAGAACTTGTCTTCTAGGCGTCGAACTTCGTCGCAGTAGGCCTCCATCTTCGGGTCGCGGCAGTGGGAGTTCTTCATGACTTGGTCGATGACAAGCTGTGAGTCACCACGAGCATCGAGGCGCCGAACCCTTAGCTCAACGGCGATGTGCAACCCGTTAACCAAAGCCTCGTACTCGGCCACGTTGTCTGATGTCGGAAAATGGAGGTGTAGCACGTAGCACACATGTTTCCCGAGGGGTGAGATGAAGAGCAGGCCTGCACCAGCTCCTATTTTCATCAGTGACCCATCGAAGTACATGGTCCAAAGCCCGGGTTGGATCGGAACTGTAGGCAATTGGGTGTCGACCCATTCAGCCACGAAGTCCGCCAAGACTTGGGATTTTATGGCCTTCCGAGGAGCGAACGAGATTGTCTCGCCCATGAGTTCCAACACCCACTTTGCTATCCTACCCGAGGCCTCTCGGCACTAGATGATCTCCCCCAGGGGGAAGGATGACACCACAGTTACCGGATGAGACTCGAAGTAGTGTCGCAATTTTCGCCGCGTCAGAATTACTGCGTACAGTAGCTTCTGAATTTGCGGGTAGCAGATCTTGGTCTCAGATAGCACTTCACTGATGAAGTAGACCGGCCTCTGGACGAGCAGCGCATGCCCTTCTTCTCGTCTCTCGACTACGATCGCGGCGCTGACCACCTGAGTGGTTGCGGCTACGTAGATCAAGAGGGCTTCTCCCGCAGCGGGGGGCACCAAGATGGGCGCATTTGTAAGGAGTGCCTTTAAGTTTCTGAGGGCTTCCTCGGCCTCGGGGGTCCAAGTGAAGCGCTCGGTCTTCCTTAAGAGGCGGTACAAGGGTAATCCTTTCTCGCCGAGGCGCGAGATGAAGCGGCTCAGAGCCACAAGGCATCCCATGACCCTCTGTACTCCTTTCAAATCTTTGATAGGCCCCATGTTGGTGATGGCCGCGATTTTCTCCGGGTTGGCCTCAATGCCCCGCTCGGAGACGATGAACCCCAGGAGCATGCCTCGGGGGACTCCGAAGACACACTTCTCGGGATTGAGCTTCATGCCCTTCGCTCTCAGACACTTGAATGTCGTTTCAAGGTCGGAGAGGAGGTCGGAGGCTTTCCTCGTCTTGACAATGATGTCATCGACGTAAGCCTCGACCGTTCGGCCGATGTGCTCTCCGAACACGTGGTTCATGCACCTTTGGTATATTGCACCTGCATTCCTTAAGCCAAATGGCATAGTAGTATAACAGTACATGCCAAAAGGTGTGATGAAAGAAGTCGCGAGCTGGTCGGACTCTTTCATCTTGATTTGGTGATAACCTGAATAGGCGTCGAGGAATGACAGAGTTTCACACCCAGCAGTGGAGTCCACAATTTGATCGATGCGAGGCAGAGGGTAGGGAACCTTCGGACATGCTTTGTTTAGACTAGTGTAGTCTACGCACATCCTCCACTTCTCACCTTTCTTTTTCACAAGCACAGGGTTAGCTAACCATTCGAGATGGAATACCTCTTTGATGAACCCTGCAGCCATGAGCTTGTGGATCTCCTCTCCTATGGCTCTGCGCTTTTCTTCGTCGAAACGGCGCAGAGGCTGCTTCACGGGTCGGGCACCGGCTCGGATATCCAGTGAGTGCTCGACAACATCCCTCGGTATGCCAAGCATGTCCGAGGGACTCCACGCAAAAACTTCGGCGTTTGCGTGGAGAAAGTCGACGAGCACTGCTTCCTATTTGGGGTCGAGCTCGGAGCCGATCCAGACTTGCTTGCAGGCGTCGTTGCTGGGGTCGAGAGGGACGAACTTAACCTCCTCAGCCGGCTCGAAGTTGCCGGCGTGGCGCTTCGCATCAGGCACCTCCTGGGAGAGGCACTCTAGGTCGGCGATGAGGGCCTCGGACTCGGCGAGGGCCTCAGCGTACTCCACGCACTCCACGTCGCATTCGTACGCGTGTCGGTACGTGGATCCGACGGTGATGACCCCGTTGGGGCCTGGCATCTTGAGCTTGAGGTACATGTAGTTGGGGACGGCCATGAACTTGGCGTAGCACGGTCTCCCCAGCATCGCGTGGTAGGTCCCTCGGAACTCGACCACCTCGAACGTGAGGGTTTCCCTACGAGAGTTGGAGGGAGTCCCGGAACATACGGGCAAATCGAGTTGCCCAATGGGCAGGACGCGCTTTCCGGGGACGATCCTGTGAAAGGGCGTCGCACCGGCCCGGATCGTGGACAGATCGGTCTCCAAGAGCCCGAGGGTCTCGGCGTAGATGATGTTGAGGCTGCTGCCTCCGTCCATGAGGACCTTGGTGAGCCTGGCGTTGCCGATGACAGGATCGACAACGAGCGGGTACCTTCCTGGGCTCGGCACGTAGTCAGAGTGGTCGCCCTGGTCGAAGGTGATGGGCTTGTCGGACCAGTCTAGGTAGACTGGCGCCGCCATCTTCACCGAGCAGACCTCCCGACGCTCCTACTTGCGGTGCCGAGCCGAGGCGTTCGCCACTCGCCCACCGTAGATCATGAAGCAGCCGTGGACCTCGGGGAACTCCTCTTCCTTGTCGCCCTCTTTCTTGTTGTTGTCTTGGCCTTTGCCATCTTCCGCCGGAGGCCCGGCCTTATGGAAGTAGCGCCGAAGCATGACGCATTCCTCAAGGGTGTGCTTGATGGGACCCTGGTGATAGGGGCACGACTCCTTGAGCATCTTGTCGAACAGGTTGGCCCCTCCGGGAGGCTTCCGTGGGTTCCTACGCTCGACAGCAGCGACGAGATCCGCATCAGCGGCGTCGCGCTTTGCTTGCGCCTTCTTCTTGGCCTTCTTCTTCGTGCCCCGCTGCGCGGACGCCTCGAGGACGTCTTCCTGCTGCCGTCCCTGAGGCTGCTTGTCCTTCTAGAAGATGGCTTCGACCGCCTCCTGACCAGAGGCGAACTTGGTGGCGATGTCCATCAACTCGCTCGCCTTGGTGGGAGTCTTGCAGCCCAGTTTGCTCACCAGGTCGCGGCAAGTGGTGCCGGCGAGGAACGCCCCGATGACATCCGAGTCGGTAATATTGGGCAGCTCGGTGCGCTGCTTCGAAAACCATCGGATGTACTCTCGCAGGGATTCCCCTGGCTGCTGGTGGCAGCTTCGAAGGTCCCAGGAGTTCCCAGGGCGCACGTACGTGCCCTGGAAGTTTCCAGCGAAGGCCTTGACCAGGTCGTCCTAGTTGGAGATCTGCGCAAGAGGCAGATGCTCCAGCCAGGCTCGGGCGGCGTCGGAGAGGAACAGGGGGAGGTTGCGGATGGTGAGGTTGTCGTCGTTCGTTCCTCCCAGCTGGAAGGCCAGCCGGTAGTCCGCAAGCCACAACTCCGGCCTTTTTTCCCCCGAGTACTTGGTGATGGTAGTCGGGGCCCGGAACCGAGCCGGGAACGGCGCCCGTCGTATGGCCTGGCTGAAGGCTTGCGGACCTAGTGGTTCGGGCGAGGGACTCCGATCCTCCTCACTGTCATAGCGTCCTCCACGCCTGGGGTGGTAGCCTCGGCGCACCCTCTCGTCGAGGCGGGCTCGACGGTTGTGATGGTGTGGCTCGTCGCCGAGGCGACCCGGGGCTACAGGCGTCGCGTCCCGCGTGCGCCCGGTGTGGATCGAGGCCTCCCGCATGAGTCGGGAAGTCGTTGCGCGATGCTCCGGGGGCACCCTTGCCTTCGGGAGGCAGAGCTTTCGGCTCGTCGGACCGCAGCATCCTCCAGGAGATTCTTGAGTTCTCCTTGGATACGCCGCCCCTCGGTGGTGGACGGCTCTGGCATTGCTCGGAGTAGTATTGCCGCTGCAGCTATTTTCTGTCCGACCCCGCTGGAGGCCGGGGCAGCCTTGCCCTCTTGATCGATGGACGGTGACGAAGTCGCGTCAGGGACGGACTACACCGTTATCTCAGGTACGAGGCTAACGCCCAGCAAGCCTTCGTGAGTGTGCTGGCGTCATCTGTCTGCTTGGGGTTGGCACGTTGCGGGGAAACGACATCCGTCATTGTCTCAGGTGCGAGGACAACGCCCGACATGTCCCCCGCTGGGGTGCCGGCGTCATCGACTCGCTCGACAGCCGACGAGGCGTCGCCTCCTGCATGGCCACGCTTGCCCCGTCTCCTACTCCTGCGGCGAGGAGGGTGGCAGGACCAACCCGGATGCTGCTTTTCCGCCACGGGGGGAAGACGTCGTCGAGTTCGCTGCCGTCGGGCGAGCTGACGACCGTCGTGGTTGCTGTCGCGCTGCGGGGGGAGGAGTACCATGTCGTAGCTGCCGTCGAGGGACATGAACTCGAGACTCCGGAAGCGGAGCACCGGCCCGGGCTGAAGAGGTTGCTGTAGACTACCCATCTGGAACTCAATGGGAAGTTGTTCGTTAACACGCAGCAAGCCCCTACCTGGCGTGCCAACTGTCGGCGTTTCGGACCCGGGAGGTCCCTGGACCGACGAGTAAATTTGTCGCTGCGTGCCCCTGCCCAGATGGGTTGGCGCGAGATGGAACACAAGGGAGAAACGCGGCTCGTATTATCTCGCACCAGGGGTGTGTGCTCGTAGTTGGGGTTACAAGCGTTTGCGAGAGAGAGAGAGAGAGAGAGAGAGAGAGCCTGCTCGTTAGCTCGTTCCCCCGCGCGACCCTCCCGCATGAAGGCCCTGGACCTCCCTTTTATAGATGCAAGGAGAGGGTCTAGATGTACAATGGGGGGTGTAGCTAGGCGCTAACGTGTCTGGCAGGGAAGTGCCTGAACCCTGTGTACATGCCAACATGGCTGTCGGAGAAGTGCTTGAGCCCTGCGTAGGCGATAACGTGGCCGTCGGAGAAATGCCTGAGCCCTGTAGAAGCACAGCTGTCGGTGCTGCTGGGATCCTACTGATGTCTCCTTGCTTCCGTAGGGGGCTGAGAGCCACCGTCGTCATGGACGCACACGGGGAGCCATCATTACGTGTTACTGGGACGAGCCAGATGGGATGCCGGTCTTGTTCCCTCGTAGCCTGAGCTAGCTAGGGGAGGGTAATGATGTATCCCTTGTGGCGCGGTCGGTTCGAGCCCAAGGTCGGGCGAGGCGGAGACTTCTCCTGAGGCCGAGGCCGGGGTCGGGCGAGGACGCGATTCCTCCCGAGGCCGAGGCTGAGGCCGAGTCTTGGGGTCGGGCGAGGCGGAGACCTCCTCCCGAGGCTGAGGCCTAAGGTCGGGCGAGGCAGAGCTTCCTGTTGCGCCCGGGGCTGAACTTGCTGTTGTCAGCCTTGCCCGGGCGGCTGACACAGCAGTCGGAGCGAGGTGAGCGGCGCTGTTTTCCTGTCAGATCGGTCAGTGAAAGGGCAAAGTGACTGCGGTCACTTCGACCTTGCCGACTGAGGCACGTGTGTCAGGATAAGGTGTCAGGCGATCCTCGCATTGAATGCGCCTGCAATACGATCGGTTGGAGAGGCGATTTGGCCAAGGTTGCTTCTCGACGAAGCCTGCCCGAGCTGGGCCTCGGGCGTGCCGAGGGTGCGCCCACTGCCTGAGGAGGCCCTCGGGCGAGACGTAACTTCATCCGGGACTACAGTTCCCGCCCGAGGCTGGGCTCGGGTGAGGCGAGATCACGTCCCTTGGGTAGATGAAGCCTTGACCTAAACCGTGCCCATCAGTCTTTGCGGTTTGTGCTGAGGGTGGTTACCAGCCATGTTTAGGAGTGTTGGGGGTACCCCTAATTACGGTACCCGACACTAACCTTAACGGTTATACCAGAAGGAGTCAGGCCACTGCCATGTCCAAACCGGACAAAACATTCCCCCTCCTTCTCCTCCCGGTGCTCCCCAGCCTTCATAACCCTGGGGTTGGACCGTACGAGTTCAGATTGAGTGACTGCCCACACAGTCTCGAGTGGTTGTACTTATCATGAGTACATGTAGTGAAGGATGACAAACCGGTCCTTATGTGAGGGGACAATCCTTCTGCTCACACCTAAACCAGCTGAGCCATCACCTTAGGCCCTCCCCTAAACTAGGGAGTCCCTGATCATCCCTACTCAAAGGTGATAAGGGTGAAAACCCTTCATCATACACATTTTGAAAAGCATTTTCTTTTGAAAACTCACACCTTTCCTCAAATCATTTGTAACAAATATATCAGGGATTGATTGCGGCAAGCGGCTGGGTGGCCATAATAACTTGTCTCAAAATCATATCATGCATAAAATAACAGGCTGAGAGTTGTGGTTGTAAAACATAGGTAATTTATGCATCAAAGGGATCCAGTGAGCTTGTCGTGCTTATCCGACGAAGGGGGAAGAGGAGCTCGTGGAACTGGCTTCTAGCTCCACTGCCTGGCGTAGACTTGCAGATCTGGCCTCCACGAGATGGCACGAACGCTCCGATAACTATGCAACATGAACAAGCAAACATACAAACCAACAAGTATACCAACAAATATTTAGTATAGTGGTCAGAATAGCGATATATGGATGGGTATAGTCTTGAGTAGAATCTGTGTCATGTGGTGTTGATATACTGCTGGTGGTGGAGCGAAGGTGCTTACCAGGAGGGTGGACTGGAGACGAAGCAACACTATGCTTGTAGCCGGCAGAGCGGAGTAACTGAGTGGGTGGGGTGTTTGCCTTGGCTGAGGGTGTTGAGTGTGTGTGGAGAGGGAGAGGGTAGCTGGTTGTATATATAGCTGGGTGTATGTGGTGTAGCACAGTGAAGTTCACTGTTGGTGAGAATAGTGACGAATGAATCGTATGACTTAATATGAACAGGAGAGTTATAGGCAGAATATGGGACAAGAGTATTTTGGGAGTTTTCTGGAATATGAACCATGCTTGAGGGATGATATGGTTGGATAGGGAATAGTTTGACAAGAATTTTAGAAACAAGAATGACTAAAATCTGAGTTTGGATGGAGGAGTTTTAGATTTTATAATCATAGGGAGAAGAAGAAAAGGAAAGGAATATTCTTGGAATATTCTAGAATTTGAATATTTAGAGATATTTGGAAAATCATGTATTTTTTAGCGGGGTGCGAGGAATTATTTTTGGGCTTTTCTTGGGCAGAGGTTTATGTTGGTGGAAACTGTTCCTACCTACTTTGTCACATCAGACAACAGTGAGGTGGGACCCAAATAGATAGAATGATGTGGTATTCTCGTTCGAGTGGGCTGTGGTATCTTGGGCCAGGTTTTATAGGATTGAAGATGTATCCATACAAACATGGTTCGCCTTTCTTTTTGGAAGTCTGGCTTGAAAGAATTCCAAAGTTAAGCGTGCTCAACTTGGAGAAATCTAGGATGGGTGACCAGATGGGAAGTTCCCTAATGGAATGAAATCACAGTCACCGGAGTTCCTATGACTGGAATATGGGTCTGGCTGGTCTTAGGTGGACCAGACATCATGATGGATGGGTAGTTGAAATTTGGGGTGATCGGAGGATCGATGAATAGTAACGATGAATAGTAATGGTGAATAGTCGTATGAATGAACGATGAACAGTGAATAGTGACGATGAACGAACGATGACCGATGAATAGGAACTATGAACGAACGATGAACGATCGAATGAACGGACGATCGGAATTTCGGCAGCATAACGACAGGAAAAAGATTATTTGGACGAACGAACCATGAACGATCGGACGAACGATCGAACGATCGGACGAACGATCGAAGAACGACCGAACGATCCTTGTGCTAGTGTGTGCTTGTGTGGGAGGTGGAGTGGGAGTGGGCGTGTGGGTGTGGGGGGGGGGGGGGGAGGGAGGGAGTTGCCATGAAATGGCTTGAGGTGGGATGAGAGGAGGCCCTTGCCCCTCTATTTATAGCCATGGTGGGAGATTAGGGGGAGGGATGAAAGGATTAGTGGGAGGATGAGAGGATTAGTGGGAGATTAGCATGGATTTGTCTTATATGAGTGTAATTAGCTTGTAGAGCTCAACGTATGACACCGGAGGCATACGTATACGTGTGAGCATGAGGAAAGTTATGAAGAAAATATTTGTAGGGACTTCAAAAATGATTCTGAAGGTATTTCTCAGGAAGAAAATACTTGGAGATATATCGGTGGAATATTTGGGCAGTATTTCTGAAAGAGTTTGAGGGTGATCACTGGGGAAATATTTGTAGGATATTTTGAGGAGGATTTTGGAGAGAATATAGACCACTATATTTTATTTGCTGATATCAACTTGCAAACAAACATTTTGAAATGAAATTTGAAATTCATTTTGAATTTAGAGCGAGTTTGAGAAAATTTCAAGATTTGAATTTTTGGGATGCTACACATTGTATATTGGTTCGAGGTACCCAACTCCATCACTGATAATAGAACTCAATTCATGCTGGAGCCATTCCTCCAGTTCTATCAGGACTTCAACATCCATGTTGACTGGGCCATAGTGGCACACCCATGGACCAATGGCTAGGTTGAGTGCGCTAATGGCCTAATCCTACAAGGCCTCAAGCCGCGTATATTCGACAGGTTGAAGAAGTCTACCGGACGATGGGCGATTGAGTTGCCCGCCGTACTCTGGAGTCTGTGGACCACACCATAAATGCCGATAGGGTACACATCATTCTTCTTGGCATTCAGCGAGGCGGCCATGCTCCCGATGTAGTTATAGTACGGGCCCCCGAGGATATTGGCCTACAACGACGAACAAGTGACCACAGACGCATAACTCTCCACCGACCTACTTGACGTGGCACGTGACATGGTCGTCATCTGCTCTGCCAAGTACCAGCAAGACTTGCGACACTACCATGATCGACAAGTTCATGGCAGGTTGTTCAATGTCGGTTACCTGTGTTGAGAAGGGTTATGACTACCAAGGACAAGCACAAGCTCTCCCCACCGTGGGAGGGAAATTTCATAATCGCCTAGGTTCTGTGCCCAAGGGCTTACCAGTTAAGGATAGGGATGACAATCTCCTAACCAACACATGGAACGTCGAGAACCTAAGTAAGTACTACCCCTAAGTAACAATTTCTATCTTTTTTCTGTTTTCGCACTCGAGCAAAATAGAACTTGACGACCAAGTCGCCTGGCTGACCAAGTCGCCACATTCTACTCGGGGGCTTGGAACAGGCACCACTCCGCAAAATGCACAAAGCTTTACCAGGCGCTTCCTAATGCTTCCTAAGCACCCCGATCCATTCTGGGACATATCCACGCCCCAGAAGTCCCCATCGTTCGCAGCTACGATAAATTCAAGACGACCGATCATAAAGTCTAGGACTTAAGAAAAAGGCAAAAACAGGGTGCCCAACTCAGAAATGACATTACACCAAAAGCAAAATGTCCATCTATCTGGTCTTATCATACGAGAGTTTATTGCAAAACACTAAAATAGCGTAGTTTAGGTACCGACGGATGGCTCCAGACTCTAAGGCTCATTAGGAAGAACTTCACATCGACCCGACTCACGATCGACTAGATGTGAGGGCAGACTGTTCTTCAATATTATCTAGCTCCTCGTCGCTCCGGGTGGCAGCGAAGCCCGCCGCAATCACATCAGCATCGATCTTATCAAAATGGGAGACATTTTGCCCTAATGCCATGCTGCTCCCATGATATGCACCTCTGAGAACCACATGCTCCATGTGTCCGAGAAGTGGCTACAACTGGTCGATTAAGGGAACCTTGATCGACGGTGGAGGAGAGAGGTGGGTGCACACAACGCCCATGGACAGATGAAGCTCCTAGAGCTCAGCGCTGCGCTCTGAGAGCGAGGTCTCTAGCCTAGACCTATGCATCAATGGCATCATCACAAGCGAGCGAGAGCTTGCGAATCTCATCATTCGCCACCTTCCTCGCCTCCTCTGCTGCCTCTTGGCATCTTGGGATTAGGAGAACATTTTCTAGAGCTCAACGGAAAGAAGGACCTAAGTAATCTAGAGTACCAGACAAAAAACACATGGACAAAGGAAGGACCGACATCTGTCTTCATTGCACTCTCTTGAGAGCTCCAAGTTTGCCTCCTCCAAGTGCGAGTTCATTGCCCTTAGGGTTGACTCGGTCTCTTGAGCCTACAGACTCACCTCACGTAGGTCCCCTTGAAGTTGGGACCTCTCCCTCCGGAGGCGGTTCGTGTCGCCTAACGCGTCGTTGTGCTCCGTGCACAGGCACCTCGCCTCGCTACGAAGCTAGTCAGCCTTAGTATGGAGCATGTCGAGCTCACGCTCCCTCTCTTCTAAGCGGGCGACCTCTGTGCCTCCCCCGAGCCATCAACCGTGAAAAGAGGCGCTACAAAGACTGGCCGCGTGATCAGCTGAATGTTGGTCAAAAAGTGACAAGCATGGAGAAACTACTAGAAAGTTATAGTGACTTGGCTATAGGGTATCAATTCCCACTTCATTGACGTGCGGGTAATCAAAACTGCCTCCCCAAAGTTACCAAGCATGCACTTGATAGTCTCTAGGCTCCTAGCGGTCTGGATAGAAGCTGCCTCAATGAGTTGCCTCTCCTCCTCCGCCTCCATCTCCTGCCATTCCGAGCCTTTGAGGATGAAGGGAGGATGGTCCTCGTGGCCTTCTCCAGGAATAGGCAACGCAAGCAGCGCAGCCCCTAGGGAGGAGGAAGGAACATCAATCGGCTGTGGCTAGACCTGGGACTCGGCGACCTCCACGGGTAACGGCGACGCCACGGATAGACCACCCACTGCCACAATGCCCGAAGGCAAGGGGCCAAGGGCGGAAATGGCAGTGACGACCACTGCATCCGCCGTCAGAGCCCCGCCTAGGGCAACCACCACGGCTGCTGGGACCTCCTCTAGGCCAGACGCAGGTGCCGACGGCTCAGGGAAGGCCACAACAGGGACAACCGCTCCCGACATCTCTTGGACGGCCAAGGAGGTTGGAACGTCCGCGTCGGGAGAGGCAGTCACCACATCAATAGGCAGAGCAGCCAGAGCAGCCAAAGGAGCCGCTTCGACTGACAATGTAAGAGCCTAGGAGGTCGGGGCACCCCCTTCACTGCAAGGGTCGCATCCTTCACCGTCTTATGGGGCACATACACACTAACAAAGGAACTTAGATAAAAACATGGAACGATGATGGAGACAAAAACAAAAGAAGCAAGAAAGCTTGTGTAAGGAAAATGGACCCTGGCCATTTGGCTAAGTGATTTTGGTGTTTGATGATCAACATAGCCCGTGAACTAATGTGGTTGATAGTGTTTGCACTTCACAGGATGCTAAAATGACTTGGACTAAGGCATTGAGGAAGCAACACCTCAAAAGAAGACATTAAGAATACCATAAGTGAAGATCAACAAGTATCAAGCAAAGTCTAAGATATGAACAAAGTGTTGCCACCGGCGGACCGTCCGACTGAGAGCACCGGAATATCCGGTGTCACACCGCCGGACTTTCTGGTGCACCAGGGGACAGTAGCCCAACGGCTAGTTCCTGGTGGCACTATGGAGGAGAGCCACCAGACTGTTTGGTGCAAGGCTGACAGTGCCAACGGTCACCTGCAAATGAGAGATCCAACGACTAGTGGCGCACCTATAAGGAAAATGGACCCCAACCCATTTGGCTAAGTGATTTTGGTGTTTGATGATCAACATAACCTTCTGGACTAATATTTTCCAAGTGTTTGTGTGTTGTAGTTCACAGGATGCGTAGAAAACATACAAAGTCATATTGAAGACACTTTATACATTTTAAGAGTCCAATATATCAAGAAGTAGAAGTGGGATGAAAAGCCACAAAACAAAAGTGAAGTTGACAAAGTTGAGATGAAGGGCTGACTGAATTGGAAGTGCTTCATAAAAACAAATCTATGCAAACTAACATGGCTTCAACTTTGAGATGTAGATAACTTTATAATATTTTCAAAAAGTCGAAGATCATCAAAATTGAAGTTCGGAGCTAAAAATTATGCCCACAATACAAAGTTGGAATTGTTGAAAACACTGTAGCAACATAGGGGCTGTTTCACCGGACTGTCCGGTGTGCTAATTTGCTCAAAATGTTATGCTTCAGCTCTAGGATGTAGAGAATTTTATAAGCTTTCCAAAAAGTACAAGATCATTGAAATCAGAGTTTAGAGCTAAAAGTTATTGCCAAAATACGACAAGCAAGCATGGGTTGTCTGGTGTACACCGAACTGTCCGGTGCGCCATGTCCGGTGCACCATCTTCGGAAGCTCTAACAGCTAGTACATGTGGCATGTCTGTTACAGCACCGAACAATCCGGAGCACCTGTCCGGTGCACCGCAAAAGCTGCAGAATTGCTTTCCAACAGCTATATTTGAGTTGGGGCCTATATATACTTTACCCAAATGGCCATTTGGAGGTGTGGGAGCCCAAGCAACACAACAACACATGTTATAGACATTTTAAAGTGCTCAAACACCCAAGTGCTTAATAGAATCTCTCGGTGATTAGCGTATGTGCTTTGCGAAGTGCTTAGATTAGTTAGACCGCTTATGCGCTTGCTCTAGGTTGTTCCTAGTAAGTTGAGTGAGTTTAGAAAAAACCCACAAAACCCCTTGGCTCTTGTGTGAGCCATTGTAACATTGTACCGAGTGGGATGAGAGTCTTGCGAGATTGTGACAACCGAGTTTGTGTCATGGTCGCCACCATGTACCGAAGGGAACACGACCCATGACGTTTCGGTCGGAAGCTCGATAGTGGAGATGGCGGGGAGCGTCCGAGAGGAGCCGAAAGTGAAGCACCACTTGTGCGTGGAGAATGCCCGCGGCTCTCTACGGAGTTACTCGACCGAGTTGCTTGGCCCTCACGTGGGCTACCCTTTGTGTAGGGGCACCAACAAGAATTAGTCGAAACCATGCGTAGTTCCGGATACCTCGGTAAAAATATCGGCGTTGTCCATGGGAGTTTGCATCTCTACCCTTACTCTTTACCCTCTGCATTTACATTAAGTACTTAAGTATCTAGTTAGAATATTTAGGATTGAAACTTAGGTTTTGTGGAAGAGTTAGCAACACATAGACTAAACCTAGTTTACACATTCTAGATTGTTCATTTGCATAGGTTTTGGTCTAGGCTGTATGTGTGGCCTAGTTTAGAGATAGTTCTTAGAAGTCCTAATTCACCCCCCTCTTAGGCGTCACCGTTTCCTACAATTGGTATCAGAACCCGGTTTGGCTCCTTTGAAATGTTTTAGCTTCACCGCTAATCGAGATGACGCTTTTTAGAGGAAGGGGATGGATACCCATAGGCCACCACACTTCGACGACACTAACTTCCCATATTATAGTGCTAGAATGGCTTGTTACCTAGAGATCTAGATGTTTGGAGAGCCACTCTTGACGAGATGAAACCACCTAAAAATCCCGAGAAGCTTACCACGAGTGAGGGAAAAGAAATTCATTTGAACGCTAGAGCCAAAAATTGCTTGTATGAATCTCTTAACATGGAATTTTTCAATCAAGTTTTTACATTAAAAACTGATAATGAGATTTGGTTAAAATTGCATGAGATCCATGACGGCACATCCAATGTCCGTGAGCAAAAACATTGCCTAGTCTTAAATGATTACAATTATTTTGCTATGAAAGATAATGAGCTTGTTAGAGACATGTATTCTCGTTTGAATCTAATCATCAACGAGCTCAATTCTATTGGAATTAATAAGCTAGGTGATGCAGACATTGTGAGGAAGATTATCTCCCTACCGCCACAACAAATATATGGGAGCATCATCACCATTCTTCAGAACATGGAGGACTTGAGTACAATGACCCCGACAATTGTGATCAGAAAGTTTGAGGCATTTGAAATATCACGAAAGATGGGTCAAGAGGAGCCAACTTCTTTAAGGTCATATGCTTTTGCATGTGATTAAAAGAAAGGTAAGAAGAAGGCTCCCACTCCAAGCTCCTCAGGTGAAGAAGAGGAAGAAGAAGAATGTGATGATGATGATGAAGATGATCAACCCTCAACATCATCTTCCAAGGACAAAGAAACAATCTGACGCGTCGGAAAGGTAATGTTGATGATTCACAAGATTAATCTAATGGGTGTGTCCCTGCAGGTCGAGGATCTTCTCTTTAACATTGACAGGAAAAGGCAAAGAAAGAGAGGATGCTTCGCATGCGGGGAGAAGGGCCACTTCAGGGACAACTGTCCAAATATGGCCGAACCCACAAAGAGGAGGAACAAAGGCAAGGCGTTTACAAGTGTCAAAACTTGGGATGACTCTTCAAGAGAAGATGAACCTCCAAGGACACACAACCACTGATCCTCATTACGCTCAACATGGTCATCACACAAGTGCCTTATGGCAAGAAGTAAAACAAATATCCCATCCTCTAGTGATGATAGTGATCATGAATGTGATGATGAGGGAAAGCCCTCCTTAGATGAAGTTGCACATGCTGTTAAATGTTTTGAGGATGTTTGCACTAAACAAAAGGCTCAACTTAAAACCATGAAAAATAAGTTGATTAGCTCAAAATGATTATAAATGGTTGCTAATTTTTTTGAAACATTTGCAAATTTGAATTGTGATCTAACAACTAAAATTGAGCAATTAGAGTCTAATGCTCCATCCTCAACTATCGACGAAACCCTTATAACAAATGAAAAACATAAAGCTAAGTTAGCTAGCTCTCAAGAAGACATTGAAAACTTGCTAGAGAAAATGGAAATTCTTAGCATACACAACAATGAGCTAACTACTAAGCTAGAAAACATCAGTAGCACCCTAGGAGCATCTTTAGTTGAAATTCCAGAAATTATTAAGAATGATGCTTCTACTTCTTGCTTTGATTTAATTATTGATTCTTATCCCTGCAACCAAGTTGTTATTGAGAATGTTGTTATAGAAACATGTTCGAATGAGGTTGCAAAGGATAATGATCAATTAAGGCACTAAGTGGCTCGCCTTGGCAAGGCCTTGTATGACAAGAAAGATAAAGCCAAACAAATTCAACCTACTCAGGATAACACCACTGCGGGAGTGAACAAGCCTGTGGAGGGAGAAACTGTGATTTGTAGGCTATGTCACAAGTCTTACCAATGCAAGGCGAAGACCGGGGATAAGCAAAAGCTCAAGCAAAAGCCAACAAGCAAATCCTCCAACACCTACATCAACAAGGTGGACAAAAAGGCTGCTACACCTTATTTGATCAAGAAGAAAAAGAATGGAAAGGTGATACCAATCAAGGCTAGCAAGCAAGCCAACAAAGGAAAGGGGGCCAAATGCATCTGAGTGCCAACGGAAATTATTTCAACCATGAAAAGCACCAAAAAGGTTTGGATCCCAAGAGGGAAGTAAGAAGTTCGAAGGACTTCGGGAAATTTGGAGACTTGGCAAATTTGGGATGTATATCATGGGATGCATCATATTGGATCAAGTCTATTGCCAAATGGGTTAGTGAATACTTTAGACCCAAATTCCCCACCCATGACTAAGGTAACTAGATATATTGCGTTTCTTTGTTTTTAGATACGTATCTATTTTCTCATATCTAGTTTTTACCTTACGTGCCTAGTTTTACATATGGTATTTACTTTTGATTATAATTGCATGCATACTAGGTCAATCATATGGTTGGAATGCTCATTTTCAATTCATATTCTTGAGCAAACCTACATGGTTTAAAATGTTTAGTTAAGCACGACACATACTTATTCAACATTCCTAAGTAAATGATACTCACACTCCAATTGGTATCTTCATATGGTATACTTCTTAACATATAGTTTATACACTTCATATGGTATATCCTACAATTGATATCCTATAATTGGTATCATTTAACTTATATGTGCCAAAGCTCGGATTATCGATAATTTGCCCCTCTTGATATCAAAATCAAAATGCATGTCTCCTACAATTATCCAAAACTTGTATGCACACTCACAAGGGGAGGTTACTCTATAATCTAAGTATTTGAGACTAATACTTGTTTTGAAGTCTATTATATGTAGTAAGTATCATTGAAGGAAAATGGAGTCCTCGGAGAAAGACAATAAGTTTCCACTGCAAATCTACAAGAATTTTCAAATTCCACAACTAGTATCATTTACAAGTCTTCTGCAGTTTTTTAATTATTGGACTATATTTCATATCTTATGCTCCCCATGTTTCTATAAATGCACATGTTGAGAATATTATTTCAAAGGGGGAGAACACTCTTTTAGGGGGTGTTGGAGGCCTTCCTCTTCCAAAGGTCCTCAAAAACACGACTAACCATTTGTTTCTAGCATAATATTGAATATTACAGGAGCTTCGTCATAGGAAAAGCTTCGTGATGAGGATCTCCTTCCCCGTCGAAGGTCCTCGAGACGAATACATTGTCTGAGAGCGACAACAACGAATGCTGAAGTTGCAGTCGAAGGACGACGACTTCAGTTTAAGGCGGCAACAAAGGTCAAACATGACACTGAGCCGAAGAGGAAAGGACTAGTTAATACTTGATGATTTATGTTATAGTTATGAGTACATGTTAAGGTCATAAATGTAATTTTAATCAGATCACGTCCCGTGCCTATAAATAGGTGAACAGTACCCCCGTACTGTTCACACTAAATTGTAATCGCTCTCGTGTCAACGCCTTCAATCAATCCGAAGATATAAATGTAATATAAATCTTGTTAATATGCATATGTATATCATGAAATAATGTATGGATGAATGAACGAGTATCATATATTATCTTTACCAATCTTCATCCTCATAGAGGATGAAAGTATATTTTTACGATCTTCGTCCAAAAATCATCATATCCGAAAGGAGATGATGTTTCGAACGATGAAAGTCCCTGATCTTTAACAATTGTGTTGCTGTAACACCCGGGCTTTAAGGAACAAAGCTGGGTGCATCTCATACATGCGCCATGAAGACAACATATATAATAAAAGAGTGTATAGAGATAAATGTCACAATAACATCAGAGTATTTATTACATAGCGGAAGCCTTAATACAAAATAAAAGATAAATATGAAACGAACTAAGGATCATCCTTGGCGCCAAAAGTCAACTGGGAAACGCCACCTAGACCAGGTCAAACTCCTCGTTGTGTGGCTCCTCTTGAACAACCTGTTCTTCTCCTGTGGGGGGTGTGAGACAGCAAGGGTGAGCTCACACATGATCATAGCTCAACTAGTTGTGGGGAACCAGTGGGCATGAACTCACCAAAGGTGGGAGTCCATGTGATGTAAGGCTAATCGACAACAGGGGTTAAAGCTGAGCATTGCTTTTAATTAGTTGGTCAAAATTTTATTAGCAGTTACTAGATGTAAGTAAATACCAAACCTTAATAAAAATAATAGAACAAAACTAATACATAATCCCATGCAATGCAAATGACAAATTGAATTTAATTTCCATAAATTAATCATGCGAGAGTCCTGAGCTTCTCGTGACTGTGAGCTCGGCTAGCATACCAGTTTTACACTCTGCAGAGGTTGTACCCTATACCCACAAGTCATGTTACCCATCTGCCAAGGGATCGCGACTCCCATACACCTCTACCAAGGAAGCGAGGCAGGGCAACACTACGAGGCCTTTACAAAGTTCCACTAGCTTCCGAAAACCCGCTACAGTTTATGGGAAGAGCACTTGCAAGAATCCCCCATCTGACCGCCATCGCAGCAAAATCAACCCGAGAAACTCCTTGCATGCAACTCCCCTACTGCCCTTGCCCCTTCCGGGTAAGCTAGTCTTCCACTAGCTTTCCTAATTAGTCAGCCAAGGGCGTCCCATTCCACCCTTGTGGTGGCACGTGTTTCTCAAGTTAAGCTCCATGTTCCAATTAAAGATAATGATCTTGACATGAACATAAATAAAATAACAAAATAATTGGAACATGGACATAATATAGTATTAATCCCAAAACCATATAGAGCAATAGCATAACCACCCAAGTGAATCAGGGGTAAACAAGGTAAACATGATAAACAGACTAGGGTGACCTATTGGGTCCCATCAAAATTAAGCCTATGCATGAATAAATGATTATAAAGAACATTATTAGGTAATAAAAGTGGATCAAGGGCACAACTTGCCTGGCACTTGAGATTCCAGTTACCAGGGCGATTCTTCGGATCCTCATGACCGCGCTGCTAGTCGTAGCAATAGAAACAGACATAGTATAGACAAAATTAACATCACACCAAACATAAGAACATACTGCATAATAATGATCTACGTGTTGCTACGAGATCGTGGGAACGAGAATCACTAAAATCGGAGTTACAATTATGGAGTTATGATTCTATAGAAGATCTATGTGATCAAAATATTACACTATATCATAAATTGATTATTGTAAATCATATGAGAGGTTATTCTATAAATAATTATCTCTACTTTAATCCAAATCATTATTTGATTAAAGATCATCTAATCAAATCATATCCATAAGATGAGAATTAATATTAAGGCAGTTAATCCTATTAGTTACCTAATTATAAAAGTAGGGAATATCATATAACAAGTGTTGCTACTGCGTAGTAAATATTTATATGATGCTAACGCAACTCGAATGGGTCAAATCGGAGTTAAAATG
Source organism: Zea mays (assembly GCF_902167145.1). Classification (NCBI taxonomy): domain Eukaryota; kingdom Viridiplantae; phylum Streptophyta; class Magnoliopsida; order Poales; family Poaceae; genus Zea; species Zea mays. Next base: position 170,453,978 of record NC_050097.1, on the reverse strand, counting down.
GGGGAGTTATGAATTTCCAAAGGTTTTATATATTTGATACAAGATTAATTAAGAAATAAATTTTGAAGTGGCTTTCATGTCAAATCAGAGATACTATGTGATAAACAATAATACTATAGAATTATAGGAATTATAATGAATTAATTTGGAGTCAGAATGGATTTTCTATGAATTAAATAAGTTCCTATAATTATTTTAACACTAAAAATCATTTTCCAAACGAATTTCTCGGTTTTAATAAGTGTCTGGTCTGCGCTCACAAAACCAGGAAAATGCAGGGGCTTCCGCGCAAGAGGCACTAGACTCAGGCTACAGTCACATGGATGGCGGGTTGGTTTCTCTAAAACTCAGGGGCCTTTGTGTTAATCTAGGCCCGTGAAGGGGTAAGATCGCATCTGAGCCGCACGATCTAAAGTCTATGGCCTAGATTAGATCGCCTAAAACTGAACCGGTATGCAGCCGTAGCCCTCGGATCTTAATCCGATGGTCTCGGTTTAATGAACCCGCGATCAGATTCCTACCGTACATTGCGAGATCTACGGTTGCGATCCGACCCGGTCAAATCGTCTCTGATCTCCAATCTCATCCCTTCGATACCCATCCAATGGCCGACCGAGGCCTAGGCACAAAACAGGCCGACGGCGACGAGCTTTTACGATGGCGCCCACCCCCTCCGGCAACCCATGGTGAGGCCCACCGGTATCCCAACCTCGCAATGGAACAATCCTACTCCGAGAGGAGACAAAAGCGGAGATGAGGGAATGGTTCTTACCGACGGTCGTGCGGTGAGCAGGGCAGTCCATGGCGTGACTAGTCCCGCGGCGGGGCTACACTTCCGATGAGAAATTCCTCCGTCCCCCGGTGAGTAACACGCCAACCGCACACATGCACCACGCGCCAAATCGGCCACCGAATCTCGGAAGAAGAGTTCAAGCCGAGGTGTGGAGTGGCTCCGAATCGGGACACCCCCCGTCGGTGCGCTAATGGCGGCGAGTCACGCCTAGGTGGTTCGACGTCCTATCGGTTGCGAGCAGTAGATTAGGGTCGAGAGGAGAGTAGGGTCAACACGATATTTATCCCCCCACGAGGTGGGCGAGGAAGATGGAGGCATGCCGGAGCTACGGCGGAATCTGCGGTGAGGGCATGAGGTTGTTATGCGCGGAACAGGGGGAGAAGATAAATAGTGCCAGTTGGCCCGCCAGGCAGTGACTCATATGACTGAGTGTGTGGAGCTGACTAGTAGGGCCCATACGCTAGAGATTCCATGCGCGGCCCAAGGCGCGCGCAGATGGAAATGGGCCGCAGGGCAGGTGAATCAGCCCAATACCAGGTCTGCCTTTTTTTCTTTTTCTTTATTTCCTTTTATGTTTTCTAGTTTTCAAATTTTGATTTCAAGTTCAAATTCAACTATGGTTTTGGGAAGTCAACTTTACAGTTAAATGAACACCACAAAATCCAACATAATTCAAAGTATGTATTTATTTATTTGTTTATTATCCTACATAAGTAAATACTTTTGGATATGTTGCTCCACATAATTATTTTGAGAAAAATATTTTCGATTGTATAATCTCGATTAATCGATGCTCTAATATTTATCCTTATATAACATTTATCAACTTCAACAAGGGATAATTTATATAAGAATCTCTTTTCTTTATCAATTTATTAGTTACTTACTAACTTAATATTATTGTTTGAATACGAGGAGGGAGAATCCTAATAGATTTCAACGGTCATCGAAAATTCTCACCACACTTAATATATATATATTTATCTCTTTATTTTATTATTTCATGATATTTTATTTTATTTTTCCAAATTTTAGGCTTTACAGTTGCCTTGTTCTTGATTCACAACATTTGAGAACAAGTGACCAACATTGGCGCCCACCTCTAGTGAACTCAAACGACCACCTTCAACAATAGCCCGAGCAACCACCTTCGTCATGCCGCCGAAGAAGGCAATAGCGCCAGGGGCTGCCCTTGCACCGCTGGATATCAACCAAGAAGGAATTCCTATGAGAGAAGCCCGAAATCAGAAAAGGAAGGCCATTAGCCCAACACCAGAAGAAGAGGAGCTAGATCAAGCGATCAGAGATCTAGAGGCTATCCACCAGCAAGTGGAAAAAAGAAGGGAGAAGATGCTTGAGCTAGCTGAACTCTAAAAGAAGATTGATGAAACTGCCGAAGAAATGTGCCACATCACGCAAGACAACGAGCAAGGACGAAGGCCACGACAGAGAGAGCTTCATCAGGAAAGCCAAGCTATGATAATGTATGGTATGACGATTTCAATCATGGTAACTTCGCTTTTGATGATGCTTCTCCCCTAGCAGCAGAGTTGCAGGCTACACCGTGGCCACCTTCGTACAAGCCGCCACAACTCCCTATGTTTGACGAGCATTCCGACCCGAAGTAGTTCCTTATGAGCTACGAGGCGACCATATCATCATATGGTGGCAACACTACCGTCATGGCAAAGTCCTTTGTCATGGCAGTCAGAAGTGTGGCTCAAACGTGGTATTCTTCCCTTTGGCCAGGAACAATCATGTCATGGCATAAGTTGAAGGACATGCTGGTAACCAGCTTCCAGGGTTTCCAGACAAAGCTAGTGACTGCTCAAGCTCTGTTCCAATGCACACATGACCATGAGGAATATCTGTAGGCGTACGTCCAAAGGTTTCTGCGTCTCAGAGCTCAGGCGCCAATGGTGCCAAAAGAGATTGTTATTGAGGCTACGATCAAGGGCTCCGACCAGGACCAACAGTGCAATATTTCGCCAGGAAGCTCCACAAACTTTGGATAAGCTTCTGCAGAAGATGGACGAGTACATCAGGGCTGACAATGACTTTTAGCAGAGAAGGGAAGAAGCATATAGATACTCCAAGATGACCAGTGGCTTCAAAGGAAGACTCCACCCTAGGCATGTCAGGACGATCCATAATCCTAGCTCCAGCGAGGATATGGGAAATCATACTCAAGGGCATCAGCATAGCTCCCAATCTTTAGGGACACAGCAAAGCTCCTTCAAGCCACCAGCTCCAAGAGGCATAGGAGGTAGAAGCATTGCTAGAAGATTCAGCTCCCAACCAAGAAGGTTGTTTTGCCTATTCTGTGGGGAAGATAAGGGGCACACAACAAGGACATGCCAAGTCACGATTCAGAAGCAAAAGGAAATAGCTGAAGCCAAAGTATGGCAGAATTAGCCAAAGCAGGTCCTGGATACTGTTTCATGCTATTCCCCATACATCACCGAGTATGTGGGCAACCAACAACCCACAACATCGGTTGCTTCGACAAGCCACACACAAGGTGCATGGGCCCCGCTACCACCACCACCACTCATGGCTCCAACTTCGTCTCACAATCAACAGCCAGAAGAGCACCGCCAGGTACAGCAACAACGTGATGCACACGAAGAGTTTGAAGCTCGGACAGTCAACAACACTGTACCAGAGTCAAGACACATTTACTGAAGCAATACAGAGGCTTAATAAAAAAATTTCATTCATACTCAATGTAATCTTTATTTCTCTTGCTTTTATGTTTCTACACCAAAGATAATATTAGAAGGTACAACCTTTGGCCTGTTGTAATAAATCTGGGGTTACACCATTGAGTGTAAAAGGAAAATTCAAGAAGCTCCAAAGTCGTTCCTACGGGGATGCAAAGCTAAAATACCACCTAAGTAGAAGGTGAAGAAGCTCCAAAGTCGCTCCTAAGGGGATGCAGAGCTTAGCTCCAAACTCGTTCCTACGGGGATATAGAGCTAAAATACCACCTATATAAAAGGTCAAGAAGCTCCAAAGTTGTTCCTAAGGGGATGTAGAGCTTAGCTCCAAAGTCGTTCGCACGGGGAAGCAGAGCTAAAATACCACCTAAGTAAAAGGTGAAAAGACTCCAAAGTCGTTCCTAAGGTAATGCAGAGTCTTACTTTTATGAAGCATTTATGCATTAACATCAGTTGCATCATATCATCATATCATATTGCATAACATCGCATCATTCATCATCCTTCATCATCCGAAACTGTGGACAAAGAAGGGAAATTGCTCCTTCAAACATACTGGCTAACACATAAGGTTAAGTCTATCTTCGACAAAGAATTATGAAAGGATTTATCAACAATGCAAGATTTATGTCTTCGACAACAGTACTCTTCTGCAAGATCTACGGCATGATCTTTGAGTCCAATAAGTTGCTTCGACAGAAAAGGGAATTTTTTCTTTATGAAGCATGAAAAGAAAGAAAGGTGTATTTTCGTCTGCGGCTCAAAAACGGTACGTACGAAGGTTTCACGCTCCACAAATAAATATATTACATCATTAAATATACATATAGTTAATAATTGTTTCTTACAAAAGGTACCTTCATACAAAAATTCTACAGTTGAAATAAACAAGGTCTAATCATCCTCTTTTAGAACTTTATCAGCGGCTTCGTTTAGAAGCCTACTCACAGCTTCGTCAACACCTTCTTAGCTATTCTAATTACTTCAAGAGCCCCCTTCAGAGCTGGATTGACCTCAGGGCCATACGGCTCCGGAGGGGGAGGAAATCCGGGTACACCATAGTTTAAGTGTTTGTTAGTTCCGAAGCTAAAACAATTTACGAAGCTAAGTCATGACAAATATACCTATAAGTCTTTCACGCTCTGTAGCTTCTTCAGCTTTCCTTGCCACTTCCAAGGCAGTATGAGACTCCTTCTCATTTTTTCTAATAGCTTCGTCTTCTATCTCTCGGCCACCTCCCAACCATACTTCGGAATAAAATTTTCCGCTCAACGCAGTGGCTTCGACTGAAGGGCTCTTAATGTCGTTAGCTGAGACCGAGAATTCTAGCTGAATAACAGCCTTTGCATGCTCGTAGCCAGCTTTCTCAAGGAGTGAGACGGTTCCTCGGGCACCGGCGAAGGCACAAAAATCTCCTCTATCACTAAGAATTTCATCAAAAGCTTTGGCTTCGCTACTAATCCACCGGATAACCCCGTCAGGATCACCATGGATAAAATTCTGCTCCGTAGAGAATGCCAACTTTAGCAAAACTATTTTTCAACTTGTTGCAATAGTCCATAGCGACATTGTAGCATTCCTCTTTCGCTTCACGAAGCTCCTCAACATTTTCTGAACCCTTAACCGTTCAGTATCAGATATTTCACGTTTTGTTTGTTTGACATTAAAATTTTCAGTCAATTCATCGAGCTTCTTCTCCAATCCTTGCACTTCGGATCTATGCAATCCCACCTGAATAGATAGTGCGTATTCTAAATCAGCAATATGCTTGATATCATTCTCTTGCTTCTTTTTAGACTCCTTGATTTTCTGTTCTGCTTCGAAAAGGCTATATAGACTAGCTTCGCTAGATTTTAACCTCTCAACCAAGGAGAGCAGGATTTTATCCTTCTCAAGAGCTTCATTCCTAAGCATTATAACTTCAGAACACAGGTTTCCAAAAGCTATCTGAGTGATTTCGTCTTCTGCATCCTCCTGAGCCTTCAAAGCTTTACTATGGATAAGACCGTGATAAACAAAAACATAAAATAATAATAAGAAGAATTACCACAAATCGTTTACCGCAAACTTGCCTAACAAAAATCACAAAATGCAAAAATAGAAATATACAAACCTTCAAGATGTTATAAGCAAGGCTGTCTGCAAGTTGATCCTTCGTCATTACAGACAGTCTAAGTTCAAGTTTCGGATAACCCATGTTGTCCATCATCTCCCGACCGACATTTATCTCCTTGCTGTCTGATAGACAGTAAAGAAAGTCATCTTCATCGTTTCCTCCATATACCAAGGACCCTCGGGGGTATTTCAGGTCCTTAGCATAACGTTGTACTTCGGCAAATTGCTCTTCTGATAGTTGTTTCCCCGTAGCATGTGAAACAATATATTCTAAATCACCTTGAGAACATGCTTCGAGTATAGGCGATGTTGGCTTTTTCGGAAGACTTCCCTTCGCTATCTCTACTGGCTTTGTTCCCAAAGGTCCAACTTCAACGTGAATAGGAGAAACGCTTGCAGCGGCTACTTCTCTTAGACCTTCAATTTTGTCCTCGGGAGCTTCAGCAGAAACAAGAGTTGGCATCTTCGTAGATTTCAAAACAGCATAAAAACACTGACATTCTCCTTTTCCTAGGAGTCATTGTTGCAGCAGTTGTTAGCTTCGGCAACCCTATCATGGTTAGGGGACTCAGCAGTTTCGGGTGCTCTTCTGCCTTTGAGCTCTTTGCTTTCGTCTCTTCTACCGGACCACCACTTGCTTTGACCGTCACAACAGGAATTGACTCTGAAGCCAACGGGATGGCTTCGGCGAGTTCAGCAATCTCCATCTTCTTCGTACCAAGCACTGCAACTGTCCTCTCTAAAGAATGTGGCTTCGTCCTGCGAGTCAAAACCTTAGCTCTCTTCGGCTTAGGCGCAGCGGAAGAAGACAAAGTTGCCATTTTTCTTTTTGACCCTTGTTTTCGGACAGGAAAGCAGTAATCAAGATAAAAAATCTGATCACATCAAAAACTATGTTCAGTCTCCTTTTGCCATGGGTGCCGAAGGCAGTGTTCTCGGCTTCGTCCTCTGCCTTCGTATAAGCTCCCAATAACTCGTCACTGGTAGCCTCAACAGCCTCAAGCCAAACAATATTAGGCTCGTCAAATTGACTTCTAGAGCGATAGGTGTATCTTAGATAAAGCAGACCACCTTCGTTGGAGCCAGTAGCAGTCTTGTTGGGGACTTGTTCTCAAATGCTATGAGTCAAGAACAAGGCAACATAGAAAATGTTAATCGGTAAAGTCCTTCGTCCTTCGAAGCATTATTCCTCTCAGGATATAATGGTTTTCGGACGAAGGTTATGAAGGGCATACCTTCATAAATACATTATATAATGACGAAGGATGAATTGTAAGGAATATAATGAACAACATAAACAATTATATCTTATTATCATGTATAAACAGAAATAATCGTTGGATTACAAATGTACCTTCAACTTGAAGGAGATGAAAGTACAAGTGTGACGCAAAAGTGAATGCCCAATCAGCGTGAACAGTACGGGGGTACTGTTCACCTATTTATAGGCACAGGTCACAACCTATACAAAATTACATTCATGCCCTTTACATTTGATAATAATTCTATTGTAATCTATCGAGGTCTGAATAGCCTTTTCATCTTTAAGTCGGTTTCATTTTGTTGCTATCATGCCGAAGCTTTCCTGCTCACACCTTCGGCGCTGTATCATCCTTCGTATTATTCTGGTCTGCTGTGATACTGACTTGAGTCCGAAGATACCTGTTCACACATTAAACTCCAGAAATACTGTTAAATCTTGTTTTTGAGGACCTTCGTAAGCCGAAGGCCCCCAACAGTAGCCCCTCGCAATATTAATTTGTTTAAAACAATAAATTTAGATTGCGATATAGACGAAGGCTTTACGCCGAAGGTCCGAAAAAACACCTTCCCTTTGCTAGAATAGCAACATTCACTGACAAGCGGGGTCTTTCAATTTTCAACGCACTGGGCGTATAAATACGGTCATACCGCAAACTCATTTGGCACGCTCTCTTGTCATCTGCTCTCGCTCACTCGATTTTTAGCTTTTGTGCACTAAGATTTTCTGAGCTTTTAGTTTTGAAGCTTCGGCTTTGAAAACAATTTTTTAGTGTTTCCGAAGATGTCTGGAGATAAGAAGGCTGCTGCTGAGACGAAGCTGAGTCTTGACGAAGAGAAAAACTTGGGGTTTCTTATAGCGATGTCGAAGACCAACACGGAAAAAATCACCAAGGAGATTCTAGAAGGTTTGTCTGAGGATACTGGTGACAGCGACAGTTATGATGTGGACAGCGGTGGTGAAGACTCCGAAGATCGTCCCTGGCGACCAAGCCATTCAGTTTACGGTAAATCAACTATCAAAGAGAATCATCTTGTCAACATGAGAGGAAGGTATTTCCGGGATTTGTCCATCGTGAGGACCGACGAAGGGGAGAAGACTTGTCCACACCCTGAGGAGAATGAAGTCGTAGTGTACCGAAGCTTTTTGAAAGCTGGGCTGCGATTTCCCTTGAGCAGCTTCGTCGTGGAGGTGTTGAAAATCTTCGAAGTCTATCTTCACCAACTTACCCCCGAGGCAATTATAAGGCTGAATATCTTCGTGTGGCCCGTGAGAAGCCAAGGTCTGAAGCCTGATGCAAAAAGCTTCTGCAATATACACGAATTATCATACGAAACAAAACCTTGGGGTAAGGAACAGTATCATAATAATTTTGGCTGCTACAGTTTCGTTTCTCGGTCCGGGTCAAGCTGTCCCGTGCCAACCTTTCGGAAGAGATGGCCCGGCGACTGGATGACAGAATGGTTTTATGTGAAGAATGACCTGTCAGTCCGAGAAGATATCAAAGGTATAATTATGCGCCCTATTTGGCAAAGCTTCGGCCTTCGGAGGCCGAAGGTTGAAATGAATGAAGCTGCCGAAGAATGCCAGAGAGCCTTCGGCGTTATCTGTTCTTTTATTGGAACGAGAGATTTAGTACAAGAGCATATTGCCTTCCGGGTATGGCCGCTCGCGGAGAAATGGGAAATGCCGCAAGAAACCATAAAAGAGGCCGACGAAGGTGGACTTGTCAGACTGAAGTACACCTTCAAGTTCGGAGATAAATTCGTTGAGCCAGATGATGACTGGTTAAAAAGCATTGAAAATTTAAGTGATGAGCTGCTTGGGGCTTATTCGAAGGCCGAAGATACTGCGATGTCAGCAGCCTTCGGAGGCCGAAAAAAGAAGAGGCTGAATCGAGTATTTGATGCAATTGGGTTTGTCTACCCTGACTATTGCTATCCCATTCGAAGGCAGAAGAGAAAAAACACAACCTCTGCAAAAGAAGAAGCTGTAACTGCTCCTAGCGAGCCAGAACCGAAAAGAAAGAAGATAAAGGTCCTCACACATCGGCCGCGCTATATTGAACCAGCTTCGGTGCCTGAGTTTACCGGAGAAACTTCTTCGGCCACCGAGGCTAAAAAGCCAACCAAACCAACCTTGCTGCCAGTAGTTGCAGAAATGGCCGAAGCGCCAAAAAGGATAGAATTGGAAGAACCGAAGATTTTGCTACCAGAAACCGAAGAAATGGCCGAAGCGCCATCCACAGAAAAAATGGAAGAAGTGAAAAAACCATCTGAAGAAAAAACATCAGAAGTTGTGAGTCCTGCAGCAAATGTTGAGACAGTAAAAAATCAAAAAGTGCCAGTAGTGACTCCGAAAAGAAAGAGAATGGCTAATGTGCTAGATGTACTGGAAACAATCAAATCTTCAAGCACACCTCCGAAGAAGGCTGCTGCCACTCCTGAAACAACAACTGAAATTTCTGATACAAAAGCTCCAGAGCAAGAAACTGAAGCCGAAGCTGGGTCTTCAGAGCCCGTAAAGATAAAATCCTTGGAAACTGAGGAAGAAAAAATAACAAAGCCAACTTTTGTTGAAGAAATCGGTGCTGTTGCCCCCGAAGCATCCTCCAAAGTTCGTGATTATATTGTTCGTCATGCTTCGGGGAAAAAACTATCAGAAAAAGAAGAGCAAGAGGCCCAGCGCTACGCCCAAAAACTGAAGTATCCAAAGGGGGCGTTAATATTCAATGGTAGTGGAGAAGAAGACTTTTTGTATTGTCTCCCTGACAGCAAGGAGATTTCTGTCTGCCGGGAGATGAGCAAGAGCTTCGGATTCCCAACTTTAGAAGACGGGCTCTCGGTGCTGTCGAAGAACGATCTGGCCGACAGCCTGGCCTATAATAGCTTAAAGGTGCGACAAATGGGATCCTTGTATTTTTTGTTGAGACCAAAATTTTTCGTTTGTTTAAATCTATTGACACACACATATTTCTCTTTGCAGGGCTTGATACTTAGCAATGCCCTCAGGGCACAGAAAGATGCTGAAGACGAAGGGTGTGCTATAGCCCTGAGCAACCTTCGTTCCGAAGTAATTGAACTGAGGAACGAAGGCCTCGAAAAAGATAAAATATTACACTCATTGATAAATAAAATAAAGGAAGACGAAGCTGCTTTTAAGAGTCAAGCTGAAGCTCAGAAGCGCGAAATTGAAGATCTTCGGAAACAACTGGCCAGAGCCAAGGAAGAACGCATACTTGAAGAAACAAGGCGAGAACTCAGCGACCAATGGGCAGATCACTTAGAAGTAACTGTTGAAGAGCTTCGTTCGTCCAAGAAGAGATGCTATAACAAATCTATAGAGTGTGTTAAGAAGTTAAAAGCTAGCTTCGCCAGGGTCGGCGCCTTCTCAAGCGAAGAAAACTTTACGAGAGGCAATCCCGAAGGTCCCATCGAATGGATCGACCACGAAGCTGAGGCGTTCGAAGAAATTTTAAATAGCCGTGGAGATATATGTGCTTTCTCTGGTGCTAGAGGGATTGCCACCATTTTAGAGAAGAAGGGCTGCGAACATGTAAAAATTTTAGCACAATCCGAAGCTGCTTTGTCCTTTGGAGATGCAAGAGATCCTTCGGCCGAAGCTAGCATGATCGGTGGAAAATTTTTCACCGATATCTGGGATAATGGTGGCCGAGAAATGGCCGGAGAAATTATTCAAAAAAGTGAAAAGGGCATTCACGATGCTAGAGAAGTGACTGAGGCTGCTGAAAAGAGCGCAGAGCCCGAAGGTCAATTAGGTATTAACTAATAGTTTTTATTGTGTTGTAATTTTTGGTTTTAAGCTTCGTTTGCCATTTGTAATAGCAATGTAGCCGTATCCTGTCCTTCTTCAGATCCTGCTAAAGCGTCTCCGGGCCCTCAGCCGAAAGGAGACGACGAAATTAAAAAGATGGCTGAAGCCATTATGGACGAAGTCGTCAATCGGCTCCTAAATGAGGCTGCAGAAGTTGTTCTGAGAGAAGATTAAATACTATTGTAAATTAAACTTCTGAAATGTAATATATTGTAACATTTTGTAATCCTGAATGTAATATACCTGTTTTTATTGCTCAATTCTTTACGATGCATGAAACTTTACACGTACCGCTTTTGAGTCTTTGACGAAAAAACACCTTCCCTTCTTTTCATGCTTCGTGAAGAGGAATATCCAGGCTTCGTGAAGATACTTTCCGAAGCTATACTTCCGAAGATCAATAATGTATCTCCTTGTGACATTATGATTTTTCCCTTTTTTCAAAACGTTCTTCTGTAGATTAATATGATGTCCGCCTCTTGTGCCATATGCAACATGATGTATGATGCTTATGCTATGCGAAATGATGCGATGATGTTATGCTGTGTAAGATGGTGTTTATTCCGAAGATACACACATTCCTGCGACAAAACACTTAATCTTTTGAATCAGCATTGTCTTTTTACTATAAGCCTCCCTTAGGAGCTTCTTCGCCTTTTACTTCAGCGGAATCAGCGTTTATTTTTCGATGTAAGCCTCCCTTAGGAGCTTCTTCGCCTTTTACTTTCAGCGGTATTCGCGTTGACTTTTCGCGCTTCGCCTTTTACTTAGGCGGTATCAGCGTTGACTTTTCGCTGTATGCTCTGCATTCCCTTTGGAACGACTTTGGAGCAGAAAACTTACACTGCGCTCCCTTTGGAACGACTTTTTTGTGACTTCGGCAAACTTACTCTGCGTTCCTTAGAACGACTTTTTGTTGCTTCGAAGAACTTTCGATAGTTCGAAGGTCCTCTTTGTTATCACAAGTCTTTCAACAATTTAAGCCTGTGAAGAAAATATATTTTCCTTGTGGGAATCAATGAAACTATTTACATGAAACCTGAACAATGTCCTTTATTACAGAAAATAAAACTGAATGAAAAAGATTGCTATTAAGGTAGGATATTTGTCAATAGATGTGCTTTGACTCTGGCACAGTGCTGTTGACTGTGCGAGCTTCGGACTGTTCTCTGAAGTCCCTTTGATGTGGAGCATATTGGCTCCCTTCTGGCTGCTGACCTTGTTGCAGCGGTGGTGGAGGCGGAGGTTGTTGCCAGGAAGCCTAAGGTTGACTCGCCGAAGCAACAGAAACTGCAGGGTGATTGCCTACACACTCTGGGATGTAAGGCGAATGATACGAAGCAGTATGCATGACCTGCTTCGGCTGAGCCTGTTGTGCTGCCGCTTCGGCTATTTCTCTTTGCTTCTGGATGGTAACATGGCACATCCTGGTGGTATGACCTTTGTTCTCACCACAGAATAAGCAAAAGATTCTTCTCGGTTGATCGCCAAATCTTCCTCTGAAGCCCCTGGCGCCTCTGCCTCTTGGAGCTGGTGGTCGGAAGGAGCCTTGCTGTTGCCCCGAAGCCTGTGAGGAACATTGTGGCCTTTGCTGTTGGCTCCCTTTAACATCATTTTGTGTAGAGTTATGAATTGATCTAACATGCCTCGGGTAGAACCTCCCTCCGAAGCCCCTGGTCATTTCAGAAAACCTGAAAGCCTCCTCCCTTCTTTGGCGAAAATCATTATCGGCCCGAATGTACTCGTCCATCTTCTGGAGCAGCTTCTCCAAAGTTTGAGGAGGCTTCCTAGCGAAGTACTGAGCTGACGATCCTGGCCGAAGCCCCTTGATCATGGCCTCAATGACAATTTCATTGGGCACCGTTGGTGCCTGTGCCCTCAAACGCAAGAACCTTCGGACATACGCCTGAAGGTATTCTTCGTGATCCTGGGTGCACTGGAACAGAGCTTGAGCAGTAACCGGCTTCGTCTGAAACCCTTGGAAGCTAGTTAACAACAAGTCCTTCAGCTTCTGCCATGAAGTGATCGTTCCTGGTCGAAGGGAGGAATACCAGGTTTGAGCGACACTCCTGACAGCCATAACAAAAGATTTGGCCATGACTGCAGCATTGCCGCCATACGAAGATACTGTTGCTTCGTAGCTCATCAAAAACTGCTTCGGGTCTGAGTGGCCATCGAATACGGGAAGCTGAGGCGGCTTGTAGGACGGAGGCCATGGTGTAGCCTGCAGCTCAGCGGACAGAGGAGAAGCATCGTCAAAAACAAAATTCCCATGATGGAAATTGTCATACCAGTCATCTTCGTTGAGAAAACCCTCCTGATGAAGGTCTTGGTGCTGAGGCCTTCGGTGTTGCTCATCCTGGGCAAGATGACGAACTTCTTCAGAGGCTTCGTCTATCTGCCTCTGCAGTTCAGCTAGCCTGGCCATCTTTTCTTTCTTCCTCTGCACTTGTTGATGAAGCATCTCCATATTTCTGATTTCTTGATCTATCTCGTCCTCTGGTGGTGTCGGGCTAACAGCCTTCCTTTTCTGGCTTCGGGCCTCCCGAAGGGAGACTGTCTCCTGATTGTGGTCCAGCGGTTGCAGAGCTGCAGCCCCAGTTGCTGAAGCTTTCTTCGGCGCCATAACGAAGGTTTATGATCGCCGAAGGTGTTCAAAAAACTCAAAGAGTGGAAGTGAGTTCACCGGAGGTGGGCGCCAATGTTGGGGACTTGTTCTCAAATGCTATGAGTCAAGAACAAGGCAACATAGAAAATGTTAATCGGTAAAGTCCTTCGTCCTTCGAAGCATTATTCCTCTCAGGATATAATGGTTTTCGGACGAAGGTTATGAAGGGCATACCTTCATAAATACATTATATAATGACGAAGGATGAATTGTAAGGAATATAATGAACAACATAAACAATTATATCTTATTATCATGTATAAACAGAAATAATCGTTGGATTACAAATGTACCTTCAACTTGAAGGAGATGAAAGTACAAGCGTGACGCAAAAGTGAATGCCCAATCAGCGTGAACAGTACGGGGGTACTGTTCACCTATTTATAGGCACAGGTCACAGCCTATACAAAATTACATTCATGCCCTTTACATTTGATAATAATTCTATTGTAATCTATCGAGGTCTGAATAGCCTTTTCATCTTTAAGTCGGTTTCATTTTGTTGCTATCATGCCGAAGCTTTCCTGCTCACACCTTCGGCGCTGTATCATCCTTCGTATTATTCTGGTCTGCTGTGATACTGACTTGAGTCCGAAGATACCTGTTCACACATTAAACTCCAGAAATACTGTTAAATCTTGTTTTTGAGGACCTTCGTAAGCCGAAGGCCCCCAACAAGTCTGCTTAGGCATCTCCCAGTCATTAACAAGCGGCCACACCCTATAAGCAATATGCTCTTGCACCAAATCCCTGGTGCCAATGTAAGTACACACCGTGTTGAAGGCCATCAAACATGCTTGCACTTTGTTCCCACTTGCGATCGATGGCCTCCTGATGCCGAAGCGTGACCGTATAGGGCACTAGATTATACCACTCATATCCTCTCTCTTACTCAGATCATTCTTGACATAAAACCATTGCTTCATCCAAGAGCCCGACCATTTCTTTTGGAACGTTGGCACATGGCACCTCACATCAGAACGGTGCACAAAACTGTAGCATCCGAAGTTGTTATGATACTGCTCCTTCCCAATTGCCTTCGTCTCGTAGGATAGTTCATGAATGTTGCAGAAGCACTTGGCATCTGGCTCCAGCCCTTGGATCCTCATAGCCCAAATAAAGACTCCAACTTTAATTAAAGCCTCGGGAGTAAGTTGATGAAGGTATATCTCAAAAGTCTTCAGCACTTCGACCAGCATCTTATGCGAGGGAAAATGAAGCCTAGCCTTCATAAAACTTTTAAATACCAACACTACATCTGCTTTAGGAAGAGGAACAATGCTTTCTCCTCTAGCTCTCACTATGGATATATCATGGAAATATCTGCTTTCATCGCTTCAATTTGCCCTTACTTAATAGTGGATTTCCTGAAAACAACATGGCTTGGCCTCCATGGCCGATCTTCGGCATCTTCGATCTCACTTTCAATATCAAAATTCTCGCTGTCGCTAGAGTCCCCAGATAGCCCAAGTAACATTTCATCAGTGATTTTCTCAACATTGGTCCTCTCCATGGCTTCGTAGAAACCAGCAAGCGTGGAGTCTACGTTTTTTTATCTTTGGCCATTTCAGTGATGATCACAGCAAAAAGCCGAAGCTCCAAAAACAATTGCGCTTGCAGAAGAAGAAAGCTAAAACAACAATCACAACACAAAAGCTAGATAGCACGAAAAATATTCTCAGCGCACGCCCTTGTATATATACACAAAGTACCACTGAGCGATGGGGCCCACAATACAAAATGTTTCGCTATTCTAGCGAAGGGAAGGTGTTTTTTCGGACCTTCAGCTAAAGGCCTTCATTCATTTTGCAGTCTGAATTTGTTGCAAAGAAACAAAGTAATACTGCGAGGGGCTACTGTTGGAGGTCTTCCTCTTCCGAAGGTCCTCAAAAACATGACTAACCATTTGTTTCTGGCATAATATTGAATATTATAGGAGCTTTGTCATAAGAAAAGCTTCATGATGAGGATCTCCTTCCCTACCGAAGGTCCTCAAGACGAAGACATTGTTTGAGAACGACAACAACGAATGTCGAAGCTACAACAGAAGGACGACGACTTCAGTTTAAGGCGGCAACAAAGGTCAAACATGATGCTGAACCGAAGAGGAAAATACTAGTTAATCCTTTATGATCTATGTTACAGTTATGAGTACATGTTAAGGTCATAAATGTAATTTTACTCGGGCTACGTCCTGTGCCTATAAATAGGTGAACAGTACCCCCATATTGTTCACGCTGAATTGTAATCGCTCTCGCGTCAACGGCTTCAATCAAGCCGAAGGTATAAATTTAGTATATATCATGTTAATATGCATCTGTATATCATGAAATAATGTATGGATGAATGAATAACATATATTATCTTTACGAACTTTCATCCTCATAGTGGATAAAGTGTATTTTTTATGATCTTCGTCCGAATATCGTCATATCCGAAAGGAGATGACGCTTCAAAGGACGAAGGTCTCTGATCTTTAACAATTGTATTGCAATGTTCTTGATTCACAACATTTGAGAACAAGTGACCAACAAGGGGAGTAATCTTTTACGAGGGCAAGTCTTATTTGCTTCTTATGTGCTTTTAATGTCTTCCTTTTCGGTGTTTGATTCCAAAGGGGGAGAAGTTTTAGGGACCAAAACAACTCAAAATATATCAAACATCAAACATAACCAAATTTTAAAATTTCAAATCTTGAACTTACAAGTGTTTTTGGTTCTACAAGTATCTTTGGTCTAAAATAGAAAGTAGGTGGATTATGGAGTTAGGGGGATGCTTAAGTCCATAATCTCACTTTGTGGGGACATTCATGCATCCTAGCAAGTAGATTGTATATTTTCATCAAAATGTTTGTTATATTTGCTTGCTTTGGTTGTTTAGTCATCAATCACCAAAAGGGGGACATTGTAAGGAAAATGGACCCCGGACCATTTGGCAAAGTGATTTTGGTGTTTGATGATCGACATAGCTAATGTGGTTGCTAGTGTTTGTGTTTGTGTTTATGTTTGTAGTTCATAGGATGCTAAAATGACATGGACTAAGGCATTGAGGAAGCAACACCTCAAAAGAAGACATTAAGAAGACCATAAGTGAAGATCAACAAGTATCAAGCTAAGTCCAAGACATGAACAAAGTGTTGCCACTGGCGGACCGTCCGACTGAGCACACCGGACTGTCCAATGCCACACCGTCAGACTGTTCGGTGCACCAGGTAATAGTAGCCCAACGGCTAGTTCCTGGTGGCACTATAGAGGAGAGCTACTGGACTGTCTGGTGCAAGGCTGACAGCGCCAACGATCACCTGCAACTGACAGATCCAACGGCTAGTGGCGCACGGGACAGGGCACCGGGCTGTATAGTGCCTACCACTGGAGTGTCCGGTGTGCCACAGAGAGCAGTAGCTTTTCTCCAACGGCTATATTTGAGTTGGGACCTATATATACTTCACCCAACCGACCATTTGAATGTGTGGGAGCCCAAGCAACATACCAATACAAGTTGTATACATTTCCAAGTGCTCATACACCCAAGTGCTTTGCGAAGTGCTTAGGTTAGTTAGACCGCTTATGCGCTAGCTCTAGGAGAATCCTAGTTAGCTAAGTGAGTTTAGAAAAACCACACAACCCCTCGGATCTTGCATGAGCCGTTGTAATTGTACCGAGTGGGGTGAGAGTCTTGCGAGACTGTGACAACCGAGTTTGTGTCATGGCTGAAAGGGAAATAGGCTTACATCTTTTCCTAATTGATTTTGGTGGTTGAATTGCCCAACACAAATAATTGGACTAACTAGTTTGCTCTAGATTATAAGTTTTACAGGTGCCAAAGGTTCACAACAAACCAATAAAAAGACCAAGAAAAGGTTCAAATAAAAAGAGCAAAAGACTACCGAAGTGTGCCCTGGTCTGGCGCACCGGACTGTCCGGTGTGCCACCGGACTGTCCGGTGTGCCACTGGACAGTGTCCGGTGCACCAGGGAACCCAACTCCGAACTTGCCACCTTCGGGAATTCTGGGAGCCGCTTCGCTATAATTCACCGGACTGTCCGGTGTAGCACCGTACTGCCCGGTGCGCCAGCAGAGTAACGGCTACACAGCGCCAACGGTCATCTGCAACGAACAATAAATGCGCTACAGTGCGCGCCTGCGCGCGCAGAAGTAAAGACAGGCGCAGAAGGCGCACCGGACAGTGAACAATGACTGTCCGATGCACCACCGGACTGTCCGGTGGCCTAGCTGTCAGAAGCTCCAACGGTCAGAATCCAACGGTCGGGTGACGTGGCTGGCGCACTGGACAGTGTCCAATGGCGCACCAGACTGTCCGGTGCGCCATACGACAGCAGCCTCCACCAACGGTTCTTTTGTTGGTTGAGGCTATAAATACCCCCAACCACCACACTTCAATGCATCCAAGTTCTCAGCCTTCAAACCTCATACAAGAGCTATAGCATTCAATACAAGACACAAACAAAGAGATCAAATCCTCTCCCAAGTCCGAAATCACTCAAATTAGTGACTAGAGAGAGAGACATTTGTGTTCATTTGAGCTCTTGCGCTTGGATTGCTTTTCTTCTTACTTCTTTCTTGTGTTCATCACTTGTAATCAAAACAAGATACACCAAGTTGTGGTGGTCCTTGTAGTGGACTTAGTGTCCCATTTGATTGAAGAGAAAGGCTCACTCGGTCTAGGTGACCGTTTGAGAGAGGGAAAGGGTTGAAAGAGACCCGGTCTTTGTGACCACCTCAACGGGGAGTAGGTTTGCAAGAACCGAACCTCGGTAAAACAAATCACCGTGTCATCCGCTCTTATTCGCTTGTGATTTGTTTTTGCCCTCTCTTTCGGACTCGTTTATATTTCTAACGCTAACCCAGGTTTGTAGTGTGTGCTTAAGTTTGTAAATTTCAGATTTGCCTATTCACCCCCCTCTAGGCGACTTTCAATTGGTGATCGGAGCCCGGTACTTCATTAGAGCCTAACCGCTCGAAGTGATGTCGGGAGATCACGCCAAGAAGGAGATGGTGACCGACGAGAAGCCCGCCACAAGCCATGGGAAGGCTCTATCCGGAGAGTCCGGCAACAAGGTGAAGGGATTTCCTTCACACGACAAGTCGCGTCGGAGCGGCGAGAAGAAAAAGAAGATGAAGAAAGTGGTCTACTACGAGACCGACTCTTCATCGCCATCCACCTCCGGCTCCGACACGCCGTCCGTCACTTCTAAGCACCATGAGCGCAAGAAGTTTAGTAAGATCCCCCTACGCTATCCTCGCATTCCTAAACATACTCCTCTACTCTCCGTTCCATTAGGCAAACCACCCGTTTTTGAGGGTGAAGATTATTCTATGTGGAGTGCTAGAATGAAAGGTCATCTAACCTCACTCCACAAAAGTATATGGGATGTTGTTGAGTATGGAGCGCAGGTACCACAAGTGGGGGGTAAAGACTATGACTCAGATGAAGCCGACCAAATCCGGCACTTTAACTCCCAAGCAACAACTATACTCCTCGCCTCTTTAAGTCGAGAGGAGTATAACAAAGTGCATGGGTTAGAGTCCACCAAGGAGATTTGGGACGTGCTCAAGACCGCGCACAAAGGAGATGAGGTGACAAGAATCACCAAGAGGGAAACGATCGAGGGGGAGCTCGGTCGGTTCATGCTCAACCAAGGAGAAGACCCGCAAGCCATGTACAACCGGCTAAAGACCTTGGTGAACCAAGTGCGCAACCTCGGGAGCACCAAATGGGATGACCATGAAATGGTCAAGGTTATTCTTAGAACACTTGTTTTTCCTAACCCTACTCAAGTACAATTAATTCGTGGTGATCCAAGATACAAACTAATGTCTCCCAAGGAAGTGATAGGAAAGTTTGTGAGCTTTGAACTAATGATCAAAGGCTCCAAACAAATCATCGAGCGAGGCGCCACCTCCACACCCGAGGTGTAACCCGTCACCTTCAAAGTGACAGAGGAGAAGAAGGAAGAGTCTACATCAAGTAGGCTCCCTATCGACGCCTCCAAGCTCGACAATGAGGAGATGGCTTTAATCATCAAAAGCTTTCGCCAAATCCTCAAACAAAGGAAGGGGAGAGATTACAAGCCTCGCTCCAAGAAAGTGTGCTACAAGTGTGGTAAGCTCGGTCATTTTATTGCAAAATGTCCATTATCAAGTGATAGTGACAGGGGCGATGACAAGAAGGGAAAGAGAAGAGAAAAGAAAAGGTACTACAAGAAGAAGGGCGGCGATGCCCATGTTTGCCGGGAGTGGGACTCCGACGAGATATCCACCGACTCCTCCTCCGACGAGGACGCCGCAAACATTGGCGTCACCAAAGGGCTTCTCTTCCCCAACGTTGGCCACAAGTGCCTCATGGCAAAGGACGGCAAGTAGAAGAAGGTAAAATCAAGATCCTCCACTAAGTGTGCAACTTCTAGTGATGAGGATAATTCTAGTGATGATGAGGATAACTTGCTCACTCTTTTTGCTAATCTTAACATGCAACAAAAAGAGAAATTAAATGAATTGATTAGTGCAATTCATGAGAAGGATGAACTCTTGGATAGCCAAGAGGACTTCCTTATTAAGGAAAACAAAAAGCATGTTAAGACTAAAAATGCTTATGCTCAGGAAGTAGAAAAATGTGAAAAATTGTCTAGTGAGCTAAGCACTTGCCCTGATGTTATTTTCAACCTTAGAAATGAAAATGCCAAACTAATTGCTAAGGTTGAGAAGTTAGATATTTGTGATAATTCAATTGTTAGTCTTAGAAATGATAATGCTAGTTTGATTACTAAGATTTACAATTTGAATGCATCGCTCTCTAGCCTTAAAATTGAGAATGAAAAATTAATTGCTAAGGCTAAGGATTTAGATGTTTGCAATGTTTCGATTACCAATCATAGAGATGAGAATGACATTTTACATGCTAAGATTGTTGAACTAAATTCTTGCAAACCCTCTACATCTATCGTTGAGCATGTTACTATTTGCACTAGATGTAGAGATGTTAACATTGATGCTATTCATGATCACATTGCTATGATTAAACAACAAAATGATCATATAGCAAAATTAGATGCTAAAATTGCCGAGCATGAGTTAGAAAATGAAAATTTTAAATTTGCTCGTAGCATGCTTTATAGTGGGAGACGCCTTGGCATTAAG
Organism: Zea mays; assembly: GCF_902167145.1. Lineage (NCBI taxonomy): Eukaryota > Viridiplantae > Streptophyta > Magnoliopsida > Poales > Poaceae > Zea > Zea mays. The sequence continues at coordinate 170,433,430 of NC_050097.1, read as the reverse complement.
GATGGCATTGGATTCCAACAGGGAGACAATGTCAAGCTTAATGCCCCTCCTAAAAGATTATCTAACTTTGTTAAGGGCAAGGCTCCCATGCCTCAGGATAACGAGGGTTACATTTTATACCCTGCCGGTTATCCCGAGCATAAAATTAGGAGAATTCATTCTAGGAAGTCTCACTCTAGCTCTCATCATGCTTTTATTTATAAGAGCGAGGCATCTAGTTCTAGGCAATCAACCCGTGCTAAATTGCCTAAGAAGAAAACTCCTATTGCATCAAATGAACATAACATTTCATTTAAGACTTTTGATGCATCCTATGTGCTTACTAACAAATCAGGCAAAATAGTTGCCAAATATGTTGGGGGCAAACACAAGGGCTCCAAGACTTGTGTTTGGGTACCCAAGGTGTTTGTTTCTAATGTGAAAGGACCCAAGACCGTTTGGGTACCTAAGAACAAGGCCTAAACTTGTTTTGTAGGTTTATGCATCCGAGGGCTCAAGTTGGATCATCGATAGCGGGTGCACAAACCACACGACAGGGGAGAAAGGGATGTTCTCCTCCTATGAGAAAAATCATGATCCCCAAAGAGCCATCACATTCAGGGATGGAAATCAAGGTTTGGTCAAAGGTCTTGGTAAAATTGCTATATCTCCTGACCATTCTATTTCCAATATTTTTCTTGTAGATTCTTTAGATTACAATTTGCTTTCTGTTTCTCAATTATGTAAAATGGGCTACAACTGTCTTTTTACAGATATAGGTGTTACTGTCTTTAGAAGAAGTGATGATTCAGTAGCATTTAAGGCAGTGTTAGAGGGTCAGCTATACTTAGTAGATTTTGATAGAGCTGAACTCGACACTTGCTTAATTGCTAAGACTAACATGGGTTGGCTCTGGCACCGCCGACTAGCCCATGTTGGGATGAAGAATCTTCATAAGCTTCTAAAGGGAGAGCACATTTTGGGACTAACCAATGTTCATTTTGAGAAAGACAGGGTTTGTAGCGCATGTCAAGCAGGAAAGCAAGTTGGTGTTCATCATCCACACAAGAACATCATGACGACCGACAGGCCGCTTGAGCTACTCCACATGGACCTATTCAGCCCGATAGCTTACATAAGCATCGGCGGGAGTAAGTATTGTCTTGTAATTGTGGATGATTATTCTCGCTTCACTTGGGTGTTCTTTTTGCAGGAAAAATCACAAACCCAAGAGACATTGAAGGGATTCTTGAGACGGGCTCAAAATGAGTTCGGCTTAAGGATCAAAAAGATTAGAAGCGACAACGGGACGGAGTTCAAGAACTCACAAATAGAAGGTTTTCTTGAGGAGGAGGGCATCAAACATGAGTTCTCTTCTCCCTACACACCACAACAAAAATGGTGTAGTGGAGAGGAAGAATAGAACTCTTTTGGACATGGCAAGAACCATGCTTGATGAGTACAAGACTTCGAATCGGTTTTGGGCCGAGGCAGTTAACACCGCTTGCTACGCCATCAACCGGTTATATCTACATCGAATCCTCAAGAAGACATCATATGAACTACTAACCGGTAAAAAGCCCAATGTTTCATATTTTAGAGTCTTTGGTAGCAAATGTTTTATTCTTGTTAAAAGGGGTAGAAAATCTAAATTTGCTCCTAAGGCTGTAGAAGGCTTTTTACTAGGTTATGATTCAAACACAAGGGCATATAGAGTCTTTAACAAGTCCACTGGACTAGTTGAAGTTTCTTGTGACATTGTGTTTGATGAAACTAATGGCTCTCAAGTAGAGCAAGTTGATCTTGATGAGCTAGATGATGAAGAGGCTTCGTGCATCACGCTAAGGAACATGTCCATTGGGGATGTGTGTCCTAAGGAATCCGAAGAGCCTCCACATGCACAAGATCAACCATCTTCCTCCATGCAAGCATCTCCACCAACCCAAGATGAGGATCAAGCTCAAGAGGATGAAGATGAAGATCAAGAAGATGAGCCACCTCAAGAGGAGGGCAATGATCAAGGGGGAGATGCTAATGATCAAGACAAGGAAGATGATAAGGGTCCAAGACCGCCACACCCAAGAGTCCACCAAGCAATACAACGAGATCACCCCGTGAACACCATCCTCGGCGATATTCATAAGGGGGTAACCACTTGATCTCGTGTTGCTCATTTTTGTGAACATTACTCTTTTGTTTCCTCTATTGAGCCACACAGGGTAGAGGAGGCACTTCAGGATTCGGATTGGGTGCTGGCGATGCAAGAGGAGCTCAACAACTTCACGAGGAATGAGGTATGGCATTTAGTTCCACGTCCTAACCAAAATGTTGTAGGAACCAAGTGGGTCTTCCGCAACAAGCAAGATGAGCATGGTGTGGTGACAAGGAACAAAGCCCGACTTGTGGCCAAGGGATATTCACAAGTCGAAGGTTTGGATTTCGATGAAACCTATGCACCCGTAGCTAGGCTTGAGTCAATTCGCATTTTACTTGCCTATGCTACTTACCATGGCTTCAAGCTTTATCAAATGGACGTGAAAAGTGCCTTTCTCAATGGACCAATCAAGGAGGAGGTCTATGTTGAGCAACCTCCCGGCTTTGAAGATAGTGAGTACCCTAACCATGTATATAAATTCTCTAAGGAGCTTTATGGGCTCAAGCAAGCCCCAAGAGCATGGTATGAATGCCTAAGAGATTTTCTTATTGCTAATGGCTTCAAAGTTGGAAAAGCTGATCCTACTCTATTCACTAAAACTATTGCAAAAGATTTGTTTGGATGCCAAATTTATGTTGATGATATCATATTTGGGTCTACTAACAAATCTACTTGTGAAGAGTTTAGTAGGATCATGATTCAAAAATTCGAGATGACTATGATGGGGGAGTTGAAGTATTTCTTAGGATTGCAAGTGAAGCAACTCCAAGAGGGCACCTTTATTAGCCAAACGAAGTATATTCAAGACATACACACCAAGTTTGGGATGAAGGATGCCAAGCCCATCAAGACACCCATGGGAACTAATGGGCACCTCGACCTCGACACGGGAGGTAAATCCGTAGATCAAAAGGTATACCGGTCGATGATAGGTTCTTTACTCTATTTATGTGCTTCACGACCGGATATTATGCTTTCCGTATGCATGTGTGCAAGATTCCAAGCCGATCCTAAGGAAGTTCACCTTAGGACCGTAAAACGAATCTTGAGATATTTAGTTTATACTCCTAAGTTTGGGCTTTGGTACCCTAGGGGATCCACTTTTGATTTAATTGGTTATTCAGATGCTGATTGGGCAGGGTGTAAGATTGATAGAAAGAGCACATCAGGGACTTGCCAGTTCTTGGGAAGATCTCTGGTGTCTTGGGCTTCAAAGAAACAAAATTCTGTCGCTCTTTCTACCGCCGAAGCCGAGTATATTGCCGCAGGCCATTGTTGCGCGCAATTGCTTTGGATGAGGCAAACCCTTAGGGACTATGGTTACAAATTAACCAAAGTTCCTCTCCTATGTGATAACAAGAGTGCAATCCGTATGGCGGATAATCCCGTTGAGCATAGCCGCACTAAACACATAGCCATTTGGTATCACTTTTTGAGGGATCACCAACAAAGGAGGGATATCGAGATTGCATATATTAACACCAAAGAACAATTAGTCGATATCTTTACCAAGCCACTAGATGAGAAAACATTTACCAAACTTAGGCATGAGCTAAATATTCTTGATTCTAGGAATTTTGATTGATATTTTTTGCACACATAGCTCATGTATATACCTTTGATCATCTCTTTCATATGCTAAGACTAATGTCATTTTCAAGTGCATTTCATGCTAAGTCATAGATTGAAAGGGAATTGGAGTCTTCGGCGAAGACAAAGGCTTCCACTCCACTCCATCGAATTATTCATCCTTCGCCGTCGCTCCGCAATGTTCTCCAAATTGGTATAATCTTCACTCACATATTATTTACCAAAGGGAGAGAAAGTAAAGGGCTTATATTTCACTCACAAGTATCCGTTTTTGGCGATTCATGCCAAAGGGGGAGAAAGTATTAGCCCAAAGCAAAAGGACCCCACCACCACCAATTTCAAAAATATAGTCTTTCAAGTTTGTGTTAAGAGAAGATTTTTTTTTCAATTGGTATCTTATTTGTGATATAATTTCAAATTGGTATACCCTCTTCAAAATTAATATCTAAAACCCTCTTGAACACTAAGAGGAGGATTTCATTAAGGGGGAGTTTTGTTTAGTCAAAGGAAAAGCATTTGAAACAGGGGGAGAAAATTTCAAATCTTGAAAATTCTTCTCAAAATCTTATTCATATACCTTTGACTATTTGCAAAAGATTTTTGAAAAAGAATTTCCAAAACATTGCAAAACAAAACAAGTGGTGCAAGCGTGGTCCAAAATTTTAAATTAGAAGAAAGCCATCCATGCATATCTAGTAGAAATAATTATTGGTTTCATTCCAAGCAACCTTTGCACTTACATTATGCAAACTAGTTCAATTCTGCACTTTTATATTTGCTTTGGTTTGTGTTGGCATCAATCACCAAAAAGGGGGAGATTGAAAGGGAAATAGGCTTACACCTTTTCCTAATTGATTTTGGTGGTTGAATTGCCCAACACAAATAATTGGACTAACTAGTTTGCTCTAGATTATAAGTTTTATAGGTGCCAAAGGTTCACAACAAACCAATAAAAAGACCAAGAAAGGGTTCAAATAAAAAGAGCAAAAGACTACCAAAGTGTGCCCTGGTCTGGTGCACCGGACTGTCCGGTGTGCCACCGGATAGTGTCCGGTGCACTAGGGAACCCAACTCCGAACTTGCCACCTTCGGGAATTCTGGGAGCCGCTCCGCTATTATTCACCAGACTGTCTGGTGTAGCACCGGACTATCCGGTGCGCCAGCGGAGTAACGGCTACACAGCGCCAACTGTCGTCTGCAACGAACAATAAATGCGCTACAGTGCGCGCCTGCGCGCGCAGAAGTCAGGACAGGCGCAGAAGGCGCACCGGACAGTGAACAGTGTCTGTCCGGTACACCACCGGACTGTCCGGTGGCCCAGCTGTCAGAAGCTCCAACGGTCAGAACCCAACGGCCGGGTGATGTGGCTGACGCGTCGGACAGTGTCCGGTAGCGCACCGGACTGTCCGATGCGCCATACAACAGCAGCCTCCACCAATGATTCTTTTGGTGGTTGAGGCTATAAATACCCCCAACCACCACACTTCAACGCATCCAAGTTTTCAGCCTTCAAACCTCATACAAGAGCTATAGCATTCAATACAAGACACAAACAAAGAGATCAAATCCTCTCCCAAGTCCGAAATCACTCCAACCAAATTAGTGACTAGATAGAGAGACATTTGTGTTCATTTGAGCTCTTGCGCTTGGATTGCTTTTCTTCTTCCTTCTTTCTTGTATTCAAATCACTTATAATCAAAACAAGAGACACCAAGTTCTGGTGGTCCTTATAGTGGACTTAGTGTCCCATTTGATTGAAGAGAAAGGCTCACTCGGTCTAGGTGACCGTTTGAGAGAGGGAAAGGGTTGAAAGAGACCCGGTCTTTGTGACCACCTCAACGGGGAGTAGGTTTGCAAGAACCGAACCTCGGTAAAACAAATCACCGTGTCATCCGCTCTTATTCGCTTGTGATTTGTTTTCACCCTCTCTTTCGGACTCGTTTATATTTCTAACGCTAACCCCGGCTTGTAGTGTGTGCTTAAGTTTGTAAATTTCAGATTTGCCTATTCACCCCCCCCTCTAGGCGACTTTCAATGGCCGCCGCCGTGTACCGGAGGGAACGAGGCCCATGTCGTTTTGGCTGAAAGCTTGATAGTGGAGACGGCAGGGAGCATCCGAGAGGAGCTAGAAGACCTCTTTGCGCATGGGGAAGGCCCACGACTCTCTATGGAGTTACTCGACCAAGGTGCTTGGCCCTCGCATGGGCTACCCTTTGCATAGGGGCACCAATGAGGATTAATCAAAACCTTGCGTGGTTCTGGATACCTCGGTAAAAATACCGGCGTCATCCACAGGAGTTTGCATCTCAACCCTTGCTCTTTTCCTTCCACATTTAAATTAAGTGCTTAAGTTTCAATCTCTCCTTTCTAGTTAGAATATTTAGGATTAGAACTTAGGTTTTGCCGTAGAGATAGCAAACACTTAGACAAAACCTAGTTTGCACATTCTAGATTGTTTTTTACATATATTTTGCTATAGAGATTTATTTGTGGCCTAATGTAGAGAATAGTGTTTAGAAGTCCTAATTCACCCCTTAGGTGTCACCTTTCCCTATAGGTTGGCATGCCGAGAGGTGCGCTTCCGGGTGGTCGCCTTTCTCTGTGCCTGAGGCGCTACCACCACCAAAGGTGCATGGGGGAGAGTTGCCTTTGGCTCCTTCCCCTCATGGTGCCTCAACAGTACCAGGGGCACCGAAGGTTGCGATGCTACCTGAGACGCCTCCATCGCTATAGGCGGGGGGGGGGGGGGGAGTTGCCTCCGGCTCCTTTCCCTCACAACACCCCGAAGGCATTAGGAGCACCAAAGATTGTGACGCCACCAGTGTCGTTCCCCCCATACCATGCCTAGCTCTAGCGTCCTCCATGTAGCGCTCCGTGGGCACCACGAGCGCAAAGAGGTCTACCACCGGCTTATCCCTCTAGGGCGAGACGTTGGAGCTGGCCTCAACATCCCCATAAAGGGATGGGCTTCCCACTGACGCATGGGCTCAAATTCCACCGGAGGATGTGGAGGTCATGTCCTCTATGTTGGTCAAAGGAGTGATACTCCTCCTCGGCTCCGTGTGAGCTAGGCGCTCGACCTTCTTCTCCCTCTTCCTCGCCTTACAATATGTCTTGTGCACCGTTGAGGCCTTCGCATTCACATCCCTCTTTCGTTTCTTCTCCGCCTTGATAGAGACATCCTCGGGAAGGGGTAGAAGACATGACGCCATAGGTCCAATCTCCTATAGAGACCCGGACGATCATCACTAATGGAAAAAGTCGAAGAAGTGGGAAGTGATAAGGGAAAAAGAACTCATCAGGCTGCTCATAACATCTTTGGGAAGTGGAGGGGTGAATCCTCCTCCATGAAGGTCCCCAACAACAGTGTCGTGACGACCTTGACCCAAGCCTCAACCTCGGCCAGCCTAAGAGGATCGGGGGAATGGTGGTCGGGGTCATTGACGCCGGAATACTTGTACAAGTACTTCAGACAGGCCATCAGAGGTTGAACCCGACGTTGCATAAATGTGTGCACTAGCCATGCACCAGTGAGGCCTTGTTATTTCAACGTGTCGACCACTTTTAGAAGGTGCTCCACCTTGCTCTTGAAGTGCGCCTCCATGCCATAATGCCACTTGTATGTCAACATCGGCTCCCGTCTGGTGAACGACGGAGCGCTGCCAGCCACATTCTTAGCATAGAACCACTCGCCTCATATCACACAAAGGAGAGGAGCAGGATCTTGAAATACTCTGCATTCTGGCTGAAGCGGAGTTGGATGTTGGCCGAGCCGACAAACAATTGTCTGCCACAGCCTAGAGTCACCTGCACGATGAAGAAATACTACCACAGCTTCCAGTAGGGATTGATTCCCATGAAAGCCTCACATAGCGTAATGAAGCACGCTATGTGGAGGATTATATTAGGGTGGAGGTTCTAGATCTCTAGCTGGTAGTAGTGGAGGATCCTCTGCACGAAGGGATGAAGGAGTAGGCCAAACATGCACTCGTTGAAGGATGTGAGCACGACCAGTTTATCGTCGGTTGGACGCGACACCTCACCCTTGCTTTCCAGTCTCCATCCCGAGACCTCCGTTGCGGGGATGAACCCCTTCTTCTCTAAACTAAGGAGGCAACTCTCTTGAATTGGACAGCCCAAGAACGAGGCCATGGATGCAAGGAGCAAGCAGAACCAACACAAGGGCACAGGGAGGCACAATGATAGGGAGGCTTCTAAGGAAAGGAAAGGGCAAAAGCTTGGGCGCAAGAATGCAGTAAGCATAACCAACCCTCAATACCTTTCCTTCCTTAGAACAATGCCTGAAAGGTGGGCCCTCTGCGAGCGACACGAGGGGAGCCGCCGTTTTGACCAGTGTAAGGAAAATGGACCTCGGCCCATTTGACTAATTGATTTTGGTGTTTGATGATCAACATAACCTATGGACCAATATGTTTGCTAGTGTTTGTATTTGTTGTTCACAGGATGCTAAAGTGACTTGGATCAAGGCATTGAGGAAGAAACACCTCAAAAGAAGACATTTTGAAGACCATAAGTGAAGATCAACAAGTGTCAAGCAAAGTTTGAGACATGAAGAGAGTGTAGCCACTCACGGACCGTCTGGCTGAGGACACCAGACTGTCCAGTGCACCAGGGAACAATAGCCCAATGGCTAGTTCCTGGTGGCACCGTGGAGGAGAGACACCAGACTGTCTGGTGCAAGGCTAACACGAGGCAACGATCATCTGCAACGGTGAATCCAATGGCTAGTGGAGCACCGGATAGAGAGGGAACTCTGCCTTGCTTGAGGTCGGCCTCGACCTTAGAGAAAACTACACCTCGCTCGACCTCGGCTTTGACCAACTGCCTCGGCAACAACTCCCCACGAATCCTATAGGAAGCCACTCCGACAACTGTACTAACCCCTCCCTGTATGACTGCATGCCCCGAGGCAGGCTTGACCAGGGCCTTGGGAGGAACCTTCGTCTCGCCCGAGCCTGGCCTCGGCCTACATAACATCGACCAAATGATGCCACCAACTCCTCCGCGAAGGCTGCGAACAACAAGATGGCTATAGGACCGACATCAAGTCTGCTTTACACCATACGGGGAGAATTACCAAGCGCTTTTCGCCACACTTATCACCATGTAAACAACTATGACTTGAAAAGCACCTCCATCAGACAGGCTCGGGTACGCATCCAAGCCCTAGATCCTGGCCTCGGCTCTTTGCTCGATCAAGATGCAAATACAGGGACCAGACATCCTCCTCCTGGTTCAAGTCAATAGATAGTACGAAGGCCATACTGTCGACCATATAGACTACAGAGGCTCAGACTCGTCTCCTCTCCCATACACGACAAACCGGGGTGCTCCTAGGAACCCTCCTTGAGGCTATAAAAGGGGGAGTCCAGGGCTTCATTCGGTGAGGGGAACACTTCACCAGTTTCCACCCTCCACAGTGATATTGGCACTCGCCTCAATCACCTGGGACTTGGGAGCCTCTCCCTCTCCTGACCAGCTTGTACCCACTACTAAAAGCACTTAAGTGCAAGATAATATAAGTCTCATCCCTCTCTGCTAGAAATATGGTCTTCTCTTGCCCGAACCAGGATAAAGGCTTGTGTCTTCTTGCATCACCCATCTGGATCTGGGCACACAACACTAATTCAGTAGTTGGTAAGACCCTCGGGTCAAAACATCGACACCACTGCTCCATTGGTTATCACCCATAACACACAAGTGACCTCACCACAAAGGCTTATCCCTACAAGCGCAATCAAGAACACAAGCAAGAACAAGAAGTACGCAACCAAAACTGTGTTGATTACAAGTTGGGGTCTCACTAACCGATGAACGACGACTCTGTTCGATGACATATATGACTAAGCAAAACCCAAACCCTAATATGGTGGCTACTGCTGATAAAATAGATTTTAGGGGCATGCATGACCCCTTGTCGTACCCGTAATGGGCTCCAACACGATACACGACTCAACAGCCAAATAGACGGTATAGCAGCACTAAAACATAATCTGAACGCTGACTTGTTTCGACGATTCCTGTTGACTCCGGATGAATTTTATGTTGGTTCTAGTTGGGTTGGAAATCTTATATGCTTATCTTTCAATTAATATAAAGTCCAACCTAATCGGAGTTTGGATGCATCCTGGGCATCTGTTTTAGTGCAAACTACTCCTAGACTCCGAGGTGGAGACGAAGTTGAGTTGGACTTGACTTTCTCTTGTTGTGGACGTCCTAGATTCTCCTCCTTGACATCTTGGCCTGTCCAAAGTCCTTGTTTGTCCTCTCCATGGTTCCTAATCATCAAAAAATCCATGGCACGAAGCGTAAGCTCTAAATCACTAATTATTTTCTATTCCCTAATACTCTATTTTTGTTGCTACAGATCTGCATCGCTTTGAGCCTTCGCGTCTGTGTTTTGTAATCTTCATCGATTAATCCGAGGAGGGTGGCCAGTTCTGCCCATGCCTTTGGTTGGCTCTCAATCTCAGTTTTTATTCTTGCTGAAATTTTGAGTCTCTTTGCTCTTGTGTTTTTCCATCTCCTCTCTTGTGGATTTGTGAAGAACCTTCGAGTTCTTATTGTTTGGGTGTTGTTGGGGATTGATTTGTGCAGAGATAAACTCTTTGGATCTCTCTGTATGTAACACCTCAAAATCCTATTTTGGGAAAATCCAGTAAAACTCTCTAAAGATTTTGAATTGGAGGATTTAGATAAGTTATTCCATGCATGAGCTACATAAGTGACTAGGGTTCATATTTGGATGATCTATTAATTTATATTCATGTAAGGATGGTAAGTTTCTTAAAATAAATACATGGTGAAATACATTTCGTATTTAGAGCACACACCTAAGAAAAATAATCAATATGTATAAGATAAAATCTTTTGCATCCATGCTGGAGTTTTACTTGAGCATTTTTTGAATATTTATATTCAAATGCAGGTTTGAATTTGGGATTAGATATGGAAACTGAAATTAGGAATTAACAAAGGAAATGGAAAGAAAGAAAAAAAGAGAAAACATAAAGCCATTCCTGGGCCGCCTGCTCTGTATTCGGTCCAAGATGGGCTCTCGCCGTGGCCCATGTCACAGCCGCGCTGACAGGCGGGCCCTTCTCGCCAGCGTCTCAGCTCAATTAAGCGCGCATGTCTGGTGGCTGCTCTGCGGGCCCCGCATGTCAGGCTTATCCCTGTCCCAGCAAACTCCTTCGCGGTGCTGCGTTTCCGAGATCGCCGGTCCGGTGTGCGAGATTGTTGGGATTCGGTTGAGATGGCCCCTATATAATCCAGGTCACATTCCCCCCTCCCTCGTCCAAGCAAACTTGAGCCACAGAACCGAAGAACCGATGTCGTGGATTCAGAGATCGCGCACAGAGAGAATGAGGTGCAGGGGATGTCACCACCGTCGATCGGGCTACACCGCGCTCCGGTCTCTGGAACCAGCCACGAGTGACCACCACCTAACCTAATGAACCCAGCCATGGGAAAGACTAGCCGGTGAACACCTTCGTTGTGCACGGTGGTGGAATCCAGAGATGAGCGCCACCGCTGATGCCTGGCAAGCGGTGCTGCTCGGAGCTCAAACCAGGGTTGGGGTGACCATTGGCGTGGGTAGAACCTCATCGAGGCAAGTTCGGTGGTGGGTGCCCGGGTCGCCTCCGCAATTTCTCGCCGGTGTGGGCACGCTACCACAACTCCACACCCTGTCATGGGCGCGACCTTCGTAGCCTAATGCTCCGGTGAGATACCACTGCTAGCTTCGCCTACCTCTGCTCTTTGGATTGCTCTAAACCGCAAGAGAGATAGCGTTAGGAGTCGTCAAATTGGCTTTCGCCGGCGAGTCTCGACCGCGGTGGGCGGGCGGCGCCGCCTCGGGCCGGCGTGGGAAGAGAGAGAGTGTGGAGGCCATTGATTGTGTTTTGTGCGGCCAGGATTAACGGGTGATGTACCGCTTCGCAGGATAGATCAGAACCGTCGATCCTTGATCCTTTGGCCACCGTTAGATACCAGTTCGGTTGGTGTCTGATCTAATCTGCGCCATCAGTCGAGGATCGGACGACCAAAGATCATCAATACCCCTTCAGCCGAGCGAATATGCAAAAGTGACCCTATAGATTTATTTGAATTAAAGCCCGCCGTCCACCCTAATTCAATTTATATTGCAGATTGATCCTTTTTATTTCAGTTAGGCCCCTAAAATATTAAAAATTTAACCCACATCCAAACAAATTAACAGAAAAGGGGTATATAAATGTAGAAAGTGATTTTAAACATAAAAATAATTCTAAAATTGTTAGAAAAATCATATCTTACACATTTTAACTCCGATTTAATCCATTCCAGTTGTGTTAGTTTCATAAAAATATTTTCTATGCAGTAGCAACATCATGTGTACCATATTCCATATATTTATAAATAGATAAGTGTTCAATCTATATTTTGTAGATTAACTCTAGTAATCTAGGTTAATCTCTCTATAATTATAATCTATTAAAATGAAATAACTAATCAAGTTATAATCTAGATTAAAGTTGAATTAGTTATTTAGATTATATTTCTCATATACTGTATTTTAACCAATTTATAATATAGTAGAACTTCAGAAAATCATATCTTTCTAATCATAACTCCGAATTTAGTGGTTCTCGAACCTAGGATCTCGTTACGATATGTAGAACATTATTATGCATTTTGTTCTTATGTTTGGTGTGATGTTGATTTTGCCTATACCATGTTTGTTTGTATTGCTACGAGTAGCGACGAGGTTACGAGTCACTTGAAACTAAGTTGGTACTTGGGAATCTTGAGTCTAAGGCAAGTTGTGCCCTTGATCACTTTTTTACCTAATAATGTTCGCTGTTAATCACTGTGGCATGCTCAAATTAATTTGATGGGACCTAATAGGTTTCCCTAGCATTGTTTATCCCCCACCTTGCAAATAGATGAACTATTGGATAGATTTGCTATTGCTCTACCTGGTTTTGAGAAACTAATGTTTTATTATGATGATGTTCCAATTATGTTATTGTTTAATTATTGTTCATGATAAGATCATATTGTTAATTGGAACATGGAGAACCACTCGAGAAAACAATGCTACCATAAGGGTGGAATGGGACGCCCTTGGCCAAGTAATTAGGAAAGGTAGGGAGAGATTACCTTACCCGTGTAGGGGCAAGCGGGGAGGCATCGCTGCTAGAGTATAGGGAGGTCCTCGGGTCGAAATGTCTGTAAAGCTTTTCGGACGTGGGATTCCTATGCTTCCTTCATCCTGAATCCGTAGCGGGTTTTCTCGAACTAGTGGAACTTTGGAAAGGTCCCGTAGTGCTACACTGCCTCGCTTCCTTGGTAGAGGTATATGGGGTCCATACAACCCCATGGCAAATGGGTAACACGACTTGTGGGTAAAGATGCACAACCTCAGTAGAGAGTAAAACTGGTATATCAGCCATGCTCACGGTCATGAGCGGCTCGGACACTCACATGATTAACTTATGGAATTAAACTCAATTTGTCATTTGCATTGCATTGTGGGTGTTGTTATTAATCTTGATCTCTTATTTAATTGGGTTGGTATCTACTTATACCTAGTAACTGCTAATAAAATTTTGACCAACTTTAAAAGCAATACTCAGTTTTAACCCCCCTCTTTGGTAAGCCTTACACTTCACATGGGCTCCCACCTTTAGTGAGTTCATGCACATTATTCCCCACAGCTTGTTGAGCGATGAACGTATGCGAGCTCACTGAAAGTCGCCTAGAGGGGGGGATAGGCGGAATCTGAAAATTATAAACTTAAGCACACACTACAAGCCGGGGTTAGCGTTAGGAATGAATCCGAGTCCAAAAGAGAGGGGAAAACAAATCAACCAAGAAATAAAGCGGATGAACACGGTGATTTGTTTTACCGAGGTTCGGTTCTAAAGAACCTAGTCCCCGTTGAGGTGGTCACAAAGACTGGGTCTCTTTCAACCCTTTACCTCTCTCAAACGGTCACCTAGACCGAGTGAGCTTTCTCCTTAATCAACCGGGTCACTTAGACCCCGTAAGGACCACCACACACTTGGTGTCTCTTGCTTTGATTACAAGTCACTTGAGAAAAGAAATGAGAAAGGAAGAAGGCAATCCAAGAGGCAAGAGCTCAAAACAACACAAAATCATTCTCTCACAAGTCACTAAGTGTTTGAGATGAATTGGGGACTTGGAGAGGCTTTGATCTTTTGAATTGTGTCTAGGAGTGAATGCTAGAGCTCTTGTAATGAATGTGATGCTCAGAAATCTTGGATGCTTGGAGTGGTGGTGGTTGGGGGGTATTTATAGCCCTCAACCACCAAACAACTCGTTGGGGTGGCTGCTGTCGATGGGCGCACCGGACACTGGCCGGTGCGCCAGCCACGTCACCCAACCGTTAGGGTTTGGGAGCTATCGAACGTTGGAGGCTTTGTCCTCATGCGGCACCGGACAATCCGGTGCCACATCGGACAAACACTGTTCACTGTCCGGTGCACCTCTGACTCTGCGCTCTGACTCTGCCGCGCACTGTTCCTCTGTTCTTCAGCTTTTGCAGTCGACCGTTGCGCCAAGTAGTCGATGCTCCTCTGGTGCACCGGACAGTCTGGTGGCACACCGGACAGTCCAGTGAATTATAGTAGAGTGCGTCTGAAGAAACCCGAGAGTGGCTAGTTGATCTTTGTACGGACCTGGTGCACCGGACACTGTCCGGTGGCACACCGGACAGTCCGGTGCGCCAGACCAGAGCACACTCAGTTTATTTGCTCCTTTGTATTTGAACCCTAACTCCAATCTTTTATTGGTTTGTGTTGAACCTTTATGCACCTGTAGAACATATAATCTAGAGCAAACTAGTTAGTCCGATATTTGTGTTGGGCATTCAACCACAAAAATTAATACTAGCAAAAGGTTAACCCTATTTCCCTTTCAATCTCCCCCTTTTTGGTGATTGATGCCAACACAAACCAAAGCAAATATATAAGTGCAGAATTGAACTAGTTTGCATAAGGTAAGTGCATAGGTTACTTGGAATTAAACCAATTTTTAGTTTCACTAGATATGCATGGATTGCTTTCTTTTATTTAACATTTCGGACCACGCTTGCACCACTTGTTTTGTTTTTGCAATTCTTTTGGAAAATCTTTTCAAGATCTTTTGCAAATAGTCAAAGGTATAGAAATAAGATTGCAAAAAGCATTTTCAAGATTTGAAATTTCTCCCCCTGTTTCAAATGCTTTTCCTTTGACTAAACAAAACTCCCCCTGAATGAAATTCTCCTCTTAGTTTTCAAAAGGGTTTTAATAGATACCAATTTGAAAATTTATCTTTATATATACTAATTGAAAATAAACATACTAATTGAAAAGGTTTTCTTAACAAGATACCAATTGAAGTTTTAAAACAACACCAATTTGAAATATACCAATTTAAAAGTTTTGAAACACAATTAAAATAAGGTGGTGGTGCGGTCCTTTTGCTTTGGGCTTAATACTTTCTCCCCCTTTGGCATTAATCGCAAAAAACGGAGACTTTGTGAGCCCTTTTTACTTTCTCCCCCATTGGTACAAGTAAATATGAGTGAAAAGATTATACCAATCGAAGAGTGATGTGGAGTGACGACGAAGGATAAAAGATACCGGTAGAGTGGAGTGGAAGCCTTGTCTTCGTCGAGTACTCTATTTCCCTGTCAATCTAAAACTTAGCATAGAAATACACTTGAAAACACATTAGTCGTAGTCATGAAAGAAATATGATCAAAGGTATACAAATGAGCTATGTGTCCAATGTTTCAATCAAAATTCCGAGAATCAAGAATATTTAGCTCATTCCTAAGTTTGCTAAAGGTTTTCTCATCTAATGGTTTGGTAAAGATGTAGGCTAATTGTTATTTGGTGTTAAAATAAGCAATTTCGATATCCCCACTTTGTTGGTGATCCCTCAGAAAGTGATACCGAATGTCTATGTGCTTAGTGCGGCTGTGTTCAACGGGATTATCCGCCACGCGGATTGCACTCTCATTATCACATAGGAGAGGGACTTTGCTCAATTTGTAGCCATAGTCCCTAAGGGTTTGCCTCATCCAAAGTAATTGCGCACAATAATGGCCAGCGGCAATGTACTCGGCTTCGGTGGTAGAAAGAGCTACTGAGTTTTGTTTCTTTGAAGCCCAAGACACCAGGGATCTCCCCAGAAACTGACAAGTCCCTGATATGCTCTTTCTATCAATTTTACACCCTGCCCAATCGGCATTTAAATATCCTATTAGATCAAAAGTGGATCCCTTGGGGTACCAAAGTCCAAACTTAGGAGTATAAACTAAATATCTCATGATTATTTTCACGGCCCTAAGGTGAACTTCCTTAGGATCGGCTTGGAACCTTGCACACATGCATATGGAAAGCATAATGTCCGGTTGAGATGCACATAAATAGAGTAAAGATCCTATCATCGACCGATATACCTTTTGATCTACGGATTTACCTCCCGTGTTGTAACACCATGAATTTGGGGGTATAAAATTTCTTTCTTATGATCATCCAAATTTAGGTGTTACTCTTCTCTATCGCACTCTAGTTTCTCTCTCTCTAGTTTTCTCTCTCTTTTTCTCTTCTAATTAGAGTTAGTTGTATTAGTGAGGGATTATTTAATTTATTTTGCCCAAAACATATGAGTCATGGAATGTTGCATCATATTGAGCCTAAATATTCTTTGAATTCTTGCATATATTTGAATTGGTTTGAATTTGAAACTTGATTTGAATTTGAATTGAAAACCTTAGAGAAAATAAATAGAAAAGCAATTAGAAATTCCCTGGAAATAGAAAAGGCCATTTCAGCCCAAGTCAGCCCAATTAGTCCAGCCCCTGCGCGCACGCCTGCACCCACGCGCCCCCTGTGCCTGACAGGCTGTGACAGAACCTCCCAAGTCATTAGGCCCACCTACAGTTGTCCTTGTCCAACGGACCACAAACAACCCTGCAGGTGCACCTGATCACTTGACAAGTTCGGTATCAAAATTTCTTACCTTGCCCAAGGTACGAAAATGCGGAAGCAATTACAATAACTTACTTTATTTAAAAGTAAGAAAGAGTAGTATTTATTACAGACCGGAACATATATAAGAGTGCTGAGTATTATTATTACATAACTTGGGAGGCAAAAACCCCTCCCGATAAACAGTAAAAGTTTTTCTCAACGGAGGACCTTTCCTCCCGCAGCTTTAGTCTTGATTTTCTTCTTTGGGCACTACCTTGGAACAGAAGCAACAAAAGTGTAGTCTGTCATGGAGGGTACACGTTACTCTCGCCATCTCTCCACTCCCATTGCGTGTTATCTTATTCTGGTATTAGTCTGCCCGAGGCAAAGCTTACCCATGACGAGGCATGTGACCAGTTAAAGGGTCCTCGGTCAGCAGTCAAATGCACCGGAGCTTGCCTTGTGTGATGGGTGAATTAGGCTCTGCTCCACAGATATCAAAGTAAAAGCAATTTCCTGCCTGAGGTTCTTCACGTGGTGGTGGTGAAGTCCTCGCTTCTTCAACTTCTATTTCCTCCTCGTTCTCTAGATATAGCCATATATAATCATGAATGCTCATGTAATACTCATGAAGATGCAAAGATAATAAAAGTTTATTATCTAATGTCTTGAATATAACTTTCCTTCACGGATCTCCGGGAAACTAGGGTTTTCAGAGTCTATAGTGAAGTTCAAAGAGGCAGGGGACTAGGGTTTTGAGTTCTAAGTATTAAACATGGTCCAAAGCATACCAAAATTTCCCCAAGGTTTCTAAATAATATTTAAAGTTTACCTAAAAAGTTTGGTGAATTTTGGAATTATTAATTATTCCCTAAAATTCCATAAGTATGGATTTTGGCTATTTTAAATGTCCCAAAATTCCCTATTTGAACTAAAAATCAGAAAACTATTTTTATTAAAAACTATAAGAAATTAGAAGTCTAGCAAAATTGGTCTGGTATTTTATCATTTTTCTATAATTTTCTAGAAATTCTTTAATCCTGACAGAAAAAGAAAAAGGAAAAAGCATGAATAGTTCTGGACCGGAACTGGCCCAAGTCGGCCCATCAACAGACGGAAGCGCGTCCGCGCGTGCCTGCGTTGCTGGTTTTGCAGAAATGCCCTCCACGGTTTGAATAACTAGAAAAGAAGTCATGGCACTATTATCATGTCTCACTGACATTTGCAAGAACACCCCCACGCTTCTAATCCTTCACAGCCCGAAGTCCACGACGGGGAGCGGCAGGGAACCGAGCTCCGGCGAGCTTGTACCAGTCGGATCCCGCAACGACCGGTGCTCTACTATGGCTAAGACCAAATTCAAACCCTAACAAGGGTTCCCCCCAACTAATTTTACTAACGGCACTCTAACACGCTCTGTCCACGGCGACCGTGTGATCAACGGCCAAACCAACGCGTTCCTGGCGATCTAAGGGGTCCTAGCTTAATTGGTGGGGTCGGGGAGCATCAGGGGCACACAAGGACGTTGAAACAAAAGAGCAGAGGGTATGAGCGGACCTGAGGTGAACTAGCCACGGCGAGGTCTCTTTCACGGTGGCGCAAAGCAGAATTGGGGGAAATTCGGAATTGGCGAGCTCTGGTGAACAATTGGAGGCACGACTTGGTGGCTGGATGCGTGACTACCCTACGGACCCATCGGGGTGCTCAATTTATAGCGTGCTTGGGCGGTGGTGTTCAATTTGGACGAATTGTGCTGGCGGTCGAGAGGGGAGCTGAGTCACTGGCACGGTGATTTGTGGCCTTCACCGTGGCAAACCCACCGGCGACGAGCCAAGGCTGAGGAGCGGTTTATGGTGACTCACTGCGACGTGGTAAGGTGTTGAGGCACGTAGCCCGGCCGGATAACGGCGAACGCCGGTGATGCCAACGCGATTGACCACGGCGGGACACGACGGCGGTGAGAACAGTGGCCGGATTTTATCTCCAGCGCGATATTTCTTACCGAGGAGCGCTTATCTGAGTTTGGTCGGGCATGAATCGCGACGCCAGCGCGGATCTGAGCGCAAGATCACCGGCGGCAAGGGGGGTGAATCTGGTGATCTGTTTCAGTTACTGTACCATCAGATCCCTCTTCAGTCAGTTTGACAGTCAATGTGTAGGGCGAATTTCCTCCCAATTTTCCATGGCAACTAGACCAATGCTCTGCAACAAAGTTGTAGCCTAATAGACCAGCTCCAACTTTGCTACATTGTGCACCCACAATAAGTCACAGGATCTTGCTTAGAATTGAGCCCTAAGTTCATCCAATTCCACTGTCAGTCTGAATTCAGACTTAAGACAGTATGATAGCCCATCTTTGGGCCTAATTATCTCAAAACATTTCATGGCACCAAGGCATAATCTCTATAGCAAAGTTATTCTCCTTACATAGCTCTACAATTTTGATGTGCTGACCTAGGGCAAAATCTTCATGATTTGGAAGATATAGGGCTTCAAAGTTGATCCTATTCCACTGAAATTCAGACTTAACTCAATAGAGTTTAAGTGGGGCTTTTGTGCAAATAAGTCCATATCTCAAGGTTTAATTTGTAAATCCACATACATGTGAATCATATGAGTTAAGGTATCCTAATTTCATGGTTTTTGCACTTAGGTCCAAAATGTGCACACTTTTATAGATAACCCCCCTAGGGTTTCATTCCAGGGTTTTCCAGAGGTCTATTTAGGATTTTTGGTGCTTCTAGGGTTTGGATGCTACTTAAGTCCATCCATGGTGATATTTTATGATCATTTCAACTAAGTTTTGAAGTTTTCTCTTAGTTAGGCTTTGTTTATTCTTCTGAGCCCAGTTTAGGGTTAAGTACCCTACTCTAGGGTTCTACTCATGAAATCAAGACAACTTATTTGAAATTTTTGCCTAGTGAATGCACTCTAGGTGTGACAAACACATGATATGCCAATGCTTATGATGTTATGCTCAAGTTTTAGTGGCAGTAACACCAGGGGTGTTACATCCTTCCCCCAATAAAAGAATCTCGTCCCGAGATTAAAAGTCTAGGGCAAGTAATGGAAAAGGAAACGCGACATAATTTTATTTTCTTATTTTTGGTACAAGACAGGGGTGGTATGGGGTTCATTCCTCTTATTACAAAAAATGTACACATCTTACAATTTACACGAAGCTAAAAAGTCTAGGAAATTCTTATTTAAAAAGTCTTGAGTTTCCCAAGTAGCTTCATCTTCTGTATGTTGGTTCCACTGTATCTTGTAAAACTTGAGAGTTTTCCTTCGGGTAATTCTGTCCTTTTGATCCAAGACTCGAATAAGATGTTCAGAATATGTCAAGTCTGGTTCTAAGGCAACATCCGTTACTTTAATGGTTCGATTGGGAACCCGAAGACACTTCTTCAATTGAGATACATGGAACACATTATGTACTGCAGACAAGGTTAAGGGTAATTGGAGCCGATATGCTACTGGTCCACATTGTTCAAGAACTGGGAAAGGACCAATGTACCGGGGTGCAAGCTTCCCTTTTACCCCGAAACGTGATACACCTTTCATTGGTGAGACTTTGAGGTAGACATAATCCCCAACTAGAAAGTATAAGGGTTTTCGTCGCTTGTCTGCATAACTCTTCTGACGAGCTTGGGCTTCTTTCAAATTATGAATTATTTGTTGAACTTTATCTTCTGTCTCCTTTACCATATCAGGCCTGAAGAAATATCTTTCACCTGGTTCAGACCAGTTTAACGGAGTACGACACCGTCGCCCATACAAGGCTACAAAGGGTGCCATTTTGATGCTCTCTTGATAGCTATTGTTGTATGAGAACTCCGCTAATGGTAAATAGTCATCCCATTTCTGTGGGAATTCTAGAACACATGCTCGCAACATATCTTCAAGTATCTGATTTACTCTCTCAGTCTGCCCACTGGTTTGGGGATGGTAGGCCGAACTGTGAAGCAACTTGGTACCCAGGGATTTATGAAGTGCTTCCCAAAACTTGGCTACAAATTGCGGTCCACGATCCGACACGGTGGTCTTTGGAACCCCATGCAGACTAAGAATACGAGCAATGTATAATTGGGCATAGACAGCAACTGGATGATCCGTCTTGATTGGCAGAAAATGGGCCATCTTCGTAAGCCGATAAATTATAATCCAAATAGAATCATATCCTTTTGCTGTCCTGGGCAATCCCAAAATAAAGTTCATGCTTATATCCTCCCATTTCCATGTAGGGATAGGCAAAGATTGCATTGGACTAGCAGTCTTCATATGTATGGCTTTGACACGTCTGTAAGTGTCACATCTTGCCACATAGCGTGCAATTTCAATCTTCATCTTTGTCCACCAATAATGCTGTTTTAGATCATGATACATCTTAGTGCTTCTGGGATGAATAGAATAGCGACTAAGATGTGCTTCATCTAGAATTTGCTGGCGGATCTCATCATTCTTAGGCACAACTATGCGGTTGTTAAACCATACAATACCTTGATCATCTCTTCTAAAGCAGTTGGCTTTACCGACCTCTATTTTCTCATGAATGTGTTTCATACCCACATCACTTCTTTGTGCGTCAATTATTCTTTGCAGGAGGACTGACTCAAGCTTTAAGTGATTTGAAGTTCCATGTTGAATCATTCCCAGGTTCAACTTCTCCATTTCTTGGCATAACATAATGTCAGAAGTCTTCATCATCAGACAATGGCAGGAAGCCTTGCGACTTAACACATCTGCCACTACATTAGCCTTGCCTCAGTGATAGTGAATCTCTAGTTCATAATCTTTAGTCAGCTCAAGCCATCTCCTTTGCCTCATATTCAACTCTGACTAGGTAAAAATGTATTTCAAGCTTTTATGATCTATATAAATGTGACAGATATTCCCCTGTAGATAATGACGCCATATTTTCAAGGCATGAACCACAGCAGCTAATTCCAGGTCATGAGTTGGACAATGTTCCTCATGCCAGCGCAACTGCCTTGAAGCATAAGATATCACGTGGCCTTCTTGCATTAGAACACAACCTAGACCACTGCCTGATGCGTCACAATACACATCAAAGGGCTTTTCAATGTCCGGTTGAGCTAATACTGGAGCAGTGGTCAATAATACTTTCAGCTGCTCAAAGGCTTCATTACATCTTGAAGACCAATTAAATTTAGTATCATTCTTCAATAAACTTGTGATTGGTTTCACAAGTTTGGAAAAATCTAGAATGAATCGGCTGTAATAACCAGCCAGTCCAAGGAAACTTCGGACTTGATGTATAGTGGTTGGGGGTTTCCACTCCAAAATATCCTTGACTTTGCTAGGATCCACCGCAATCCCCTTGGCAGATAATACATGTCCCAGAAATTGGATCTCCTCCAGCCAGAACAAACACTTACTGAACTTAGCATATAATTGGTGCTCTCTTAAGCGCGTTAACATGATCCGCAAATGCCGAGCATGCTCCTCTTCATTCTTAGAATATATCGAGATATCATCAATGAATACCACCACGAATTTATCCAACTCGGGCATGAATACCGAGTTCATTAGATATGTGAAGTGGGCAAGAGCATTTGTTAGTCCGAAAGAAATAACCAGATATTCAAACAATCCATACCGCGTAGTGAATGCGGTCTTGGGTATATCTTCGGGTCGGATACGGATCTGATGGTAACCCGACCTGAGGTCAATCTTGGAAAATACCCAAGCTCCGGTAAGTTGATCAAATAGAATGTCAATCCGAGGAAGAGGGTACTTATTCTTGATGGTGACCTCATTAAGGGGTCTATAATCCACGCACATCCGAAGTGTTTGGTCCTTCTTCTTGACAAAGATGGCTGGACAACCCCAAGGTGATGAGCTTGGTCGGATGAATCCTTTTTCTAGTAGATCTTGTAATT
The DNA here is from genome assembly GCF_902167145.1 of Zea mays. NCBI lineage: Eukaryota > Viridiplantae > Streptophyta > Magnoliopsida > Poales > Poaceae > Zea > Zea mays. Next base: position 170,410,811 of record NC_050097.1, on the reverse strand, counting down.
GGGTCTTGAGTTCTGCCAATTCATTTGGAGGCATTCGGTACGACCTTCTAGAAATAGGAGCCGTACTGGGCTTCAACTCAATCACAAATTCTACATCTCTTTCTAGATGCAATCTAGGCAGATCTTCCGGAAAGACGTCCGGGAATTCACATACTACCGGAATATCTTGGATCTCCAGTACGATGGCTTCATATACTCTGCCAATTGGTTTAGCTGGAATAACTACAGGGATGGACAAGAGAACCTCTTCTTGGCCATAACTCAACCTGATGGTTCTCAGATCAGTGTTGAGGATAGCTTTATGTTGGGCTAACCAATTCATGCCCAGAATTACATCTATATCTTGGCCTTTTAGAACAATCATGTTTGTAGGAAAGTCTCGTTCAGCCAATGTTACGGGCACATGGAAAGCCACCTCTTTAGTGAATATTTGTCCCCCAGGCGAATGAATTATAAACCCTTCCCTTGATTCATTGTATGGAATGCAATGTTGCTCCACAAACTTCTTGCTTATGAATGTATGTGAAGCACCAGAATCAAAAAGAATAAATGCAGGGTGATTGGCCACGAGAAACGTACCCATCATAATCGGTTCTCCTTCCGGTGTCGTGGCCACTTGCGTATAATAAATCCGCCCAGTTTTCTTCATACTTTTGCCCGAGGTATTGTTCGCCGCATTTCCCTTGCCTTTAGCGGAACTCCCTGAACTTTGCTGATTATTTGATCTATTCTGCTTCGGATATGGACAGTCCTTGATAAAATGTCTGGACTTTCCACAATTAAAGCAGCCTGTTGAAGAGCTTGGGAGGGCGAGGAAATGAGTACCAGGGGCACTCGACTGATTTGTTGAGGTGGGGGCAGTGGCAGGACGGATAAAGACAGGATGTTTGAAAGGGTAGGAGGGTGGACGTGGTGAAGAACGATTCTGATTAAAAGGTCGGATCACCAACCTTTGTCTCTTCTCAGGCCCCTGGTTGGGCCTATCGCCTCCATAGCCCTTTGATTTTCCTAGGCCTGCATATTTGGCTTCAACTGCCAGCGTCGTGTTGACAGTCCTGCTGTAAGTGAGGTCGAGGCAGGTGGCCATTTTCCGCTACAACCGGTCATTGAGGCCTCTCATAAAACAATTTTTCTTCTTCAGATCAGTGTTGACCTGATCGATGGCATACTGGTACAAGTGGTTGAATTTGTTGAGATACTGAGTGACAGTATCTCCCCCTTATTCGAGCTTCATAAATTCTTCCTGTTTCATATGGAGCACTCCTTTGGGAATATAGTGCTCCCGAAAAGCCAGTTTGAATTCGTCCCAGGTAATTTGATGACCAGCAGGCTGGATAGCCACATAATTTCCCCACCAGGTGCTGGCAGGGCCTCGCAACTGTTGTGCCGCAAATAAGGGCTTTTGAGTCTCCGTACATCGGAGAAGCCCAAACTTTTGTTCGATAACCCGAATCCACTCATCCGCTTCAAGAGGATCTTGAGCCTTGACAAATAATTGGGGACGTGTCTCCGAGAAGTCCAAATATGAAGTTTCGCAGGGTCCTTGCGGATACGCTCGCCCGCCTTGCTGTTGCATTTGTTGTCCTGCCATTTCCCGCAAAAAGCGGGTGTTATCGGTTGTTACATTGACTAAGGCAGTGATGGCCTCAGCCAAGGTTGGGGGTACTGGGGGCGTGTTAGGAGTAGCTTCCCTCCCATGGGAGGTTCCCGCACCATCTTGTCCATGAGTCTTGGACGTCATCTGAGGCAAAGAACATTTGGAAAATATAATATGCCAAAGCAAACCATCCATTTTACATTACTTTAAAAGGTAATGATACAGACTCGAATTTACAACAGGACCACATTAACTATTATACATTAATACTACTTCTATACTACACTACTCTAGCTTCTTATCACTTTTGGTAGCTTCACTGTCGGGTGTAGGAGACCATTCGTCGACCATATTCATTGAAGGAGGGGGCCTGAAAAGGTATAGTTCCCCACCAAGGGCTTCACCCGTTGCTCCAGAAGGTCTGGCTCCCATTCCGACAGGATCCACAGGTACGTTAGGGTGCAGTTGTGAATACAATACATGAACTTCCTCATGTAGTGTATTACAGTAAACCTGCAAGTTGTCCACAGCTGTGCTAAGCTCCTCCACGCGGGCTCGAGCTTTGGCTTCCTTGGCCCAAGCAAGTGAACGTGAGTTAACAGCCCAATCGAGCGCTAAATCTCGTTCAGCAAGTTGGTCTTGCAAGTGTCGGATGTCAGTTCTTAACTCGTTTATTCGCTGACCATCCTCAACCCATACCTCGTTCCTGTGATGGAGCTCCGTTCGAAGCTGTTCTACTTGAGCTTCCAGATCTCTGATAGGATCATTGCCAGCACTACTACTGTCCTCATGCCTTGGAGCTAGTTGATGGCGAGGTACGCCAATTGGTCCGGTAGACTTGCACGCGGTTTTTCTTGTGCGCGGAGGCATATCTCCATGAGGGGGAAAATCTTATTAGTATAGTTCTTATCATGATGCATGCATAATTACAGAATCAAACTTAGTTGATTCACAACCTTCTATACATTGCACTCTACTATCTGGTCTTTAAAATAAGTACTTTAGAAGATGGTTAGATAAGAAGGAAAGAAATTTTCTAGATAAGTCTTTGAAAATTCTTTTTGAAAATGTCTCATAACATCTGCAAAGATGGGCTTCGCTCTGATACCAGCTGTGACAGAACCTCCCAAGTCATTAGGCCCACCTACAGTTGTCCTTGTCCAACGGACCTCAGACAACCCTGCAGGTGCACCTGATCACTTGACAAGTTTGGTATCTGAATTTCTTACCTTGCCCAAGAGCGTTTCACCCGTCACGCAGACATTACAATACATCGGAGGTACGAAAATGCGGAAGCAATTACAATAACTTGCTTTATTTAAAAGTAAGAAAGAGTAGTATTTATTACAGACCAGAACATATATAAGAGTGCTGAGTATTATTATTACATAACCTGGGAGGCAAAAACTCCTCCTGATAAACAGTAAAAGTTTTTCTTAACGGAGGACCTTTCCTCCCGCAGCTTTAGTCTTGATTTTCTTCTTTGGGCACCACCTTAGAACAGAAGCAACAAAAGTTTGCTGCTTCTTCACCTAAAACAACATGGGACAAAGCCCTAAGTACGAAATGTACTTTCGCAAGTATTACCCGTCAAAATAAAAGACTCTCAAGGTATGGCTTATCAATAATCAAAGACTCTGTTTGCAAAATGCTTACTAATAGTGGATCCTTAAAAATCCAATTTTATTTGTCAGGTTAAGTAAAGTTACCTGTATCTAGGGTTCTTTCTACCCTAGTTCAATCACTTGACCTATACTAGCCAATTTCTTTTCAACCCTTCTTATTCACTGGAATGCTATGTGTAAGACAGTGACCAAGTCTTCATGTCCGCGAAGTTACGGCGATCCGAATCGATTATACTCAGCTGAGGATCTCCAATCACACGACATATGTAGTGTTGGGGACTTGTTCTCAACTGCTATGAGTTAAGAACAAGGCAACATAGAAAATGTTAATCGTTAAAGTCCTTCGTCCTTCGAAACATTATTTCCCTTAGGGTTATAATGGTTTCCGGACGAAGGTTATGAAGGGTATACCTTCACAAATTCATTATATAATGACGAAGGGTGAAATGTAAGGAACATAAATGACAATATGAACAATTATGTATTATTATTAAGCATAAACAGAAATATCGTTGAATTACAAGTGTACCTTCAACTGGAAGGAGATGATAATACAAGCGTGACGCAAAAAGCGAATGCCAAGTCATCGTGAACAGTACGGGAGTACTGTTCACCTATTTATAGGCACGGGACGCAGCCCGTGCAAAATTACATTAATGCCCTTTACACTCGATAATAATTCTATAGTAATCTGTCGAGGTCTAAATAGCCTTTTCATCTTTAAGTCGGTTTCACCTGCTGCTGTCACGCCGAAGCTTTCCTGCTTACACCTTCGGCGCTTCACCAACCTTCGTATTATTCTGGTTTACTGTGATGCCTGACTTGAGTCCGAAGATACCTGTTCACACATTATACTCCAGAAACGCTGTTAAATCCTGTTTTTGAGGACCTTCGGATGCCGAAGGTCCCCAACAGTAGCCCCTCGCAATATTAATTTATTCAAAATAATAAATTTAGATTGCGACCTGGACGAAGGCTTTACGCCGAAGGTCCGAAAAAAACACCTTCCCTTTGCTAGAATAGCAACATTCACTGACAAGCGGGGTCTTTCAATTTTCAACGCACTTGGCGTATAAATACGGCCATACCGCAAACGCATTTGACACGCTCTCTGGCCAACTGCTTCCGCTCACTCAATCTTTAGCTCTTGTGTACTACGATTTGCTAAGCTTTTAGTTTTGAAGCTTCGGCTTTGAAAATAGTTTTTTAGTGTCTCCGAAGATGTCCGAAGATAAGAAGACTGCTGCTGAGACGAAGCTGAGCCTCGACGAAGAGAAAAATTTGGGGTTTCTTATAGCGATGTCAAAGACCAACACAGAAAAAATCACCAAGGAGATTCTGGAAGGTTTGTCTAAGGATACTGGTGACAGTGACAGCTATGATGTGGACAGTGGTGGTGAAGACTCCGAAGATCGTCCCTGGCGACCAAGCCATTCAGTTTATGGTAAATCAACTATCAAAGAAAATCATCTTGTCAATATGAGAGGAAGGTATTTCCGGGATTTGTCCATTGTGAGGGCGGACGAAGGGGAAAAAACTTGCCCACATCCCGAAGAGAATGAAGTCGTAGTGTACCGAAGCTTTTTGAAAGCTGGACTGCGATTTCCCTTGAGCAGCTTCGTTGTGGAGGTGCTGAAAATATTCGAAATCTATCTCCATCAACTTACCCCCGAGGCAATTATAAAGCTGAATATCTTCGTGTGGGCTGTGAGAAGCCAAGGTCTGAAGCCTGATGCAAAAAGCTTCTGTAATATACACGAATTATCATACGAGACAAAACCTTGGGGTAAGGAACAGTATCACAATAATTTTGGCTGCTACAGTTTCGTTTCTCGGTCCGGGTCAAGCTGCCCCGTGCCAACCTTTCGGAAGAGATGGCCCGGCGACTGGATGACAGAATGGTTTTATGTGAAGAATGATCTGACAATACGAGAAGATATCAAAGGTATAATTATGCGCCCTATTTGGCAAAGCTTCGGCCTTCGGAGGCCGAAGGTTGAAATGAATGAAGCTGCCGAAGAATGCCAGAGGGCCTTCGGCGCAGTCTGCTCTTTCATTGGAACGAGAGACTTAGTACAAGAGCATATTGCCTTCAGGGTATGGCCGCTCGCGGAGAAATGGGAAATGCCACAAGAGACCGTAAAAGAGGCCGACGAAGGTGGACTTATCAGATTGAAGTACACTTTTAAATTTGGAGATAAATTCGTTGAGCCAGATGATGACTGGTTAAAAAGTATTGAAAATTTAAGTGATGAACTGCTTGGGGCTTATTCGAAGGCCGAAGACACTGCAATGTCAGCAGCCTTCGGAGGCCGAAAAAAGAAGAGGCTAAATCGGGTATTTGATGCAATCGGGTTTGTCTACCCTGACTATTGCTATCCCATTCGAAGGCAGAATAGAAAAAACACAACCTCTGCAAAAGAAGAAGCTGCAACTGCTCCTATCGAGCCAGAACCGAAAAGAAAGAAAATAAAGGTCCTTACACATCGGCCGCGCTATATCGAACCAGCTTCGGTGCCTGAGTTTACCGGAGAAACTTCTTCGGCCACCAAAGCTGAAAAACCAACCGAGCCAACCTTGCTGCCAGAAGTCGCAGAAACGGCCGAAGTGCCAACAAAGATAGAATTGGAACAATCAAAGATTTTGTTATCAGAAATGAAAGAGAAGGTCGAAGCGCCGTCCACAGAAAAAATGGAAGAGGTAAAAGAAGCAACTGAGGGATCCAAAACATCAGAAGTTTTGAGTCCTGCAGCAAACATTGAGGCAGTAAAAAATCAAAAAGTGCCAGCAGTGACTCCGAAAAGAAAGAGAATGGCTAATGTGCTAGATGTATTGGAAACGATCAAATCTTCAAGCACACCTCCGAAGAGGGCTGCTGTCATTCCTGAAACAACAACTGAAATTTCTGGTTCTAAAGCTCCAGGGCAAGAGACTGAAGCCGAAGCCGGGCCCTTAGAGCCTGCAAAGATAAAATCCTTGGAAAGTGAGGCAGAAAAAATAACAGAGCCAACTTTTGTTGAAGAAACCGGTGTCATTGCCCCCGAAGCATCCCCCAAAATTCGTGATTATATCGTTCGTCATGCTTCGGGGAAAAAACTATCAGAAAAAGAAGAGCAAGAGGCCCAGCACTACGCCCAAAGACTGAAATATCCAAAGGGGGCGTTAATATTCAATGGCAGTGGAGAAGAAGACTTCTTGTATTGTCTCCCCGACAGCAAGGAAATTTCTGTCTGTCGGGAGATGAGCAAGAGCTTCGGATTCCCAACTTTAGAAGACGGGCTCTCAGTGCTGTCAAAGAACGATCTGGCCGACAGCCTGGCTTACAATAGCTTAAAGGTGCGACAAATGAAATCCTTGTATTTTTTGTTGAGTCCAAAATTTTTCGTTTGTTTAAACCTATTGAGGTACACATATTTCTCTTTGTAGGGCCTGATACTTAGCAATGCCCTCAGGGCACAGAAAGATGCTGAAGACGAAGGGTGTTCTATAGCCCTGAGCAACCTTCGTTCCGAAGTTATTGAACTGAGGAACGAAGGTCTTGAAAAAGATAAAATATTACACTCATTGATAAATAAAATAAAGGAAGACGAAGCTGCTTTTAAAGGTCAAGCTGAAGCTCAGAAGCGCGAGATTGAAGATCTTCGGAAACAACTGGCCAGAGCCAAGGAAGAACGCATACTTGAAGAAACAAAGCGAGAACTCAGCGACCAATGGGCCGATCACCTAGAAATAACTGTTGAAGAGCTTCGTTCGTCCAGAAAGAGATGCTATAACAAATCTATAGAGTGTGTTAAGAAGTTAAAAGCTAGCTTCACCAGGGTCGGCGCCTTCTCAAGCGAAGAAAACTTTACGAGAGGCAATCCCGAAGGTCCTATCGAATGGATCGACCACGAAGCTGAGGCCTTCGAAGAAATTTTAAATAGCCGAGGAGATATATGTGCCTTCTCTGGTGCCAGAGGGATTGCCACCATCTTAGAGAAGAAGGGCTGCGAACATGTAGAAATTTTAGCACAATCCGAAGCTGCTTTGTCCTTTGAAGATGCAAGAGATCCTTCGGCCAAAGCTAGTATAATTGGTGGAAAATTTTTACCGATATCTGGGATAATGGTGGCCGAGAAATGGCCGGAGAAATTATTCGAAGAAGTGAAAAGGGCATTCACGATGCTAGAGAAGTAGCTGAGGCTGCTGAAAAGAGCGCAGAGGCCGAAGGTCAATTAGGTATTAACTAATAGTTTTTATTGTGTTGTAATCTTAGGCTTTAAGATTTGTTTGCGATTTGTAATAGCAATGTAGCCGTATCCTGTCTTACTTCAGATCCTGCTAAAGCGTCTTCGGGCCCTCAGCCGAAAGGAGACGACGAAATTAAAAAGATGGCTGAAGATATTATGGACGAAGTCGTCAATCGGCTCCTGAACGAGGCTGCAGAAGTCGTTTTGAGAGAAGATTAAGTATTTTTGTGAAAACTTCTGAAAATGTAATATACTGTAACATTTTGTAACCCCAAATGTAATATACCTATTTTTGTTAGTCAATTCTTTACGATGCATGAAACTTTACACGTACCGCTTTTGAGTCTTTGACGAAAAAACACCTTCCCTTCTTTTCATGCTTCGTGAAGAAGAATTCTTCTTTGTCACAACAATATCCAATGTTCTGATGAATAATATCCAGGCTTCGTGAAAATATTTTCCGAAGCTACACTTCCGAAGATCAATGATGTTTCTTTTTGTGACTATGATTTCTCCCTTTTTTCAAAGCGTTCTTCTGTAGATTGATAATGTGTCCACCTCTTGTGCCATGTGCAAAATGATGTATGATGCTTATGCTATGCGAAATGATGCGATGATGTTATGTTATGTGAGATGATGTTTACTCCGAAGGTACATACGCATCCTTGCAATAAAACACAATCTTTTATAAGCCTCCCTTAGGAGCTTCTTCGCCTTTTACTTCAGCGGAATCAGCGTTTATTTTTCGCTGTAAGCCTCCCTTAGGAGCTTCTTCGCCTTTTACTTTCAGCGGTATTCGCGTTGACTTTTCGCGCTTCGCCTTTTACTTAGGCGGTACCAGCGTTGACTTTTCGCTGTATGCTCTGCATTCCCTTTGGAACGACTTTGGAGCAGAAAACTTACACTGCGCTCCCTTTGGAACGACTTTTTTGTGACTTCGGCAAACTTACTCTGCGTTCCTTAGAACGACTTGTTGTTGCTTCGAAGAATTTTCGATAGTTCGAAGGTCCTCTTTGTTATCACAAGTCTTTGAACTTTAATCAATATAAGCCTGTGAAGAAAATATATTTTCCTTGTAGGAATCAACGAAACTAATTACATGAAACCTAAACAATGTCCTTTATTACAGAAAATAAAACTGAATGAAAAAGATTGCTATTAAGGTAGGATATTTGTCAATAGATGTGCTTTGACTCTGGCACAGTGCTATTGACTGTACGAGCTTCGGACTGCTCTCTGAAATCCCTCTGGTGTGGAGCATATTGGCTCCCTTCTGGCTGCTGGCCTTGTTGCAACGGAGGTGGAGGCGGAGGCTGTTGCCAGGAAGCTTGAGGCTGACTCGCCGAAGCAACAGAAACTGCAGGATGATTGCCCACATATTCTGGGATGTAGGGCGAATGATACGAAGCTGTATGCATGACCTGCTTCAGCTGAGCTTGTTGTGCTGCTGCTTCAGCTATTTCCTTTTGCTTCTGAATAGTAACATGGCACATCCTGGTAGTATGGCCTTTGTTCTCACCGCAGAATAAGCAAAAGATTCTTCTCGGTTGATCGCCAAATCTTCCTCCAAAGCCCCTGGCGCCTCTGCCTCTTGGAGCTGGTGGTCGGAAGGAGCTTTGCTGTTGCCCTGAAGCCTGTGAGGAACATTGTGGCCTTTGCTGTTGGCTACCTCTATCATCATTTTGTGTAGAATTATGAATTGATCTCACGTGCCTCGGGTAGAACCTCCCTCCGAAGCCCCTGGTCATTTCAGAAAACCTGAAAGCCTCCTCCCTTCTTTGGCGAAAATCATTATCGGCCCGAATGTACTCGTCCATCTTCTGGAGCAGCTTCTCCAAAGTTTGAGGAGGCTTCCTAGCGAAGTACTGAGCTGACGGTCCTGGCCGAAGCCCCTTGATCATGGCCTCAATGACAATTTCATTGGGCACCGTTGGTGCCTGTGCCCTCAAACGCAAGAATCTTCGGACATACGCCTGAAGGTATTCTTCGTGATCCTGGGTGCACTGGAACAGAGCCTGAGCAGTGACCGGCTTCGTCTGAAATCCTTGGAAGCTAGTTAACAACAAGTCCTTCAGCTTCTGCCATGAAGTGATCGTTCCTGGTCGAAGGGAGGAATACCAGGTTTGAGCAACACTCCTGACAGCCATAACAAAAGATTTGGCCATGACTGAAGCATTTCCACCATACGAAGATATTGTTGCTTCGTAGCTCATTAAAAACTGCTTCGGGTCCGAGTGGCCATCGAATACGGGAAGCTGAGGCGGCTTGTAGGACGGAGGCCAAGGTGTAGCCTGCAGCTCAGCGGATAGAGGAGAAGCATCATCAAAAACAAAATTCCCATGATGGAAATTGTCATACCAGTCATCTTCGTTGGGAAAACCCTCCTGATGAAGGTCTTGGTGCTGAGGCCTTCGGTGTTGCTCATCCTGAGCAAGATGACGAACTTCTTCAGAGGCTTCGTCTATCTGCCTCTGCAGTTCAGCTAGCCTGGCCATCTTTTCTTTCTTCCTCTGTACTTGTTGATGAAGCATCTCCATATCTCTGATTTCTTGATCTATCTCGTCCTCTGGTGGTGTTGGGCTGACAGCCTTCCTTTTCTGGCTTCGGGCCTCCCGCAGGGAGACTGTCTCCTGATTGTGGTCCAATGGTTGCAGAGCTGCAGCCCCAGTCGCTGAAGCCTTCTTCGGCGCCATAACGAAGGTTTATGATCGCCGAAGGTGTTCAAAAAACTCAGAGTGGAAGTGAGTTCACCGGAGGTGGGCGCCAATGTTGGGGACTTGTTCTCAACTGCTATGAGTTAAGAACAAGGCAACATAGAAAATGTTAATCGTTAAAGTCCTTCGTCCTTCGAAACATTATTTCCCTTAGGGTTATAATGGTTTCCGGACGAAGGTTATGAAGGGTATACCTTCACAAATTCATTATATAATGACGAAGGGTGAAATGTAAGGAACATAAATGACAATATGAACAATTATGTATTATTATTAAGCATAAACAGAAATATCGTTGAATTACAAGTGTACCTTCAACTGGAAGGAGATGATAATACAAGCGTGACGCAAAAAGCGAATGCCAAGTCATCGTGAACAGTATGGGAGTACTGTTCACCTATTTATAGGCACGGGACGCAGCCCGTGCAAAATTACATTAATGCCCTTTACACTCGATAATAATTCTATAGTAATCTGTCGAGGTCTAAATAGCCTTTTCATCTTTAAGTCGGTTTCACCTGCTGCTGTCACGCCGAAGCTTTCCTGCTTACACCTTCGGCGCTTCACCAACCTTCGTATTATTCTGGTTTACTGTGATGCCTGACTTGAGTCCGAAGATACCTGTTCACACATTATACTCCAGAAACGCTGTTAAATCCTGTTTTTGAGGACCTTCGGATGCCGAAGGTCCCCAACATGTAGCACTTAACCCTTGCATATGTCAACTCGCCACCGGGGTTCTTAAGACCAGATCAGGTTCATGCCAACCGAGAGCACAGATACACCACCGTCCAGCCTCTTGCCACGGAGGGTACACACTACTCTTGCCATCTCTCCACTCCCATTGCGTGTTATCTTATTCTGGTATTAGTCTGCCCGAGGCAAAGCTTACCCATGATGAGGCATGTGACCAGTTAAAGGGTCCTCGGTCAGCAGCCCTACATCGACAAGGTCCTTAATCGACTCAGACGGAGACACTACACCGAGACTCTCTTCTCGTGCAAGTCACCCGCCCGGTCTAAGCTTTATCATTTCAAACCCAAAGTTTGGTACCTGGCAGAGGTACATCTTTTCCGATGTTGAACCCATCATGGCCATGATGGATCCACCATCAAGTTTTATTTTCGAAAACATCCCACCCACTTGAAGCATCATCTTTGTCAAAAACAAAACATTTTTGTTTTTCTAGAGCAAAGCTAAGAATAAGAAAAACCTTTTTGTAAAACAGGGATTTAAGGAGAAGTAGTCAAATCCAAGGAAGGCAATGCAGCAACTGGTTTAACACACAACTCCTATCACCTAATGCGTCAAGTAAGTGAGAAAGATTTCAAAATAACAAGGGAGTGGCAAATGCACCGGGGCTTGCCTTGTGTGATGGGTGAATTAGGCTTTGCTCCACAGATATCAAAGTAAAAGCAGTTTTCTGCCTAAGATTCTTCAGGTGGTGGTGGTGAAGTCCTCGCTTCTTCTACTTCTATTTCCTCCTCATTCTCTAGATATAGCCATATATAATCATGAATGCTCATGTAATGCTCATGAAGATGCAAAGATAATAAAAGTTTATTATCTAACGTCTTGAATATAACTTTCTTTCACGGATCTCCGGGAAACTAGGGTTTTCGGAGTCTATAGTGAAGTTCATAGGGCACGGGACTAGGGTTTTGGGTTCTAAGTATCAAACATGGTCCAAAGCATACCAAATTTTACCCAAGGTTTCTAAATAATATTTAAAGTTTACCTAAAAAGTTTGGTGAATTATGGAATTATTAATTATTCCGTAAAACTCTAGAAGTATGGATTTTGGCTATTTTAAATGTCCCAAAATTCCCTATTTGAACTAAAAATCAGGAAACTATTTTTATTAAATACTATAAGAAATTAGAAGTCTAGCAAAATTGGTCTGGTATTTTTATCATTTTTCTACAATTTTCTAGAAATTCTTTAACTCTGACAGAAAAAGAAAAAGGAAAAAGCATGAACAGTTCTGAACCGGAACTGGCCCAAGTCGGCCCATCAACAGGCGGAAGCGCGTCCGCGCGCGCCTGCGCTGCTGGTTTTGCAGAAATGCCCTCCACGGTTTGAATAACTGGAAAAGAAGTCATGGCACTATTCTCATGTCTCACTGACATTTGCAAGAACACCCCCACGCTTCTAATCCTTCACAGCCCGAAGTCCACGACGGGGAGTGGCAGGGAACTAAGCTCCGGCGAGCTTGTACTGGCCGGATCCCACAACGACCGGTGCTCTACTATGGCTGAGACCAAATTCAAACCCTAACAAGAGTCCCCCCCAACTAATTTTACTAATGGCGCTCTAACACGCTCTGTCCACGGTGACCGTGTGATCAACGGCCAAACCAACGCGTTCCCGGCGATCTAAGGGGTCCTAGCTTAATTGGCGGGGTCAGGGAGCATCAGGGGCACACAAGGATGTTGAAACAAAAGAGCAGAGGGTATGAGCGGACCTGAGGTGAACTAGCCACGGCGAGGTCTCTTTCATGGTGGCGCAAAGCAGAATTGGGGGAAATTCGGAATTGGCGAGCTCTGGTGAACAATTGGAGGCACGACTTGGTGGCTAGATGCGTAACTACCCTACGGACCCATCGGGGTGCTCAATTTATAGCGTGCTTGGGCAGTGGTGTCCAATTTGGACGAATTGTGCTGGCGGTCGAGAGGGGAGCTAAGTCACTGGCACGGTGATTCGTGGCCTTCACCGTGGCAAACCCACCGGCGACGAGCCAAGGCCGAGGAGCGGTTTATGATGACTCACCGCGACGTGGTAAAGTGTTGAGGCACATAGCCCGACTGGATAACAGCGAACGCCGGTGATGCCAACGCGATTGACCACGGCGGGACACGACGGCGGTGAGAACAGTGGCCGGAGTTTATCTCCAGCGCGATATTTCTTTCCGAGGAGCGCTTATCTGAGTTCGGTCGGGCGTGAATCGCGACGCCGGCGTGGATCTGAGCGCAAGATCACCAACGGTGAGGGGGGTGAATCTGGTGATCTGTTTCAGTTACTGTACCATCAGATCCCTCTTCAGTCAGTCTGACAGTCATGTGTAGGGCAAATTTCCTCCCAATTTTCCATGGCAACTAGACCAATGCTCTGCAGCAAAGTTGTAGCCTAATAGACCAGCTCCAACTTTGCTACATTGTGCACCCACAAAAAGTCACAGGATCTTGCTTAGAATTGAGCCCTAAGTTCATCCAATTCCAATGTCAGTCTGAATTCAGACTTAAGACAGTCTGACAGCCCATCTTTAGGCCTAATTATCTCAAAACATTTCATGGCACCAAGGCATAATACCAATAGCAAAGTTATTCTCCTTACATAGCTCTACAATTTTGATGTGCTGACCTAGGGCAAAATCCTCATGATTTGGAAGATATAGGGCTTCAAAGTTGATCCTATTCCACTCAAATTCAGACTTAACTCAATAGAGTTTAAGTGGGGCTTTTGTGCAAATAAGTCCATATCTCAAGGTTTCATTTGTAAATCCACATACATGTGAATCATATGAGTTAAGGTATCCTAATTTCATGGTTTTTGCACTTAGGTCCAAAATGTGCACACTTTTACAGATAACCCCCTAGGGTTTTTCAGGGGTCTATTTAGGATTTTTGGTGCTTCTAGGGTTTGGATGCTACTTAAGTGCATCCATGGTGATATTTTATGATCATTTCAACTAAGTTTTGAAGTTTTGTCTTAGTTAGGCTTTGTTTATTCTTCTGAGCCCAGTTTAGGGTTAAGTACCCTACTCTAGGGTTTTACTCATGAAATCAAGACAACTTATTTGAAATTTTTGCCTAGTGAATGCACTCTAGGTGTGACAAACACATGATATGCCAATGCTTATGATGTTATGCTCAAGTTTTAGTGGCAGTAACACCAGGGGTGTTACACAGGCGGGCCCCGCCTGTCGGCGCAAGCCTGAGTGCGCCCTCTCCCTCTCTGCCCCGTGGGCCAGAGGTGTCGGCGCCGTTGTCCCCCCCCCCCCCCCCCCCCGCCCACTCTATCTCTCTCTATCCCACCGTCCCCACCTGTCAGTCGTCTCTAACCTTTTGCCCACGATCTCCCCGCAGTGGACGCGCCCATGACCGCGCGTTCTCTGGCCACGTCCAAGCCCCGCGCCCGTTTTGAGCCCCACGCCCTACTCGCCCACCTCCCCTCTCTCATTTGTGCCTTCTCTCTCGCTCTGCCCACGCGAATAGGGAGCTCCGCCACCATCCGCCGATGCCCACCTCCTGTTCTATGGCCGTTGTTGCGCCCGTGCCCGGTCCAGTGCCACGGTGAGCTTCGCCTTACTGTCAGCTGCACAGGACACCCTTCGGTGTGCCCTCTCCCTCCCTGCTGCGTCCGGTCCGCGCTCACTGAAGTGTTTTCTTGCGCAGCCAGAGGCCGCCACCATCGCCCCGTCAAACCCCTACGCCTCCACCGTTGCTTCGCAACACCAGCGCTTCTGCTCGAGGTGTGCAACCTGCCTGTGCCCTTAATTTGGTCATCCTCGCTCTATAGCTCGCTCGATTGCTCGCCGAAGCAATCCAGCGCTGCCGTTAGCCTGCCCCGCCGTGGTCTGCGCTCGCTGGTGCCCCTGCACCGGTGTGAAGGCCATGGCCGAGTTTGCTAGACCGCCCTGATTGCGCCCAGGCTAGTCCTCAAGTCTCTAGTGCCCCGTCGTGGCTGGCCTGCTCGTCTCCGGTGAACTCTCGTCGCGGGACCGAGCGGCGCCACCGCGCCCAAGCCAGCCCTGGCCGTTAGATCTTGGTTGTCTGTCTGAGATCGGATGGTTTGGACTCAACCCGAGTAGATCTAATCCTAGCCCTTCGATCGGGATCTGACCGCCCCTCTCTCTTCCCCCTCACCCGCGTCTCTGCCCTTGGGCCCGGCCGGTTAGCTCGCCCTGGCTCACTGTCGCGCTGACCCCGCTTGTAAGCCACACCCGCGCGATCTAATCTGGGCCATTGATCTATGATCCGATGGTTGAGATTACCCCGTACCCCTTCGCGTGTGAGTTTTGCTTAAGAACCCCCTGGTTTTAGGAAATCAACCCGCCGACGCCAGGAGCAGGAGCAGCAGGACTCATCCCCCTCGCCTCAGCAGGAGGTGGAGTCTGAGAGGCCGCCTTCCCCTGCACCTCAGCCAGAGATGCCCCCTGCACCACCACAGGGCATCCTGACTGCTGGAGGAGACCCTGACGGAGATGGAGACGACGATGACGCTGGTGGCAGTTCGAGCCACGACACGGAGCACTCAGAGGAGCAAGAGCCGGAGGGATGGATCGCTAGACCCATCACTCGTGACGCTGCTCGCGGGTGTCACTTCCACGATGCTCTTGATACCCTGTTGCGTCGGGCCTTCGACCGACACACTTGGTCTATCGAGTACCGTTGTGTAGTCTACCAGCATCGTCGTAGGTTATACCCGGACCTGTGGGAGGCTACTTGTTTGGTGCGCCGTCTGGACGATGATCTCCGGGGTGTAGAGGCCTTCTCAGAGCACTATTCTATCACTAAGAGGGACACTGTCGAGGCAGCCATGCAAGATGCAGAACGACGAGCACTTTTTCAGTATTGCTCGTTGATCAGCGGGGTAGCTGACGGCCTTGACCTGAAGTACTACCCTCACCGTTCGACCGGCAACACCGGAGGTGTGATTGTCTCGCCAGTTGGTGAGGGCAATCCCAGGTTGAGCAGCATGGTCAACCTGGTCGCCGTGCTCAACACAGAGTTGGACCACGCCCTTGACGAGTTGGGCAAGGTTCGGGCGGAGGTTGCGGAATTGCGTGTCGAATGCGCGGCATGCCATTATCTTGATGGTGGTTCTCCCTCCCCTGTAGGGATTCAGCACCCTTATCGTTCACTGCCCTGTGGTCGCTTCGACTATGGTACCCCAGACTGCAGGACCCGCATAGATTTAGATCCATAGATCGGTGGAGTCGGAGTCTGTAATAATGCTTAATTCAGTGTCTTAGTCTAGTTAGTCTTAGTTAGAGTTAGTTTGGTTATCTCTTGTTGGATGCTTGTCATGATGAACATGTAATGAAGTTGGATCTTTGTAATGATTGTCACCAAGGTGTGGGTATCCCCTGCAACTTGGTGTAGTTATTAATAAAGTCAGTTATTTAGTTGGGTAATCTATTTATTTCCACTTTCCTCTTTATCTAAGAAGTTGTCAGTGAAGATGATCAATTTTTCGTATATCTTTTCTTATCCTGAAAGACTACAGAGTTAGATCTGATATGTGTGTGGTTTCTGCAGATGTCTGAGAACAGGCGTAGAGGTGCGAGGCGTGCTCAGCCAGAGCAGCAGGCACCCCAGGAAGAGGCAGCTCCGCAGCAGCATTTGCCACTGCCACCCCCGATGACCATTGAGCAAATGTTCATGATGCAGACTCGGGCAGTTCAGGCAATTGGTCAGACTTTTTAGCAGCGATGCAGCAGGTGCAGCAGCAGCCACCACCACCTCAGTCGCTAGTGCAAGTCCAGATGCCACAAGTGCCCAGAGACAAGCGGGCAGAGTTCATGAGGGACCATCCCCCTGTCTTTGCCCACTCTGCTGATCCCATGGACGCGGAAGATTGGCTGCGTACCGTGGAGCGTGAGTTGCACACTGCTCAGTGCAACAATCGTGAGAAGGTGTTTTATGGTCCCCGACAACTGAGGGGAGCAGCACAGTCTTGGTGGGAGTCTTACCTCGACACCCTTGCCAACCTTGAAGCCATTACTTGGGAGGAGTTCAGGGACAACTTCCGTCGCTACCATGTGCCCGAGGGACTGATGATAGTGAGAAAGGAGGAGTTTCTCGCCCTGAAGCAAGGTCCCCTATCCGTCAGTGAGTACATGGATAAGTTTTTGCGGCTGTCATGCTATGCCCCAATGAGAGCACCTAGAGGGGGGTGAATAGGTGATCCTGTAAAACTTAAAGATTAACACCACAAACTTGATTAAGGGTTAGAACAATGAAATCAAGTGAGTAGAGAGGAGAGCTCTTGTGAAGCACAATAGACACAATAAAGACAAGCACAAGAGACACGAGGATTTATCCCGTGGTTCGGCCAAGTACAAAACTTGCCTACTCCACGTTGTGGCGTCCCAACGGACGAGAGTTGCACTCAACTCCTCTCAAGTGATCCAATGATCAACTTGAATACCACGGTGTTCTTCTTTACTTTACTCTTTTCCCGTTTGTGAGGAAACTCCACAACTTGGAGTCTCTCGCCCTTACAATAAGAATCAATATGAAGCACAAGAGTAAGGGAGGGCAGCAACACACTCAAAACCACAACAAATACGCACACACAAGATCAAGACTTGAGCTCAACACAATATCTCAAGGTTCTCACTAGAACGGAGCTCAAATCACTAAGAATGTCGAACAAGTGCGCAAGAATGAAGTGTGAGTGATCAACAATGCTCAAGGAATGCTTGGTGTACTCCTCCATGCGCCTAGGGGTCCCTTTTATAGCCCCAAGGCAGCTAGGGGTCGTTGAGAGCATTCCAGGAAGGCAATTCTTGCCTTCTGTCGCCTGGCGCACCGGACAGTCCGGTGCACCACCGGACACTGTCCGGTGCGGATCTCTTTCCTTATTTGGCAAAGCCGACCGTTGCAAATTCCGAGCCGTTGGCGCACCGGACACTGTCCGGTGCACACCGGACAGTCCGGTGCCCCTTCTGACCGTTGGCTCTTGCCACGCGTCGCGCGCGGATTATGCGGCCGACTATTGGCTCACCGGACAGTCCGGTGCACCACCGGACAGTCCAGTGATTTATAGCCGTACGCCGCCGTCAAAGTCCCGAGAGCAGCCAGTTGACAGACACTGGCCTGGCGCACCGGACACTGTCCGGTGCACCACCGGACAGTCCGGTGCACCCAGACTGAGCAGACTCTTGGCTGCTTCGAGCCAAGCTTTTCCAATTGTATTTTCTCTGATTCTAGCACTTAGACAAACATGTTAGTACACAAAAACTAATGTACTAAGTCTAGATTCATACCTTTGTACTGATTTGCACCTTATCCACCATTTAGCATAGTTTATCATTAAAGCACTTGTGTTGGACACTAAATCACCAAAATACTTAGAAATGGCCCAAGGGCACATTTCCCTTTCAATCTCCCCCTTTTTGGTGATTTATGCCAACACAACATAAAGCAACTAAAAGAAGTGCAACGTCAATACAAATGAGAACTCAATATTGTTTTGATTCAAATTTGGCATATATGGATCATTCTTTGCCACCACTTGGTTTTGTTTTTGCAAATCAGCCTCAAATTCCTATCTCTAAGTCAAACACACTTGTTGAGACATAAAGAGAGTTGTTCCAAAAGAAATTGATCAATGATTTCAAAAACTCCCCCTTTTGCCATAATCAACCATTCTCCCAACAAGAGACCAACTTTTGACAAAAGAGACAATAAGAGAATTTTGACAAACCAAAAGCTCTATTCTACTATTTTCAAAATTCTCAAGTGGTAGCTGATCCATTTGTTGCTTTGGCCTTATTTTCTCCCCCTTTGGCATCAAGCACCAAAACGTGATCAATCTTGGCCCTTTAACCCCATTGCCTCACCAAAATCTTCAAATAAGAGTAAAAAGGCAATAAGAATACAAAGATGAACTTGGAATTAGTTACTCTTTCATCGAAGTGCAGTGGAAGTCTTGCATGGTCCAAGTCCACCTTTTCCCTTTCAAACCTCCTTTGAGACTAAATTAAGCAAACTCAAGCACACAGTTAGTCTTCAAAGGGTCAAGTTGTAGCACATCTCCCCCTAAATATGTGCATCACTTGCAAATGGACTTGTGAGGTCCGGGGAGTGCGTGTACAACTCGAGCACCATAAATAAACAACAAAATGCATTAAGGAACATGATCAAGGCATAAAACACATGTATGCTATAAATCAATCCAGGTTCCGCGAATCTAAGACATTTAGCTCACTACGCAGCCTGCAAAAGGTTGACTCATCTAGAGGCTTGGTAAAGGTATTGGCTAGCTGGTTCTCGGTGCTAACGTAAAACACTTCGATATCCCCCTTTTGCTGGTGGTCTCTCAAAAAGTGATGCCGGATGTCAATGTGCTTTGTGCGGCTGTGTTCAACAGGATTATCCGCCATGCGGATAACACTCTCATTATCACATAGGAGTGGGACTTTGCTCAGATTGTAGCCAAAGTCCCTGAGGGTTTGCCTCATCCATAGTAGTTGCGCACAACACTGTCCTGCGGCAACATACTCGGCCTCAGCGGTGCATAGGGCAACGGAAGTTTGTTTCTTAGAACTCCATGACACCAGGGACCTTCCTAAGAATTGGCACGTCCCCAATGTACTCTTCCTATCGACCTTACATCCAGCATAGTCGGAGTCTGAATATCCAATCAGGTCAAAGGTAGACCCTTTCGGATACCAGATCCCGAAGCAAGGCGTAGCGACTAAATATCTAAGAATTTGCTTCACGGCCACTAAGTGACACTCCCTTGGATCAGATTGAAATCTAGCACACATGCATACGCTAAGCATAATATCCGGTCTACTAGCACATAAATAAAGTAAGGACCCTATCATAGACCGGTATGCCTTTTGATCAACGGACTTACCTCCTTTGTTGAGGTCAGTGTGTCCGTCGGTTCCCATTGGAGTCTTTGCGGGCTTGGCGTCCTTCATCCCAAACCGCTTGATCAAGTCTTGTGTGTACTTCGTTTGGGAGATGAAGGTCCCATCCTTGAGTTGCTTCACTTGGAACCCAAGGAAGTAGTTCAACTCGCCCATCATCGACATCTCAAACTTTTGAGTCATTACCCTGCTAAACTCTTCACAAGACTTTTGGTTAGTAGAACCAAATATTATGTCATCGACATAAATTTGGCACACAAAAAGATCACCATCACAAGTCTTAGTAAAAAGAGTTGGATCGGCTTTCCCAACCTTGAAAGCATTAGCAATTAAAAAGTCTCTAAGGCATTCATACCATGCTCTTAGGGCTTGCTTAAGTCCATAGAGCGCCTTAGAGAGCTTACATACGTGGTTGGGGTATCGTTCATCCTCAAAGCCAGGGGGTTGCTCCACGTACACCTCCTCCTTGATTATCCCATTGAGGAAAGCGCTCTTCACATCCATTTGGAACAACCTGAAAGAATGGTGAGTAGCATAGGCTAACAATATGCGAATTGACTCTAGCCTAGCCACAGGAGCAAAAGTCTCCTCAAAGTCCAAACCTGCGACTTGGGCATAACCTTTTGCCACAAGTCGTGCCTTGTTCCTTGTCACCACCCCGTGCTCATCTTGTTTGTTGCGGAACACCCACTTGGTTCCCACAACATTTTGCTTGGGACGAGGCACCAGTGTCCAAACTTCATTTCTCTTGAAGTTGTTGAGCTCCTCTTGCATGGCCAACACCCAGTCCGGATTTAGCAAGGTCTGTTCTACCCTAAAAGGCTCAATAGAAGAGACAAAGGAGTAATGCTCACAAAAATTAACTAATCTAGAACGAGTAGTTACTCCCTTGCTTATGTCACCCAATATTTGGTCGACGGGATGATTCCTTTGAATCGTCGCTCGAACTTGGGTTGGAGGTTTCAGTTGTGCTTCTTCCTCTATTAAATGATCATCTTGTGCTCCCCCTTGATCACACGCCTCCTCTTGATGAACCTGTTCATCTTCTTGAGTTGGGGGATGCACCGTTGTTGAGGAAGAAGGTTGATCTTGCTCCTTGAGTTCCTGCGGTCGCACGTCTCCAATCGCCATGGTGCGTATTGCGGCCGTTGGAACGTCTTCTTCATCTACATCATCAAGATCAACAACTTGCTCTCTTGGAGAGCCATTAGTCTCATCAAATACAACATCGCTAGAGACTTCAACCAAACCCGATGATTTGTTGAAGACTCTATACGCCTTTGTATTTGAGTCATAACCTAACAAAAACCCTTCTACAGCTTTGGGAGCAAACTTAGAATTCCTACCTTTCTTCACTAGAATGTAACATTTGCTCTCAAATACACGAAAGTAAGACACATTGGGTTTGTTACCGGTTAGAAGCTCATATGAAGTCTTCTTGAGGAGGCGGTGAAGGTAGACCCGGTTTATGGCGTGGCAAGCCGTGCTCACGGCTTCCGTCCAAAACCGTTCAGATGTCTTGAATTCACCAAGCATCGTCCCCGCCATGTCTAGTAGCGTCCTGTTCTTCCTCTCTACCACACCATTTTGCTGTGGTGTGTAGGGAGCGGAGAACTCGTGCTTGATTCCTTCCTCCTCAAGGTACTCCTCCACTTGAAGGTTCTTGAACTCGGACCCATTGTCGCTCCTTATCTTCTTTACTTTGAGCTCAAACTCGTTTTGTGCTCTCCTTAGGAAGCGCTTGAGGGTCCCTTGGGTTTCAGTTTTATCCTGCAAAAAGAATACACAAGTGAAGCGGGGAAATCATCAACTATAACAAGACCATACTTACTTCCTCCTATGCTTAGATAGGCGACGGGTCCGAAGAGGTCCATATGAAGTAACTCCAGGGGTCTTGATGTTGTCATCACATTTTTGGCATGATGAGAGCTTCCCACCTGTTTACCTGCTTGACAAGCTGCACAAGGTCTATATTTTTCGAAAGTTCCATTAGTTAGACCTATCACGTGTTCTCCCTTTAGAAGCTTGTGAAGGTTCTTCATCCCCACATGTGCTAAACGGCGATGCCACAGCCAGCCCATGCTAGTCTTAGCAATTAAGCATGCATCTAGACCGGCCTCCTCTTTTGCAAAATCAACTAAATAAAGTTTGCCGTCTAGTACACCCTTAAAAGCTAATGAACCATCACTTCTTCTAAAGACAGACACATCTACATTTGTGAATAAACAATTATATCCCATATTACAAAGTTGACTCACAGACAACAAGTTATACCCAAGCGACTCAACTAAGAACACATTAGAAATAGAGTGCTCGGATGAAATAGCAATTTTTCCTAACCCTTTCACCTTGCCTTGGTTCCCATCACCGAATATGATTGAATCTTGGGGATCCTTGTTCTTGACGTAGGAAGAGAACATCTTCTTCTCCCCCGTCATGTGGTTTGTGCATCCGCTGTCGATGATCCAGCTTGAGCCCCCGGATGCATAAACCTGCAAGGCAATTTAGGCTTGGGTCTTAGGTACCCAACTCATGTTGGGTCCTACAAGGTTAGTACAAATAGCCTTAGGGACCCAAATGCAAGTTTTATCTCCCTTGCATTTTGCCCCTAATTTTCTAGCAACCACCTTCTGATCCTTTCTACAAATAGCAAAGGAAGCATTTAAAGCATGATAAATTGTAGAAGGTTCATTACTTATTTTCCTAGGTACATGAGCATTTCTCCTAGGCACATGATGAATGACATTTTTCCTAGCCACATTTCTATCATGCATAATAGAAGAACTAGAAGCAATCATGGCATGAGAATCAAAAGCATCATAACTTCTATAAACATTCCTAGAATGTCTCCTATCATGATACATGAAAGCATGGTTCTTTTGAATACTATATGTCATAGGGGCCTTCCCTTTCTCCTTGATGGAGATGGGAGCCTTATGACTTGTCAAGTTCTTGGCTTCCCTCTTGAAGCCAAGCCCATCCTTAATTGAGGGGTGTCTACCAACCGTGTAGGCATCCCTTGCAAATTTTAGTTTATCAAAATTATTTTTGCTAGTCTTAAGTTGGGCATTAAGACTAGCCACTTCATCATTCAATTTAGAAATTGAAACTAGGTGTTCACTACAAGCATCAATATTAAAATCTTTACACCTATTGCAAACTACAACATGTTCTACACAAGATGTTGATTTATTGGCTATTTCTAATTTAGCACTCAAATCATCATTTATTCTCTTTAAGCTAGAAATAGAGTCATGACATGTAGATAATTCACAAGAAAGCATTTCATTCCTCTTTATTTCTAAAGCAAGGGATTTTTGTGCCTCTACAAACTTGTCATGTTCTTCATACAAAAGATCCTCTTGTTTTTCTAATAACCTATTTTTATCATTCAAGGCATCGATTAATTCATTAATCTTATCAACCTTAGTTCTATCTAGGCCCTTGAATAAACATGAATAGTCTATTTCATCATCGCTAGATTCTTCATCACTTGAGGAAGCGTAAGTACTAGTATCACGAGTGCTTACCTTGTTTTCCCTCGCCATGAGGCAGGTGTGATGCTCGTTTGGGAAGAGGGCCGACTTGTTGAAGGCGGTGGCGGCGAGTCCTTCGTTGTCGGAGTCGGACGACGAACAATCCGAGTCCCACTTCTTTCCAAGGTGTGCCTCGCCCTTAGCCTTCTTGTAAGCCTTCTTCTTTTCCCTCTTGCTCCCTTGTTCCTGGTCACTATCATTATCGGGACAGTTAGCGATAAAATGACCAATCTTACCACATTTTAAGCATGAGCGCTTCCCCTTCGTCTTTGTCTTGTTTGGATGCTCCTTGCGACCCCTTAGTGCCGTCTTGAAACGCTTGATGATGAGGGCCATTTCTTCATCATTAAGCCCGGCTGCCTCAATTTGTGCCACCTTGCTAGGTAGCGCCTCCTTGCTCCTCGTTGCTTTGAGAGCAATGGTTTGAGGCTCTTGGATTGGGCCATTCAATGCATCATCAACGTATCTAGCCTCCTTGATCATCATCCGCTCGCTTACGAACTTTCCAAATATCTCTTCGGGCGTCATCTTGGTGTACCTAGAATTCTCACGAATATTGTTCACAAGATGTGGATCAAGGATAGTAAAAGACCTTAGCATTAGGTGGACGACGTCGTGGTCCGTCCATCGCGTGCTTCTATAGCTTCTTATTTTGTTGACGAGGGTCTTGAGCCGGTTGTATGTTTGAGTTGGCTCCTCGCCCCTGATCATTGCGAATCTACCAAGTTCGCCCTCCACCAACTCCATCTTGGTGAGCATGGTAACGTCGTTCCCCTCATGTGAGATCTTGAGGGTGTCCCAAATCTGCTTGGCGTTATCCAATCCGCTCACCTTATGGTATTCATCCCTGCACAATGATGCTAGAAGAACAGTAGTAGCTTGTGCATTTTTGTGAATTTGCTCATTGATAAACATGGGACTATCACTACTATCAAATTGCATTTCACTCTCTACTATCTCCCATATGCTTGGATGGAGAGAGAACAAGTGACTACGCATTTTGTGACTCCAAAATCCGTAGTCCTCTCCATCAAAGTGAGGAGGTTTACCAAGTGGAATGGAGAGTAAATGAGCATTTGAACTTTGTGGAATACGAGAATAATCAAAGGAAAAGTTTGAATTGGCAGTCTTCTTTTTCTCGTAGTTGTTGTCATCGTCCTTTTGGGAAGAGGAAGATTTGTCGCTGTCGTAGTAGACTATCTCCTTGATGCGTCTTGTTTTCTTCTTCCTCCCATCTTTTCTTTTGTGGCCCGAGCCTGAGTCAGTAGGCTTGTCATCCTTTGGATCATTGACGAAGGACTCCTTCTCCTTATCGTTGACCACCATCCCCTTGCCCTTAGGATCCATCTCTTCGGGCGATTAGTCCCTTCCTTGAAGAGAACGGCTCCGATACCAATTGAGAGCACCTAGATTAACACCACAAACTTGATTAAGGGTTAGAACAATGAAATCAAGTGAGTAGAGAGGAGAGCTCTTGTGAAGCACAATAGACACAATAAAGACAAGCACAAGAGACACGAGGATTTATCCCGTGGTTCGGCCAAGTACAAAACTTGCCTACTCCACGTTGTGGCGTCCCAATGGACGAGAGTTGCACTCAACTCCTCTCAAGTGATCCAATGATCAACTTGAATACCACGGTGTTCTTCTTTACTTTACTCTTTTCCCGTTTGCGAGGAATCTCCACAACTTGGAGTCTCTCGCCCTTACAATAAGAATCAATATGAAGCACAAGAGTAAGGGAGGGCAGCAACACACTCAAAACCACAGCAAATACGCACACACAAGATCAAGACTTGAGCTCAACACAATATCTCAAGGTTCTCACTAGAACGGAGCTCAAATCACTAAGAATGTCGAACAAGTGCGCAAGAATGAAGTGTGAGTGATCAACAATGCTCAAGGAATGCTTGGTGTACTCCTCCATGCGCCTAGGGGTCCCTTTTATAGCCCCAAGGCAGCTAGGAGCCGTTGAGAGCATTCCAGGAAGGCAATTCTTGCCTTCTGTCGCCTGGCGCACCGGACAGTCCGGTGCACCACCGGACACTCTCTGGTGCGGATCTCTTTCCTTATTTGGCAAAGCCGACCGTTGCAAATTCCGAGCCGTTGGCGCACCGGACACTGTCCGGTGCACACCGGACAGTCCGGTGCCCCTTCTGACCGTTGGCTCTTGCCACGCGTCGCGCGTGGATTATGCGGCCGACCGTTGGCCCGGTCGACTGTTGGCTCACCGGACAGTCCGGTGCACCACCGGACAGTCCGGTGATTTATAGCCGTACGCCGTCGTCGAAGTCCCGAGAGCAGCCAGTTGACAGACACTGGCCTGGCGCACCGGACAGTCCGGTGCACCCAGACTGAGCAGACTCTTGGCTGCTTCGAGCCAAGCTTTTCCAATTGTATTTTCTCTGATTCTAGCACTTAGACAAACATGTTAGTACACAAAAACCAATGTACTAAGTCTAGATTCATACCTTTGTACTGATTTGCACCTTATCCACCATTTGGCATAGTTTATCATTAAAGCACTTGTGTTGGACACTAAATCACCAAAATACTTAGAAATGGCCCAAGGGCACATTTCCCTTTCACCCAGAAGACGTCAACACAGATGCCAAGAGGCAGTACCACTTTCTGAGAGG
Source organism: Zea mays (assembly GCF_902167145.1). Taxonomy (NCBI): domain Eukaryota; kingdom Viridiplantae; phylum Streptophyta; class Magnoliopsida; order Poales; family Poaceae; genus Zea; species Zea mays. The sequence goes on along the minus strand of NC_050097.1, from coordinate 170,384,864 downwards.
ATTGGTTGATCCCCTCCATTATCAGCTGATGAATCACACTTTCCCCACCTTCCAGCATTTGATAGACAGAGCAATCATGACAGAAAGGAAATGTCGGGAGATGTAGGATAGGAAGCGCAAGATTGGTGGACCTCAGGCCGGGAGTAGCAGTCATCCCCGCTACTCAGGCAACTCACCCTAGCAATTCAAGCAAGGTCACCAGCATCAGCATCAATGTCAGCATCAGCACCAGTACCAGAGACAGTTTCCTCAGCAGTAGCAGTACCGTCAGAATACTTAGCTAGGAGGAAATCAGTACTAGCGTCAGAACCACTAGGCAGCTCGTCTTCTTGCCCCAGCAGCCAACCAGAATGGCCAAGCAGCCCCAGCTCAAGTAGGAGGTCGTGCATGCTTCTACTGTGGAGAACAAAACCACTGGGCGAAGAACTGTCTGAAGAAAGCAACTCAGCAGCAGCCAGCAGTCAATGCCCCAACAAGACAAGGAGCGCCACAGCAAGCACCAGAAGTACGTGGTCATGCCTACAATCGTGGAAAGGTGAATCACCTGGAGGCCGAAGCAATCCAGGATGCTCAGGATGTGGCAGTAGGTATATTTCCAGTCAAATCCTACCCAGCAAAAGTACTATTTGATACTGGTGTCACACATTCTTTTGTTTCTGTATCTTGGGTAGAATCACATAACATCCCCATAGAACCAATGATCCCACCTTTAAGAGTTAATTCAGTTGGGGGAAAAGTTCAGTCCGATAGGATTTGTCCAAATCTAAGGATTGAAATAAGGGGGATAGATTTCCCCGCTAGCCTAGTAGTAATGGGAACTCAAGGGTTATATGTCATCCTAGGGATGAATTGGCTACACAGAAATCAAGCCACTGTCAGTTGTGACAAGAGAACAGTTAAGTTGGTGTCCCCATCCGGAAAGGAAGTAGTAACCAAGCTGTACTTACCTGAACTAGAGGAAGGAGCTTGTCACCATTTATCAGTAGATGACAAGGAGTCCAATCCGATTGAGGCAATTAGGATTGTGTCAGAATTCCTCGATGTATTCCCTAAGGAGTTACCAGGCATGCCACCTAAAAGGAAAGTTGAATTTGCCATAGAGCTTATCCCAGGCACCGCCCCTATTTCCAAGAGAGCTTATCGAGTGTCCGGACCAGAGTTGGTGGAACTCAAGAAGAAAACTGACGAGTTGTTAGAGAAAGGTTATATCAGACCAAGTACCTCACCTTGGGCAGCCCCAGTATTATTTGTGGAGAAGAAGGATGGCACGAAGAGGATGTGCATTATTTACAGAGCTCTGAATGAAGTCACTGTCAAGAACAAGTACCCCCTGCCCAGAATTGAAGATTTATTTGATCAGTTGAGAGGAGCCAGTGTGTTCTCAAAGATAGATCTAAGGTCAGGTTACCATCAGCTCAGAATCCGACCCTCAAATATACCGAAGACAACATTCATCACCAAGTATGGATTATATGAGTTCATGGTTATGTCATTCGGATTAACGAATGCGCCAGCTTACTTCATGTACCTGATGAACAGTGTGTTCATGGACTACCTCGACAAGTTTGTAGTGGTGTTCATTGATGATATTCTTGTATATTCCTAGAATGAGCAAGAGCATGAGGAACATTTGAGGAAAGTACTTCAGAGGCTATGAGATTGCCAGTTGTATGCCAAGCTTAGCAAGTGTGAGTTCTGGATCAGCGAAGGTCTGTTCTTGGGTCATATTATAAACCGAGATGGACTAGCTGTGGATCCAAAGAAGGTAGCAGCGATTCTGGACTGGAAAGCACCAAAAGATGTCCGAGGAATCAAGAGTTTCATTGGAATGGCTGGTTATTATCGGCGTTTTATTGAAGGTTTCTCCAAGATTGCCAGACCAATGACAGCCTTGCTATCAAAGAAGGTTGAGTTCAAGTGGACCCCAGCGTGCCAAGAATCGTTTGAAATGTTGAAGCAGAAGTTGACAACAACACCGGTGTTGGTTCTGCCAGATGTTCACAAGCCATTCTCAGTATACTGTGATGCTTCGTACATCGGACTAGGATGTGTGTTAATGCAGGAAGGGAAAGTAGTGGCGTACTCGTCCCGACAATTGAAAGTTCATGAGAAGAATTACCCCACTCATGATTTAGAGCTAGCAGCAGTGGTTCGTGCATTGAAGACCTGGAGACATTATCTTTATGGGCAAAAGTGTGATATCTACACGGACCACAAGAGCCTCAAGTACATATTCACTCAATCAGAGTTAAACATGAGGCAGCAAAGGTGGCTAGAATTGATCAAAGACTATGAGCTAGAGATTCATTATCACCCAGGCAAAGCAAATGTAGTTGCAAATGCTCTTAGCAGGAAGAGTCAAGTCAATATGTTGGTCGCTCACCCGATGCCGTTTGAGCTAGCGAAGGAATTCGATAGGTTGAGTCTCGGATTTCTGAACAACACCCAGGGAGTGACAATTGAGTTGGAACCCACCCTAGAGCAAGACATCAGAAAAGGTCAGAAGGATGATGAGAAGATCAACGAGATGTGACAGCTAATTATAGATGGGAAAGGTCCAGATTTCCATGAAGATGCGGAAGGAGTGGTATGGTTCAAGGATAGGCTGTGTGTTCTCGACATCACCTCGATCCGGGAACTGATTCTCAAGGAAGCTCATGAGACAGCATATTCTATACACCCTGGTAGCGAGAAAATGTACCAAGACTTGAAGAAGAGGTTCTGGTGGTACGGAATGAAAAGAGAGATAGCAGAGTATGTGGCCAGATGCGACAGTTGTCAGAGGATCATGGCAGAACATCAGAGACCCGCAGGATTATTGCAGCCGTTGCAGATTCCACAGTGGAAATGGGATGAGATTGGGATGGACTTTATAGTTGGTCTGCCCCGCACTCGAGCTGGTTATGACTCCATCTGGGTAGTAGTTGACCATTTGACAAAGACGACCTATTTCATACCAGTCAAGACCACCTATAACAGTGCAGTGTTGGCAGAGTTATACATGTCTCGGATTGTGTGCTTGCATGGTATTCCAAAGAAGATAATATCAGATAGAGGCACCCAATTTACCTCTCACTTTTGGCAGCAACTACATGAAGCTTTGGGTACACACTTCAAGTTCAGTTTAGCTTATCACCCATAGACAGATGGCCACACTGAGAGAACTAACCAGATTCTTGAGGATATGTTGAGAGCTTATGCTTTGCAAGACCAGTTAGGTTGGGACAAGAGGCTACCGTATGCAGAATTCTCCTACAACAACAACTATTAGGCCAGTCTGAAGATGTCACCATTCAAAGCGCTTTATGGGAGGAATTGCATAACTCCATTGCATTGGGACCAACCCGGTGAAAGGCAGGTATTCGGTCCAGAGATTTTGCTTGAAGCTGAAGAGAATATCAGGATGGTCCGGGAAAATCTGAAGGCAGCGCAGTCCAGACAGCGAAGCTATGTTGACACCAGGAGAAGGGAACTCAGTTTTGAAGTGGGAGACTATGTTTACTTGAAAGTGTCACCCATTAGAGGAACCAAAAGGTTTGGAGTCAAAGGCAAGCTAGCACCTCGCTATATTGGGTCGTATCAGATTCAGGCCAGACGTGGAGAAGTGGCTTATCAACTTAGCTTACCAGAGAACCTGTCCGCAGTGCATGATGTGTTTCACGTGTCTCAGTTGAAGAAATGTTTGCGAATACGAGAAGAGCAGTTGCCAACGGAAGATCTTGAAGTTCAAGAAGATCTGACTTATATTGAGAAGCCAACGCAAATTCTGGAGATAGCAGATCGGGTCACCCGGAGGAACACCATCAGGATGTGCAAAGTGGGCCATCACTCAGAAGAAGAAGCAACCTGGGAAAGAGAAGATGATCTGAGAGCCAAGTACCCTGAACTCTTTGCTAGCCAGCCTTGAATCTCGAGGGCGAGATTCTTTTAAGGGGGATAGGTCTGTAACACCCTGAATTTGGGGGTATAAAATTTCTTTCTTATGATCATCCAAATTCAGGTGTTACTCTTCTCTATCTCACTCTAGTTTCTCTCTCTCTAGTTTTCTGTCTCTCTTTCTCTTTTAATTAGAGTTAGTTGTATTAGTGAGGGATTATTTAATTTATTTTGCCCAAAACATATGAGTCATGGAATGTTGCATCATATTGAACCTAAATATTATTTGAATTGTTGCATATATTTGAATTGGTTTGAATTTGAAACTTGATTTGAATTTGAATTGAAAACCCTAGAGAAAATAAATAGAAAAGCAATTAAAAATTCCCTGGAAATAGAAAAGGCCATTTCAGCCCAAATTGGTCCACTTAGCCCAGCCCGCGCGCCCCCTGTGTGTGACAGGCGGGCCCCGCCTATCAGCGCAAGCCTGAGCGCGCCCTCTCCCTCTCTCTCTCTGCCCCGTGGGCCAGAGCTGTTGGCGCCGTTCTTTCCCCCCGCGCCCACTCTCTCTCTCTCTGTCCCACCGTCCCCACCTGTCAGCCGTCTCTAACCTTCCGCCCACGATCTCCCCGCCGTGGACGCACCCACGACCGCGCGTTCTCCAGCCACGTCCGAGCTCCCATGCCCCTTTTGAGCCCCGCGCCCTGCTCGCCCACCTCCTCTCTCTCATTTGCGCCCTCTGCCCAACTCTCTCGCCCTCTCTCTCGCTCTACCCACGCGAATAGGGAGCTCCACCACCATCCGTCGACGCCCACCGCCTGTTCTGTGGCCGCTATTGCGCCTGTGCCCCGTCCAGTGCCATGATGAGCTTCGCCTTACTGTCAGCTGCTCAGGACACCCTTCGGTGTGCCCTCTCCCTCTCTATTGCGTCCGGTCCGCGCTCACCGGAGCATTTTCTTGCGCAGCCGGAGTCTGCCACCGTCGCCCCGTCGAACCCCTGCGCCTCCACCGTTGCTTCGCGACGCCAGCGCTTTTGCTCGAGGTGAGCAACCTGCTCGTGCCCTTAATTTGGTCATCCTCGTTGTATAGCCCGCGTGATTGCTCACCGGAGCAATCCAGCGCTGCCGTTAGCTTGCCCCATCGTGGTCTGCGCTCAATGGTGCCCCCGCGCCGGTGTGAAGGCCATGGCCGAGTTCGCCATACCGCCCTGATTGCGCCCAGGCTAGTCCCCGAGTCTCTAGTGCCCCGCCTTGGCCGGCCTACTCGTCTCCGGTGAACTCTCGTCGTGGGACCGAGCGGCGCCACCGCTCCCAAGCCAGCCTTGGTCGTTAGATCTCGGTCGTCTTTTCGAGATCGGATGGTTTGGACTCAACCTGAGTAGATCTAATCCTAGCCCTTCGATCGGGATCTGACCGCCCCTCTCTCTTCCCCCTCACCCGCGTCTCTACCCCTGGGCCCGGCCGGTCAGCCCGCCCTAGCTCGCTAGCGCCCTGGCCCCGCTTGTCAGCCGTGCCCGCACATGTGCCCGCGCGATCTAATCTGGGCCGTTGATCTCTGATCCGACGGTTGAGATTACCCAGTACACCTTCACGTGTGAGTTTTGCTTAAGAACCCCCCTGGTTTTAGAAAATCAACCCGCTGTCCTCTGTTTTAGCGCTTAGGTCCCTGGTTTCTTTAGAATAACCCCCCTAGACTTTTATTTAATCACAAATTTAGCCTTAATTTCATATTTCAAACTTCAAAACTTGTTTATTTCATATCTTTTTCATATGAACTCCAAATTTAGTGGTTCAAATTGCAAAATGTTCACAAAATTATTCTCCGTTCAAATAAAATATGACCAATTGTAATCTGTATACTTTAATTTTTACACTTAGAATATAGAATTAAAGTATATGTTGATTTACTTATTTAATGAAATAAATAAAAGGAGAATCCTAGGAGTAAAGTATATTTAATCTTGTGAGATTAGTGTTATGCATTACATGGAATCACTTTCTGGTTTAACCTTTAGGCCTTAATGAGATAAACAGAATTAGGTATGTATATATGGATAACATTTAAAGGATAGTCAAATTCCTAAATGAGAGTAGTTCATCTTATAATTTTAGCTTTTCTTTGTTTAATCACTACTTAACCTTTTTGAGCTATGTTCCAACACTTATAGAGTAATTAATCCCCAAATAGGATTAGTCCATTTTATAACTTGACCTCATTCCCCTTTACTTAATACTATACCTTTTTGAATTGTGTGCCAATGTTTGTACATGTTTGATGTGATGTTCATTTTTACCTTCCAAATGTATTGAATGTATGCTCGCTTTAATTAGACAACGATCACCTCGTGGTTCCTGAGTGTGTTGCCGAAGATCCCTCTGAGCAACAACCTGGTGAAGGCAAGTGTCCTCAGACCTATCATGTCCTACTTTACTTTATAATTCAATGTCCTGCATTTACATTATTGAAACTTAAGGATTGACTAGTCTGTATTTCCATTACCCTTGTTTACCTTTTTGGGTTAATCATGGTTAGCTTATGCTATTGCTTTAACTTAATCAATGAACATGATGTGATCTTTTATGATACGATGATGTTATCCCGATGAGGCTCTTGTGATTACTTTAGGGGGGCTCAGGTTGTTTCCTGAGTACCTCTCCGTAAGGACCTATTTGGGGAGTGACAACCCGAGATAACAGTGCAACCATGAGGGTGGAATGGGACACCCTTAACTGATTAATTAAAGGAACCAGAGGAGTAGTTGGCTTCGTCGTAGGGCCATCAATGGGATCCGGGCACAGTACTTGCTCTACCGAGGCTGGTTGCAGAGGTTCTTTAATTTGGTTTTGTTAGTCACCCTTCCTTTGGGGAGATGTACTATGTTTATCAAACTGGAGAAACCTAACGGGCGGCTATGACCTCTGGGAAATCAAAGGCTACATAGTGAGACCCTGCTAGGTCACCTTGGTAGTGATCAATGGGGAGGCTAGAACCCCGGGCAGAATGGGAATCACGGCTTGTGGGTAAAGTGTGCAACCTCTGCAGAGTGTTAGAAACTGGTATATCAGTCGTGCTCACGGTTATGAGCAGCCTTGGGATCCTCTTCGATTAGAAGAACTTTGGTTACTTTTATGATGATGATTAGCAATGATGATTATAATTCTGATCTCTAGTATTTCCTCTTGGAGGGAGTGCTTCTGGGTAATAACTGGGTTATTACTAAAACTTGGCTCTACTAATAGTAATAAAACTTGATCAATTAAAAGCAACTGCTTAACCTTAACTCCACATACAGCTAGTCCACTTTAGCCAAACGGGACATTTGCTGAGTACGTTGATGTGTACTCACCCTTGCTTTACAACCACCCCCACCACAGGTTGTCCCCATTGTACTCAGTGCTCAGGAGGTGAAGCTGGCAACATGGAGGACTTTGAGGAGTTCCAGGACTACGACGAGTTCTAGTTTACTTTAGTGACAAACCCCCAGTCAGCTGCCTATGTAGGCTTACATTCTACGTTTCATTACCCCGCACTTTGATTTAATGTTCAACAATATGGCTATGTATTAGACTCTGTGGATGTCTCAGACATCTTGATGTAATCAAGTACCTTTCCGCTATTTAATTCAAGCATTGTGTGATGATGTCCAATTATGTAATTGTTGTGTACGTGAGTTCTAATCCTGGCACGTACATGGTTTGCATTCGGTTTACCTTCCAAAACCGGGTGTGACACGTGTCGAGGTCGAGATGCCCATTTGTTCCCATGGGTGTCTTGATGGGCTTGGCATCCTTCATTCCAAACTTCTTAAGTATGTCTTGAATGTACTTTGTTTGGCTGATGAAGGTGCCGTCTTGGAGTTGCTTGACTTGAAATCCTAGGAAATACTTCAACTCCCCCATCATAGACATCTCGAATTTTTGTATCATGATCCTACTAAACTCTTCACAAGTAGATTTGTTAGTGGATCCAAATATGATATCATCAACATAAATTTGGCATACAAACAAATCTTTTGCAATAGTTTTAGTAAAGAGTATAGGATCGGCTTTTCGACTTTGAAGCCATTAGTGATAAGGAAATCTCGCAGGCATTCATACCATGCTCTTGGGGCTTGCTTGAGCCCATAAAGCGCCTTTGAGAGTTTATACACATGGTTAGGGTACTCAATATCTTCAAAGCCGGGAGGTTGCTCAACATAGACCTCTTCCTTAATTGGTCCATTGAGGAAGGCACTTTTCACGTCCATTTGATAAATCTTAAAGCCATGGTAAGTAGCATAGGCAAGTAATATGCGAATTGACTCAAGCCTAGTGTCGGTACCCTGAATCAGGGGTACCCTCTTCTACAGTATGAAGACTCTGCACTCGTACGACGCCTCCAGGTCGCACGGAGAGTGGCACCTGACCCCACCACATGGGCAGGCCTAAGGGCACCACGTGGTGAGGAAGGATAATACATCCCGGGAAGCACCATTGGGTCCGGACCTCCGCAGAGGAACACCGGACCCCTGTGAGAACAAGTCTGGAGCTCCCGAGGAGACATGTCGGGTCCCCCGGGTGGGTCCTAGGTCCCCCGAGTGAGGTCTGGGCCTTAGCAAGGTCCCGAGACAGGGAGGACCCCGACACAGGCAAGGGTCTGGTGCCGACACGTGTCCAGGCCTTGCCCTACGCTCCCCGCTCAGGCGGAGACCCGCCGCGACCGCGTGACTTGTGGCTCGTGACATAAGCCAACAGGCCGAGCCTGACGTAAGGCCCATACAGCTGTGCAGCCTTCGCATTAATTGCGAAGAGGACGCGCCGCCTGCCACCACGCTGATGGGCGACGCGCCCTCTCAGCATTTAATGCGTCCTATCCAATCCGCTGGCAGATGGCGTCAGGGTCACCCAGCAGACGGCGCGCCTGACCAGTCTGTTGGTGAACAGTACGCCCGTGCCGAGTGGCGCATAGTACTCATCATCCCTTTTACAAGAAGCTTCCCCTGCACGCCGAGGATACGGAGATCTCGGGTGTTAGGGCACAAGAAGATTGCCCCAGCAGCAAACATTTGTGGCTCCAAGCGTTATATTCTTTATGTCCCTGGGCCCACCTGTCGGGGCCCAGTACCTTTGTGCATGCCCCCTTCAGCTATAAAAGAGGAGGCATGCGACGTTACACACAGGCTGAAATCTTTAGATCCAATCTTAGTCTCACAAGTTCACACAAGCTCTCGAGCAATACATCACACAGTGGAGTAGGGTGTTACGCTCTGGCGGCCCGAACCACTCTAAATCCTTGTGTGTTCTTGTGTTCTTCCCACTTTTCCAACTAATAAGCAAAACTCTTAGGACCCTCCTCATCTTAGGATTTAGGGCGGGTGCACTCCGCCACCCGGCCGGAGATTTGCTCTCCGACATTTGGCGCGCCAAGTAGGGGCCTAGGCATGAGGTTTTTGCTTGTTTCCTTGCCCAAGCATGATGGTGCAGATCATTGAGCACCGCGCCGAGACTTTGGTAGACTTTGCGGTGGAGGGAGAAGTTGTTTCCTCCACACCGCAGGTTCCCAATCGCCCAGTACCAGGCACTGCAGCTGTGCACGCCGCACGGCAGTACACGACTGTGCAAACGTCCCGGACTGCATCAAGGGTATCTCCGGGGGCGTTGTCGGCAGCCAGGGAGTTGTTGCGACACCCTCCAAGCTCCACGGCCTCACCAGGGGCCTGTCACACCCGGTTTTAGAAGGCAAACCGAATGCGAACCATGTACGTGCCAGGATCAGTTATTCACGTACACAGCAGTTACATAATATGGACATCATCACACAGTGCTCAAAATAGTATTAATAAGGGAAATAGTCGATTACATCATACGTCTGAGACGTCCATATAGTTCTTACAATAAATCAAAGTGCGGAAAAGAAACGTAGATAACGCGGCCTTCACAGGCAGCCGACTGGGGGTTGCCGCTAACCCACACCTAGAACTCGTCGTAATCTTGGAACTCCTGGAAGTCTCCTTCCACAGCTTCGTCTTCTCCTGAGCAGTGGTTGCAATGCTGACAACCTGGGGGGGGGGGGTTTGGTGTGTAGAGCAAGGGTGAGTACACATCAACATACTCAGCAAGTATCCTGTTTGGCTGTAGTGGACTAGCTTTATGTGGGGATAAGTCAAGCAGTTGCTTTTAGTTGGTCAGGTTATTATTTACTAGTAGAAAGCCAGGTTTTAACATTAACCCAAGTTATTAGCCCATTGTATCCTTTCCAAACGGAAAGAATACCACTTACCAATACCATAATCATAACCGGAACCATCAATCTCATAACCATCTGTACCACAATGTCTCTGATCAAGTATCACTAATCTCTGGAGCTCCCTTGGCCGCTCATAACCGTGAGCACGGCTGATATATCAGTTTCATAACACTCTGCAGAGGTTGTGCACTTTACCCACAAGCCGTGATTCCCTCTCTGGCCCGGGCTTGCAAGACCCTTATTCACTCCCGAGGTGAATGGCCAGGGATTCACTACGAAGCCTTTACAAAGATTCCCCGGGGCTGTAGCCACCCGTTAGGTTTCCTAAATGCACCGCACTCCTCCCCAAGGGGCGAACCCAAACTTGGCAGAGCGAGCCGCATACACCGAGCCCCATTGACGGCACGACGGCTAAGTGAACTACACTCCGGATCCTCTAATTATTCAGCTAAGGGCACCCCATTCCACCCTCATGGTTGCACTGTTTTCCCGGGCGGTCATCCATAGAACAGGTCCTTACGGAGAGGCACTCGAGAAACCGCTCGAGTCCCCTTGAAAACCACAAGTATAATCATAAAGAAGAACGGGAAAACAGCGTATCATAGATAATCACATCATGTTCATTGATTAGAGTTGAGCAATAGCATCAGACTAAGTAGTAATAATCCGACCCAAATAGGTAAACAAGGACATGGATAACAAAAGCTAGTCAATCCTTAGGTATAAATGTGTAAAGCGGGAGGTGAATTAAAGAATGAATAGGACAGAGATAGGTCAAAGGACACTTGCCTCCACCAACCGACTGCTGCTCAGGGGCTTCTCCTGCGAATTCCTCGGGCTCTTCGACCGGATCGTTCTCTATGCGAGCGCAAACATACATACATCCATCCACATATTTAATACAAAAGAACAGTACACCATACAAGATAACAAATAAAGTGAATATGCACCAAGTATGACATTCGATAACGCATTTGTTATGGTTAGAAAGAAACGGGAAAGGTCTCGCAGGGGGGTTAAATCTTATGCACTAATGACACAATTGGTTTTTAACAAAATAATTCTGTTATATAAATTTATATACACTAATGGAAACCTAATCACTTTTAGTTGATCAACATTGCACAGGGTAAACAATTAATTACGTGAATCAATAACATAACGGAATTTCAAATTAAACTTCCTATTTTCCCATAGCATGAACAGTGATTAGCCTACTTAAAATACAGTAATTATGATCACAGAAAGTAAATAAAATAGAATAAAAAAAATAAAAAAACAGAAGGGGGGGGGGGGCGGTTGAACCGGCCCTAGGGCGGTTGAACCGGCCCTAGGCGGGGCGCGCAGGGGGCGGCCGAGCGGCCGAGCAGGGGGGGGGGGCGGGGCGGCCGAGCGGCCGAGCCGGCCGAGCCGGCCGAGCCGGCCATGGGGGCGCGCGCGGGGGGGGGCCGGGGGCGCAGCCAAGGGGCCGAGCGGGCGGGGTGGGGCGGGCGGCCGAACCGGCCATGGGGCCGAGCGGCGAGAGGAAGGGGAGGGAGGAGAGGGGAAGGGAGGAGAGAGGGAGGAGGGGGGGGGCGCTCACCGGCGTTGGGGATCGACGGCGAGGGGCGGCCGGCGGCAGGGGGCGGCGCGGCGACCTAGGGCAGGGGGCGGGTAGGGGGTAGGGGCGGCGGCTTAGGTGGGGAGGGAGAAAATGAGGGGGGAGAGGGAGAGGGTTAGGGAATAAGGGAAAGAGGGGGGGGCGGCATGGGCCTATTGGGCCCAAGGGGGGGGCGCGCAGGGGCCTGGGCCGGCCGGGGTCGGCCCACGGCGCGGGAGAGAGAGGAAAAGAGGAGAGAAAAAGAGAGGGAGAAAAAAAGAAAGAAAAGATCTTCTCCACATTTTCGAAATCCGATCTTTCTACATGAATGCAATTGCGCTTTCAAAGCAATCAAAAGAAATGCAAGGGCGGCATGGTGCATCAAACAACATAAAGTATTTAGGGTTTTTTATACGTACGGGAATTCCAAACCGAATCCCGCTTAGAATTTTGGAAAAGGTCAAGGTTTAGCGAAGGGAAAAAGAAAAGGAAAAGGTAACGCCCGAATTTTGGCGAGTAAAGAAAAGAAAAAATTCAACTGCAAAATTCGGGGCGTTACAAACCTATCCCCCTTAAAAGAATCTCGCCCTCGAGATTCAGGGCTGGCTAGCAAAGAGCTCCGGGTACTTGGCCATCAGATCATCTTCACGCTCCCAGGTTGCTTCTTCCTCAGAGTGGTGACTCCATCTGACTTTGCACATTCTGACGGTCTTCCTTCGGGTGACTCTATCTGCAACCTCAAGGATCTGAGCTGGCTTCTCAACATAGGTCAAGTCCTCCTGGACCTCAAGACCTTCCACTGGCAACTGCTCTTCCGGCACACGCAAGCACTTCTTCAACTGAGACACATGAAAGACATTATGCACAGCAGACAAATTCTCTGGCAAACTGAGCTGATAAGCCACTTCTCCACGTCTTGCAAGAATCTGATACGGACCAATGTAGCGGGGTGCCAGCTTGCCTTTGACTCCGAATCTTCTGACTCCTCTGATCGGTGACACTTTCAGATAGACAAAGTCTCCGACTTCGAAACTCAGCTCTCTTCTTCTTGTGTCTGCATAGCTTCGCTGCCTTGATTGCGCTATCTTCAGATTCTCTCGGACCATCTTGATGTTCTCTTCGGCTTCAAGCAAAATGTCTGGCCCAAACACTTGCTTCTCTCCAGGCTGATCCCATTGCAACGGAGTTCTGCAACTCCTTCCATACAGCGCTTGAAACGGTGACATCTTCAAACTGGCCTGATAACTGTTGTTATAGGAAAACTCCGCATAAGGCAATCGCTTGTCCCATCCGGACTGATCTTGCAACGCACAGGCTCTCAACATATCTTCAAGAATTTGATTGGTTCTTTCAGTCTGACCATCTGTCTGCGGGTGATAAGCTGAACTGAAATTCAGATGCGTGCCCAAGGCTTCATGCAACTGCTGCCAGAAATGAGAGGTGAACTGCGTTCCTCTGTCTGACACTATCTTCTTTGGTACACCATGAAGACAGACGATCCGAGACATATACAATTCTGCCAATACTGCACTGTTGTAGTTGGTCTTGACAGGTATGAAGTGGGCTGACTTGGTCAAGCGGTCCACTACTACCCAAATGGAATCGTAGCCGGCTCGAGTGCGAGGCAATCCGACTATGAAATCCATACCAATTTCATCCCATTTCCACTGAGGGATCTGCAACGGTTGCAACAATCCAGCTGGTCTCTGGTGTTCTGCCTTAATTCTTCGACAACTATCGCACATAGCCACATGCTCTGCGATTTCTCTTTTCATTCCGTACCACCAGAATTTCTTCTTCAGATCCTGATACATCTTCTCACTGCCAGGGTGAATCGAATAAGCTGTCTCATGAGCTTCCTTAAGAATCAACTCCCGAATAGACTGGACATTGGGAACACACAAGCGGTCTTTGAACCATACCACACCTTCTGCATCTTCTCGAAAATCTTTGCCTCTGCCATCTAGAATCAATCGCCGAATCTCACTGATCTTTTCATCATTTTTCTGCGCTTCTTTGATTTCGCGCTCCAAGGTAGGTTCCAATTCAACTGTGACTCCTCGCGAATTGTTCAGAAACCCGAGACTCAACCTGTCAAACTCCTTGGCCAACTCATAAGGCATCGGGCGAGCAACCATCAGATTGACTTGACTCTTTCTGCTCAAAGCATCTGCCACTACGTTTGCTTTGCCTGGATGGTAATGAATCTCCAACTCATAGTCTTTGATCAATTCTAACCATCTTCGTTGCCTCATGTTCAACTCTGACTGAGTGAATATGTACTTCAGACTCTTGTGGTCTGTGTAAACATCGCATTTCTGTCCATACAGATAGTGCCTCCATGTCTTCAGTGCGTGAACCACTGCTGCCAACTCTAGATCATGGATTGGGTAGTTCTTCTCATGAACCTTCAGCTGTCGGGACGAGTAAGCCACAACTCTTCCCTCTTGCATCAACACACATCCCAAACCTGTGTAACAAGCATCGCAATACACCGAGAAGGGCTTGTGCACATCAGGCAAGACTAGGACAGGCGCTGTAGTCAACTTCTCTTTCAGCGCTTCAAAGGCCTCTTGGCATTTCTGGGTCCACTTGAACTCAACCTTGTTGCCTAGCAACGCTGTCATTGGTTTCGCAATCTTCGAAAACCCTTCAATGAATCGCCGATAATATCCGGCCATTCCAATGAAGCTCTTGATTCCTCGAGCATCTGTTGGCGCTTTCCAGTTTAGAATGTCTGCCACTTTCTTCGGATCCACAGCCAATCCTTCTTTGTTGATTATGTGACCCAAGAACAGGACTTCACTGATCCAGAACTCACACTTGCTCAACTTTGCATACAACTGGTGCTCTCGCAATCTCTGCAACACCATCCTCAAATGATCTGCATGCTCTTCTTCACTTTGAGAATAAACCAGAATGTCATCAATGAATACCACCACGAACTTATCAAGATAATCCATGAATACACTGTTCATCAAGTTCATAAAGAACGCTGGTGCATTGGTCAAACCAAAAGACATCACTGTGAACTCATATAAACCATACTTGGTAATGAATGCCGTCTTCGGAATGTCCGAAGGTCGGATCCTGAGCTGATGATAACCTGACCTCAGATCGATCTTGGAGAACACACTGGCTCCTCTCAACTGGTCGAACAGATCTTCTATTCTGGGCAAGGGATACTTGTTCTTGATCGTGACTTCATTCAAAGCTCGGTAATCGATACACATCCTTTTGGTGCCATCTTTCTTTTCCACAAATAGGACAGGGGCGGCCCAAGGCGAGGTGCTTGGCCGGATGTAACCTTTCTCTGACAGCTCATCAATCTGCTTCTTAAGCTCAACCAACTCTGGTCCAGATATTCTGTAAGCTCTCTTAGAGATGGGGGCGGTTCCAGGAAGAAGCTCTATAGCAAATTCAACTTTCCGCTCTGGTGGCATACCCGGTAAATCCTTTGGAAACACATCTGGGAATTCAGACACAACCTTGATACTCTCAATTGGGTCTGCTTCACTGCTATCAACAGCCATCTGATAACAACTTCCTTTCTTTGGCTCAGGCGGGACTAACTCGGTCACCACTTCCTCTCCTAGTGGGGACACCAACTTGATTGTCCTTTTATCACAACTGATAACTGCCTGATACTTATCTAACCAATTCATCCCTAGGATGACATCTATTCCCTGAGTACCCATTACTATAAGGTTGGCGGGAAACGCTATCCCCCTTATTTCCACACTTACATTTAAACAAATGCTATCAGCTCGAATTCTACCACCGGCTGAGTCAATTTGAATGGGGGTTAACATGGTAGTAGTTGGAAGATTATGTGCTTCTACCCATGATGCAGTAATGAAAGAATGTGTTGCTCCAGTATCAAATAACACTTCTGCAATATGGGAATCGACTGGGAACATACCTACTGTCATGTCGGGGGTCTCCTGAGCTGCTTCAGCCTCCAAGTGATTCAATCTTCCATGATTATAGCGCGGCTGAGGGCGATTGCCTGCTCCAGGCTGAGACACATTCTGCTTTGCTGGGGCATTGGGGCCTGACTGCTGCTGGGCTGCCTTCTTCGGACATTGCATCACCCAATGGCCTTGCTCTCCACAGTGGAAACATGCCCTGTTTCCAACCTGAGCTGGTGCTGCCTGACTGTTCTGCTGATTTGCTGGGGCAGGAAGACGAGGTGCTTGCTGATTCTGCTTCTGAAACTGACCTCCTGACTGATTGCTCTGACGGTTCTGGTACTGATTCTGAGGGTACTGCCTTTGGAACTGCTGATACTGCTGACGCTGCTGATGCTGCTGAGGTGGACGCTGGTTCTGCCTGAACTGCTGAGGTTGATTGCCTGAGAAACGGGGACGGCTGCTGCTTCCAGGCTGGGGTCCACTGATCTTGCGCTTACGATCTTCCATCTCCTTGCGCTTTCTCTCTGTCATGATTGCTCTGTCAATCAGGTGCTGGAATGTCGGGAAGGTGTGGTTCATCAGCTGATACTGCAGAGGGTCAACCAAGCCTCTCAGAAAACGGTACTGTCGCTTGGCGTCGGTGTTGACATCTTCAGGAGCATAGCGAGACAATTGCAGAAACCTGTCTCGATACTCACTGACAGACGATGACCCTTGCTTAAGGGCCAGGAACTCCTCCTTCTTCACTGTCATCAGACCTGCAGGCACATGATACTGACGGAAGCTACCTCTGAATTCTTCCCAGGTGATGGTGTCGGGGTTGGCATGGGTGGCGAGGTAAGACTCCCACCATGATTGGGCTGCTCCTCTCAACAGACGGGGACCATACAGAACTTTCTCCCTGTCATCGCACTGAGCGGTATGCAACTCCCGCTCCACGGTGCGCAGCCAATCTTCAGCATCCATGGGGTCAGAAGAGTGAGCGAACGTTGGGGGATGACCTCTCATGAATTCAGCACGCTTGTCTCTAGGCATCTGAGGCATCTGAGGCTGGGGTGGTGCTTGCTGCTGTTGCTGCTGCTGCTGCTGCTGAATGGCGGCCAGAGTCTGACCGATGGCTTGAACTGCCTGAGTCTGCATCAGAAACATCTGCTCGATCGACATCGGGGGCGGGGGCGGCAGGTGCTGCTGCTGGGGCACCTCATCCTGCGGAGCGGCTCGCTCCTGCTGAGCACGCCTTCCTCCTCTGCGCCTGTTCTCTGACATCTGCAGAACGCAACCACACATCAGAACTGATCTGGCAAAGCTTGCAGCATAAGAAAAGAGTATAGAATTCTCCAACAGCACTGAACAGATGAGCATCTTCACTGATCTCCAACACAGACCACACAGCTTCTCAGATAAAGAGGAAAGGAGAATAATGGGTTTCCCAACTATATAACTAACTTTATTGACATAGTATGTAAACCAAAATGCAGGGGATACCCACACTCTGGTGACAATCATTACAAAGATCCAAATCAAACATAGTTCATCATGACAAACATAAATGCACAGGATATAGCAAACTACCCTGTCTAACTAAAACTAACTAAGACCGAGACTAACGCTAAGACTGAAGCTTCCATGTATATATTTATTTCGTATTAATTACAAGATCCAACTCTAACGATCTATGGTTCTAGATTTATCTTGGTCTTGCAGGCGGGATTGCCATAAGACTGGTGTCCACGCTGAGGTGAGCGGTACGGGTGCTGAGTCCCAACGGGAGCGGGGGAACCACCGTCCAGATAACGACGTTCCGCGCGCTCAGCCCGCAGCAGGGCGATCTCAGCACGAGCCCTACTCAGCTCGTCTAGTGCATGGTCCAGCTCCGTGTTTAGCACGGCGGCTAGGTTGACTGTGCTGCTCAACCTAGGATTGCCCTCACCGACAGGTGAGACAATCACGCCTCCTGTGCTGCCAGATGAACGGCGGGGGTAATACTTCAGGTCAAGACCGTCAGCTGCCCCACCGAAAACCGAGCAGTAGTGCGAAAGCGCACGCCGTGCAGCATCTTGCATGGCTGCCTCAGCTGAGTCCCACTCAGAGATAGAATAGTGCTCTGAACAGGCCTCTGCACCCTGGAGACTGTCCTCCGGGCAGCGCACCAAGCAAGTCGCCTCCCAGCGGTCCGGGTAGACCCCGCGACTATGCTGGTAGACCACACAGCGATACTCGACGGACCAAGTATGCCGGTCAAATGCCCGACATAGCAGGGTGTCGAGCGCATCATGGAAGTGACACCCGCGAGCAGCGTCGCGAGTGATGGGTCGAGCAACCCATCCTTCCGGCTCAGGGTTAGCAGAGAAGTCGGTGTCGTGGCTCGAGCTGTCGTCGCCATCTCCGTCGTCTGGGTCTCCTCCAGCAGCTACTCCAGAAGCTGGGGCGCCCAGTGGTGGTGCAGGGGGCGGCTCCAGAGGAAGCACAGGGGAGCAGCTCCTCACAGACTCTATCTCCTGGTGGAGCGAGAGGGAAGAGCTCTGCTGCTCCCGTCGTCGACGCTCCTGCTCCTCACGCAGGCGGTGGTGTAGTCTCTCCAAGTGGCTGGACTGTCCGGCCACGGGACGGCGAAGCGGACGCTCAGCAAGGCGGGAGGGTAAGAAGGGGATGACTGACTTTCGTGCAGTGTGTCTAAGTCGAGCCATCTACAAAAGACATCGCAAGCAAAAGGGTAAGAATAGAATTAATATGACCAGCAAGTAATGAATCATAAGTAAATGAAGGATTGGAATAAAACATGATTTTCAGCAAGGTATAGTATATAGTAGAACATAGGTTTGGTCAGTAGGACCAACTTTTGAAGAGATATCAAAGTCAAGGTAGGGACAGAGGTCTATAGTCCTTAGAACGACCATTCTACTCTAGGTTAGCGGTCCTACAGTCAGCACGGCTTTGATACCACTTATGTCACACCCGGTTTTAGAAGGCAAACCGAATGCGAACCATGTACGTGCCAGGATCAGTTATTCACGTACACAGCAGTTACATAATATGGACATCATCACACAGTGCTCAAAATAGTATTAATAAGGGAAATAGTCGATTACATCATACGTCTGAGACGTCCATATAGTTCTTACAATAAATCAAAGTGCGGAAAAGAAACGTAGATAACGCGGCCTTCACAGGCAGCCGACTGGGGGTTGCCGCTAACCCACACCTAGAACTCGTCGTAATCTTGGAACTCCTGGAAGTCTCCTTCCACAGCTTCGTCTTCTCCTGAGCAGTGGTTGCAATGCTGACAACCTGGGGGGGGGGTTTGGTGTGTAGAGCAAGGGTGAGTACACATCAACATACTCAGCAAGTATCCTGTTTGGCTGTAGTGGACTAGCTTTATGTGGGGATAAGTCAAGCAGTTGCTTTTAGTTGGTCAGGTTATTATTTACTAGTAGAAAGCCAGGTTTTAACATTAACCCAAGTTATTAGCCCATTGTATCCTTTCCAAACGGAAAGAATACCACTTACCAATACCATAATCATAACCGGAACCATCAATCTCATAACCATCTGTACCACAATGTCTCTGATCAAGTATCACTAATCTCTGGAGCTCCCTTGGCCGCTCATAACCGTGAGCACGGCTGATATATCAGTTTCATAACACTCTGCAGAGGTTGTGCACTTTACCCACAAGCCGTGATTCCCTCTCTGGCCCGGGCTTGCAAGACCCTTATTCACTCCCGAGGTGAATGGCCAGGGATTCACTACGAAGCCTTTACAAAGATTCCCCGGGGCTGTAGCCACCCGTTAGGTTTCCTAAATGCACCGCACTCCTCCCCAAGGGGCGAACCCAAACTTGGCAGAGCGAGCCGCATACACCGAGCCCCATTGACGGCACGACGGCTAAGTGAACTACACTCCGGATCCTCTAATTATTCAGCTAAGGGCACCCCATTCCACCCTCATGGTTGCACTGTTTTCCCGGGCGGTCATCCATAGAACAGGTCCTTACGGAGAGGCACTCGAGAAACCGCTCGAGTCCCCTTGAAAACCACAAGTATAATCATAAAGAAGAACGGGAAAACAGCGTATCATAGATAATCACATCATGTTCATTGATTAGAGTTGAGCAATAGCATCAGACTAAGTAGTAATAATCCGACCCAAATAGGTAAACAAGGACATGGATAACAAAAGCTAGTCAATCCTTAGGTATAAATGTGTAAAGCGGGAGGTTAATTAAAGAATGAATAGGACAGAGATAGGTCAAAGGACACTTGCCTCCACCAACCGACTGCTGCTCAGGGGCTTCTCCTGCGAATTCCTCGGGCTCTTCGACCGGATCGTTCTCTATGCGAGCGCAAACATACATACATCCATCCACATATTTAATACAAAAGAACAGTACACCATACAAGATAACAAATAAAGTGAATATGCACCAAGTATGACATTCGATAACGCATTTGTTATGGTTAGAAAGAAACGGGAAAGGTCTCGCAGGGGGGTTAAATCTTATGCACTAATGACACAATTGGTTTTTAACAAAATAATTCTGTTATATAAATTTATATACACTAATGGAAACCTAATCACTTTTAGTTGATCAACATTGCACAGGGTAAACAATTAATTACGTGAATCAATAACATAACGGAATTTCAAATTAAACTTCCTATTTTCCCATAGCATGAACAGTGATTAGCCTACTTAAAATACAGTAATTATGATCACAGAAAGTAAATAAAATAGAATAAAAAAAAATAAAAAAACAGAAGGGGGGGGGGCGGTTGAACCGGCCCTAGGGCGGTTGAACCGGCCCTAGGCGGGGCGCGCAGGGGGCGGCCGAGCGGCCGAGCAGGGGGGGGGCGGGGCGGCCGAGCGGCCGAGCCGGCCGAGCCGGCCATGGGGGCGCGCGCGGGGGGGGGCCGGGGGCGCAGCCAAGGGGCCGAGCGGGCGGGGTGGGGCGGGCGGCCGAACCGGCCATGGGGCCGAGCGGCGAGAGGAAGGGGAGGGAGGAGAGGGGAAGGGAGGAGAGAGGGAGGAGGGGGGGGGGGCGCTCACCGGCGTTGGGGATCGACGGCGAGGGGCGGCCGGCGGCAGGGGGCGGCGCGGCGACCTAGGGCAGGGGGCGGGTAGGGGGTAGGGGCGGCGGCTTAGGTGGGGAGGGAGAAAATGAGGGGGGAGAGGGAGAGGGTTAGGGAATAAGGGAAAGAGGGGGGGGCGGCATGGGCCTATTGGGCCCAAGGGGGGGGCGCGCAGGGGCCTGGGCCGGCCGGGGTCGGCCCACGGCGCGGGAGAGAGAGGAAAAGAGGAGAGAAAAAGAGAGGGAGAAAAAAAGAAAGAAAAGATCTTCTCCACATTTTCGAAATCCGATCTTTCTACATGAATGCAATTGCGCTTTCAAAGCAATCAAAAGAAATGCAAGGGCGGCATGGTGCATCAAACAACATAAAGTATTTAGGGTTTTTTATACGTACGGGAATTCCAAACCGAATCCCGCTTAGAATTTTGGAAAAGGTCAAGGTTTAGCGAAGGGAAAAAGAAAAGGAAAAGGTAACGCCCGAATTTTGGCGAGTAAAGAAAAGAAAAAATTCAACTGCAAAATTCGGGGCGTTACAGGGCCATGAAGCAATGGCGGGACGACGTCGACCGACTGCTCAGTATGGCACATTCTACTTCGACCAGGTCGAGGATGCAGTCATCCTGACGCCAACACGAGGCATCAGCGTCTATGCGCTCGCCCTCAGTAAGGGGCGCACAGACCAACGACCTCCGGGCAGAACTCAATCGCAGGCGTGCAGGAGAGGATGCTCGGGTCTCTTTGGAAAGGGCGCACGAGTGCCGCCAAAACATCGATGGTTGCAACCTCGATCAAGATTTCGCAACGGTTGCACCGCAGACACCGATGGGCACCCGGTCCCAAACGGGTGTCCCCTTGGCCGGTGTGGGCTGCGCTGCCCTTGCGGATCATCTCCGCGCAACGTCATGGCCACCCAAGTTCCGGTCGCACCTACCGAAAAATACGACGGAACATTGAACCCGTCGGAGTTCTTGCAGGTGCACGTTACCGCCATCACGGCAGCAGGTGGAAATACCGCTATGATGGCAACATACTTTCATGTGGCCTTGTCTGGACCAGCCCGGACCTAGCTCATGAACCTCACCCCGGGGTCAGTCACTCCTAGGAAGAGCTCTACGTGCGGTTCGTTGCGAACATCGCCAGTGCTTACCAGCAGCACGGTGTGGAGGCCCACCTCCATGCGGTGAGGCAGGAGCCCGGGGAGACTCTCCGGAAGTTCATCTCCCGCTTCACCAAGGTGCAAGGTACTATACCTCGTATTTCTGATGCTTCCATCATCACGGCCTTCCGACAGGGAGTACATGATGAAAAAATGTTGGAGAAGTTGACCACGCATGATGTGGAAACTGTCCCCACACTCTTCGCTCTGGCCGATAAATGCGCCAGAGCTGCTGAGGCCGTGCATGGCACTCAGCCCCGCAAACCAAGAAGAAGGACCGCGACTACCAGAAGCCACGGTCCACCGCTCTAGTGGTCGCAGCCACGACCGGGGGCCAGGACGACCGCAACAAACGCCCACGACCGCAGAGGGGTAATAGCGGCTCATGCCCTGTGCACCCCAACGGTCGCCACAGCGCCACGAAGTGTCACAAGATCATTGACCTCGCGAAACGTGTCAGTGAGCGGCGCCAGCAGTCTTCCAAAGACGCCTCTCCACCTCACCGCCGACCTGGCAAAGAAAAGGTGGACGATGGCGAGGTGGCCACGGCAGAGCGGGATCTCGGGTATCAGTCGCCTGAGGGGGACCTGAAGGATGTCTTCGCCAGAGGCTCCTACTCCGGTGAAGACAACTAGGCGGACCCCAGGGGGACCCCTTGCTCCCCAGTCTACGGAGCTGAAGCATGCCTTCCTCCGGAAACCCTTCTGGATCCCCCGTGGGCCTAGGCTTCCGACAGGTACATAAAAGAACAGTCGCAGCCAGAGACGGGGGCTTCTGTGTCAAATGTAGATGGGGACCTAGGGTCGGGACCTAGCCTTGCGGCAAGTACCAAACCAAAAAGGGCTCTGCAACTCTCCCCCAGCTAGGAAGGACCCTTCAAGGTAGTAGGAACGCACCGACCCGAGGGTAACATCTAGCTACGACTGAAGGAGTGCCTTACCCCAATGCTGAAACATCTCTGTAAGTTCTATCCATAGAGCAAGTCTGAGGGGTCGAATCTGTTTCCCTTTTTTGTAACTAGGTAACGCATACGTGTACGACAATCTGGTGGGGTCTGTCCCTATAAGCCTAGTCTATTGGTCTGCACACATGCGTGACGAGTTATAAAGAAAAACTGCCCCCTCAGTTGTGCCCCTATGATAGATCCACCTCACTGCTCCATGGTCTTACCTTGCAGTTTTTCAGATAAAACTTTTTATCTAACCCACCCGTATGGTTCCAATCTATCCTAACGTTACAACGTCTGAATTGAGCAGCCAGGCTTGCAGTCTAGGGCCCCCGATACAAAAGTTGGGAGGTTCGACAGCCTGGGAGCTGACCCTAAAAAACGGGACCCCGTTCCATGGGGTGGTCTAGAGCCCGTGTAGCCGCTCATCCTGGTCCCGTACCATGGGCCTGCATGCTCCACCACTCCGTGACGGGTACTTAGTATTTGGGGCTATAAGTCCTGCGGGTCCGACAACCTCGGGACCGGAGCTAGAGAATGGGCATTAGTCTCCTGGGGTGGTCCGGAGCCCGTGCAGCCGCTCAGCCCGGTCCCGTACCATGGGCCTGCACGCTCCACCGCCCTGCGACAAGTGTCCTAGTATCTAGAACCACGACCCAAGGGGGTCTGGACACGCAACTTGGCCACCCGGACTAAAACCTGCGAGTCCCCAGCATGTATCAAAGGACGACTAATGTTGGACAAGGAACCTTATGAGGTGTACTACTAATGCTTCCTAGCTAAAGCTGTGTACAGATCAAGATCCCAGCGAGGCTGTCTCCCGAGAATTGTTGACAACCTTTTCAGAAACGCTGGTATCCAGCCTCAACATGTCAAGCCTGCATTCCAGGCGGGGGGCCAGATACTAAGGAGAAGTCAACAATATCGCACACAGCAGGAACAAGTTGAAAATAGATAAGTGCTAATACTGCTTAACAAATAGTACTCTTGAGTACCTTACAAAAAGCGAAAGTATTACATCTATTTTCAAGTGGATCCTAGTTCCATCTCTACTTTGCAGGAATGAACTGCCTCCACAC
Source organism: Zea mays (assembly GCF_902167145.1). Taxonomy (NCBI): domain Eukaryota; kingdom Viridiplantae; phylum Streptophyta; class Magnoliopsida; order Poales; family Poaceae; genus Zea; species Zea mays. The sequence goes on along the minus strand of NC_050097.1, from coordinate 170,361,021 downwards.
CAGTAGGGCCACGAGATAGCTAGCTCCGAGCGACTCGCCAGCGGAGGCGACCACATTAGCACCGACGGTGACGGCCGCCTCTGCACCAACAACTCGCCAGCAGTGGCAACCGCCTCAGCACATGCGCCACTGCGAAAAGGTCCTCGCCTCTGTCTTCCTACGGGGGGCGACAATGAGGCCATTAAAGCCAAAGAGTCGGGGGCTCGGCAGAAGGTGGCACTGACGGTCTCGCCAGCGGAGGCAACCACCTCTACAGTGGGGAGCCTCACGAGCGGCGGCGACCACCTCAGCACCGACGACAGCGGCCACCTGCGCACCAGTGCCGTACCGGCGAATGGCGGCTGCCCCAGCGCATGCGAAGAGGTCCTCGCTCCTGTCCTCACTACAGGAGTGAGGACAAGACCATCCAAGAACGCGGATGCCGCCCCCGCAGCGTATGACGTCTTGTACGTCACCCTGGTGCGGCCGTCGACACGGGAGAAGCCGTGGATATGGCCGACCTGCGCACGACACAACCATCGCCCGTGCGGTGGACGGGCAGCCACGCCCCGTCCAAGCGGCAGGAGGCAGCGCCGGAGGCGGCACCAAAGCCACCCAGGCCGAGGAGCCAGGCATGCGGCAGCTGACGGCGCCTCAGACGGCCGACCCGCGTAGCCAAAGTTCGCCGCCTTCGCAAGGCTGGCGAACGCCCTTCTCCCCCGAATGCTGGAGGAAGAAGCGGGCCGCTAGCCCACGCGGAATGCGGAGCCCCGACTCGGCTCGCCCTCCTCCCCAGTGCGGATGATGAACATCCTTGAAGCTAAGGGCAGGGGGGAGGCCGCAGCCCGGCTCGCTTCTCTCCACCATAAGGCTGGTAGTCATCCTTGTGGATGACCACCGGCCGAAGGTTGCGACCGGGCTGTGCGATGAAAATCCTTGAAGCCGAGCGATGGCGGAAGAATGCCAACCCCCATGGGGTTGCACTCCTCTAACAACAAGAAGAAGACAAGATCGGCGGCACCACCGCGAGCGTGAGCTCTTCGGCGATGAGATCGCCAGAGGAGACGGCCCTGACGCGGATCCCTCCAGAGAACACCGGCGCACTCCATCTGGAGGCCCGAAAGGTGGAAGGGCGTGATAGATGCAAAAGGAGCGAGGCATGGCTACTACCCGGGAGATCGATCCCTTTTTAAAGGTAGATCTCCCCACTCGTGCCCCCGAAGCGTCACGGGCGAAGTCTCCCCCGGCGTGCACCAGGGTTCCCACCTTATGACACGAGAGCCAGGCCCCACATGTCATACAGTCTGACCATAAGAAGGAGCGTGCAACTGCCCCGCAGTTATGTGCCCCTTCATTTTCGGGGCAACCAGCGGTCAGGAAGGCGAACAGCCGCACAAGGAGCATGCAACCACCCCACGGTTAAGCGCCCCTTCATCTTCGCCGTAACCAGCGGTCAAAAAGGCGAACCACCACGCAAGAAGTGTACAACTGCTCTGCGGTTGTGCGCCCCCTCAGCTTCGCTGCAACCGGTGGTCCAACACGAGGGTTGAGGCCCACATGTCATGCAACTGGCGCGCCGGTTACAGAGTACGGAAAAATCGCACCGTCGCTTGCGCCAATGCCATGTCTTCTCAGGGCCATCGCGGAAGTCTGAAAAGTTAAGTTTTTCAGAACCATTACAGCGACTCGAGGCACCCACGTGTGGCCCAACAGTGACATTAAGTACGATGGTCACGGGCCAGTCAGCCGTGGGAATAGGCGTCGCAGACGGCATAGGCGGGCCAGCGGTAATTGCGCCAACGGGTGCACAGGAGCAGCAGGCCAACCAGACTCTAGCCCCACCTATAGGCTCGCATCCTCCCCTGAGGCAGGCCCGGGGGCCACTGTTGGTACCCAGAATCAGGGGTACCCTCTTCTACAGTATGAAGACGCTGCACCCGTACGACGCCTCCAGGTCGCATGGAGAGTGGCACCTGACCCCACCACATGGGCAGGCCTAAGGGCACCACGTGGTGAGGAAGGATAATACATCCCGGGAAGCACCGTTGGGTCTGGACCTCCGCAGAGGAACACCGGACCCCTGTGAGAACGAGTCTGAAGCTCCCGAGGAGACATGTCGGGTCCCCCTGATGGGTCCCAGGTCCACCCCGAGTGAGGTCCGGGCCATAGCAAGGTCCCGGGACGGGGAGGACCCCGACACAGGCAAGGGTCCGGTGCCGACACGTGTTCAGGCCTTGCCCTACGCTCCCCGCTCAGGCGGAGACCCGCCGCGGCCGCGTGACTTATGGCTCGTGACATAAGCCAACGGGTCGAGCCTGACGTAAGGCCCATACGGCTGTGCAGCCTTCGCATTTATTGCGGAGAGAACACGCCGCCTGCCACCACGCTGACGGGTGACGCGCCCTCTCAGCATTTAATGCGTCCTGTCAAATCCGCCGGCAGACAGCGTCAGGGTCACCCAGCAGACGGCGCGCCTGACCAGTCTATTGGTGAACAATACGCCCGTGCCGAGCGGCGCACAGTACTCATCATCCCTTCTACAAGAAGCTTCCCCTGCACGCCGAGGATACGGAGATCTCGGGCGTCAGGGCACAAGAAGATTGCCCCAGCAGCAAACATTTGTGGCTCCAAGCGTTATATTCTTTATGTCCCTGGGCCCACCTGTCGGGGCCCAGTACCTTTGTGCATGCCCCCTTCAGCTATAAAAGAGGAGGCATGCGACATTACACACAGGCTGAAATCTTTAGATCCAATCTTAGTCTCACAAGTTCACACAAGCTCTCGAGCAATACATCACACAATGGAGTAGGGTGTTACGCTCCGGCGGCCCGAACCACTCTAAAGCCTTGTGTGTTCTTGTGTTCTTCCCACTTTTCCAACTAACAAGCAAAACGCTTAGGCCCCTCCTCATCTTAGGATTTAGGGTGGGTGCACTCCGCCACCCGGCTGGAGATTTGCTCTCCGACACCTAGCTACGGGTGCATAAGTTTCACCAAAGTCCAAACCTTCGACTTGTGAATAACCTTTGGCAACAAGTTGGGCTTTGTTCCTTGTCACCACACCATGCTCATCTTGCTTGTTGCGGAATACCCACTTGGTACCTACAACATTTTGATTAGGACAGGGAACTAAATGCCATACCTCATTCCTCATGAAGTTGTTGAGCTCCTCTTACATAGCCAGCACCCAATCCGAATCTCTTAGTGCATCCTCCACCCTGTATGGCTCAATAGAGGACACAAAAGAGTAATGTTCACAGAAATGTGCAACTCGAGATCTAGTGGTTACCCCCTTATGAATGTCACCGAGGATGGAGTTGACGGGGTGATCTTGTTGAATTTCTTGGTGGACTCTTGGGTGTGGCGGTCTTTGAACCTGGATCTCTTGATCATCTTCCTTGTCTTGATCAACTTCATCTCCCCCTTGATCCTTGTCCTCCTCTTGAGGTGGCTCATCCTTTTGATCTTCATCTTCATTGTCTTGAGCTTGATCTTCATCTTGAGTTGGTGGAGATGCTTGCATGGAAGATGACGGTTGATCTTGTGCTTGAGTGGGCTTTTTGGTTTCCTTAGGACACACATCCCCAATGGACATGTTCCTCAGCGCGACGTACGGAGCCTCTTCATCATCTAGTTCATCAAGATCAACTTGCTCCACTTGGGAGCCATTAGTCTCATCAAACACAATGTCACAAGAAACCTCAACTAATCCAGTGGATTTCTTGAAGACTCTATATGCCCTTCTGTTTGAGTCATAACCAAGTAAAAAGCCTTCTACAGCCTTAGGAGCAAATTTAGATTTTCTTCCTCTTTTAACAAGAATAAAACATTTGCTACCAAAGACTCTAAAATATGAAACATTAGGTTTTTATCGGTGAGGAGTTCGTATGATGTCTTCTTGAGGATTCAGTGAAGGTAGAGCCGGTTGATGGAGTAGCAGGCGGTGTTAATCACCTCAGCCCAAAACCGGTCAGAGTCTTGTACTCATCAAGCATGGACCTTGCCATGTCCAGTAGAGTTCTATTCTTCCTCTCCACTACACCATTTTGTTGAGGTGTGTAGGGAGAAGAGAACTCACGCTTGATGCCCTCATCCTCAAGAAATCCTTCTATTTGTGAGTTCTTGAACTCCGTCCCGTTGTCACTTCTTATCTTTTTTATTCTCAATCCGAACTCGTTTTGAGACCGTCTCAAAAATCCCTTTAGAGTCTCTTAGGTTTGAGATTTTTCCTGCAAAAAGAATACCCAAGTGAAGTGAGAATAATCATCCACAATTACTAGACAATACTTACTCCTGCCGATGCTTATGTAAGCTATCGGGCCGAATAGATCCATGTGGAGTAACTCCAGTGGCCTGTCCGTTGTCATTATGTTCTTGTGTGGATGGTGGGCGCCAACTTGCTTTCCTGCTTGACATGCGCTACAAACTCTGTCTTTCTCAAAATGAACATTTGTTAGTCCTAAAATGTGCTCTCCCTTTAGAAGCTTGTGAAGATTCTTCATCCCAACATGGGCTAGTCGGTGATGCCAGAGCCAACCCATATTAGTCTTAGCAATTAAGCAAGTATCTAGTTTAGCTTTGTTAAAATCAACTAAGTATAGCTGACCCTCTAATACTCCCTTAAATGCTAATGAATCATCACTTCTTCTCAAGACAGTAACACCTACATCTGTAAATAGACAGTTGTAGCCCATTTTGCATAATTGAGATACAGAAAGCAAGTTATAATCTAAAGAATCTACAAGAAAAACATTGGAAATAGAATGGTCAGGTGATATAGCAATTTTACCAAGTCCTTTGACCAAACCTTGACTTCCATCCTCGAATGTGATAGCTCTTTGGGGATCTTCGTTTTTCTCGTAGGAGGAGAACATTCTTTTCTCCCCTATCATGTGGTTCGTGCATTCTCTATCAATTATCCAGTTTGAGCCCCCGGATGCATAAACCTGCAAAACAACTTAGACCTTGTTTTTAGGTACCCAAGCAGTCTTGGGTCCTTTCACGTTAGAAACAAGCACCTTGGGTACCCACATACAAGTATTTGACCCCTTGTGTTTGCCCCCAACATATTTGGCAACTATTTTGCCTGATTTATTAGTGAGCACATAAGAAGCATCAAAAGTTTTGAATGAAATATTATGATCATTTGATGCAGTAGGAGTTTTCTTTTTAGGCAATTTAACATGGGTTGATTGCCTAGAGCTAGAAGCCTCATTCTTATACATAAAAGCATGGTGAGAAACAGAATGAGATTTCTTAGCATGAATTCTCCTAATCTTGTGCTCAGGATAATTAACAGGATATAAAATGTAACCCTCATTATCATGAACCATGGGAGCTTTGCCCTTAACAAAGTTAGACAATTTCTTAGGGGCATTAAGTTTGACATTGCTTCCTTGTTGGAAACCAATGCCATCCTTAATGCCAGGGCGTCTCCCACTATAGAGCATGCTTCTAGCAAATTTAAATTTTTCATTTTCAATTTCATACTTTTAGCAGTTAGTTGAGCTATATGATTATTTTGTTGTTTAATTAAAGCAAGGTGATCATGAATAGCTTCTACATTAACATCTCTACATCTAGTACAAATAGAAATATGTTCAACAGTAGATGTAGAGTGTTTGCAAGTTTTTAATTCCTCTATCTTAGCATTTAAAATTGCATTCTCATCTCTAAGACAGGAAATAGAATCATTGCAAACATTCAAATCTTTAACCTTAGAAATTAAACTAGCATTTTCAGTTCTAAGGCTATAAATTGATTCATTCAATTTATCAATCTTAGTATTTAAACTAGCATTTTCATTTCTAAGATTGGTAATTGCATCATGGCACATGCTAAGCTCCTTAGTCAAATTTTCACATTTTTCAACTTCCTGAGCATAGACATTGTTCAATTTAACATGTTTTTTGTTTTCTTTAATAAGGAATTCCTCTTGGGTACTCAAAAGTTCATCCTTCTCATGAATGGCTCCTATCAGTTCATTTAATTTTTCCTTTTGTTGCATGTTAAGGTTGGCAAAAAGGGTAAGCAAATCATCTTCATCTTCACTAGAACTACCCTCATAACTAGATGTAGTATACTTGGGGGTGGTTCTAGATTGTGCCTTCTTCTTTTTGCCGTCCTTTGCCATGAAGCATTTGTGGCCGACGTTGGGGAAGAGGATTTCCTTGTTGACGACGATGTTGGCGGCATCCTCGTCAGAGGAGGAGTCGGCGGAGCTCTCATCGGAGTCCCATTCTTGACACATGTGAGCATCGCCGCCCTTCTTCTTGTAGTATCTCTTCTTCTCCTTCTTCTTCCCCCTCTTGTCGTCGCCCCTGTCACTATCACTAGCCATTGGACATTTTGCAATAAAATGACCGGGCTTACCACACTTGTAGCACACCCTCTTGGAGTGGGGTTTGTAATCCTTCCCTCTCCTTTGCTTGAGGATTTGACGGAAGCTCTTGATGATGAGTGCCATCTCCTCATTGTCGAGCTTAAAGGCATTGATGGGGAGCCTACTTGATGTAGACTCTTCTTTCTTTTCTTCCTTCGCTTTAAATGCGACGGGTTGCACCTCGGGTGTGGAGGTGGTGCCTTGCTCCAAGTTGACGATGTGTTTGGAGTCTTTGATCATTAGTTCAAAGCTCACAAACTTTCCAATTACCTCCTCATGAGACATTAGCTTATATCTAGGATCACCACGTATTAATTGAACTTGAGTGGGATTACGAAATATGAGTGATCTAAGAATAACCTTGACCATTTCATGGTCATCCCATTTTGTGCTCCCGAGGTTGCGCACTTGATTGACCAAGGTCTTAAGCCGGTTGTACATCGCTTGTGGCTCCTCTCCTTGGTTGAGGACGAATCGACCGAGCTCCCCCTCGATCGTCTCCCGTTTGGTGATCTTGGTCACCTCATCTCCTTCGTGCGCGGTCTTTAGGACGTCCCAAATCTCCTTAGCACTCTTTAACCCTTGCACCTTATTATACTCCTCTCGACACAAGGAGGCGAGGAGTATATTAGTTGCTTGGGAGTTAAAGTGTCGTATTTGGGCGACCTCGTCTGAGTCATAGCCCTCGTCCCCCACCGTAGGTACCTGCGCTCCAAATTCAATAATGTCCCAAATGCTTGCGTGGAGTGAGGTTAGGTGATGCCTCATTTTATCACTCCACATGCAATAATCCTCACCATCAAAATATGGTGGTTTGCCTAATGGAATAGAGAGTAGAGGAGCGCGCTTAGAAATACGGGGATAACGAAGTGGCATCATACTATACTTCTTGCGCTCATGGCGCTTAGAAGTGACGGACGCGCGTCGGAGCCAGATGTGGAGGGCGACGAAGAGTCGGTATCGTAGTAGACCACTTTCTTCATCTTCTTCTTCTTGTCGCCACTCCGATGCGACTTGACACGGAGAGGGGATCCCTCTCTGGCTTTGGTGCCGGACTCCCTTGATGGAGCCTTCCCGTGGCTTGTGGCCTTCTCGCCGGTTTCCATCTCCCTCTTGGCGGATCCTCTCGACATCACTTCAAGTTGTTAGACTCTAATGAAGCAGCGGGATTTGATACCAATTGAAAGTCTCCTAGAGGGGGGGGTGAATAGGCGGAATCTGAAAATTATAAACTTAAGCACACACTACAAGCCAGGGTTAGCGTTAGGAATGAATCCGAGTCCGAAAGAGAGGAAAAAACAAATCAACCAAGAAATAAAGCGGATGAACACGGTGATTTGTTTTACCGAGGTTTGGTTCTAAAGAACCTAGTCCCCGTTGAGGTGGTCACAAAGATCGGGTCTCTTTCAATCGTTTCCCTCTCTCAAACGGTCACCTAGACCGAGTGAGCTTTCTCCTTAATCAACTGGGTCACTTAGACCCCGCAAGGACCACCACACACTTGGTGTCTCTTACTTTGATTACAAGTCACTTGAGAAAAGAAATGAGAAATAAAGAAGGCAATCCAAGAGGCAAGAGCTCGAAAGAACACAAAATCACTCTCTCACAAGTAACTAAGTGTTTGAGATGAATTAGGGACTTGGAGAGGCTTTGATCTTTTGAATTGTGTCTAGGAGTGAATGCTAGAGCTCTTGTAATGAATGTGATGCTCAGAAATCTTGGATGCTTGGAGTGGTGGTGGTTGGGGGTATTTATAGCCCTCAACCACCAAACAACCTGTTGGGGCGGCTGCTGTCGATGGGCGCACCGGACAGTCCGGTGCGCCACCGAACACTGTCCAGTGCGCCAGCCACGTCACCCAACCGTTAGGGTTCGGGAGCTGTCGACCGTTGGAGGCTTTGTCCTCATGCGGCACCGGACATGCACTGTTCACTGTCCGGTGTGCCTCTGACTCTGCCGCGCACTGTTGCGCACTGTTCCTCTGTTCTTTAGCTTTTGTAGTCGACCGTTGCGCCAAGTAGTCGTTGCTCCGCTGGTGCACCGGACAGTCTGGTGAATTATAGCGGAGTGCGGCTGAAGAAACCCGAGAGTGGCTAGTTGATCTTTGTACGGACCTGGTGCACCGGACACTGTCTGGTGGCACACCGGACAGTCCGGTGCGCCAGACCAGAGCACACTCAGTTTCTTTGCTCCTTTGTATTTAAACCCTAACTCCAATCTTTTATTGGTTTGTGTTGAACCTTTATGCACCTGTAGAACATATAATCTAGAGCAAACTAGTTAGTCCAATATTTGTGTTGGGCATTCAACCACCAAAATTAATATTGGGAAAAGATTAACCCTATTTCCCTTTCACTCACCCTTGTTGTACTCACATCCCCCAGGTCAAGAACAGGTACCACATGATGAGGCGCATGGAGGATGATGTGATGAGATCGTGAGAGGTCTAGGTCGTCGTCCCCCAGTCAACTTTGGTTGTTGTATCGTTGTCTTCGTATGATGTAATTATTTAACTATTTTGTACAGAACTCTGTTATATATTAAAGATGTGACATTCGTTTCTGTGCATGTGTCATCATATGTGTGAGACTTGATCCTAGCACACTTGGTGATTATTTCGCGCTCGGGTTTTGGACCCCTTAAATCTAGGTGTGACACTATACGCCCAGTCGGTGCAGTTCTTAGTCATTATCTGATTTGATCCCATTTTGAGTTCGGTTGAGAAAACCCCATCAAAACCCCAATTCTGACCGTATTCGACTGAGCTCAAAATTTGTGGAGACCATAGAAACACTTTTGTCAAGGTGTTAAAATTTTATCTCAATCGGAGTTCGTTTGGTTCAATTTCGCATCCGAGAACTGAATTTTGTGCTGCTGAAATCAGCACTAGATAGCGGCACAGTTTTGGACCGATTTGGACTTTTCGGTGTCCGATTTGCGATATGTTTGTTTTGCTGGTCTCGTGTGAGTCTTAGGAACATTTTATAATCATGAGATTACTGGTTTGCTGATATGGTTTTGGTTTGAGTGCTTATTTTATCTCAATTGAACTGAAGTGCATATTTTCAGTGTTTGGCAGCAAAAAATTGATTGGCTCCCATTCAACCATTGGTCGCCTCACTCCACAACCCATCATTGCTGATAGCAGGAGCCAGTGGTGGTAGCATGTAGGGATGAAAACGGTTTCGGAATTTTTCGAAATTGTGGATACCGTTTCCTGATTTTTTATGATCGGATCAGTCGGCAACGGTATTTTTTCGAAACGGTATCGGTTGTCAGGATTTTACTTTGGAATCGGTATCAAAATCGGCACGACGTTTTACAGACCGTTTTCATCTGTTACCGATTTTAGTCAGAATTTAGAATGAGAATTTCCAGAAATTAGTAAGCCGGCCAAGCTTGTGAGCTACTAGGCTGTGACCGTCCGTGTGAGGTGTGACTTCACTAACTTGTAAGGGAGTCCAATAGCTCATGAGGCCATGAGCCTATGACTGGATGAATTTGTGAGCTCGTGACTTAGCTTGTTGGCTCTTGGCTGTTGCCCACGCCGTTCTGTGAGGCAATGAGCCCATGACTGAAGGCTGCCTCTATCTGGGCGTCTTGGCTGAGTGCCCGTGCGGCCGCGCCGGCACAGCCACGGTGTGTCGGCGGCTAGGGTTCCGGCGGACGGTGACCTATAGGAGATCAAGCTTCACGGACGGTTCCCTCTCGTTTTATCGTGAACTTGTGATCTAGTTGTTATATTGTGAGCTTGTGACCTTGTGATCTGTGTGTTCAACTTGTTAAATTGTGAACTTGTGACTTGTGTGATCAACTTGTTATATTGTGAACTTGTGATATTGTGAGTTGTGAACTTGTGAGCTGTGAACTTATGGTCTTTGTGATATTTGTAAACTTTGTTGTATTGCGAAATTGTTATATTGAGATATTTTCGTATTGATATGATTACCGATTGTATTTTAGATTCTGATCGACGCCGATGTATTTTCTGTATCGAACTTTCGTTTTTAATATTTTTAAAATACCGATATCGTTTTCGTTTCCGGAGTTACCGTTTTCGATAAGAAAATGAAAACAATAATGGTTTTAGTGTTTTCTGACAATTTTTCACCTCTAGTAGCATCGGCGTGTCAGCAATGCGTATACGAAGGAAGGGCACCTCCCATCACCTTCATATTCAGAGGCCAACACAAATCTTCGCAATCAAAACAATAATATCCATTTTGAGATGAGGGAAAATAAAGCGCCTATAAGATAGACAAATAAGCTTGAGAGCTGTAGCAGCTCCGTGCACCAGGAAGCGATGGCCGGTGGCTGCTCCTATAGCCCGCGGCGAAGACGGAGGCCAGGCCACAAGGCTTTTGCTGGATGGCTTCGAGCACGGGCCGTTGGTAGAGATGGAGGAGTGTTTGATCACTCCACGGCGAGTCGGCGACGATGTTTTGCTTTGCCATCTGCCGTATCCATCCATCCGTCCGTCGCGTCGCCGCGCAGGCAGAGAAGTGAACACACACGGCACCTGCCCCGTAAAAACCACCCCGCGCCGCGCAACGCATCGGCACGAGGCTGCCTCCGGCTCCGCTCCGCTCCCCCTCCCACTCCCCCACCTAACCCCTCCCACCTACCTAACAAACCAGACGTCCAGACCAGACCAGAGCTGGCGGTGTGAGAAAAAAAAGCAGCCACCACGACCCGGGAAGGGAACACGGCCACACGGGGCGGGGGGGACCAAACCGCCGGGCCAATCCAATCCAATCCACGCGCCCGTCTCCATGGACGCCGCAGCTTTGCTCGACGCCTTCTCCGCCGCGCCGCGCCACCAGCTCCGCCCGGCAGCCTGGTGCAGATCCACGCGCTTCGCGTCCCAGGCGTGCCGCGCCACCGCCCCATTCGCCCGCGCCGACTGGCAGGCCGCCTGCGCCATCCTCGCCAGCAACAGCACGGGCGGCGCCGGCCACGATGCCAGCAGCAACAACAACGCGCAGCCAGCGCCGCGGGTCAACGGCCAGAAGCCCCCGCCAGCCCTGGAGGCGACGCCGACGCCGGACGAGCTGGATCTGGTGCCCGTGTCCAACCTCCCCCGCCCGCTCAGCATCAGCGACCTGTCCCCGGCGCCCATGCACGGGTCGCAGCTCCGCGTGGCGTACCAGGGCGTCCCGGGCGCCTACAGCGAGGCGGCCGCCGCCAAGGCCTACCCAGGCTGCGACGCCATCCCCTGCGACCAGTTCGAGGTGGCCTTTCAGGCCGTCGAGCTCTGGATCGCCGACCGCGCCGTGCTCCCCGTGGAGAACTCCCTCGGCGGCAGCATCCACCGCAACTACGACCTCCTCCTCCGGCACCGCCTCCACATCGTCGGGGAGGTCCAGCTCCCCGTCCACCACTGCCTCCTCGCGCTCCCCGGGGTGCGACGGGAGCTGCTCACCCGGGTCATCTCCCACCCGCAGGCGCTGGCGCAGTGCGAGCTGACGCTCAACGCCATGGGCCTCAACGTGGCCCGCGAGGCCTTCGACGACACCGCGGGCGCCGCCGAGCACATCGCCGCGGGGGGCCTCCGGGACACCGCCGCCATCGCGTCCGCGCGCGCCGCCGAGCTCTACGGCCTCCAGGTCCTCGCCGCCGGCATCCAGGACGACGCCGGCAACGTCACCCGCTTCGTCATGCTGGCGCGGGAGCCCATCATCCCGCGCACCGACCGGCCGTTCAAGACCAGCATCGTGTTCGCGCACGACACCGACGGCACCTCCGTCCTCTTCAAGGTGCTCTCCGCCTTCGCCTTCCGCGACATCTCCCTCACCAAGATCGAGAGCCGCCCGCACCGCCACCGCCCCATCCGCCTCGTCGACGACGCCAACGTCGGCACCGCCAAGCACTTCGAGTACATGTTCTACATCGACTTCCAGGCGTCCATGGCCGACGTCCGCGCGCAGAACGCGCTCGCGGAGATCCAGGAGTTCACCTCCTTCCTCAGGGTGCTCGGGAGCTACCCCATGGACATGACGCCGTGGGACGCCGCGCTCTCCTCTCGCGCCAGCCAGTACTAGTGATTGGGCGTAGAGCCAATTCATTGCTTTTTAATCAGTCAGTCATCACAAGAAACGTTGCTTTGGTTCTTTTTATACACTTCTCTCTCCTGCATGCTTTTTCTTTGCTTCGAATTCGGTGACCAAACTCGCAGAAGGGGCTCCTGTTTAATACGTATGGTAAGTACAGTGTATTCTTTCTTCTTTACAAACCTACTCTCTACCTTGCAGCAACAATCAAGTGAACCAATCCAAACCATCACTTCTATTTTTTTGCAACAAACAAGCATTGCTGCCTGAATCTGTATGAGCAGCACCCAAAAATGATCCATGGCCATGGAAGGAGCTTGGTGTTTCTGTTGTTGGTGCCTCTTGGGACTTGCCGCCTAGTTGGCGTTTACATTTTTTTGATTGCCTTGTCCTTCAATTACAAGCTATACTATCTAAACCCACGCACACCTACTCTGAGCTTAGAACTACAATCTATAACGAAAATAACTAAAATACAAACACGCAGCTGAGAGACACCGAAGGCGGCCTCCAATGATGGTAAGCACCTCCAATGATGATGAGCACGTTTCTCTGACTATTATAGTACATCTATCCATAAGACAACACTACAAAAAAATAGAAAAGCTTTAAGAGCTTGTTTGGTTAGTTCTTAGTAGAACTAGGTTGATTTAAATCTCAAACAATTCAATTTTTTTAAGTTTTTTTAATCCCATCTAATTTATGTATAATGGGAATAACCGAACACTGTTCCAGACAAAAAAAAAACCTGGGTGAGCCAGCGCTCGAATCCCAGCTGGCTGCGTTTACATTTGGGAGGAAGTCTGGGAGACAACGGCGGCGGGATTGGTACTTGCATGGCTTCTAGTCGGATTTGGTATCCTCGTTAAGCGGCGAAGTCGTTGATGAGACAAACCCAACGTTTATTTGGTCACACCAGATACGTGCATCAAACACCATCACAAAGCGGCGGCGGCTACCCTTTTGGTGGCTCGCATGTCGCCTCCGTAGGCCATCTCAAGTGGAACGGTGGATATGGACGTATAAAATTAAATAGTGTTTTATATCTTAGACTATATTATAAAGTAGATTTTAAAAATAGTTTTGTAATTTTAAAATAGAGACTATGATAAAATGCCATTCAAGATAGTAAAAGGAAGTAACAACCTTTTCAAAAAAAAATAGTCTAAAATAAAGTAACAACATTTTCACCTTCGTGAGTGACTAGCTAGCACGTCATGGAGCTCTATTCACCGTCACCGATAGATTGCTCAGTTTCCTTCTTCAAAGATTATTTGCCTATCCGCTTATAAATAGTTCACAGCCACTTATAAATAGTTATGGTCTGATGCCTATGTGAGATGAACATTATGACTACATTGTCTGGCGCTCTAGTTGCTTCTAGTCTGACACCTGATCTGACATCTTTGTTCACTGCCAGTTAGAGAATATGTTTCTAACCTTATGGTTCGATGTCTCCGTAAGTCGAACATTGTGGTCCAATGCCTTGTAATCCCTATTAGATTGCAGTGAACCTCAGGATCACCTTAAGTCTCTAGAATACCCATCTAAAAGATCTACACCTCAATGATGATTGTGATAAACCCTAATCTGACTGAGGGGTGCACATGGTATACCTTTTTGGCTGGTGTTGATGTTGGCAGTGTTCTCGAGGGCAGTGGCACTTGTTGATGTTGACGCTCCTCCCTTTGGAGCTCCTCCTCCAGTGGCTCCACCATCTCCTACAGTAGCTCCGACGTGGTTGTCATACTCGGTGTTAGTGAGATCAATGGGGGGCTCCTCGACCATTCCTCCCGCGAGGGATGGCGACACTGTGGAAGCCATTAGAAGTGGCAATTCTAGTCACTGGTGGGCTAAGGTGATCAGAACCTTTTGAATGTGGTAGCTAGGGTTTCGAGCGTAGGCGCGTTGGCGTTCGTGCTGGTCTATGCCTCCTTTTTATAATGTCACCGTGATCGGGGGCCACAATCATGGGTGTGGTCGTGCCCCCGATCAGGGCACTTACATGACCACATGAATAGGGAAATGTTCCCTAGCTTCTCTCCCTTTTTGTTACTAGAGAACATATACGTATCTTATATTCTCCCCTTTGTTCTCTAGGCTTCTTGTTCTTTAACTTCTCTAGGTTTCATCCATTGACAAGTTCACATACCATATGTTTCTTTCCTTGTACGACAACACCCTTTGATTGTTGAGAGCACCTAGAGAGGGGTGAATAGGTGATCCTGCAAAAATAACTTAAAACAACACAAGCTTGGTCTAATAATTAAGTTAGTGCAAACTAAAACCAAGTTTGGGTGAGAAGAAGAGTGAAAAGTTCCCTTCACTTGATTGCTCTTCCAAGATATGAATGATTCTAAGAGCAATATTACAAGTGAGTAGAGAAAACTTATGAAGAAGAAAAATCGCTATAATGTAAATGAGACAAGAGACATGGTGATTTGTATCATGTGGTTCGATCAAGCGTAATATGGTTGCCTACTCTACGTTGTGGTGTCCCAATGAACAAGGCCTTCACTCAACCCCTCTCAAGCGATCACAACGATCAACTTGAGTGTCGTAGTCTTCCCTTATCACTTATATCCCTTTGCGAGGAATCTTCACAACTTGGAGTCTCTCGCAGCCTTACAAATGATCAAAATCACAACTTAGAGTAAGGGAGGGAGATAGAATGCACCCACAAGATAAAATCACATCAACACAAGCTAGAAACACAAAGACAAGAGCGCAAGTACAATAATTCACAAGAATAACACAAAATTGGCACTCAGATCTCACTAAAATACTAGAGAATGTGGTCA
The DNA here is from genome assembly GCF_902167145.1 of Zea mays. Taxonomy (NCBI): domain Eukaryota; kingdom Viridiplantae; phylum Streptophyta; class Magnoliopsida; order Poales; family Poaceae; genus Zea; species Zea mays. Next base: position 170,345,810 of record NC_050097.1, on the reverse strand, counting down.
CGAAGTTTTGGAGTGTTGGTATGCTCTTGAGATGATTGGGTAGTTGTTGGAGGCGCCTAGGGGTCCCTTTATAGCCCCAAGGGGTCTAGGAGCTGTTGCATCCTCCAGATAGAAGCTGAAAAACTTCCCTATCTGCAGGCACACCGGACCGTTCGGTGAGCCACCGGACCGTCCACAGTAACGACTAGCATAAGATCTGATTGGCGCCTTTCCTTAGTTGGGTGACACTGGACCGCCCGGTGACGGTAGCTAGTCGTTGAGCACCGGGCGAAGTCCAAAGTAGCCATTGGAGAAGAGGTCTGGTGCACACTGGATAGGTACTACTCATGGTCTGGTGAATTTTATAATAAAATTCCCGAGACCAAGGACTTGGGTCGTACATGCGGTCCGACGCACCACCGGACGGTCCTGTCATCCGGTGAGTGCCAAACTTTCCCAATTTTGACTCTTTTGAGCCAAACTTCTCCAACTTCTTTTGTCTTTCTTTGTAGCTTCCTTACGACTTAAACAAACATAATTAGCACCTAATCCAGTTGACTAAGTGTAGGAAACATACCTTTTCTCCTTAGTTTCACCAGGGTTTTCAATATGGCTTGTTTCAAGTCCGAAATGCACTTTTCTTGCAGAAATGAGTTAGTTGCCAAAACAAAGTGCTAGAAACATAGAGTATGGTATGTGCAACTTATTCAAATACTTAAACCTCATGTTTATGTCGTTTTACCCAAAGTTGTGTTTTTGGCCCTCTAGATTAGCTCATTTGGAATTGATCTCTTCAACTTGCCTTTAAGTAAACTTATGCTCATACTCATATGAAGATAGTTAGTTCAAGATAGTGTGTTGAGCACTTAATCACCAAATCAGGCAGAAATGGCCCTATGACACAATTTCCTTTCAATCTCCCCCTTTTTGGTGATTTATGTCAACACATCTAAAGCGACTCAAATTTGACAAACTAAGACCAATATGAGTCAAAAGATGCAAATTGAAGTTCAAACTTAAACCAAGAAGATACAGATAGGATTTGACATATTTGGATCCTTTAGCCACCACCTGTTTTGAATTTTGCTATCAAAGCCATTTTCTAACTTCTAAGTTAAAAACTCTTGTTTTGCAAAAGAAAACAGTTTCAAAACACTTGTTTTGATCAAAATCCATAAAACTCCCCTTTTTATTTTAAGATAAATTTTTCCATATAAGAGAGCAGTTTTTGCAATAAGAAGGCACCTCTTTGCTATCATAGGGTTTTGATAAAAAAGACAAGTTTGAAGGCTCAAAACTTTTTAAAACTCCAAGTGGCGGTTGATCTAGTTGCTTTGGCCTTAAATTTCTCCCCTTTGGCATTAAGCACCAAAACGGAGAAACTAGTGGTCTAACCTCATTGCCTCACCAAAAATCAAATTAAAACCAAAGGCAATGAAGAACCAAGTGAATTTGAATAATGTACAATGATACCCATTTAAGTAGTGGAAGTGCCTTCCTTTGTCCAAATTCACCCTTTTCCTTCCAATCCTCCTTTGAGACTACATGAACTCACTCAAACAAAAACATTAGTCTCAAAGGGTCAAGTTGTAGCCTATCCTCCCCCCTCAACATATGCATTAATGCACAAGGACTTATGAGGTCCGATGATGACATTCTACAACATGAGCACCAAAATAAGCAATAATACACATTTAAAGCATAAAGAACATGATCAAAGGCATATAAACAATGTATGCTATAAATCAATCCAAGTTTCACGAATCTAAGACATTTATGTCACTATGCAACTCACAAAACCTTCTCTCATCTAAAGGCTTGGTGAAGATATCGACTAGCTGGTGATTGGTGTTAACATGGCATATATCGATATCCCCCTTTGTTGATGGTCTCTTAGGAAGTGATGTCAGATGTCTATGTTCTTAGTATGGCTATGTTCAACAGGATTATCCGCCAAGCGGATCGCACTCTCATTGTCACATAGGAGTGGGACTTTGCTCAAATGTAGCCAAAGTCCCTGAAGATTTGTCTCATCTAAAGCAATTGCGTACAACAATGGCCTGTGACAATACATTCGACCTCAGCGGTGAATAGGGCAACAAAATTATGTTTCTTTGAGCTCCATGACACTAGGGACCTCCCTAAAACTGACATATCCCTGATGTGCTCTTCCTATCTACCTTGCACTCGACATAATCGAAATCCGAGTACCCAATTAGGTCAAAGGTAGACCCCTTAGGATACCAGAGCCCAGAGTGAGGCGTGTGAACCAAATATCTCAAAATCGGCTCACGACCACAAGGTGACATTCCTTGGGGTTGTATTGAAATCTAGCACAGATGCATACAGAAACCATAATACCTGGTCTACTTGCACATAAATAAAGCAAGGAACATATCATAACCGGTATACCTTTTGATTTACGGACTTATCTCTCACGTCGAGGTTCAAGTGTCTGTTTGTTCCCATCTGTGTCTTGATGGCCTTTGCATCCTTCATCCCAAACTTCTTATTTGGTTAAAGGAAAAGCATTTGAAAAAGAGGGATAAATTTTCAAACTTGAGAAATGTTTGAGAAAATGAAATTCTTATCTTGTCGATAAAAAACAAGAAACACTTGAAAAGATTTTAAAACTTCACAAAATCAAACTTCATGCAGTGCAAATGTGGTCCAAAATGTTAAATGTTCAAAATACTCATATTCTCTAAGGACTGGTCTTAACTTAGTATCTTATGAACTCTTAAAAATATTACAAACTAGTTACAATTCTGAAGTATTATATTTTCTTTGGTTTGTGTTGGCATCAATCACCAAAAAGGGGGAGATTGAAAGGGAAATTGACCTTGAAGCCATTTCTATATTTGTTTTGGTGCTTGATGACCATCGCAACCATATGAACTAACTAGTTTGCTAAGCATATTATCACAAGTCCATAAGAAAATACATCAAAAGATCAACCTCAAAATTGAGAAGGAGTGGACCGTTCGGGCCCATATCATGAACCGCCTGAGACACCAAACTCAAATTTGGATAGGAACAATGTCAAATTGAAGAAATGAACTACAGATCGTCCGGCTATAATTTGCCAACTGTTTGTCCATTCAAACACTGATCAACACGAAGGCGATAAGTTCGGTAAAATGGTTTTTAGTGTCAAGCGTGGACCGACCATGACTTCATGCAGACTATCCACAGAGCACTTTATCTAACATCTGGTGACATATTTAATGCTCTTATAGTCGTTGCAAATAACCGTTGTAATCTATCCATTGATCTTGTAGGGGCAGACTGTCCGGTTAGGATACGCGGACTGTCCGCAAGTGCGCAGAATACAGTAATGGCTATTGGGTGGTTGAAGGCTATAAATACGCCCCAACCATCCCATTCAATGACACCCAAGTAATCCAATCACTCAATTCATTCCTATTCATTACAAGAGCAAGAGTGTTCACTCTAAGTTACACTCAAAGCAATCAATAGCCTCCAAGTGCCAAATTTGAGCGATCAACTAGTCATTAGTGCCTTGAGAGAGACATTGAAGAAGAGTGTGTCTTGAATTTCTTGTGCTCTTTTTTGCTTGGTGTTTTGACTTGAGTTTTCTTTCTAACTTCTAATCACATTCTCATTCTTGTAAAGGCTAGCGGGAGACTCTGAGTTTGTGGACATCCCCACAGAGACTTTGGTCTCTTGATTTGAGAAGGAACACTCAAATGATCTAGGTGGCCGGGTTGAGAGAGGGAAAGGGCTGAAAGAGACCCGTCCTTAGTGAACTCCTCAACAGAGAGGTAGGGTTCTTTTGGAGATTGAACTCCGGTAAATAAATAACTTGTGTCTCTTGTTTGTGTTTTGCTTGCAATTTATCTCTCGCTTCCCTCTTCTAAATTCTATTGCTTGCACTTGATTCCAAATCAATAGTGTTGCTCCCAAGAAATTCGGCAATCATTTTTAGCAACACTTGCATGAACTCCTCTCCCTCACTCCGACCGACTTACTTCTCATTCTAACACATAAATTTTAGGTTTCACCTACTCACCCCCCCTCAAGACGACTTTCACACACGATCATAGTCCATAGGCCGCACCAAAGGCGCCGTCGCCATAGGGCTGGCTCCAGCAGCCACTGAAGCCCTAGGGACACATGAACCATGATGGAGCGATTGATGGTCGTCGAACACGGGACACCTGACTAGAACATCAAGTCATTGGATATGGCCATCGACTCAATGGTCGCGCCGTCATGCCACAACATACCAGCAGCACCATAGGAGCGAGATGGGAGGGATGGTCATAGGGTGCGGGGCATCAAATCTGACCACTAGGCTATCGAATCTGTCAGCAGCCCCAAGGCCGAGTCGTCGTGCCACAGCCTGGAGGAAGGGACAATGGCCATAGGTCGCGCGACAAGGCAGTGTCGTTGCCGGTTGTGAGACGAGCCCCCGCCCTCGTCGTAGGCCATGGGTCGAGCAACCTCCTCCGCAAGCCCCGCGTCGAGCCACCGTTGTCCAGATATGCGCGCACGGGCAAGAATTTTTATGTCATACTATAATTTTTATTTTATATCAAAAATGTGCTAAGGAGAGACTCTCCTACTCGACAATAATGGTGTAATTTTTCCGGTCGATAAGAGTGACATGTTGCCATTCTTATCGATGTGAACAAACAAATGAAAATTATTTTCATGGGACGCCGTACAGATGATTACTGCACGAATTAGAGAGTGAAAGGGAAATAGGCTTTAAACCTTTTTCCTAAATGATTTTGGTGGTTGAATGTCCAACACAAACAATTGGACTAATTAGTTTGCTCTAGATTACATGTTCTACAGGTGCCAAAGATTCAACTCAAAACCAATAAAAAGAACAAGACAAGGTTCAAAAGAAAGGAGCAAAGAGAAACCGAAGTGCTCCCTGGTATGGCGCACCGGACTGTCCGGTGTGCCACCGGACAGTGTCCGGTGCACCACCGGACCGTGTCCGGTGCACCAGGGAGGATTACCTTCAAACTCTTCTCCTTCGGGTTTCTCAGGCGCAGCCCACTATAATTCACCGGACTGTCCGGTGCACCACCGGACAGTGTCCGGTGCTCCAGAGTGAAGCGGCTCTGAACTGGCCAGCTTCGGGAAAGTGGGAGGTCGCTCCGCTAAAATTCACCGGACTGTCCGGTGTGTCAGCGAAGCAACGGTCATCTGCGCGCAACGGTCGACTCTGCAAAGTGTACAGTTGAATTCAGAGTGTCAGAGCAGAAGTCAGAGGGGCACCGGACTGTCCGGTGCTGCACCGGACTGTCCGGTGCCACATGAGGACAAAGCCTCCAACGGTCGACCAGCTCCAATCTCAACGGATAGGATGACGTGGCTGGCGCACCGGACTGTCCGGTGCGCCCATCGCCAGCAGCTTCTCCAACGGCTACAAAATTGGATGGTGGCTATAAATACCACCCCAACCGGCCACTTCAAAGTGTGGGAGTCCAAGCAACATTCCAAGTCATCTAGTTGACATACTCAAGCCCTCCCAACCACATATATTCATTGATACATCCTATACACAAGATCTAGCCCACTACAACCAATACAAGTGCCACAAAAGAGAGAGCAAGCAATTGAGAGCTACTCAATTGAGTTTAGCCCTAGTGCCTTGTGACATCCATTGAGAGATAGTGTGAGCTTCATCTTTGTGTTCATTTGCGCGTGGAGTTTTGACTCCCATTCGAACTTCCTCCAAAGTGTTGGAGGCTTGTAAAAGCTAGCAAGAGACACCAAAGAGTGTGGTGGTCCTTGTGGGATCGAGAGTGATCCTTGAGAAGAAGAAGAGCTCACCGATCCTTGTGTGATCGGTGGAGAGAGGGAAAGGGTTGAAAAAGACCCGTCCTTGAGTGGACTCCTCAACGGGGACTAGGCCTTCGAGGGCCGAACCTCGGTAAAACAAATCACCCGTGTCATTTGTGTTTATTGCTTGTGATTTGTTTGTTTTTCCTTCTCTAAGTTTTCTTGCGCTATTCTTTGTCAATATCATTTGGTGTTGCTTCAAGTTAAATTCTCATTTAGCGAAGCAACACTTCGCAAGGAAGAAACTTGACTTATTGCTCTTCTCATCTAAGCCTTCTTGCTTTACTATCCATATATCTAGTAGTTGTATTGATTATCAATTTCGCATTATTTCAAAGCAACATTCTTTACAAGCAAAGGACTTAGCTTTTATACTCCGATAATTGTTTATCTTGTTCTAACCACTAATCAAGGGATCTAGTTGGGGGATAAAGTTTTAATTTTCAGGTTTCGCCTATCCACCCCCCCTCTAGGCGACTTTCAATTGGTATCAGAGGTAGGCACTTCATCTTGAGTCTAACAACTCGAAGTGATGGCTCGTAGAAGATCCCAAAAGAACAAGAAGTCCAAGGAGAACAAGGAGGTAACTCTTGAGATATTACTTTCCGATTGTTCTAATTATGTTTCTTGGTCCACTAGAGTGATAAATGCTTTTAGAACCATAGATCCACAATTAGAACAAATTTTAGACAAGAGTATTATTCCTCTTAACTATGCTAGGGAAAATGCCTCCGAAGAAGATTTAAGATGTATACGCTTAAATTATCTAGCTTATGACATCTTAAGTAAATCCCTTAGCAAAGAAGATTACCATGCCTTCATAATAAAATATGACAAACCCATTTGTGATGTGCATGATATTTGGACTAGAATTAAAAGCAAATTTAATAAGTCTAAACATGATAGTTCATTTTGTGCTTCTACTTCCTTTGGTCCTTGTGATACTAACCCTTGCAAGGAAGAAGAAGAAAATGGACGATGGAGACCAAACGATGAATCCACCTCTCCAAAAGGTTTGTCTTCTCATTTCGATTCCCACATGTGTTGTGTGGCTAATGAAAATGATAACGGAAGCACAAATGAGGATGAGGAGGAAGAAAGAAGCCTTGTGCATCTCTACGCTCGCCTAAGCCAAGAAGATAAGGCGGTCGTGCTCAAACTTCTAGAAAGAGCGAGAGAACAAAGCGAAGCTCGTCAAAGGCTAGAAGATATTCTCTCCATGAAAATGCTACACTTTGACGAGTTGACTAAAGAACATGAGGAGCTAAAGTGCTCTCATGTTGATTTGGTCCAAAGGTATGAGACTGTTTCAATTGAGCAAGATAACGCTTTACATTGTATCGCTCAATTAGTGAATAGAAATACCTTGCTTAAGGACCAATTAGAAAAGCTAAAAATTGAAAATCTAGCTTTTCTAGAAAAACATGATATGCTTCTATGTTCTTATGAAAATCTTATGGATGATCATATCATGTTAGACATTACTCATGAGGTAGTGATAGAAAATTTAAAATTCCAACAACCTCACTCATGCACATGTACTCAAATTAAAACTATATTACCATGTGCTAATGCTTGTTGTCCGTCGACAAGCAACTTTTCCTTTGAGCTAGGTTTTGCAGGAACAAAAGATGATATATATCAAAAGCTCAAGGAAGAAAATGAGAGGCTAAATATGAGCTTGACACAACTTAAAGGGAAGTGCATTGCTCAACCTTCTCAAGATAACCGTGATCACATGGTGAAGAAGCTTGAGACGGGAACAACCGAAGCATGCACTAACTCCCTTGAAGAAAATGTCAAGGACTTGACGATTGCCAAGAAGAGGAAGCAAAAGAAGAAAATCAATACCTCTTCCAAAAGCCTCAACCGTGCCTCCTTACAAGGTAACATCCAAGGTAATAATCAAGCCACACTTCACACTAAGAAAAATAAGAAGTGTAGTGAATGCTTTGAAGAGGGACACTTGATTAGGTCATGTCCCTACATTAAAAAAGGCTTGCTTATTAACAAGGATGATAGACTTTGTTTTAAATGCTCAAAGAAGGGACACTTAATCAAATCTTGTCCCCATGTGAAACAAAGAGGCATAGGGTTAGAAAAGAAAGTTTTTACTAACCATGTAGCAAGCAACAAACAAGGAAAGAAGGAATTTTCAAGACTTCAAAAACGCCTATGCTACACATGCCGGAAAAAGGGACATCAATGCAAGGATTGTCCCATTGGTAACAACCCCACTCCTAACTTGTCAATTGATTTTCATGTAACTAGGCAACCCAAAATTGCAACTTGTGCTAGAAAGGTAATGAGTTTACCTAGTGCTAACACAAAGGACTTTTGGGTTCCTAGATCTTTGTCAACTAACCTTAACGGACCCATCAAGCGATGGGTACCAAAATGTGCTTGACAAGCTTTGTAGGAGAAGGAGATGGTATGAAGCCTTGGGGTGCTTAAGAGAGTCAATTCAATTTTTGTTGACTCAAGCTACCGATATCCAAGATTGACCCAAGGTTATTTTAAATTGTTATACCTTAAACTCATATCATCTCGAGGGAAGTTGTTGATGTTGTAGGAAATAAAGAATTATCCTATGCCGAAAAGTCAAAGCCTACAATATGGAGGAATGCCAAAGGATGGTAACATCTATGCTTTTAAGTGCAAGTGTCTTAACTTATCATTTCTCATGTGTCTTGTGTAGTCACATAGAAAAAGAAAGCACTTAAGATATTTTTAAATTTATGTCACCATTCTTTGAAGAAATTCCTCCCATATGGTAGATTGCATATTCTTCATTTCTATATTATGACAATCTACATGCTTTAAAATTGTTGCTATTTCCCATGGCAAGGTTTACACTAATTATTCTATTATTGCCTTGTTCTAGATATAGAGAGATATTTCATATTCTTAAAAGAATAAAGTGTCATGTAAGGAATTCAAATACTTAGGACACTTATAAAAGGAAAATTCTCTCTATAGCTAGAAAAGTGAGACTAATGTTTTTATCTAAGTAATTTAAGTAGTCTCACTTATAGGAATAAATTTCTATTTGGGGATGCGTAATTTATCGTGTCAAGAAAAATCAATCCAATAATTTATGTTTTATTGCTTAAATTGGATATGATTCTTCTTCATTTATCGCTCTCCATGTTATGGATTAGATTTATTCCCATAGTATCAAGAATTTAACCATGCTTGTTTTATGAGTTAAAACTTAGCATACTTATTGGAATAATCTAGTTCATATTATAAAGTTTCCATGCTTTAGTAATCCACTTTTCATTCCTTATCAAAATGATTACAAAAAGGGAAACTAGTGCTTGTGCTGCTTTTAACATTTCTCTTGAGTCTACTTATGAAAATCTACAAGAGAGTAAGTGCAAGGTTAAAGCCACAAGCCTCAAAGGGTACTCTTCACCAAAAAGGAAGAAAGGTAAAAGCAAAGGTATGGGAACTCATCTCTTTAATATAGTTCTCTTCAATGGTTATTCTCTCTAAATTATCATTCTTGAAGAATAGATTCTTTGGAGGACTAAATTTGTCTTGATGTGCATTCAATCACATTCTCATAAATGCACTTATCCATTAGAATCTATTTCATACCTTTGCTATAAATGTTCTCATATTGACTTGCTTTTAAGTAATAATTAATAAAATTCAATATGAAGAAGCAAAATCCTATGTTTGATCAAATAGTTAAATAGTGCATATTCCTTTTTAGTAATAAGCTCAAATGTTAAGGATTTTACTTCATGTCTGTGTTACTTGTGGATGATGAATCATGTATGTTAATTATCTAAAGTAATCATCTTTCACCATATACTCCCTTGCGCTATTAACATCTCTCTTGAGTATTTTCAATGAGCTTGGAAAGAAAAAGAGACAACTACAAAGGGAGGACACTCAAATGAAAAAGGAAGAACATCAAGGACAATAACACCTACTTGGACAATAAGGTCTTCACAACAATCGATGGTGTGGTTGTAAGCATTCCAAATCCTTTTCATTATGGAATTACTAGGCTTAAGTTGATCATTGCTAATTTTATAAGCCTCGATCAAGGTGTGTAATGGGTCTCCCTTTGTGTCTTTAAAGGTGAATGCATCAAAATCAATTCTTTCAATTTCTTGATGCATATCTTTAGGGGGAGTTCATTCTTATATTTTGATTATGTTGAGACTATTGCTTTATCTTAGTAATTTCATATAGTCTCTTGCATGAGAATAGTGTTTCTCATGAAGTATGCTACTACACATCAATCCATCTTGTTAAAATAATGTTGCTTTTATCAAGGATTGTTGCTCTCATTACTAAAGTAGCATGCTTATTGGATTCTCCTATTTTAAGCTTAATTCCTATTCCAATATGTTACTCTCTTGATCGCATCCATTGTTTGTTTGATCATAGAATAACATCAAATGACACTTAGTGCCTCATATTCTTTCCAATCGATACCTCTCTTGATATGCACTAAGTTAAAAGGAGAATTCATGATTCATGTATACAATTTGTGATCCACTTAATATATGTTAACCATGACTTAGAAAAGGATCACTAGTTGTAAGAACTCTCTTGTGCAAAATATTTTCACACATTGTCATTGAGCATAGGTCTTAAGCAAACAAGACTAAGGACAAAAGCAAAATGAAGAGAGCGTCTACAAGTAAAGGTACAAAACGGGTAAAACCTATTCCTATCATTTACATATAATCTTCCTCTTATATACACTCTTTGCATATCTTGTATAAAAGGAAGAGAAAGCATGTCCTTTGCATTTATCCCTGCTTCATACCTAGTTTAACCTCTTAAAATTTCACTCATGCATTATTGCATCTTTGCTAAAACTAGATGAAGTGGTTCTATTGTCAAAGAGCTTAAAGCTTAACCTTGTAACGAGGATAAGCTACCTTGTTTCAAAGGTGGATGGTCCTTAAGTCTCTTTGAAATCTTTAAAGGAAAATGCTTAAAATGTTTGCAACATGCTTTCATAAGTGCATAAACTGTCTTGAGCATCACACATATACTATGACACAATGCACTTCACTTTCTCTATGATATAGACTTGTTCTCATTAACCTAATTAATGTGCTCTTGGCATTTAAGGCCAAAATATGTTTTCCTCTCAAGGCACATATTTAGGGGGAGAAATCTATATTATATAGAACTATGATCATGCTTAATTGACATATCTCTTGATCATATCTCTTTCATTTTGGTACAAATGCATATATCCTATTATTCCCGTACCATGACTACGAATAATATGTTTCCAAGTATATTACTATGCTAAGTCGTAGATTGAAAGGGAAATGGAGTCTTCGGCGAAGACAAGGTTTCCACTCAACTCTATTGGTATTATCTACCCTTCGCCATCACTCCATACTATCTCTCCACATTGGTATAATCTTTCACTCATATATTATTTACCAAAGGGGGAGACAACTTATAGAATGGGCTCTGATGACTCCGTTTTTGGCGATTCATGCCAAAGGGGGAGAGAGTATTAGCCCAAAGCAAAAGGACCGCACCACCACCCTAATTTTAAAATGAGTTCAATTGAAAATTTCAAAATTGGTATCTTATTGTGTTCAAAAGGGGAAGAAAGTAGTATTTCAAAAATCAATATCTTAAAACCCTCTTGAACTCTAAGAGGAGGATTTAATCTAGGGGGAGTTTTGTTTAGTCAAAGGTAAAGCATTTGAAACAGGGGGAGAAATTTCCAAATCTTATGATTCATTTACCTTTGACTATTTACAAAAGACTTTGAAAAAGAATTTCCAAAACATTTGCAAAAACAAAACTTGAGGTGCAAGCATGGTCCAAAATGTTAAAAACAAAGAAAAGCATCCATGCATATTTTATGAAATGAATATTGGTTTAATTCCAAGCAATCTTTGCACCTATCCTATGCAAACTAGTTCAATTATTCTCTTATATATTTGCTTTGGTTTGTGTTGGCATCAATCACCAAAAAGGGGGAGATTGAAAGGGAAATAGGCTTTAAACCTTTTCCTAAATGATTTTGGTGGTTGAATGTCCAACACAAACAATTGGACTAATTAGTTTGCTCTAGATTACATGTTCTACAGGTGCCAAAGATTCAACTCAAAACCAATAAAAAGAACAAGACAAGGTTCAAAAGAAAGGAGCAAAGAGAAACCGAAGTGCTCCCTGGTATGGCGCACCGGACTGTCCGGTGTGCCACCGGACAGTGTCCGGTGCACCACCGGACCGTGTCCGGTGCACCAGGGAGGATTACCTTCAAACTCTTCTCCTTCGGGTTTCTCAGGCGCAGCCCACTATAATTCACCGGACTGTCCGGTGCTCCAGAGTGAAGCGGCTCTGAACTGGCCAGCTTCGGGAAAGTGGGAGGTCGCTCCGCTAAAATTCACCGGACTGTCCGGTGTACACCGGACTGTCCGGTGTGTCAGCGAAGCAACGGTCATCTGCGCGCAACGGTCGACTCTGCAAAGTGTACAGTTGAATTCAGAGTGTCAGAGCAGAAGTCAGAGGGGCACCGGACTGACCGGTGCTGCACCGGACTGTCCGGTGCCACATGAGGACAAAGCCTCCAACGGTCAACCAGCTCCAATCTCAACGGATAGGATGACGTGGCTGGCGCACCGGACATGTCCGGTGTGCACCGGACTATCCGGTGCGCCCATCGCCAGCAGCTTCTCCAACGGCTACAAAATTGGATGGTGGCTATAAATACCACCCCAACCGGCCACTTCAAAGTGTGGGAGTCCAAGCAACATTCCAAGTCATCTAGTTGACATACTCAAGCCCTCCCAACCACATATATTCATTGATACATCCTATACACAAGATCTAGCCCACTACAACCAATACAAGTGCCACAAAAGAGAGAGCAAGCAATTGAGAGCTACTCAATTGAGTTTAGCCCTAGTGCCTTGTGACATCCATTGAGAGATAGTGTGAGCTTCATCTTTGTGTTCATTTGCGCGTGGAGTTTTGACTCCCATTCGAACTTCCTCCAAAGTGTTGGAGGCTTGTAAAAGCTAGCAAGAGACACCAAAGAGTGTGGTGGTCCTTGTGGGATCGAGAGTGATCCTTGAGAAGAAGAAGAGCTCACCGATCCTTGTGTGATCGGTGGAGAGAGGGAAAGGGTTGAAAAAGACCCGTCCTTGAGTGGACTCCTCAACGGGGACTAGGCCTTCGAGGGCCGAACCTCGGTAAAACAAATCACCCGTGTCATTTGTGTTTATTGCTTGTGATTTGTTTGTTTTTCCTTCTCTAAGTTTTCTTGCGCTATTCTTTGTCAATATCATTTGGTGTTGCTTCAAGTTAAATTCTCATTTAGCGAAGCAACACTTCGCAAGGAAGAAACTTGACTTATTGCTCTTCTCATCTAAGCCTTCTTGCTTTACTATCCATATATCTAGTAGTTGTATTGATTATCAATTTCGCATTATTTCAAAGCAACATTCTTTACAAGCAAAGGACTTAGCTTTTATACTCCGATAATTGTTTATCTTGTTCTAACCACTAATCAAGGGATCTAGTTGGGGGATAAAGTTTTAATTTTCAGGTTTCACCTATCCACCCCCCCTCTAGGCGACTTTCAGAGAGCTTTGGACCTCGAGAAACCACTAAGCAAGTCTGAAGACTTATTTATGTAAACTAATAGTTTAGATATTAAACAAAGTTTGAAGAATATTCCATTATAGTTTCTCTCATCTCTACTGTGAGAATATAGCAACAACAATCATGTCATCTTGTATATACATTGATGAATCAAGTTGAGATCTTACAAATTAGAAACCTAATATTTAAAATCTGAACAGTATTAAACCCTTGTGGTGGTACAAATAGAAAAAGTCAGAGGTTCCGGCAACAACATCTATGGAGCCGTCATAACAAACAGTGTTGTGTTTAAGACGAAGAGCTGTTTTCCGGTGAATAATAAAAGGCGATATGAAGGAACTGCGAGTCTAATTTGGGACGACTCCTCAAATGTGTTAGGATTTATGGGTTAGGCCCAATTGAAAAATTCAATTAAATTCCAGGAAAATCTCAAAAGCCCATATATGTGTATGGCTAGGGAATGGTAGAACCAATAGTACCATATTGCTAGTCCAAGTGGAGTGGAACTAGTTTAAATATGGAGGCCACACTCACTCACCAAGTCATGGATGAGAGGAGAGAGTGTGGAGAGCCACACGCGCGCTCGCTCGCTCACCTGGGCAGGGCGCATGACATGCGCGTGAATGGTCCGTTAAAATCCGGCCTCCCGCCTTGCGGGGGCGCGGCTTCCTTTTACCGTTTTAATTTTTTGTTGCTTGGCTGTTAAGTTCAGAATCATCCCAGTTTTCGCTTTCGTCTCTATTCACAGTTGCGCCGCCTTCAGTTCTCTTCACCCCGACCGCCGACGTGCATCTGCGATCGGGAGAGCAGGTCTCTGGAACCCTTTGCCTTCGAGATCCTGCACTGAGAGAGGGTGAATAAGGTTTTTGGGAAGCGTCTTCACATGACTGCTCGTGATTTTCTGACGTCGTCGACCCTGCTGATTCCGGTCCGCGCCATCTATCAGTATGTCTGATCAGTACGCATCATCTGATTTGACTTTTTACTTCAGTTCTTCTGATTTGGTCATGATTTATATTCGGAATTTAATCTAGAAATTATCTAATTGTTCAACAATCCAAAAACCATATTGTAGACAATTTCCTAGTTTTTCTATGGCTGCTTTTGCCGACGCGCTGAAGCCAGAAAAGTTCAATGGTATGCACTTTAAGAGGTGGCAAGTCAAGGCCACACTCTGGCTTACTGCTATGAATGTGTTCCATGTTAGTAAAGGCAAACCTGAGGGCGCACTGACTCCTGAACAGGAGAAAGAGTACGACCATGCCAATACTATCTTTACGAGAGCAGTTCTTAACGCTCTTGTTGACCGTCTGGTTGATACGAATATTCAGCACACAGACGAGAAAGAGTTGTGGGATGCACTTACTACTAAGTATGGTGCATCTGATGCTGGTAGTGACCTGTATATCATGGAGAGCTTTCAAGATTATAAGATGGCTGATAATCGCTCTATTGTAGAGCAAGCTCATGAAATACAGTGTATAGTCAAGGAGCTCGACCACCTTAAGATAGTCCTTCCTGACCGATTTGTGGCTAGATACATTATTGTAAAGTTGCCTTCTACATGGAGGAACTTCGCCACATCTCTGAAACATAAAAGACATGAGATATCAGTTGAAAATCTGATAGCGTCTCTGGATGTTGAGGAGAAAGCTCGGGCTAAGGACACGGGATCTAAAGAAGGCGAGGGCCACTCCAGCGCCAACATGGTTCAAAGGAACCACAACAAGGGCAAAGGAAAGACAAAATCTAACAAGCCCAACAAAACTACCAGCTTCAAGAAGAAGAAGAAGAACAAGGCTGAACTGACATGTTTCGCATGTGGCAAGACAGGTTAATTTGCAAAGGATTGTCCTGATCGAGCGGATCGCCGTGGCAAAAAGGGCAATGTCAACACAATGATCGCTAGCAATGAGGAAGACAAAGGGTATGGTAATTTACCTTTCATCTTCTTAGTATTTCAATCACCTAGTTGGTAGCTTGATATTGGTGCTAATGTTCATGTGTGTTCTGACATTAATTTGTTCTCTTCTTATCAGGGTGCCCGGGATTCTTCCGTCCTAATGGGGAATGGATCACATGCTTCTGTTCATGGCACTGACACGGTGGATCTGAAGTTTACTTCGGGAAAGATCGTGCAGCTGAAGAACGTGCAGCATGTCCCTTCTATACACAAGAATCTTGTTAGCGGAACCCTTCTATGTAGAGATGGGTTCAAGGTAGTTTTGGAGTCCAATAAATTAGTTGTGTCTAAGTCTGGACAATTTATTGGTAAAGGCTATGATTGAGGAGGCTTGTTCCGCTTTTCTCTGTTAGATTTCAATAATAAGTATGTGAACCATATTTGCGCTAATGTTGATGATCTTGCGAGTATTTGGCATTCTCATTTGTGTCATATTAATTTTGGCTCTATGTCTCGGCTTTCAACCATGAGTTTAATTCTGAATATCACCATAGTCAAAGGTTCTAAGTGCCATAGTTGTGTGCAGTTGAAGCAACCTCGAAAGCCTCACAAGGCTGCTAAGGAGAGACACCTGGCACCTCTAGAACTCATACATTCTGATCTTTGTGAGATGAATGGTGTGTTGACAAAAGGTGGCAAGAGATACTTCATGACATTGATTGATGATGCGTCTAGATTTTGCTATGTATACTTGCTAAAAACTAAAGATGAGGCTTTAGACTACTTTAAAATCTATAAGGCTGAAGTTGAAAACCAACTAGAGAGAAAGATCAAACGTCTTAGATCAGATCATGGTGGCGAATTCTTTCCCAAAGTCTTTGATGATTTCTGTGCAGAACATGGCATTATTCATGAGAGGACACCTCCCTATTCACCCGAATCAAACGGGATTGCTGAAAGGAAAAACCGTACGTTGACTGATCTGGTGAATGGCATGTTAGACACTTGTGGTTTATCTAAGGCATGGTGGGGGAGGCAGTCCTGACTTCATGTCATGTTCTGAATAGAATTCCTATGGGCAAAGAAGAGAAAACTCCTTATGAGAAGTGGGTTGGGAGAAAACCATCGCTTTCATACTTGCGCACTTGGGGGTGCATGGCGAAAGTCAATGTACCAATTAATAAAAAGCGCAAGCTTGGTCCAAGGACAGTGGATTGTGTCTTTCTTGGATATGCTTCGTGTAGCATAGCATATAGATTTTTAGTAGTTAAATCTGAAGTTCCTGATGTGTATGTTGATACTATTATAGAATCACGTGTTGTTACTTTCTTTGAAAACATATTTCCAATGAAAGACATTCATAGCAATTCTAGATACTCTTCTGAGATAACTCCTGAACATAGTACACCTATTGAGAGTTCTGAACAGCCACATGAAATTGTCCTAGATGAGGATGACAATGATGTTCCTAAAAGGAGCAAGAGACAAAGGTTGAAAAATCCTTTGGTGATGGTTTCATTGTGTACCTTGTGGACGATACTCCTACTACCATTGCAGAAGCATTTGCATCTCCAGATACAGATGATTGGAAAGAAGCAGTTCATAATGAGATGGACTCCATTCTTTCAAATGGTATGTGGGAAGTCACTGATCGACCCTATGGATGTAAACATGTGGGTTGTAAGTGGGTGTTTAAAAAGAAGCTCAAGCCTGATGGTACAATTGAGAAGTACAAGGCTAGGCTTGTGGCTAAAGGCTATACTCAGAAAGAAGGAGAAGACTTCTTTGATACTTACTCACCTGTTGCTAGAATGACTACTATTCGAGTACTACTTTCCTTGGCTGCCTCGTATGGGGTCCTTGTTCATCAGATGGATGTAAAGACAACTTTTCTTAATGGAGAGCTAGACGAGGAAATCTATATGGAACAGCCTGATGGATTTATAGTAAAGGGTCAAGAAAGCAAGGTGTGCAAGTTATTGAAATCTCTGTATGGTCTGAAGCAAGCACCAAAGCAGTGGCATGAGAAGTTTTACACGACTCTAACGTCTACAGGCTTTGCCATTAATGAGGCAGACAGGTGTGTATATTATCGCTGTGGTGGGGGCAAAGGGGTTATATTGTGCTTATATGTTGATGATATATTGATATTTGGCACACATATTGATGTGATCAATGAGGTCAAGTCTTTTCTATCAAAGAGTTTTGATATGAAAGATCTGGGAGAAGCTGATGTGATTCTAAACATCAAGCTGATTAAGGTAGATGGTGGGATTACTCTCTCGCAATCTCACTATGTTGAAAAGGTTTTGAAGCGATTTGGCTTCTCTGATTGCAAACCTTCTCCAACACCTTATGATCCCAGTGTGACACTCGAAAGAACAAGAGAATTGGTTTAGACCAATTGAGATACTCTCAGATCGTCGGTTCACTCATGTATCTTGCTGGTGCAACAAGGCCCGATATTTCTTTTGCTGTGAGCAAATTGAGTAGGTTCATGTCAAACCCCAAGACTGATCATTGGCATGCACTTGAGCGGGTTATGCGTTACTTGCAAGGTACAATGAGTTATGGAATTCACTATTCTGGTCAGCATACAGTACTTGAAGGATATAGTGATTCGAACTGGATATCTGATGTAGACGAGCTTTATGCCACCAGTGGTTATGTCTTTACTATTGGTGGAGGTGCGGTATCATGGAGGTCATGCAAGCAGACCATCTTGACGAGGTCAACCATGGAAGCCGAGCTAGCTACACTTGACACAACAACCGTTGAGGAAGAATGGTTGCGTGAACTCTTGATGGACTTGCCGGTGGTTGAGAAACCTGTTGGGGACTTGTTCTCAAATGCTAAGAGTTAAGAACAAGGCAACATAAAAAATGTTAAATACTAAAGTCCTTCGTCCTTCAAGACATTATGTCCCTTCGGATATAATGAATTCCGGACGAAGGTTGTAAAGGAAAAACCTTCGTAAGTTCAATAAATGATAACGAAGAATTCATATATGAAATACGAAAAAATAATATAAACATTATTATCAACTTATTTTTATTTGCATTACCATATCGAGAATAACAAATTATAAGTGTACCTTCGGTTTGACGGAAAGTAAGGGTACAGGCGTGATGCAAAAAGCGAATGCCAAGTCAGCGTGAAGTACTGTTCATCTATTTATAGGCAAGGGACACAGCCCATGTACAATTACATACATGCCCTTTACATTTGCTAATAACTCTATAGTAATTCTTCGAGGTCTAATTTGCCTTTTCATCTTTAAGTCGGTTCCCCTTTTCTGCTATCATGCCGAAGCTTTTCTGCGCACAGCTTCGTGATCATCTTGACCTTCGTCATAATCATCTTTCGTCTCGTTCAGGCTTCGTCCTGACTGTGCTCCTGTATACTCATGATCCGATTCCGAAGATACCTGCTCACATATTTCACTTGGAAAACATTGTCAAATCATGTTTTTGAGGACCTTCGGAAGCCGAAGGCCCCCAATAGTAGCCCCTCGCAATATTAATTTGCTAGAATGATAAATTCATATTGCGACATGGACGAAGGCCTTAAGCCGAAGGTCCGAAAAAACACCTTCCCTTTGCTAGAATAGCAACAGTCATTGACAAGCGGGACCCTCCGGTTTTCAACGCACTAGGTGTATAAATAAGAGCTCACCACGAGTTTATTTGGCACGCTTTCTTGCCATCTGCTCTTGCTCACTCGACTTTTAGCCCTTGCGCAACAACACTTGCTTGGCTTTTTAAATTTTTAAGCTTCGGTTTCGAAAGCACTTTCTCAGCATTTTCGAACATGTCTGAAGATAAGAAAGTTGTTGCTGAATCGAAGCTAAGCCTTTATGAGGAGATGCATCTTGGCTTTCTTCAATCAATAGCAAAGACAAATACAGAGAAGATTACTAGGGAGATTTTAGAGGGTTTATCTGAAGATACTGGTGACAGTGACAGCTATGATGTGGATAGTGGTGGTGAAGATTCCGAAGATCGACCTTGGCGACCAAGCCATGCAGTTTTTGGGAAATCAAGTATTAAACAAAGCCATCTTGTCAATATGAGGGGTAGATATTTTCGGGACTTGTCTATTGTGAGGGCTGACGAAGGAGAGAAAACTTGTCCGACTTCCGAGGAGAATGAAGTCGTGATATTTTGAAGCTTCTTAAAGGCTGGACTGCGGTTTCCTTTGAGCAGTTTTGTTGTGGAAGTACTGAAGATATTTGAAATCTGCCTTCATCAAATTACTCCCGAAGCAATCATAAGGATGGGCATCTTCGTCTGGGCCGTGAGGAGCCAAGGTTTAGAACCAAATGCAAAAAGTTTCTGCAACATACATGAGCTATTGTATGAGACAAAACCCTAGGGTAAAGAGCAGTATCACAACAATTTTGGCTGCTACAGCTTCGGTGCTCGATCTGGGTCAAGCTGTCCCGTGCCAACCTTTCGAAAGAGATGGCCCGACGACTGGATGACGGAATGGTTTTATGCGAAGAATGATTTTAAAACACGGGAAGATATTAAAGATATTATTATGCGCCCTATCTGGCAACGCTTCGGCCTCCGAAGGCCGAAGGTGGAAATGGATGAAGCAACCGAAGAATGCCAGAGAGCCTTCGACGTGGTTTGTTCTTTTATTGGGACAAGGGATTTGATCCAAGAACACATTGCCTTCAGAGTATGGCCACTTGCAGAAAAGTGGGAAATGCCGAAGGAAACCGTTAGGGAACCTGACAAAGGTGGACTAGTTAGGCTAAAATACACATTCAAATACGAAGATAAGTTCGTCGAGCGAGATGATGACTGGCTAAAAAGTATTGAGGCCATAAGTGATGAACTTCTTGGATCATACTCGAAGGCCGAAGACACTGCACTATCAGCGGCCTTCGGAGGCCGAAAGAAGAAAAGACTCAACCGAGTATTTGATGCAATTGGGTTTGTCTACCCCGACTACCGTTATCCAACACGGGGTCAAAAAAGAAAGAATACATCTTCTGCGAAGGAAATTGCTTCAGCCGCTCCTAGCGAGCCGGCGCCGAAAAAGAAAAAGATGAAGGTTCTCACACACTGGCCACGCTATATTGAACCGGCCACAGTGCCTGAGTATGTTGGTGAGGCCTCTTCGGCCACCGAAGCCAAGGAGCCAATTCCCCTTCCGAATGTTGAAGAGTCAGTCATAATGCCAGAAATAGAGAAAATAGAAGAACTGAAGGCTACAGAAACAAGGACATATGAAATTTTAAGTCCTTCAGCAAAAGTTGAAGCACCACAAAGGCAAAAGGGTCCAGCAATAACCCCCAAAAGAAAAAGGATGGTTAATGTACTGGATGTTTTGGAGACAATAAAATCTTCAAGCACTACTCCGAAGAAAATTGTTGAAACTTCTGAAGTGCAAATTGAAACCTTTGGTGCCGAAGCTTCAAAGCACCAAGCTGAGACTGAAGCTGGGCCTTCAGAGCCCGCCAAGGTGAAATCCTTGGAAGCCGAAGAAACAGAAACAGCAGAACAAATTTTGGCTGAAGAAACTGGCACTGCCGCCCCCGAAGCATTTGCCGAAACTTTCGATTATATTTTACGACATGCTTCGGGGAAAAAGTTGACTGAAAAAGAAAAGCAAGAGGCTCAGTTTTATGCTCAAAAACTGAAATATCCAAAGGGGGCATTGATATTCAACGGCAGCAGAGAAGAAGACTTCTTGTATTGTCTCCCTGACAGCAAGGAGATTTCTGTCTGTCGGGAGATGAGCAACAGCTTCGGATTCCCAACATTAGAAAACGGGCTCTCGGTGTTATCAAAAGACGAGCTAGCCGACAGCTTGGCGTATAATAGCTTAAAGGTGCGAAAATGAGATCTTTGTATTATTTCTTGAAATCAAAATTTTTCATTTGCTTAAACTTATTGACACACACACGATTTTTTTGCAGGGCCTTATACTTAGCAACGCCCTCAGGGCTCAAAAAGATGCTGAAGACGAAGGGTGTGTTATGGCCCTGAGCAACCTTCGTTCCGAAGTAATTGAACTAAGGAACGAAGGTCTCGAAAAAGATAAAATATTACATTCATTGATAAATAGAATAAAAGAAGACGAAGCTACTTTTAAAGCTCAAGCTGAGGCTCAGAAGCGTGAAATTGAAGATCTTCGAAAATAACTAGCCAGAGCTAAAGAGGAAAGCACACTTGAAGAAACAAAACGAGAAATCAGTGAACAATGGGCAAATCATTTGGAAAAAACGTTGAAGAGCTTCGTGCATCTAAGAAAAGATGCTATGAAAAATCTATAGAATGTGTTAAGAAAGTAAGAACCAGCTTCGCCAGCGTTGGCGCTTTCTCAAGTGAAGAGAAATTCATAAGGGGTGACCCCGAAGGCCCAATTGAATGGATCAGCCACGAAGCTGAAGCCTTTGAAGAAATTTTGAATAGTCGTGGAGACATATGTGCCTTTTCGGGTGCTAGGGGGATTGCTACCATTTTGGAGAGGAAAGGCTATGACCATGTGAAATTCTTGGCACAATCTGAAGCCGCCTTATCCTCTGAAGATATAAAAGACCCCTCGGCCGAAGCGAGCCTGGTCGGTGGAAAATTTTTCACCGACATCTGGGACAATGGTGGCCGGGAAATGGCCCAAGAAATTATACGAAAAAGTGAAAAAGGCATTCATGACGCTAGAAAAGTAGCAGAGGCCGCTGGGAAAGGTGCGGAGCTCGAAGGGCAAATAGGTATTGACTAGTAGTTTTTGGCTCTTTGTTGTAATTTTTTGATTTCGAACTTGTTTACGGTTTGTAATAGTAATATAGTTGTATCTTCTCCTCCCTCAGAACCTGCCGAGCCATCTGCGAACCCCCACGCGAAGGGGGACGACGAAATTAGGAAAATGGCCGAAGCCATCATGGATAAAGTTGTTGATCAGCTACTAAACGAGGCTGCAGAAGTAGTTCTAAGGGAAGATTAAATGCTGTTGTAAAAACATTTAGAATGTAATGCTTGTTGAGAATCATGTGTAATATTTTGTAACTTTGAATGTAATATATTAGCTATTTATGGTTCTATTCTTTACGATGCATGAAACTTCATATACATACCGTTTTTGAACCTTTGGCGAAAAAACACCTTCCCTTCTTTTCATGCTTCATAAATAATATCCGTGTTCTCATAAAATCAGTAACCAATCCTCGTAAAATCAATAATCAATAGATCTTTTCATTTCAGAGTTTGACGAAGGTATAATTCCTCAATAGCTATTTTTTGTGCCCTGTCACTATTTCTTCGAAACAATCTTCGAATATCAATACTGAGACCCCCTTCTTGCGTTGTTGATGCAATATGATGTATGATGTTATGCTATGCAAATGATGTAATGATGTGATGTTATGCAAAATGATATTTGTCGAAGATCGACGTTTTTTCACTGCAAGCCTCCCTTAGGAGCTTCTTTGCCTTTTACTTCAGCGGAATCAGCGTTTATTTTTCGCTGTAAGCCTCCCTTAGGAGCTTCTTCGACTTTTACTTTCAGCGGAATCAGCGTTTATTTTTCACTGTAAGCTCTGCATTCCCTTCGGAACGACTTTTGAGCAGAAAACTTACGCTGCGCTCCCTTAGGAACGACTTTTTGTTATTTCGAAGATTCACCCCGTAACCATAGGTTCTTATGCTTCGGCAATATTTTTGGACTCCGTTATTTTGTGGAGAAGGTATACTTGTACTATAGCAAAGTCGAAGCTAATACAAGAAATTGAAAACGACAACGAAAACATTTAAACTTTCAATAATTGTTCCTTATTAAAAAGAAAATGATATTGAATGCAAAAACTGCTGTGGAGGTAGGATATTTGTCAATAAATGTGCTTCGATTCTGGCACAGTACTATTGATTGTGCGAGCTTCGGACTCTTCTCTGAAGTCTCGTTGGTGTTGAGTATGCTGACTCCCTTCTGGCTGCTGGCCTTGTTGCATTGGTGGTGGAGGTAAAAGCTGTTGCCAAGATGCCTGAGACTGACTTGCCGAAGCAACAGAAGCTGCAGGGTGGTTACCCACATACTCTGGGATATAGGGCGAGTGGTACGAAGCAGTATGCATGACTTGCTTCGGCTGAGTCTGTTGGGCTGCAGCTTCTGCTATTTCTTTTTGTTTCTGGATGGTGACATGGCACATCCTGGTGGTGTGGCCCTTGTCTTTACCACAGAATAAGCAATAGATTTTCCTTGGCTGATCCCCAAATCTTCCTCCGAAGCTCCTGGCACCTCTGCCCCTTGGAGCTGGAGGCCGAGGATAACTCTGCTGCTGCCCCGAAGCCTGGGAAGCCTGGGAGGAATATTGCGGCCTCTGCTGCTGGCTTCCCCTGTCATCATTCTGGGTGGAATGAATCGATCTGACATGTCTAGGATGAAACCTCCCTCCGAAGCCCCTAGCTATTTCGGAGAATTTGTAAGCTTCCTCCCTTCTCTGTCGAAAGTCATTGTCGGCGCGGATGTATTCATCCATCTTCTGAAGCAACTTCTCCAGAGTCTGAGGGGGTTTCAAGTACTGGGCTGAAGGTCCCGGCCGAAGCCCCTTGATCATGGCCTCAATGACAATTTCATTGGGCACAGTTGGCGCTTGTGCTCTCAGGCGTAAGAATCTTCGGACATACGCCTGAAGATATTCCTCATGATTCTGGGTGCACTAGAATAGGGCTTGAGCAGTGACCGGCTTCGTTTGAAATCCTTGAAAACTGGTGATCAGCATATCCTTCAGCTTCTGCCATGATGTGATTGTTCCTGGCCGAAGGGAGGAGTACCAGGTTTGTGCAACACTCCTGACTGCCATGACGAAAGATTTCGCCATGACTGCAGTATTGCCACCATATGAAGATATTGTTGCTTCGTAACTCATCAGAAACTGCTTCGGATCTGAGTGGTCGTCGTACATGGGTAGTTGAGGTGGCTTGTAGGACGGAGGCCAGGGTGTAGCCTGCAGTTCAGCTGACAGAGGAGAAGCATCATCAAAAGCAAAATTTCCATGATGGAAATTCTCATACCAGTCATCTTCGTTGAAGAAGCCCTCCTGATGAAGCTCTCTGTGCGGAGGCCTTCAGTTCTGCTCATCTTGAGTAAGATGGCGAACTTCTTCAAAGGCTTCGTCTATCTGCCATTGCAGGTCAGCTAGCCTAGCCATATTTTCCTTCTTCCTTTGCACCTGTTGATAGAGCATTTCCATATCTCTAATTTCTTGATCTAATTCGTCCTCCTGAGGCGTTGGACTGGTGGCCTTCCTCTTCTGGCTTCGGGCCTCCCGAAGAGAGAGGGTCTCCTGGTTGGGGTCCAGCGGTTGCAGAGCTGCAGCCCATGTTGCTGAAGCTTTCTTCGGCGGCATGACGAAGGTCTATGCTTGCCGAAGGTGTTCGAAACTCAAAAAGTGGAAGTGAGTTCACCGGAGGTGGGCGCCAATGTTGGGGACTTGTTCTCAAATGCTAAGAGTTAAGAACAAGGCAACATAGAAATGTTAAATACTAAAGTCCTTCGTCCTTCAAGACATTATCTCCCTTCGGATATAATGAATTCCGGACGAAGGTTGTAAAGGAAAAACCTTCGTAAGTTCAATAAATGATAAGGAAGAATTCATATATGAAATACGAAAAAATAATATAAACATTATTATCAACTTATTTTTATTTGCATTACCATATCCAGAATAACAAATTATAAGTGTACCTTCGGTTTGATGGAAAGTAAGGGTACAGGCGTGATGCAAAAAGCGAATGCCAAGTCAGCGTGAACAGTACGGGAGTCCTGTTCATCTATTTATAGGCAAGGGACACAGCCCATGTACAATTACATCCATGCCCTTTACATTTGCTAATAACTCTATAGTAATTCTTCGAGGTCTAATTTGCCTTTTCATCTTTAAGTCGGTTCCCCTTTTCTGCTATCATGCCGAAGCTTTTCTGCGCACAGCTTCGTGATCATCTAGACCTTCGTCATAATCATCTTTCGTCTCGTTCAGGCTTCGTCCTGACTGTGCTCCTGTATACTCATGATCCGATTTCGAAGATACCTGCTCACATATTTCACTTGGAAAACATTGTCAAATCATGTTTTTGAGGACCTTCGGAAGCCGAAGGCCCCCAACAAAACCAATACCAGCTATCCTTATGAACTGTGACAACCAGACAGTGATTGCTAAAGTGACAAGTTCTAAGGATAATGGGAAGTCATCAAGACATGTCAAAAGATGATTGAAGTCTGTCAGAAAGTTGAGAAACTCCGGAGTTATAAGTGTGACTTATATTTCAACAGATAAAAATCTGGCAGATCCTTTTACCAAGGGACTACCACGTAATGTGATAGAAATCGCATTGAGAGAGATGGGTATGAGACCCGTATAAGTTGCCATGGTGGAAACTCAGTCTATGTGATCGGAGATCCCGTGAATTAGGTCTTGGGAAGAACAAGCCATTGGTTAACTAAGGAGAGTAACCTTTGACCCTCTCTAAATAAAGATGCAATACTCTCAAATGTTGTAAGGCAGGTTGGCTTTGTGCCTTAATGTGTTTTGTTGGCTTGTATTAGCAAAGATGTTGTCCTGCAGAACATTCTTGAAAAAAACACACCTATATGAGTTAGATTGTCTAACGTCGCAGTCTATGAGATCTTTGTGATCTCTAGTAAACTCATGACGAGACCTTGGAGTACGACGTATATGCTCCACCTGAGAAGGGGACTATTGGTAGCCAAGTACTGGTCATGGCTTTAAGTGAAACCCATTCACACAAAACTTGCAATTCAAGGCATAGTCCATTGTCCAAGTTGTGGGTTGGTGTAGTTGGAGTTCTAGGCGGAAGTTCAACTTAACAGTCTCAGCTCAAACACTAGTATATTAAACAATAGTGAACAGTGGCGAAAACTGCATATGGGCATTTGAGATCTGGTGGGGGATTGTTAGGATTTATGGGCTAGGCCCAATTGAGAAATTCAATTAAATCCCAGGAAAATCTCAAAAGCCCATATATGTGTATGGCTAGGGAATGGTGGAACCAATAGTACCATATTGCTAGTCCAAGTGGAGTGGAACTAGTTTAAATATGGAGGCCACACTCACTCACCAAGTCATGGATGAGAGAAGAGAGTATGGAGAGCCACACGCTCGCTCGCCTGGCCTGGCCGAGGCGGGGTGAAGGGCGCATGACATGCGCATGAATGGTCCGCCGAAATCCGGCCTCTCGCCTTGCGGGGGCGCGGCTTCCTTTTGCTGTTTTAATTTTTTGGTTGCTTGACTGTTAAGTTCAGAATTCTAACCGATCGCTATAAAATCTAAATTGAACGTGAGATTTTCGCGAGCGGATCGGATCGAAGGTAGCTATCTATTCGCGGACTCGGTCCTATAAAAGGCGCCTGGCAGCCAGCCTCCAAATCATCCCAGTTTTCGCTTTCGCCTCTGTTCACAGCTGCGTCGCCTTCAGTTCTCTTCATCCGGACCGCCGACGTGCATCTGCGATCGGGAGAGCAGGTCTCCGGAACCCTTCGCCTTCGAGATCCTGCACCGAGAGAGGGCGAATAAGGTTTTTGGGAAGCGTCTTCACGCGACTGCTCATGATCTTCTGACGTCGTTGACCCCGCTACTTTGATGTCGTTGACCCTGCTGATTCCGGTCCGCGCCATCTATCAGTATGTCTGATCAGTACGCATTATCTGATTTAACTTTTTACTTCAGTTCTTCTGATTTGGTCATGATTTATATTCAGAATTTAATCTGGAAATTATCTAATTGGTCAACAAAATGCCCCGACTTTAAAGAACTGATAAGCTATCTTTCACATATCTCCTATCTTATCTTATATTTCGAACTTCTCTCTACAAATAATATTAACTAGTGTCATTTACAGTTCCGCGTCCCCTATTTTTCACACTCTACTAGAGATAGTTTAAGAGTGTTTGTATGCACTAGAGCTAATAGTTAGAGGGTGTTTAAATGCACAAGAGTTAATAGTTAGCTACTAAACTTAGTTGAATACATCCAATAGTCTAGCTAATAATTAAGCTATTAGCTATTTTTAGCAAAAGAACAAATAGTTAGCTATCTATTTATTAGCTAGTTAATTCCACTAGCAAATTTTTAGCTAACTAATGGTTAGATCAAGTGCATTCAAACACTCTCTTAGTTGGCTAAAAAATTGCTAGTGAAATTAGCTAGCTAAGAGCAACTCTAATAGTTCTCTAAGAAGTGTTTGCTGAGATCATGTTTAGCAAGTTGCAAAATAGCTATCGTGAGTAAAAAATAACTTAGTCTTCAATAGTTGCTCATATTTAGGGAATAGTTTGATTTTGAATCTAGCTTTGGCAGCCCCACCCTATCGGATCTGGCTGACGACAGGGGTTAAGAGTAGAGGATATCGAGGGCGAACAAGAAAAGACCGGTCGACATGACCTATGGAGGACCGATGGTCCAGTGACGCAACCTACGGGGCAATAATGGTCCGACGGTAAAAGAAAAACTTGTGTCACACATATTGGATCTAGCTACCTCACTGCGAAGTGGAAGAAAGAGCGTGTTATACCTGACTACCTCACTATGAAAGAGAGAGAAAATAATCACATGAGTGTGAAGAAATTAATGTCAACTGCATTTAGGAAGTTCATATCGAGTTGCCAAATATGGAGAGTAAATATGATATGATAGCAAGTAACTAAATTTAACAAGTCTATTTATAGAACGATGGGAGAAATATTTTTCTACTCACTTCTTAAATTTAAGATTTAGAGTTGTTTAGAGAAATATTAGAGTTGCTCTAACAAATAGCTAGCTAATCATTAACTAATTTACTAAAAATAACTAATAGTTATCTATTAGCTAGGATGTTTAGATGTCTCGAGCTAATTTTAGCCACTAACTATTAGCTCTAATACATTCAAACACCCTTAGGTCTATAATTACTAACTCCTCAAATGCTCGACTCTTTAGGACTTGAGAGCCATGTCAATAGCATGTCATATTTCATCCAACTCCAAAAAGGACTACTAGAACCATACTATCAGAACTAAACACTGATAGATATACGTTGACAGGTCGACAACAAATCAATCTCAACTAAAGGTCCGTTTAGTTGGACTATGAAAAAAGTTGTTATAAACTGTAAAATGTGAAAAAAAGCTGCAGTGAACTGTGAACTACTAAAAAGCTAAAAATTATTTGGTAGAAACAACTAAAAGCCACTAAAAATTCTTCCATATATATTTTTACAGTTGTATCAGAAATCCACTAAAAGCAAGTTCAAAGATATTTTCAGTTTTGCACAAAGTCATCTTTTAGAAAAAGCTACTTTCTAAATTCATACCTTTGTTTTTTCTTTTGGCTTTTAGTGGGCAAAAGTTAAAGCCAAACGCCAAACACACCCTAACTTGTTTAGTCCTACCTCTATAATGTTCTATTATCAGTTTCTTAACTACACAAAAATTCCTACTCCAAAAGACGAGAAATGTATCGTCAAAAAACAGCAGTATCCGAGTTACATGTGGGGTACCATACCCCTTTTCCCTCGTAAAGAAATCATACATTCTTTTGACATGCACCTGCACAGCTTTCTTTCCATCAACATAAAGATCCTTCTCAGATGGAGACCCAAAATATGAAGATTTTGATAATTCTGATTTGCATGGCCAAATTGTTCCTCTAAAGCTTTATTCTTTGTGTAAGCACTTTGTAATGGGCACTGAGAAATCCACGGGCAGTTCCAGATCTTCGCCAAAGTTTTGTTTCTGATAACGCCTGCCACCTTCCACCAATCATCCTACATGTATGTCATCAGTCCAATTGCAACAGACAACCTGATGATGCACAGTTCCTCGTGCAAACCCCAGCTTTAGGCTCATCCACCTCAAGGCCCCTCAAGAGCATAACTGCTGTGAACAATACTCATTCTAGTCAACCTCCATGCCATCGTTTGAGCCTCTTGGCATACATCTTACATGGACAATGGGCACATGCTCTTCACCCTCAACACTGTTTCTGCAGCTGCTTTCTCCCTTGGGGTAATCCAAAAACACTGCATCCTTGTACATCCAGTCCCCCTTCTCAAAAGAATATATGTCATCAAATGGTTCCCCACATAGTGCACAGATAATTTGCCTCTCGTCTGAAGGGACCATAAACTCACACACTTCTTCTGCAGAACCTAAATCTCCATCAGAAGCCTCAGTGCTGTCCTCAATTTCATGTGATCCATCAATGTAAATGTTCTTGCTAGGGTACCATCTTTTAGGTGCGATACCAGTATATATAGTCTCAGACTTCCTTTGCCCACAGCTTGATGTGTGCAAGCTCAGTTCTTCAAGCCTGAACCTATTGCCACATGTTTTACACTGATGGCTTTGGTCGTCGTCAAAGAGGCTGCTAATCACGTGCTCATGGTACTTGCGAAGTTTCTCTGGCTTGAACTCCAGGCCAATGAGGTCACTCATCTTAATTTCGATAGCTTTGGTTAATGAAGCGTTTGTTGGAGCAGATGAATCAGAATTAGATGACGCCTTACCAACTGAAGGTCTCAGAGCTAGCAAAGGCACAGCTGAAGCTGTGGCATCTTTAACATTCATGCTTGATGCTTTATTTGGCTGTGAAATGACAGCACTCGATGAATCATAGGCTGGAGAAGAGATTAATCCCTTTGCAACCAGGGAACTGAGAAGACTTGAGAGCGGCGCAGCTTTCTCCGCACTCTGTGTTGATGGAGGTGGTGGCAATGGTGGACGAGAAGTGTTTGGTGTATGTGCCTGCAAAGTGGTATTTTCACCAGCAGCATTTTGAAGTGATAAAGAAGCCACTGGAAGTGGTCCACTTGGACCAAGAGCCTGTGCATCACTGTGGTTATTTGGTTTGAACCCACTCTTTACGAGACTAGCCAACAAATTACTAGCACTTGTCAGATCTGAGCTTATGGGGGTGGAGTCACTGGGTAAAGAGACTTCTCCAAGTTCGATGGAAGGTCTGAACAATGATGGAGAATTTTCACGCGAAAAACTTGCCTGCAATTGATCAGATGGCTTAATATGCGACTTCGACTGTAAGATAGGGTACTTTTGTGTCTGCCGGGTTGCCTGTAGACTAGGTTGGCCCTGAGTAAATCCATCATTGTGAACCACAACATGAGAATCTTTAGCAAGTACCGGCAATGCTCTTTTGCTATATTCTTGAGGATTTTGGCGAGAAAGTGATCTGGAAGGATAAAAATCAGACTCGGCAGGATTTGGAGAACCCTGACGTGCAAAGGGTGCAGTAGATGAAGATGTGTCAGCTTGTGGAGGGGAAGATGACCAATATCTATGCTTCTGCTGCCCAAAAGCCTCAGTTGATCTTATTGGCATACCATTTGCAGTATCTAGGCTTGACCTTCCAGCATAGTTTCCTGATAACCCAACAGGTACAGATGAAGTGATACCTGCTGACATGGTGCCAGTATAAATGGTGGACCTCTCTGCTGGCTGAGTTGAAAACCTTGATATCCTAGGCTCCAACCCAATGTCTAGGAGTGTTTTTTCCTGGGACACCCAGAGAGGAGAACCTCGAGCTGCTGGGAACTGTTGTCCATCAGACCTAATTTCCTTATCAATTCTTGCTTCCACCTCACGCTTGCCAAGAAGGTACTCTTCCTGATCCTGAACAATTGAAAATACAAGTAGTATTATAATACTTTCCAACAAGAAAGAAAATTTCGAACCATGCATATTTAAAACATCTCTGGCATTATTATGTAGCAATAATTAGCATATCAATATTTACTCGATACTTAATATAATTGCATTTCAATCATTGAGTCACATACCATGTATTCTGAAATTCTTCTTTCTTGACCTGCTCCAAGTCCAAATCTTGACACGTTATCAAGTTTATGTGTGTTGGGATCTATACGTTCCACAGGTCCTGCATCTGCCCATTTAGCCCTTTGGAGGTTTGCAAACTTAGCATTGCCATCATCAGACATCCATTCTCCTTTTATTACATTATGGCTACCACCATATTCTGCTGCTTTAGAATGTACATCATCCCAGACATATTCTTCTTCCTCAGAGTGTTTCCAGCTTTTGTTGGATGAAGGCTTACCAACTCTATCGGCATTGATTGATGGAGTTGGAAGAAGTGCACTTTCCAAACGTACAGATCCTGATGGTCGAGCATCCTTGCTTGCATAAAAGTTGCTGCGTCTGTCAAATTGTTCTTCAGAAGACCCAACACCAGAGGCATAATAAGGCCCCCCAATTCCATCTTGAGCTTTAGGTTTTGAGCGAACTTGACCAGTTCCCACAACAGCCTGCTGCGAAATGTTGGAGAATCCAAGGCCTCCCACATCTCTAACTGCCTGTTTTTCATGAAGAGAATTGCTAGAAGGGTCCCTCTGAGTGCGTTGTATGTTCTGCATGTTACAGTTAAAAGTACAATAAAAAAATGTGAATGACACAAGGAGCAGTGACACTTTTCTGTCATTTTAAAAGAGATGTCAAAAGAGCCAAGATATAGCAGAGAACTTACAGGTCTAGCATTAGAAGCATCTAATCGTCTCCCCGCATTTCTATCAGTACCTAGCCTATTAGGCCTCTCAATATCACCGCCTGTATCAGCAATTACAGTTGTCTTAGCACCACTTCCAAGTATCCCCTGTCCGAAGTAAGGGAAAACAGCATCAGAAACAATCAAATGGGGTGCAAAAGAACAAAGTGGCAGCTACAATGCTACACATGGTACATATTTGTCCCAGGAGTCAAAAGAGTGAACAGGTGTATCAAGATAACTTGAGAAAAATTTTCTTGCCTTAGTTGGTTGATTGAGTTGTTGTCTCGCTTCCAAATATTTTGGATTTACATGTATGCTATTGGATGGGCGCGGGGATTGAGAATCAGTCCTTGATGGTGCAGCACTAGATGATCCATTGGCAGATGACTGAAAACCAAGTTCCTTCTCAATCATTTGGAGCGGAGGTAGAGGAAACACTCCTTTCCATGTTCCAAAAAGGTGCCTCATGCTATGATGTATAGAAGGATCAACTTGTTTATATGCCTTGCAGAACACCTAGCAAAAATGAAAAATACAACCAAAGAGAACTTAGTTATTGTAATGTCCAAGCTACATCCTCTCAATAAATAAATATTGTTTCCAGAGATTGGAACCGTCTCTATTCCCATATCAAGAAGATGTTACAGGATGAAATACTAACCTCTGGTAATCTTGCTGAGAAATGTTTAACATAATCTTTTCCAATATTTTTTACAATACTGTCAAGTAGATATAGTGATGGTAGTTTCTGTTCACTTGGAACCTACAAGGACAAGTAACCATCAAATAAAATAGATACACCCCCTCCAACATAGTGGATAACAATTGCATAACCCTATAATGGATTATAGTAAATGCAGAGCAACAAGAAAAACCAAATGCTGATATGCCTCGACAATGTGGATTCAAGACAAGAACACTGGCAGATATGATTTGACAACAGACCATATACAACGGTGTGTCTTACAATTCACATAGCTACATAGATGAGAAGGTTCAATGGTGTTTATTTGTCATTCCTTTTATCCAGTGACTAAGACTCAACCTTACTTCTAAAGCATCCAGTAATTTTTCCTTTTAAAATACAACCAAGGAAAAAAAATGAGCATAGATAACATGCCGTCTCAAACCGTGTATTGCAGCAAGGTTACACAAAGTAATACACAAACCAAGTCAACCAACGCTCAGCAGTTAGCCGGCTATCCAGGAGTGTAAGGAGAAGCCCAGTGCAGGCCGCGCTTGTGGTGGCATATATTATACTTCACAATATCCTGCCCTTTTATCAGTGCATCAATATATTTTTCATATGTACATGACGGTGTATCATAAACTTCAGTTTGTAGTAGAACTTTCTGAAACCTGGAACACATTGCCATTCAACTGATTGGGGTACACAAGTTGATAACTTTGTCACTGGTCAGCATGAGAACAGTATAGTAGTTACTGCAGCGTGAGGATGTAATCTGTGCACAAGTTTGTGGGGAGCGTAGGAATGAAATGCTTTTTGAAGCCTGGTTCGATAGTCAACCATAAGCTGATAATTATGATGTTTCCGTACCAGTGGTAACTGCTGTAGCCCTCTAATTAGTAGAGTGTGGTTCAAACCACAATGTTCATATTTGTTTTGCAGTGTCACAGGAGTATGGAATTTATAAACCCATGAACAATTGAACACTTGAGAATCGAAGTTGAGCGACAAACTTCACGTTTGAAATCATATAAACCATATATACAGCATCACAAAGTGGGAGCCTCCAGCACAGGGTCTGCCCTTTATATAGCATCACAAAGTGTGTTCCGTAGACACAAGAGAGCAAGAGGGAGAGAACAGATGGGGGGAGATTTCTCAGCAACGATAGGTAAATCAGCATTTGCTTTTGCATCTATTGTACGCAGAACAACTGGCTTCGCAACATCACAGCTATTGATCTTGATAGCTAGCATGGACACTAGTGTATACAATGTACAGCGGCCTGGTAATCCTACCGCACCACCGAGCACATGTGATATATCTAGCATAACAGACAGCCAGTGGGTGCTTGTCACTACTTGATGGCGCCTTAGAATTACTTTTACATGGTCAATTGAGAAAGAGGAGGGGAAGACGGCAGTTTGACGAGCGTAAGAGGAGTCAAAGACAAAGGTCACCTCGAGGATGTTGGCGCAGATGAGAGCGGCTATGGGCTTGGCGGCCTGAAGGTTCTCGCCGGCGATGATGGTGAGGTTGGTGATGATGGGCTTGGAGTTGAAGGTGAGCTCCCCGAGCGCGGTCCGGTACTGGCCGAGCAGCTCGTCGACCAGCGCTTGCTCGGCGGCGCTTGTGTTGCCATTGGAGGAGGCGGTGGCGGCGTAAGATCTGGGGTCCCGAGGCGGCGGCGCGAGGCGCGGCTTCTTGGCGCGGGGGTCGGGGCCCGCGGCGGATCTGCGGGCGGAAGCGGAGGCCTCCATGGGGACCGCGGAGGCGCGCATGAAGGGGGGATACTAGGTACTAGGGTTTCGGGCCCATGGGAGAGGGAGAGGGCGGGGGAGCTAGGGTTTGCAAGGCGAGGCGCGTAATCGAAGCGGCTGGCCTCTGAGGATCCGGGGGGAATGGATTGGGCGTCAGCGACGGCGAGGAGGCAGAAGCGGCGGCTTGGCTGGGACGGTAACGCGAGCCGTGAAACGACGAAGAGGACGCGCAGACCGAGACCATGGCACAGGCACACACACTGCTGGCTGCCCTTTTATCAAATGGACCCATGCTATTTGTGGAATTTGTTGCTGGTGTCTTGCGTGTGATGGTCGATTGTTGAGATATTTTTGCCTCATTTGGCAGTTCTGGAAATAAACTTAACACTATGTTTGGTTTCAATTAGTCCTAGAACTAAACTTTAGTCCCTACTTATTTAGTTCTAGAGACTAAACAGATTCTAAAGTCATTAAAAACAATGTCCAAAGACTCAAATGCCCTTGGAATACACTCACAACATTAGTTGTCCATACAAACATGCTCTCACAACCGAATACTACAGATGGAAGGTAAGTACAATAGGATAATTGTGGGCTTTTAGTCTCTTTTAGCACCTATGTGAAGGACTAAATACTAAATTATTTTAGTCCATATTTTAATCCTAGTGTTTGGCAAAAAAAGGACTAAGTGGGACTAAAAACTAGAGACTAATCCAAACACCCCCTTAGCCAAAAACATAAATTTGAGCACTTGACCCATCCCAAAATAAATGAAACCCTAGCTATATGATCTTTTTCTACTCTAGAAGTTCATAGACAGGCACAATCCACAAACAGTCATACTCCTAATCCTGGTCAAGCAGATTTATAGTTGTTTCTTATGCTGCTATATAATTAGATATTATTTATATAGATTTTAGCATAATCCTAGCTATACAGTTTTATTTTTGGAGTGTGTCTACATTATTAGAATTCAAATGGTGTGATGCTTAATTTTGGCACATGGTTTTATTTAAATGTGATGTTTAGTAGCTGATATTTTATACAGTTCATTTATATTTATTGAATGATGTTTAGCGTATATGATAGATGTCTAATGTTTGTGGGTACGCGATGACCCATACCCACACGGGTATGTGTAGGGGGGTAAATTCATACTCATTAGTGGATATGATTGATCCGACGGAGTTATTTTTTTGTCATGAGTATGTGTATAGGGTATTAATACCCGGTGGGTATGTACTCATTGTCATCTCGGCTCTAGCTTCTCTGGAGGAGCCAGAGCCGTTTTACATTTCATTTAGAAAAATAGTTTGTACATGTTTCTTTCAAATCAAATAATGTATGAAGAAAATGTAGGAGGAACCAATAAAAGTCATGTTTTTAGTGCTCTACAACTCCAGCTTTTGAAGGGCTCTCGACGAGAAGTATTTTTTGTGACCGTTTGATAGAGCTTCATGATGAGCGTGAGCTAAAGCCGCTCAAAGAGCCATACCAAAGGGTCTCTTCTATTTGGAGCAACTTCAACAGGCTAGGTAAAGAACTTTTACTTAGTAAAAAAAGAAAATCCCCATCCAAACAACTTCCAACAACATTTCCTTCATCCTCGCCATTGCATCTTGCTCGGCATCTTTGGCTAGCCCTCGAGGCTCGCCATCTCCTGGCCGATGCGCTCTCTCGCCCTCCTACTCCCTCTCGTGCCCTCTCGCTCTCGCACTCTCGACGTTTAGCTTGGCATGGATGGTGTCGGTGTCAAAGCTCTCGGGGACCGCGAACACCTTGAGGGCTTGTTCGGTTACACCAATTCAGAAGGGGATTGGAGGGGATTAAATCCCCTCCAATCTCCTTCTGGATTGGTGTAACCGAACATGCCCTGAGGAGTGAGGAAGCGAGCCCACCAGCTGTCGTTGACCTGGCGCATGTCTGTGACCTTCAGCCTGGGCATGTCGTCGGCCTAGCGCTCGCCGGTGACCTTCAGCTTCTGTCGGGTGTTGTACATGACATTTTTAGCTCCTCTTTACTGAACCCTGGATGGAAGAGACCCCGCTTTGTTCAGAAGACGTAGGCGCGACGACGTGGCAGTGGAAACTGTGACGCACGGCTGTTGCATGCATGATGTTGGGGTGGGTGGGGGTCGTGCTGATTATCACTTTTCAGTTTTTAGTACAGGAAGGGAGAGGAGGAATGGCTACGAGTTATGAGTTACGGCTGTGTAACCCATTTGCTTGAAGTACTTTGCAGAGTGTGGCGAAAAAGACATCGTTTGTGGACATATCTCAAATCAGGCAGCTGGTTAATACTGAATGCACACCCTCAAAAATCAGTATCAGTTATCCTGGCATCGAGTTGAGGCTACCTTCACCTTACAGCCGTCAAGTCTTGTCGTGACCGTAGCGATCACCTAGCATGCATCCCAGCTAAGACACCATCGATGAGGAAGCAACTTGTGATTGCCTGGACGTTCGAGGAAACATTCAACATGCATAAACGTTGAGTGTATGTTGGTAAGCCCATCTTCTCGCACAGTAGCACTTACATGAGCTGCTTCTTGAAGGACATCACCTTTTCCCTTTTAACCCTTTCGCTTCATGGTGAAATCTCTACATTGTATTAATGAACTCCATTTTACACCAAAGCCGCAATCTGTCCTTGTCCTACCATGAACACATTACTCCATGTGTTCCTCCATGGATAGTATGTCCGGATCACTGCAATTATTCATATTACTCATTTGTTCAGTTAGTTCATCCAAAACCTCATAGATTTCTGGAGCTAGAGGGTTCGACCTATCCCCAACCAGAAAAGGGGTAAACCCGTTACCAAGGTCGGCCCATGCTAACCCAGGTGCTTTCATGACACCCAGATCTCTCATCAGTTTTCTGACTGTTGCTAGCTCATTCCAGCAACCTGCAGCTGCATACATGTTAGCAATCAGAACGAAGTGCCCAGCGTTCTCTGTCTTCATCTCCAAGAGCCTTCTTGCTGACCTTTCACCAATTATTATGTTACCTTGCTCATGGCAAGCTCCTACTAATGCTGCAACCATTGTTGATGTCGGAGGGAAGGGAGTCTGGTTGAGCAATTCTTCCGCCTTTTCCAATAGTCCAGCACGTGCATATAGATCAACCATGCAAGAATAGTGCTCCATCTGGGGCTTTATACCATATGACTTCACCATCTTGTCAAAAAGCTCTTCCCCTTCACCCACAAGCCCAGAGTGGCTACAAGCAGAGAGTACAGTAACCATGATGATGGCATCTGGCATGATCCCACTGTCAATCATCTGTTTGAAAAAGCGCAGAGAAATAATTCCTTTTCCTTGCATTCCATATCCTGCTATCATTGAAGTGAAGGATATCATGTCAGGGTCATCCATAGTATCAAATACATTTTGAGCCACTGAAAGCCTCCCTGATTTTGAGTACATATCAATAAGAGAGTTCCACAGTAGACGATACCCTTTGAATCCTTGCTTAACAATGTGCGTGTGAAGCTCCCGCCCATGCTGCAGGTTAGCAACACGGGCACACAAGGCAAGGTAGGTGACCACAGTAACATAATTCGGTTGCACATCACCGCATACCACCATTTCACGGAAAAGTCTAGAAGCTGCTTCTGCATCATCCAATAATGCAAAACCAGCTATCGTTGTATTCCATGCTACTAGACCCGGGCATCTTATCATCTTGAACAGCATGAGAGCACGCTCCATATCGTTGCACCTGGCATACATTGTGATCACTGCATTGATCACACTGTCGATTTCGTGACATTGCATTCGGACTGCCAACCCATGTATCTCTTTCCCAAGCCTCAACCATCCTGCCCGTGAGCATGCGTTTGATCCAATCACCAAAGTCACAAAATCAATGCTCGCACCACCTCTCACCATATCCCGAATTAATCCAACTGCTGCCCTGTAATCATGCATCTGAATGTAACCGCCGGCGATCGTGTTCCATGTCACTGAGTTCATCTCCGCACCCTCAGCCTGCATTCGAAGAAAT
The DNA here is from genome assembly GCF_902167145.1 of Zea mays. NCBI lineage: Eukaryota > Viridiplantae > Streptophyta > Magnoliopsida > Poales > Poaceae > Zea > Zea mays. The sequence goes on along the minus strand of NC_050097.1, from coordinate 170,307,523 downwards.
AGCTCTACTGCCTTTCTCCACTGTCCAGATGCAGCGTAGCCAGAGATCATCGAGTTCCACGACACCACATCCCTATGTTCCATTCCGTCGAACACCGTGCGCGCAGCCGCAAGGTCCCAACACTTGGCGTACATGGACACCAGTGCGTTCTGGAAAAACAGGTGCCCGTCCATGCCGGCGTCCACGGCGCGCACGTGCACCGCCCGCCCGAGAGCGAGGTTCCCGGTCTCGGCACAGGCACGGAGCACTTTGGGGTAAGTGAAGGCATCAGGGGGAACGGCATCCTTGTCGATCATCTCATGGTACGCGGCCAGCGCGTGGTGCGGGAGGCCGTGGTTGAGGCAGTTGGAGATGAGGACATTGTAGGGTTCGGGGCACGTGGAACCGGCGGCGAGGGAGGAGGCGGCGGGGAGGAGCGACGGGTGGTGTGAGTAGAAGGAGAGGAGGCGGGGCAGTAAGTGCGAGTAGCAGGAGAGGCCGAGGGACAGGGAGAGCCCGTGAAGCTGGAGGCCTATGCGGAGGTCGGAGCGGTGGAGTTGGAGGAGCGAGGCGATGGGGCGAAGGAGGAGTTGGGTGGCGGCGGCGGGCGGCAGCAGGTGGCGGAGTTGGGAGAAGGCAAGGAGCGGGGCGGGTAGGTGGTGGAGGGCGGCCGGGTCGGATAGGTAGGCGAAGAGTGAATGGACGGTGGCGGCAGGATTTGGCGGTGGTGGCCGTGGTAAAAGCGCCGCCGCGGCGGACATTACCGGACGAGGTCTCGAACTCCGTTGAACGAGTATCAAAGGTACAGTAATTCGTAAGCGATGAGCAATTCAAAGGAGAATATAGAACACGGAGACATTGACAATTTTTGTAGGTAGGTCTACAAACCATAGACATAGATGATCTTACTATTTATAAACACGGGATGATATAATAACAGGAAGCCAAATTGAGAATGACAAACTTACAAATTTCTCATAGAAAAAGGGGTGGACATAATACTTGTGGCTCGTAAGATCGCTCGACTGGTCAGTTTGGATCGACTCGACTTAGTTCGTTTAAATTTTGCGACGATCTAAGTTAGCATATTAGCTCGATTCGTTAATAAGCTAGCTCGAGCTCGATCGATCCGAGCCGAGTTGGCTCGATATCTAGCCTTAGATAAGGGTGAAAGAGAAATTGGGTTAACCATTCCTAATAATCGATTTTGGTGGTTGACGTACAACACAAACCATATGGACTAACTAGTTTGTCTAGATATCATTTATCTCAGGTGCATAAGGTTCAACATAAACCAAGAAAGAATTCCAGTTAGCGATTCAATCAAAAATTAGAGCAAGACTTAGAGTGTGCTGATTTTTTACGCATGTAATACCCACTTTGTAAGAAAAGTCTAAAAAGATAAATTTTATTTCTTTATATATATGGTTGTTATCTATATTTGTTATTTCATGTGAACACCACATATAACAAATAAATAAATGACAAAAGACATCAAAAAATACATGCATCATGCTGAGATTTTATTTTGTGCATTTCGTGACAACATAAAATAATGTGAAAGGAAATATATCAAATTCTCTAAAGGGGAATTCAAGAATTTGAGCAAGAGAAGAAAGAATACTAAACAAAGATAAAGAAAATAAATATAAAGAAATTAGTTAAACCTTCCTATTTGGGTTCAACTTGTACATTTAAAAATGAATATAAGTTCACAGATTAAAATTGAATTAAAAATTGAATTCTAGAAATTGAAAAGAGAAAGAAAAGGGAAAGAAAATATAAAAAAGAAAAAGAAAAAAATGGGGAAGCCACATACTGGGCCAATTGGTACTGCTCGGTCCACTCTCTTCACGTCTGTCGCGCGACCCAGCTCTCGTAAAACTGCGCCGATACCTGGCCCCCACTTGGCAGCTTCACGCGCTCGCTCTGTGTACCGCTGACGTGTGGGTCCCTCGACCACCGGTCGTCGTCTCCGCGAAAACGGCGCTGCGTGAACGGACCTCACCACTTCTTGCGCGAAGCTTCCGCCAGTTCCGCGCTTGCAGGGTCTTGGGCACCTGGCTATAAACTCGGCTGTCGCCTTACTCTGCCCTACGCTCCGAGTGTCTGCACCACATTGGAGCCATTTCTGTGCAGCTACCGATAGGGTAGAGGGAGAGGGCCCTTCGCCAAACACCATTGCCGCCGGCCTCAAAATCGCGCCACACATATCTCCAGCCCCGAAAAGCCCTGGGGGAAGGTCCGTACTGTGGTGCTGTGCCTTCTCGACGCATCCCGGTGGAAGATTCGCGATCGGTTGTGGGGGGATTTCCCGTCGGGCGCATCTGTCGTGCGTCCGCAGTTCATCGGTGCCTGGGACCCCTACTCTGCAATTCCTGGTACGTGATGCTCATACGTATTCACCTTGACCCACTGTACCATCTGCGCGTATTGGAACATAGAATCAGGTTTCAATTCACCTAACACCGGTGAGGGGCGCGACCGCAGGAAGAATCGCCGCCGTGGTGGATTTCGGCGGAGGTAGGAGACATGACCTGGTCCGTTGATCTATGGCGAACGGATAGGATTAGATCAAGGGTACCGGTTCGGCTAAATGATAGGCGCCGCTGGATCATGATCGTGTGCATGCGATGAGTGGACGACATTTTAAACCAGGGCCGTAGATTTCCCCTCTAAACGGTTCAGATTAGTGCGGCACGTATCCCTTCGCCTCAATCGGTCTACGCTGTTGATCTCGATCGAACGGTGTAAGACAGATCTGGGGTGCATAGAATATCCGCTGTTTATCTCAGATTCAACGTATAGATTTACTCACCGGTTTGTTTAAATTCTGATCTAATCCAGACCCTCGGCGTTGGATCTAGTGGCCAGGAACCGTGCATACCCCTTCGGTCGTGGCAGTTTTGCACATAAGACCCTCTATTTTAGGAAAACTAATCCGCCGTCCTAAGCGCCTGTGCTCTATGTCTGGGATGTCTTACACTGAGGCCCCTGCCTTTCTCAGATTTAATGTGCCCAGTCCAGAGCCTATTTAAATTGTATAAATGGATTAGAAATTGAGTATTTAATATGAAAATAAATGCTAGGAATTGTATAATTCATAGGAAATTCATATGAACTCCAAATTAACCCATTTCACTCTCTAAAATTTTGTAATATTATTCTCTATCACTTAGAGTCTCTGTTTTGACATGAAAACAGTAAGAAAAATAATTTCTCACTTAATCCTATTTTAAGCACATAAAACCTTTGGAAATTCATAACTTAGAACCTATAACTCCAAAATTTATGATTCCTGTTAGGATTTTATTTTAAGGTATAAATTATTATTATGTATTTTGTTTACATGTTTGGTGTGATGTTAATTTTCTCTATACACTATGCTTGTTTGTATTGTGGCGAGTAGAAGAGCCTGTGACTGAGGATCCTGGTGCCCAGCAGATAGAAGTAGCTGAGCAGGTGCTCATTGAAGGCAAGTTGTGCCCTTGACCACTTTTGTTACCCAATAATGTTCTTTATAATCATTTACCATGCATAGGCTTAATTTTGATGGGACCCGATAGGTCACCCTAGATTGTTTATCTCTTTACCTTGTTATCCCTGAATCACTTGGGTAGTTTTTCTATTGCTTTACATGGTTTTGGGATAATATTTCATTATATCCATGTTCCAGTTATTCTGTTATTTATTTATGTTCATGTCAAGATCATTAATGTTAATTGGAACATGGAGCTTAACTTGAGAAACACGTGCCACCATAAGGGTTTAATGGGACGCCCTTGGCTGACTAATTAGGAAAGCTAGTGGAAGACTACCTTACCCGAAAGGGGCAAGGGCAGTAGGGGAGTTGCATGCAAGGAGGTTCTCGGGTTGATTTTGCTGCGATGGCGGTCAGACGGGGGATTCTTGCAAGTGCTCTTCCCATAAACTGTAGCGGGTTTTCGGAAGCTAGTGGAACTTTATAAAGGCCTCGTAGTGTTGCCCTGCCTCGCTTCCTTGGTAGAGGTGTATGGGAGTCGCGATCCCTTGGCAGATGGGTAGCATGACTTGTGGGTATAGGGTACAACCTCTGCAGAGTGTAAATCTGGTATACTAGCCGTGCTCGCGGTCATGAGCAGCTCAGGACTCTCGCATGATTAATTTATGGAACTTAAATTCAATTTGTCATTTGCATTGCATGGGATTATGTATTAATTTTGTTATATTACTTTATTTAAGGTTTGGTATTTACTTACATCTAGTAACTGCTAATAAAATTTTGATCAACTGATTAAAAGCAATGCTCAGCTTTAACCCCTGTTGTTGATTAGCCTTACACATCACATGAACTCCCACCTTTGGTGAGTTCATGCCCACTGGTTTCCCCACAACTTGTTGAGCTATGATCATGTGTGAGCTCACCCTTGTTGTCTCACACCCCCATAGGAGAAGAACAGGTGGTTCGGGAGGAGCCTCAAAGCGAGGAGTTTGATCTGATCTAGGCGGCGTTTCCCAGTTGACTTGCACCAAGGATGATCCTTAGTTCATTTTAAATTTACCTTTTATTTTGTAATAAGACTTCCACTATGTAATAAATACTCTGATGTTATTGTGACATTTATCTCTATACACTCTATTATTATATATGTTGTCTTCTTGGCGCATGTATGAGATGCACCCAACTTTGTTCCTTAGAGCCCGGGTGTGATAGCGCCAGGTCAGGCGCCCTTCAAACAAGCCACTCTCGGGAATTCAGAAGCGCGCTCCGCTATAATTCACCGGATTGTCCGATGAGCCAGCGGAGCAACGGCTCCCTGCGCCAACGGTCGTTTCATCAAATGAACAATAATGAACAGTGCCGCGACAGAAGTCAGAGGTCACCGGACTGTCCGGTGCAACAAGACAACAAGATGCTCCTACGGTCAACTGCTCCAAACCCTAACGGACGTGCTGACATGGCGCGCACCGGATAGTGAACAGTGACTGTCCAGTGCGCCACCGGACTGTCTGCTGCGCCCATCGCCAGCAACGCCTAGGAAGTGGTTGGGGGCTATAAATACACCCCAACCACCTCATTTAAAGCCATCCAAGCATTCTAAGTTTCTCATTCATTGCAAGAGCAAAGTGCAACACTCCAAGACACAATCAAAGCAATCAATCCACTCAAACTTCCCAAAATCAACGCTAGTGCTTAAGAGCTTGTGAGAGGATCATATGTGTTCTTTTGTTGCTCTTGTCGCTTGGATTGCCTTTTTCCTTTCTCATTCAAATTTCTAAGTGTTTGTAAAGCTAAGCAAGAGACACCAAGAGTGTGGTGGTCCTTGCGGGGTCTTAGTCACCCATGTGATTAAGGGAAGGCTCACTCGGTCTGAGTGACCGTTAGAGAGAGAGGGAAAGGGTTGAAATAGACCCAACCTTTGTGGCCTCCTCAACGGGGACTAGGTTCTTTGGAACCGAACCTCGGTAAAACAAATCACTGTGTCTACTCGCTTTGATTCTCGCTTGATTTGTTTGCCCTCTCTCCTCTCTCTAACATTTCCTTGCTAGTATTAATTTGAGTTTGCTCCCATATGTCATCCACATCCTTTGAGCAACTCTTAGCAAAAGAAACATTCTTTCGGACTTGAATTTGATTCTAACGCTAACCCCGGCCCTAGTGTGTGTTTAAATTTATAAATTTTAGGTTTCGCCTATTCACCCCCCTCTAGGCGACTTTCAATTGGTATCGGAGCCAGTGCTTCATTAAGAGCCTAACTAACTCGAAGTGATGTCTGGAGATCACGCCAAGAGGGAGATCGTGACCGGCGACAAGCCCGCGGGCTCGGGGAAGACTCTCTCAAGGGAGTCCGACAACAAGTACAAGGAGGAGTCCTCTTCCTCCATCAAGTCACATTGAAGGGTTGACAGGAAGAAGAAGAAAATGAAGAAGGTGGTCTACTATGAGACCGACTCTTTATCACCCTCCACGTACGGCACCGAATCATCCACTACTTCTAAGCGCCATGAGCGCAAGAAGTATAATAAGATGTCCCTACGCTATCCCCATATTTCTAAGCGTGCTCCATTACTTTCTGTACCCCTAGGCAAACCACCATATTTTGATGGTGAAGATTATTGCATGTGGAGTGATAAAATGAGGCACCACCTAACCTCACTCGACAAAACTTTGGGATATTGTTGAGTTTGGAGCGCAGGCACCTCAAGTAGGGGACGAGGACTATGACTCGGACGAGGCCGCCCAAATTAGGCACTTCAACTCCGAAGCAACTTCTATACTCCTCGCCTCATTGTGTCGAGAGGAGTATAATAAGGTGCATGGGTTGAAGAACGCCAAAGAAATTTGGGACGTCCTCAAAACGGTGCGCGAAGGGGACAAGGTGACCAAGATCACCAAGCGCGAAACGATCGAGGGAGAACTGAAAGGGAAATGTGCCTTTGGGCCATTTCTAAGTATTTTGGTGATTAAGTGCCAACACAAGTGCTTAAATGTGAATCTATGCCCATGGATAAACAAAGTGCAAATCACAAGTAAAGGTATGTTTCTAAGCCTTAGTACATTGGTTTTGTGTACTAATATATTTGTCTAAGTGTTAGAAACAGAGAGAAAAAAAGAAAAGAAGAATGTTGGCTGTGTACAGCCAACAGGGTGTTTCGGTCTGGGGCACCGGACTGTCCGGTGGTGCACCAGACAGTGTCCGGTGCGCCAGACGCCGCTCTCGGGAATTTGCCGACGGCGTACGGCTAAAATTCACCGGACTGTCCGGTGAGCCAACGGTCGGCCGAGCCAACGGTCGGCCGCGGAATCTGCGCGCGACACGTGGTCTGGCCAACGGTCGGAAGAAGGCACCGGACTGTCCGGTGTGCACCGGACTGTCCGGTGCGCCAGATCTGCAACGGTCGGCTGCACCTGTTAAGGAAAGAAATCGGGCACCGGACAGTGTCCGGTGTGCACCGGACTGTCCGGTGCGCCCGACGACAGAAGGCAAGGATGGCCTTCCAGATTTGTTCTCAACGGCTCCTAGCTGCCTTGGGGCTATAAAAGGGACCCCTAGGCGCATGGAGGAGAGAACCAAGCATTCCTTGAGCACTCTTGATCACTCACACATCAATCTTGCACACTTGTTCGACATTCTAGTGATTTGAGCTCCGTTCTAGTGTGCTAGTCTCTTGAGCTCAAGTCTGGGTCTTGTGTGTGCGTATTCACTGTGATCTTTGTGTTGTGTGTGAGTTGCTAATCCCTCCCTTGCTCCGTGAGTCTCTGTGAACATCTTTTGTAAGGGCGAGAGACTCCAAGTTGTGGAGATTCCTCGCAAACGGGATTGAGAAAAGAAAAGCAAGAACACCGTGGTATTCAAGTTGATCATTGGATCACTTGAGAGGAGTTGAGTGCAACTCTCGTCCGTTGGGACGCCACAACGTGGAGTAGGCAAGTTTTGTACTTGGTCGAACCACGGGATAACCACCGTGTCATCTCTGTGATTGATTTCTTGTGGTTATTGTGTTTTGACTCCTCTCTAGCCACTTGGCCATAATTGTGCTAACACTTAACAAGTTTTTGTGGCTTAAGTTTTGAAGCTTTACAGGATCACCTATTCACCCCCCCCTCTAGGTGCTCTCAATTGGTATCGGAGCCATTCTCTTCGAGAAAGGGACTAACCGCCCGAAGAGATGGATCCTAAGGGGAAGGGAATCGTGATCAACGACAAGGAGAAGGAGTCCTTCGTCAACGAGCCCAAAGATGACAAGCCTACCGACTCCGGCTCGGGCCATAGACGGAAGGAAGGGAAGAAGAAGAAGACAAGGCGCATCAAGGAGATCGTCTACTACGACGACAGCGACGAATCTTCCTCTTCCCAAAAGGACAACGACTACGAGCAAAGGAAACCGGTTAATTCTAACTTTTCTTTTGACTACTCTCGTATTCCGCAAAGTTCAAATTCACATTTGCTTTCCATTCCACTCGGCAAGCCCCCACACTTTGATGGGGAGGACTACGGATTTTGGAGCCACAAAATGCGTAGTCACCTATTCTCTCTCCATCCTAGTATATGGGAGATTGTAGATAGTGGAATGCACTTTAATAGTTCGGATAGTCCTATATTCATTAATGAGCAAATCCATAAGAATGCACAAGCTACTACTGTTCTTCTAGCTTCATTGTGTAGGGATGAATATAACAAAGTGAGTGGCTTGGATAACGCCAAGCAAATCTGGGATACCCTCAAGATCTCTCATGAGGGAAATGACGCTACCTTGCTCACCAAAATGGAGTTGGTAGAGGGCGAGCTTGGACGGTTCGCGATGATAAGGGGCGAGGAGCCAACTCAAACATACAACCGGCTCAAGACCCTTATCAACAAAATAAGGAGCTACGGAAGCACGCGATGGACGGACCACGACGTCGTCCGACTAATGCTAAGGTCCTTTACCGTTCTTGATCCTCATTTGGTGAATAATATTCGTGAGAATCCCAGGTACACCAAAATGTCGCCCGAAGAAGTCTTAGGAAAATTCGTCAGCGGACGAATGATGATCAAGGAGGCAAGGTACGTGGACGACGCCTTGAATGGACCGATCAACGAACCACAACCTTTTGCTCTCAAAGCAACAAGAAGCAAGGAGGCGCTACCTAGCAAGGTGGCACAAATTGAGGCGGTCGGACTTAATGATGAAGAGATGGCTCTCATCATCAAACGCTTCAAGACGGTGCTAAAGGGTCACAAGGAGCAGCCAAGCAAGACCAAGACGAAGGGGAAGCGCTCATGCTTCAAGTGCGGTAAGATTGGTCATTTTATCGCTAACTGCCCCGATAATGATAGTGACCAGGAAAAGGGAAACAAGAGGGAAAAGAAGAAGCATTACAAGAAGGCAAAGGGGGAGGCGCATCTAGGCAAGGAGTGGGACTCGGATTGCTCCTCTTCCGACTCCGACAATGAAGGACTCGCCGCCACCGCCTTCAACAAATCAACCCTCTTCCCAAACGAGCGTCACACATGCCTTATGGCAAGGGAGAAGAAGGTATGTACTCGCAACTCTACCTATGCTTCTTCAAGTGAGGACGAATCTAGTGATGAGGATGAAGTAGATTATTCATGTTTGTTCAAGGGCTTAGATAGATCTAAGATAGACAAAATTAATGAATTAATTGATGCCTTGAATGAAAAGAATATACTTTTAGAAAAGCAAGAGGATTTGTTGTATGAAGAACATGATAAGTTTGTAGAGGCTCAAAAATCCCTTGCACTAGAAGTTAAAAGAAATGAAATACTTGCTTGTGAGTTGTCTACATGCCATGATTCAATTTCTAAATTAAAGAGCATTAATGATGACTTAAATGCTAAACTAGTAGAAGCACATAAATCCAACTCTTGCGTTGAACATATTGAAATTTGCACTAGGTGTAAGGATGTTGATATTAATGCTTGTAGTGAACACTTAGTTTCCATTTCAAAATTGAATGATGAATTAGCTAGTCTTAATGCCCAACTTAAGACTAGCAAGAGTGAATTTGAAAAACTAAAATTTGCTAGGGATGCCTACACTATTGGTAGACACCCCTCAATTAAGGATGGGCTTGGCTTCAAGAGGGAAGCCAAGAACTTAACAAGCCATAAGACTCCTATCTCCACCAAGGAGAAAGGGAAGGCTCCTATGGCTAATAGTGTTAAGAAGAATCATGCTTTCATGTACTATGATAGGAGATACTCTAGAAATGCTTTTAGAGGTAATGATGTTTTTGATTCACATGCTTATGACTCTTATGCTATGACTGCTTCTAGTTCTCATGTTATGCATGGTAGAAATGTGTTTAGAAGAAATGTTGTTCACCAAATGCCTAGGAGAAATATAGTTCATAATGCTCCTAGGAAAGTAGTGAATGAACCTTCTACAATTTATTGTGCTTTAAATGCTTCCTTTGCTATTTGTAGAAAGGATAAGAAAATTGTTGCTAGGAAGTTAGGGGCAAAATGCAAGGGAGACAAAACTTGCATTTGGGTCCCTAAGGATATTTGCACTAACCTTGTAGGACCCAACATGAGTTGGGTACCTAAGTCCCAAGCCTAAATTTGCCTTGCGGGTTTATGCATCCGGGGGTTCAAGCTGGATTATCGACAGCGGATGCACAAACCATATGACGGGGGAGAAGAAGATGTTCACCTCCTACGTCAAGAATAAGGATTCCCAAGATTCAATTGTATTCGGTGATGGGAATCAAGGCAAGGTAAAAGGGTTAGGTAAAATTGCAATTTCTAATGAGCACTCTATCTCTAATGTGTTTTTAGTAGAGTCTCTTGGTTATAATTTGCTATCTGTTAGTCAATTATGCAACATGGGGTATAACTGTCTATTTACAAATGTAGATGTGTCTGTCTTTAGAAGAAGTGATGGTTCACTAGCTTTTAAGGGTGTATTAGACGGCAAACTTTATTTAGTTGATTTTGCAAAAGAAGAGGCCGGTCTAGATGCATGCTTAATAGCTAAGACTAGCATGGGCTGGCTGTGGCATCGCCGCTTAGCACATGTGGGGATGAAGAACCTTCACAAGCTTCTAAAGGGAGAACACGTGATAGGTTTGACTAACGTTCAATTCGAAAAAGATAGACCTTGTGCAGCTTGTAAAGCAGGTAAACAAGTGGGAGGAGCACATCACAGCAAGAATGTGATGACCACTTCAAGACCCCTGGAGCTGCTGCATATGGACCTCTTCGGACCCGTCGCCTATCTGAGCATAGGAGGGAGTAAGTATGGTCTAGTTATTGTAGATGATTTTTCCCGCTTCACTTGGGTGTTCTTTTTGCAGGATAAGTCTGAAACCCAAGGGACCCTCAAGCGCTTCCTCAGGAGAGCTCAAAATGAGTTTGAGCTCAAGGTGAAGAAGATAAGGAGCGACAACGGGTCCGAGTTCAAGAACCTTCAAGTGGAGGAGTTCCTTGAAGAGGAAGGGATCAAGCACGAGTTCTCCACTCCCTACACACCACAGCAAAATGGTGTGGTAGAGAGGAAGAACATGACGCTCATCGACATGGCGAGGATGATGCTAGGAGAGTTCAAGACCCCCGAGTGCTTTTGGACGGAAGTCGTGAACACGGCTTGCCACGCCATCAACAGGGTCTACCTTCATCGCCTCCTCAAGAAGACGTCGTATGAGCTACTAACCGGTAACAAACCCAATGTATCTTACTTTCATGTATTTGGGAGCAAGTGCTACATTCTAGTGAAGAAGGGTAGAAATTCTAAATTTGCTCCCAAAGCTGTAGAAGGGTTTTTGTTAGGTTATGACTCAAATACAAAGGCGTATAGAGTCTTCAACAAATCATCGGGTTTGGTTGAAGTCTCTAGCGACGTTGTATTTGATGAGACTAATGGCTCTCCAAGAGAGCAAGTTTTTGATTGTGATGATGTAGATGAAGAAGATGTTCCAACGGCCGCTATGCGCACTATGGCGATTGGTGATGTGCGACCACAGGAACACTTGGAGCGAGATCAACCTTCTTCCTCAACTATGGTGCATCCCCCAACTCAAGATGACGAACAGGTACCTCAAGTGGAGGCGTGTGATCAAGAGGGAGCACAAGATGATCATGTGATGGAGGAAGAAGCGCAACCGGCACCTCCAACCCAAGTTCGAGCGATGATTCAAAGGGATCATCCCGTCGACCAAATTCTGGGTGACATTAGCAAGGGAGTAACTACTCGGTCTCGATTAGTTAATTTTTGTGAGCATTACTCCTTTGTCTCTTCTATTGAGCCTTTCAGGGTAGAGGAGGCCTTGCTAGATCCGGACTGGGTGTTGGCCATGCAGGAGGAGCTCAACAACTTCAAAAGGAATGAAGTTTGGACACTGGTGCCTCGTCCGAAGCAAAATGTTGTGGGAACCAAGTGGGTGTTCCGCAACAAACAGGACGAGCACGGGGTGGTGACGAGAAACAAGGCTCGACTTGTGGCAAAAGGTTATGCCCAAGTCGCAGGTTTGGATTTCGAGGAGACTTTTGCTCCTGTGGCTAGGCTAGAGTCTATTCGTATCTTGCTAGCATATGCCGCTCACCATTCTTTCAGGCTGTACCAAATGGATGTGAAGAGCGCTTTCCTCAACGGGCCAATCAAGGAGGAGGTGTACGTGGAGCAACCCCCTGGCTTCGAGGATGAACGGTACCCCGACCATGTGTGTAAGCTCTCTAAGGCGCTCTATGGACTTAAGCAAGCCCCAAGAGCATGGTATGAATGCCTTAGAGACTTTTTAATTGTTAATGCTTTCAAGGTTGGGAAAGCCGATCCAACTCTTTTTACAAAGACATGTGATGGTGATTTGTTTGTGTGCCAAATTTATGTCGATGACATAATATTTGGTTCTACCAACCAAAAGTCTTGTGAAGAGTTTAGCAGGGTGATGACGCAGAAATTCGAGATGTCGATGATGGGCGAGTTGAACTACTTCCTTGGGTTCCAAGTGAAGCAACTCAAGGACGGCACCTTCATCTCCCAAACGAAGTACACGCAAGATCTGTTGAAGCGGTTTGGGATGAAGGACGCCAAGCCCGCAAAGACTCCAATGGGAACCGACGGACACACCGACCTCAACAAAGGAGGTAGGTCCGTTGATCAAAAAGCATACCGGTCAATGATAGGGTCATTACTTTATTTATGTGCTAGTAGACCGGATATTATGCTTAGCGTATGCATGTGTGCTAGATTTCAATCTGATCCTAAGGAGTGTCACTTAGTGGCGGTGAAGCGAATTCTGAGATATTTAGTTGCTACGCCTTGCTTCGGGCTCTGGTATCCAAAGGGGTCTACCTTTGACTTAGTTGGATACTCAGATTCCAACTATGCTGGATGCAAGGTCGATAGGAAGAGTACATCGGGGACGTGCCAATTCTTAGGAAGGTCCCTGGTGTCATGGAATTCTAAGAAACAAACCTCCATTGCCCTATCCACCGCTGAGGCCGAGTACGTTGCCGCAGGACAGTGTTGCGCGCAACTACTTTGGATGAGGCAAACCCTCCGGGACTTTGGCTACAATCTGAGCAAAGTCCCACTCCTATGTGATAATGAGAGTGCTATCCGCATGGCGGAAAATCCTGTTGAGCACAGCCGCACAAAGCACATAGACATCCGGCATCACTTTTTGAGAGACCACCAGCAAAAGGGAGATATCGAAGTGTTTCATGTTAGCACCGAGAACCAGCTAGCCGATATCTTTACCAAACCTCTAGATGAGAAGACCTTTTGCAGGCTGCGTAGTGAGCTAAATGTCTTAGATTCGCGGAACTTGGATTGAATTGAAGCATACATGTGTTTATGCCTTTGATCATGTTCATTCTGCATTTTGTTGCTTATTTTGGTGCTCAAGTTGTACAAACACTCCCTGGACCTCACAAGTCCGTTGCAAAGTGATGCATATGTTTGGGGGGAGCTGTGTTACAACTTGACCCTTTGAGACTAACCATATGCTTGAGTTTGCTTGATTTAGTCTCAAAGGAGAATTGTAAGGGAAAAGGTGGACTTGGACCATGAAAGACTTCCACTGCACTCCGATGAGAGGGTAACTAATTCCAAGTTCATCTCATGAACTCTTATTGCCATTTGCTCTTAATTGAAGATTTAGGTGAGGCAATGGGGTTAAAAGGGCCAAGATTGATCCCGTTTTGGTGCTTGATGCCAAAGGGGGAGAAAATAAAGGCCAAAGCAATAAATGGATCAGCTACCACTTGAGAAAGTTTGAAAATAGTGAAATAGAGCTTTTTGTTTTGTCAAAACTCTCTTATTGTCTCTTTTGTCAAAAGTTGGCTTTTTGTGGGAAGAAGTAGTGATTATGGGAAAAAGGGGGAGTTTTTGAAATCTTTGATCAATATCTTTTGGAATGACTCTCTTTGTGCTTCAATATGTGTGTTTGACTTAGAGATAGAGATTTGAGTTTGATTTACAAAAACAAACCAAGTGGTGGCAAAGGATGATCCATATATGCCAAAAATGAATCAAAATATATTTGAGTTCTATTTGAAGTGATTTTGCACTTGTTATAGTTGCTATATGTTGTGTTGGCATAAATCACCAAAAAGGGGGAGATTGAAAGGGAAATGTGCCTTTGGGCCATTTCTAAGTATTTTGGTGATTAAGTGCCAACACAAGTGCTTAAATGTGAATCTATGCCCATGGATAAACAAAGTGCAAATCACAAGTAAAGGTATGTTTCTAAGCCTTAGTACATTGGTTTTGTGTACTAATATATTTGTCTAAGTGTTAGAAACAGAGAGAAAAAAGAAAAGAAGAATGTTGGTTGTGTACAGCCAACAGGGTGTTTCGGTCTGGGGCACCGGACTGTCCGGTGGTGCACCGGACAGTGTCCGGTGCGCCAGGCTGCCTCGACCTGAAGACGCCGCTCTCGGGAATTTGCCGACGGCGTACGGCTAAAATTCACCGGACTGTCCGGTGTGCACCGGACTGTCCGGTGAGCCAACGGTCGGCCGAGCCAACGGTCGGCCGCGGAATCTGCGCGCGACACGTGGTCTGGCCAACGGTCGGAAGAAGGCACCGGACTGTCCGGTGTGCACCGGACTGTCCGGTGCGCCAGATCTGCAACGGTCGGCTGCGCCTGTTAAGGAAAGAAATCGGGCACCGGACAGTGTCCGGTGTGCACCGGACTGTCCGGTGCGCCCGACGACAGAAGGCAAGGATGGCCTTCCAGATTTGTTCTCAACGGCTCCTAGCTGCCTTGGGGCTATAAAAGGGACCCCTAGGCGCATGGAGGAGAGAACCAAGCATTCCTTGAGCACTCTTGATCACTCACACATCAATCTTGCACACTTGTTCGACATTCTAGTGATTTGAGCTCCGTTCTAGTGTGCTAGTCTCTTGAGCTCAAGTCTGGGTCTTGTGTGTGCGTATTCGCTGTGATCTTTGTGTTGTGTGTGAGTTGCTAATCCCTCCCTTGCTCCGTGAGTCTCTGTGAACATTTTTGTAAGGGCGAGAGACTCCAAGTTGTGGAGATTCCTCGCAAACGGGATTGAGAAAAGAAAAGCAAGAACACCGTGGTATTCAAGTTGATCATTGGATCACTTGAGAGGAGTTGAGTGCAACTCTCGTCCGTTGGGACGCCACAACGTGGAGTAGGCAAGTTTTGTACTTGGCCGAACCACGGGATAACCACCGTGTCATCTCTGTGATTGATTTCTTGTGGTTATTGTGTTTTGACTCCTCTCTAGCCACTTGGCCATAATTGTGCTAACACTTAACAAGTTTTTGTGGCTTAAGTTTTGAAGCTTTACAGGATCACCTATTCACCCCCCCTCTAGGTGCTCTCAAGAACTCTGTCGATTCGTCCTCAACAAAGGGGAAGATTCGCAAGCCATGTACAACCGGCTCAAGACAATGGTGAACCAAGTGCGCAACCTCGGGAGCACCAAATAGGATGACCATGAAATGGTCAAGGTTATTCTAAGATCCCTTGTTTTTCGTAATCCTACTCAAGTACAATTAATACGTGGGGATCCTAGATACAAGCAGATGTCTCCGGAGGAGGTGATTGGCAAGTTTGTGAGCTTTGAACTTATGATCAAAGACTCCAAACACATTGTAAACTTGGAGCAAGGTGCCACCTCCACACCCGAGGTGCAACCCGTTGCATTTAAGGCAATGGAAGAAAAGAAGGAGGAGTCGACAACAAGTAGGCTCCCAATCGATGCCTCCAAGCTCGACAACAAGGAAATGGAGCTCATCATCAAGAGCTTTCGCCAAATCCTCAAGCAAAGGAAGGAGAAGGACTACAAGCCCCGCTCCAAAAGGGTGTGCTACCGATGTGGTAAGTCCAGTCACTTTATCGCTAAATGTCCATATTCTAGTGAAAGTGACAGGGACAAAGACAAGAAGGGGAAGAAGAAGGAGAAGAAGAGATACTACAAGAAGAAGGGCGGCGAGGCGCACATGGGGCGGGAATGAGACTCAGACGAGAGCTCCATCGACTCCTCCTCCGATGAGGATGCCGCCAACATCACCGTTAACAAGGGCCTCCTCTTTCCCAATGTCGGACATAAGTGTCTCATGGCTAAGGACGGCAAGAAGAAGAAGGTACACTCTAGAACCACCCCCAAATATACTACATCTAGTGATGAGGGTAGTTCTAGTGATAATGAAGATGATTTAGTTTCTCTCTTTGCCAACCTTACCATGGACCAAAAGAAAAAATTGAATGAATTAATTGAAACCATTAATGAGAAGGACGATCTCTTGAAATGCCAAGAGAACTTGCTCGTTAAGGAAAACAAAAAAGTTTGTTAAATTGAAAAATGCTTATGCTCTAGAAGTAGAAAAATGTGAAAACTTGTCTAAGGAGCTTAGCATATGCAATGATTCAATTTCATGTCTTAGAGATGAGAATGCTAGTCTAAATGCTAAGATTAATGAATTGAATGTTTGCATGCCCTCTACATCTACTATTGAGCATGTCACTATTTGCACTAGATGTAGAGATGTTAATGTTGAAGCTATTGATGATCACCTTGCCATGATTAAACAACAAAATGATCACATTGCTACATTTAATGCAAAAATTGTCGAGCATGAGCTTGAAAATGAAAAGTTTAAATTTGCTAGAAGCATGCTCTATAATGGGAGACGCCATGGCATTAAGGATGGAATTGGTTTCCAACAAGGGAACCAAAACAACACAAACTTAATGCCCCTAAGAAATTGTCTAATTTTGTTAAGGATAAGGCTCCCATGGTTCAGAATAGTGAGGGCTACATTTTATATCCTGCAAACTACCCTGAGCATAAAATTAGGAAAATTCATGCTAGAAAACCTCACAATGTTTCTCACCATGCATTTATGTATAAAAATGAGTCTTCTAGTTCTAGGCATACCACTAATGTTAAAATGCCTAAGAAGAAAATTCCTAATGCAGCAAATGAGCATGATATTTCATTTAAGACTTTTTGTTGGGGGTGTTTGTCTTCCGAAGGTCCTCAAAAACATGATTTAACAATGTTTCCCGAGTGTAATATATGAATAGGTACCTTCGGACTCGGATCAGAACCACATAGTGTGAAAAGCACGAACAATACGAAGGTTGACGCAGCGCCGAAGCTACGCACAAGGGAGCTTCGGCATAACGGCAAAAAAGGGAACCGACTTAAAAGGGAAAAGGCTATTTAGACCTCGGTGGACTACCTTAAAGTCATTAGCAAATGTGAAGGGCATGGATGTAATTTTACACGAGTTGTGTCCCGCGCCTATAAATAGATGAACAGTACCCCCGTACTGTTCACGCTGACTTGTACTCATTTTTGCGTCACACTTGTACTTTCATTTTCTGTCAAGCCGAAGGTACAAATGTAATTCAATATTGTCATTATTCATTTGTTCATTTATGATTATATAATAAGAAATGTGTATGATGATGTTATATGTTTGTTCACATTATTCCTTATGTTTTACATGCTTCATCCGCCCTTGATATGTTTATATATATGTGGAGATGATGAAGGTATGTCCTTCATGACCTTCGTCCGAAGATCATTATATCCTTAGGGAAATAATGTTCCGAAGGACGAAGGGCGTTAACAAATAACCTGTTTTTGTGTTGCCTTGTTCTCAATTTATAGCATTTGAGAACAAGTCCCCAACATTGGCGCCCACCTCCGGTGAACCCTTTTTCGACCACCTTCGACAAGCACCGACCTTCGTCATGCCGCCGAAGAAAGCTTCAGCGCCAAGGGCTGCCGCACTTCAGCCACTGGACCCAAATCAGGAGACCCTCTCTCTTCGAGAGGCCCGAAGCCAGAAAAGAAAGGCCACCAGTCCAACACTCCAGGAGGAGGAGTTGGACCAGGAGATTAGAAACATGGAGATAATCCATCAGCAGGTACAACAGAAGAAGGAGAAGATGGCCCGACTAGCTGATCTTCAAAGGCAGATCGATGAAGCTACTGAAGAAGTACGCCATCTTGCTCAGGACGAACAAGAACGAAGGCCCCAGCATAGGGAGCTTCACCAAGAAGGCTTATTCAACGAGGACGGATGGTATGATGATTTTAATCATGATACCTTTACCTTTGATGATGCTTCTCCCTTGGCAGTAGAACTGCAGGCTATCCCATGGCCTCCATCATACGAGCCATCTTAGCTCCCCATGTATGATGGGCATTCAGATCCGAAGCAGTTCTTGATGAGTTATGAAGTGACTATATCTTCATACGGAGGCAATGCAATTGTCATGGCCAAATCCTTCATCATGGCAGTTAAGAATGTGGCACAAACATGGTATTCTTCTCTTCGGCCAGAGACTATTACTTCATGGCAGAAGCTTAAGGACATGCTAGTGACAAATTTCCAAGGCTTCCAGACGAAGCCTGTCACAGCTCAGGCACTGTTTCAATGCACGCAAGATCATGAGGAGTATCTCCAGGCGTATGTCCGAAGGTTCTTGCGTCTGAGAGCACAAGCGCCTACAGTGCCCAATGAAATTGTCATTGAGGCCATGATCAAAGGGCTTCATCCAGGACCCACTGCCCAGTATTTTGCTAGAAAACCTCCACAGACTCTGGAGAAGTTGCTTCAAAAGATGGATGAATACATCCGGGCTGACAATGACTTTCGCCAAAGAAGGGAGGAAGCCTACAGGTTCTCTGAGATGACCAGGGGCTTCGGAGGAAGAATCCACCCGAGGCATGTCAGGTCAATTCACTTCTCTCAGAGTGATGACAGAGGAAGTCAGCTGCAGAAGCCATAATATACTTCACAATCTTCAGGGCAGCAACAAAGCTCTTTCTGACCGCCAGCTCCAAGAGGCAGAGGCGCCAGGGGCTTCAGAGGAAGATATGGGGATCATCCCAGGAAGATCTACTGCCTATTTTATGGTGAAGACAATGGCCATACTATAAGAATGTGCCAAATCACCATCCAAAAACAGAAGGAAATCGCAGAAACCGAAGCTAGGCAAAGTCAACCGAAGCAGGTCCTGCACACTGCTTCGTGTCATTCACCCTACATACCAGAATATGTGGGTAATCATCCTGCAGCTTCGGTTGCTTCGGCTAGTCAGCCACAGGCTTCTTGGCCACAACTTCCACCTCCACCACTACTACAACCTGCTTATTCACGAGGTCAGCAACCAGAAGGGAGCCAGCAGACCCATCAGCAACGAGATTTCAGGGAGGAATCCGAAGCCCACACAGTCAACAGTACTGTGCCGGAATCAAAACACATCTATTAAGAGATATCCTACCTTCGAAGAATTTTTATATTCATTGTCATTTTCTTTTTAATAAGGAAAAATCAATGTAAACTTAGTTTCCTTGCAATTTTTAATTTCTTGTAATAGCTTCGTTCTTGTCATAGTGAAATATAAATTCTCCACAGACTCACGAAGCTCAAAAATTGCTGAATACTGAGGCTCAAAAGTCGTTCCTAAGGGAATGCAGAGTTAAAAATCGCATTGTAAGTCTCACCGAAGCTACAAAAAGTCGTTCCTAAGGAGCGCAGTGTAAGTTGCCGAAGCTACAAAAAGTCGTTCCTAAGGGAGCGCAGTGTAAGTTTTCTGCTCAAAAGTCATTCCAAAGGGAATGCAGAGCCAAATACCGCCGAAATATAAGGCGAAGCGCGAAAAGTCAACGTGAATACCACCGAAATATAAGGCGAAGCGCGAAAAGTCAACGCAAATACCGCCAAAATAGAAGGCGAAAAAGTTGAAAAGACGTTCCTAAGGGGATGCAGAACTTATACCAAAAAATAAGCGGTGAAGCCGAAAAATAAATGGCAAAGAGATTTTTATGGTTCCTAAGGGGACGCAGATATTGTGTTTCAGCGTGGGTATGTGTCTTCGACATTAGCATCATTCTTTACATCATATCATCGCATCATATCGCATAGCATCACATCATACATCATATCACATCAATGACATCAATTGGAAACGAGGCCGATCTTCGGAGAATGCTTTACCAAAAATGGAAAGATGCCAAGGCACAAAGTAAGCTGAGAATTACAGCTTCATCAGTTCTGATGTGGAAAGAGGAATTTATTGTTTACGAAGTATTGATGATTTTACAAAATATGGATGATTCTTACGAGGCATAAACACTCTTCTTTACGAAGCATGAAAAGAAGGGAAGATGTTATTTCGCCGAAGGCTCAAAAACAGTATGTACATAAAGTTTCATGCATCGCAAAGAACTGAATTACGAACAATTCATATATTACATTCAAATCTATAAGCACCAAATATTACAAACACAGTTCAACAAATGTTACATTAATATTCTAGAAATGTTTTTACAATAGCTACTCTTCTTCCTTCAGAACTTTTTCTGTAGCTTCGGTTAGCAGTTTGGTAACAACTTCGTCTACAATAGCTTCGGCCATATTAATAATTTCTATTGCTCTCTTTGTCTCTGGGTCTGCCAGTGGGTCAAATGGCTCTGGGGGAGGAGATAGATCAGCTGCGGTAGAAGACATAAATTAGTTCGAAGTCACAAAAATAAACAACAAAGCTAAAAGCCATTAAGTAATACATATCTGTCTTTCAAGTTTCGCAGCTTTTTCAGCTTCTTTTGTTGCTTCTCGAGCGTCATGAATATATTTTTCGCTCTTCTTCATTATTTCATGAGCCATCCCTTGGCCACCATTTTCCCAAATATCAGTAAAAAAATTCCGCCTATTAAACTCGCTTCGGCCGAGGGGTCCTTCGTATCGTTAACAGAGAAGGCAGCTTCGGCCAGGGCCAATGTTTTAACATGTTCACAATCTGACTTCTCCAAAACGGTTGCAACTCCCCTAGCACCAGAGAATGCACAGATGTCCCCGCGGTCACTCAAAATCTCCTCAAAAGCTTCGACTTCACTACTGATCCACTCGATGACGCCCTCAGGGTCGCCTCGTATGAAGTTCTCTTCGTTTGAGTACGCACCCACGTTGGCGAAGCTAGCCTTTATCTTTTTCACACACTCCATAGATTTTTCAAAGCATCTTTATTTGGATGCGCGAAGCTCTGCAACTATTTTTTCAAAATAATTTTTCCAGTATTCGCTGGCATGTCAATCAGCTTCGGCAACAACGCATTTTAATTTGGCCTCGGCTAACTGTTTTCGAAGGTCTTCAATTTCACTTTTCTAGGCCTCAGCTTGAACTTTGGAACTAGCTTCGTCTTCTTTTATCTTGTTTACCAATGAAATCAATATTTTATCCTTTTCAAGGCCTTCGTTCCTTAGTTCAATCACCTCTGAACGAAGGTTGTTCAGAGCCATTGTGCACCCTTCATCTTCGATATTTTTCTGTGCCCTGAGGGCATTGCTAAGGATCAAACCCTGCAAAAGGAGTATAGTATTAAGTATAAACAAGTGAAATAATTCGTTTTTAAATACAAAAAATGATTTTCGCACCTTTATACTATTATATGCCAAACTATCGGCCAATTCATCTGTTGGGGACTTGTTCTCAAATGCTATGAATTAAGAACAAGGCAACATAAAATGTTAAATATTAATGCCCTTCGTTCGCTGAAGCATTATCTCCCTAAGGATTTAATGAGCTTCAGACGAAGACCATGAGCAAAATACCACGAAGGTCACACCTTCGTGATCATACATGAAACATTATAGAAAGATATACTAAAAATAGATAACATTATTCACATATTTTATTATATGAAGCTAAATATTAAAACATAATATTTAGGTGCATTTATACCTTCGTCTTGGCAGAAAGCAATAATTCCAGCGTAATGTGCTAACAATTACAAGATTGTGTAAACAGTGCAGGGGTACTGTTCACCTATTTATAGGCACAGGGCGCAACCTGTGTAAAATTACATTTATGTCCTTTACAATTGACTACAATAATAACACAAAACATCATGGGTCTTTAAGTCAATCCATCTTTAAGTCGGTTCGCCCCTTCGTCTTGAGATCTGTCACTATGCCGAAGCTTTATAGGTAATAGCTTCAGCGCTGCTCCTGAAAAGATCTGCCGAAGGTGTTCTCTTTCTTTAGGATCTTCGGCTACGAAGCATACCCCCAACAATAGCCCCTTCGCGGTGCTAGATCATTTTTTGTAACGAGCTTGATCCGTGAAAAAGTCTTCTAGGCTTCGGGATGCCGAAGATCCGAAAAACACCTTCCCTGAGCTCGTTGGCGAGAAACGATTAAAATAATCCGCGCACGAGATGGCCCCATCTTGCAGCAGTTACACGCGCCCCAACGATTCACCTTCTCGGACCCTATGGCCCACCGTTCAGCGGGTGCGGGTGACTGTTTGTTCGGTGCGGGAGACCTTGACGATTCACCTTCCCACCTGCAGCACTATATAAACAGACGGGTAGGTGTGAAGTTACCACAGCATTCATTGCTATTGCACTGTTTTGCTGCCAAAAATTTAGCCATAGCCGAAGCTTGATCATCGTGCTCAAATGAAGCGCTGCTTTTGATTCTGCTTTGTCACA
The DNA here is from genome assembly GCF_902167145.1 of Zea mays. Taxonomy (NCBI): domain Eukaryota; kingdom Viridiplantae; phylum Streptophyta; class Magnoliopsida; order Poales; family Poaceae; genus Zea; species Zea mays. Next base: position 170,285,130 of record NC_050097.1, on the reverse strand, counting down.
AGAGGAAGAGCTTCGGGAAAATAAAAAAAGTCAACAACAAAAATTTCAAGAAATTCGTAATCAAATGGCAAGAGTTCGTTCCACTGCCAGGGTTGGTTGTGAGGGAGATGAAACCGAAGCTACCGAGACTATTCTGATTTCCGAAGCAATGAAGCGGTCTGGGCTGGTAACATCGGAGGATGCGCCTGCGGCTGGAGCAGAGCAGGCTGACGTTGAGGAGACTGAGTTTGAAGTTGATTACGGCAGCGCGGTGCCAAGTAAACCCAGGCATCTAGATTTCGGAAAATCCACCATCTCCGAAGGTGACTTACGTAAGATGTTGAGTTTGGGCTATTTAAGTGAAGCAAAGAAAGAGCTGGTTCGTTTTGGTGGGGAAGAAACTACTCCGAAGCCAGGAAAAGATGAAGTAGTGATCTTCAAAAGTTTCTTTAAAGCTGGTTTAAGATTCCCTTTGAACAAGATGATTGCTGATGTGCTGAAGAAGTTTGGGATCTACCTTCATCAGCTAACTCCTAACATTATCGTTAGGCTTAGCGTTTATATTTGGGCTCTCCGAAGCCAAGGGGTGGAACCATTTGCCAAAGGTTTCTGCCGAGTGCACGAGCTTCATTATCAGACCAAGGCTAGAGGAGATGGGCTAAATGAAAACTTCGGCTGCTACAATTTTGCCTACCGCAAGACTACAAAATTTCCAGTGATCAGTTACCGAAGCAAGTGGCCAGCTGGCTGGAAATCTGAATGGTTCTACGTCAAAGTTGACGAAGAGAAGGAGAAGCTAGTGCAGAGTTCGTTAGAGTTGATCTTCGGAGAGACCAGACCCCGTGCAACATGACACCAGAGGGTCCAACCCAAATTGCTCTAGCTGAATTTAGAGTTATTGCGGAGCATATTGGCACTAGGGACTTAGTGCAAGAATTCTTAGCTTTCAAAGTGTTTCCAACTATGAAATAGTGGGCCATGCCGAAGCTTGAAGGAAAAAAGAAGTAAGGGGAACTTATTCGGTTGCCTTACCATTACAAATTCAAGAAACATTTCAAAGTGCCTTGCCAAGAGTGGCTGGACACAATCGAAGTGATGTGCAATGAAATACTCAGAAATTATTCTAGAAAAGAAGACCAATTGATGACTGCGGCCTTCGGCACTCGTCCGAAGCGAAGGCTAAACCGAGTAATGGATGCTCTGGGTTTTGAATATCCTGACTACGAGCGGCTAGACAAGGGTGCCGAAGGCCAAAAAAGGAAAAGAGTAGCTAGTGTTCTGAATAAAGACGATGAAGAACAACCAAAAAAGAAAAAGCTAGAGTCTGAGCCAAAAACGGGTGTTTCAAAGAAGAGAAAAACTTCAACTCCGAAGTAAAAAGCAATTGATGAAGAAGAAGGAACTCCTGCAACACCCTCTGCTACTGAAGTAGAGGAAATCTTAAAGGTAATGACTGAATCTTTGCCTGTCAAACTAAGTCCACTGGGGCCACATCTGACGAAGCTTTTTCAGAAGGAAAAGGAGCCCGCAAAAACGAAGGCAGCTAGGCAAAAAAAACAAAGAATTATTACGGTGACAGAAGTCATCGAAGGAACACCACCAGGAGCTTCAGCTCCGAAGGCGCCGACTATTGAAAGCATGACAGCTACTGAAGCTGCACCTTTGGAAGCTGCCGTAGAAGAGGCCAGAGCCGAAGCTGCCAGAGTTGAAGATATTAATTTAGAGAGCATGGTTGTTGATATAGATAAAATACTACTAAACATGGCCACGGAAGAAGCTGCCGCAGAAGAGGCTGCCGCAGCCACCGAAGAGACTACGGCCGCAAAGCCCGAGAAGGAAGAAATGACCGAAGACACTTCGGAAGATGAAGCTTTTAACTTTCAAAACTTAGTTGGTCAAGAGCTGACAAAAGCTGAAAAAGAAGAGCTAAAAGAATATGCTATATCTTGCGGGTATCGGCCGGGAGCGCTTCTCTTCGGTGGTATTGATGACGAAAGGTTGGGCTGCGTGCGGGATCAGACCGGCGCGAAGGTTATCGGTACTCTATCAAAGAGTATCGGTTTCCCGAAGCTCGAAACAGATATCAGCCGCTACCGACGACAGCACATCGTCAGTAGTTTATTTTATTCCAATTTCAAGGTAAACAACTTTTCTCTGACTTTTATTGTTTTTAATAACGAAGATGCTTTCTAACGAAAGTTGTATGCTGTTGAGCAAAGCTTTGAAAATGCAGCAGGACTTGGAAGATAAAAAAACAAGAGGTTATAATTGAAAATTTAGAGAGCAAAATAAAAGAGCAATAAGCTGTTATTGAAAAGAAAGACTTCGAGCTTCAAACAACCGAAGGCTTATTGGCGGAGGCTGAAGCTAAAATAACAGAATTAAATACGAAGCTTGTCTCTCAATCAGAAAACTTCGAACAAGAAAAGCTGAAGCTTAATGCAAAAATTGAGGCTGAAGTTCAAAAAAGTTCAAATTTGAAAAATCGTTGACAATCCTTCAGAATAAATGTCTGGAATTCAGCAATCGATGCGTTCAACGGCTGAAGCAGGTCTTCTATTCAGTTGGAGCCAGCAGCGAAAAATTTACTCCTTCGGCTGAAGACCTGCCGGATGCCTTCGAACATATCGAAGGTGAAATTGATGACCTTGACGAAGTTATAGCTGGACATGGTGACTTCTGTGCCCTGGTAGCTTCTCGGGGCACAGCTGTTGCCTTCCTGAAGTCTGGCTGTGAACACGGAAAGGTTGTCAATAGACCTAATTTCAGCTTATCACCAGCAGATTTGGGTAACATTCCCAACCTTGCCCGAAGCATAGCCAATAGATTTATAAAATTGGTATGGACAAAGGGTGGACGAATCAAAGCTGGTGATGAAGCTCGAAGTCATCTTAAGCCGGTAATAAAATTATACCTTGTGCCTACCTCTTCCTTCAAGCTTAAATTTTGCTTACCATACTTTGATTCATACAAGATGACGAAGTCGAAGCCGAAGCTGAGGAGTAAGGAGAGGAAGCTCCATGGATACTGACGAAGCTTGAGTAGTCTGTAGAAAAAGCTCAAAAAACTCTTGTAATAATTTGTGTAAAGAATGATGTAATTAAATTTTACTTCGTGGACTTTATCCATACCTTGTAATATATTCTTACCTTTCCATCAACGTATAAAGTGCTTTGGTGTGGACGAAATTAGCATTTTGAGCCGAAGGCGAAAAACACCTTCACTTCTTTTCGTACGCAGCGAAGCATAAAATTGCTTCTTTTCCTTTTTTTTGAAGCCTTCTCTTTAGAGCCGAAGCAACTGTCTATGTTATGATGATGATGATCCTATGTATGTCTAAATGAATGTTTATGAATGCAAATGTATGATGTAATGTATCGTGCAAATGAATGTCCAAACCCACACATACGAAGCCACAACCAAAGCCTTCGTTCCCTTAGGAACAACCAAAGTCTCTGCCGTTTATTTTTCGGTGTATCAGCGCTGACTTTTCGCTGTAAGTTCTGCATTCCCTTAGGAACGTCTTTTGAACTTCTTCGCCTTCTATTTCGGCGGTATCGCGTTGACTTTTCGCGCTTCGCCTTATATTTCGGCGGAATCAGCGTTGACTTTTCGCTGTAAGCTCTGCATTCCCTTTGGAACGACTTTTGAGCAGAAAACTTACGCTGCGCTCCCTTAGGAACGACTTTTTTGTAGCTTCGTCGTGCTCTGCATCCCCTTAGGGACGTCTTTCGAGCTTCTCCCTGTTTTTTCTTTTCTCTTTGCACTCGATGGTGCATGCTCATCTTTTACATTTACATTTTTGGGGGATATTGCTCTTGTAGAGCTGAAATAAGAAAAAGAGAAATTACATGCTATGGCCCCATTAAAAACCTTTCTCCCCCTTTGGAAAGGAAAATGGTGCCATAGGAAAAAAGAATAAAAATGATTACATCAAACTACACATGATATCGCCGAAGCTCATCCCCATTCCAGGATCTAGGAATGTCGTTGCCGTCCATATCCTTCAATCTGTAAGAACCGGGTCTTGACGAAGATACTACCAGAAAAGGTCCTTCCCACTTTAACTGCATCTTGCCTACTGTATCTGGGTTAGCAACTCTCCAAAGCACCAAGTGCCCTGGCTTGATATTTTTTAGCCGAACCTTTCTATCACGCCATTTTATTGTTTCGGCTTGATATTTGTTGATGTTCTCCATAACCTGAAGCCTCATCCCTTCTATAGCATCTTTTGCCACAGAATAATCAGCTTCATCCTCCACCGAAGCCACTATTCTTATTGACCCAGCTTTAGCTTCTTCTGGGGTTATTGCTTCGTCACTAAACAGTAATTTGAATGGTGTAAAGCCTGTTGACCTTGACATTGTTGTGTTGTGGCTCCACACCACTTTGATTAATTCATCTGGCCACTTTCCCCTGGGCAGGTTGAAGATTAACTTCATTATTCATGTCATTATAATGCCGTTAGCTCTTTCGACAAGTCCATTTGACTCCGGATGTCTAACCGATGCAAAATGAATCTTCGTGCCAATTTGTTCACAAAACTCTTTGAAAGCTTCGGCATCGAACTGTGTTCCGTTGTCCACAGTAATAGCCTTTGGCACTCCGAAGCGACAAACAATATTTTGCCAGAAGAATTTCTTAACGGTGACCGAAGTTATTGTGGCTAAAGGCTTCGCCTCGATCCACTTAGAAAAATATTCTACTGGCACCACAACATATTTTAAATTTCCTTGTGCTGGTGGAAGTGGGCCTAACAAATCAAGGCCCCATCTTTGCAACGACCAAGTGGGCTGTATTAACTGAGTTAGAGACGAAGGCTGTTTTTGATCTCTTGCACATTTTTGACAGCCTTCACATTTTTGGACTAATTCTGCTGCATCCGAAGCTGCCTTCGGCCAATAAAATCCTTGACGAAAAACTTTTCCCAGCAAGGGCCTAGGTCCGATGTGAGATCCACACAGGCCTGCATGTATTTCCTTCATCAATTCTATACCTTCAGCTCTGGATAAACATTTGAGCAATGGAGAACAGACTCCATGTTTGTATAAGTCCCCTTCTATTATTACATATGGTCGGGCTCTTGCCTCTATTCTCTTATTATAAGCTTCATCATCTGAAAGGAAATTGCCCTGGAGAAAAGACATGATCTCGGTTCTCCAATCTTCACTATAAACAGGGGATATATTGAGTACTGCTCTTTCAAGAAGTTCCACCGAAGGTGCTTGTTGGGGACTTGTTCTCAAATGCTTCAGATCAAGAACAAGGCAACATAAAATGTTAAATATCAAAATCCCTTCATCCTCTTAATCATTATTTCCCTTCGGATATAATGAATTCAGGACGAAGGTCATGAAAGACGTACCTTCATAATTATAGTAAAGAATGAAGAATATTCAAACAAAATATAGAAGATAGTATGATTTCCGTAAACATTGCTATTAATATACTTCTATTTATATTACTTATGTAGACAAAGATAAATTACAAATGTACCTTCGGTTTGAATGAGACAAAGTATAAGCGTGGCGCAAAAGTGGATGCCAAGTCAGCGTGAACAGTACGGGGATACTGTTCACCTATTTATAGGCACGGGTCGCAGCCCATGCAAAATTACATCAATGCCCATTACATTTATCAATAACTCTATGATAATTCTTCGAGGTCTAATCTGGTTTTTCATCTTTAAGTCGGTTTCCTTTTCCGCCGCTATCCCGAAGCTCTTCTACACACAGCTTCGGCTCTACGCCAACCTTCGTGTTCTTTGTGCTTCTTCATATCGTGGCTCTGATCCGAGTCCGAAGATACCTGTTAATGTACTTTACTACAGAAACATTGTTAAATCATGTTTTTGAGGACCTTCGGAAGCCGAAGGCCCCCAACAGTAGCCCCTCGCAATATTAATTTACTGGAATGATAAATTTATATTGCGATATGGACGAAGGCTTTGAGCCGAAGGTCCGAAAAAACACCTTCCCCTTGCTAGAATAGCAACAGTCTTTGACAAGCGGGACCCTCCAGCTTTCGACATAATAGGTGTATAAATAAGGGCTCGCCATAATTTATTTGGCACGCTCTCCTGCCATCTGTTTTGCCTGCTCAAATAGCTTTCTGCCCACAAATATTTGGTTTTCTCCTTAGTTTTTAGCTTCGGAAACGAGAGGCAAGAATTCCGAAGAGATGTCTGAGGAGAAGAAGGTTGTTGCCGAAATGAAGCTAAGCCTTTCTGAAGAGATGCATCTGGGTTTTCTTGAGTCAATAGCAAAGACGAATACAGAGAAGATTACAAGGGAGATTTTAGAAGGTTTGTCTGAAGATACTGGTGATAGTGACAGTTACGATGCAGACAGTGGGGGTGAAGATTCCGAAGACCGACCCTGGCGACCAAGCCATTCAGTCTTCGGAAAATCAACTATTGGGCAAAGTCACCTTGAAAACATGAAGGTGAGATATTTTCGAGATATGTCCATTGTGAGAGCAGATGCCGGAGAAAGAACTGTGCCGACTCCCGAAGATGATGAAGTCGTTATCTTCCAAAGCTTTTTAAAAGCTAGGCTACGATTCCCTATAAGCAGATTTGTGGTGGAAGTTCTGAAAATATATCAGGTTTACCTTCATCAACTTACCCCTGAAGCAATAATAAGAATGGGAATCTTCGTCTGGGCTGTGAAGAGTCAGGGCCTAGAGCCAAGTGCGAAAAGCTTTTGCAATATACATGAATTGTTGTATGAAACAAAGCCCTAGGGTAAAGAGCAATACCATAACAACTTTGGTTGCTACAACTTCGGTGCTCGCTCTGGATCAAGTTGTCCCGTGCCCACTTTTCGGAAGAGATGGCCCGGAGAATGGATGAAAGAATGGTTCTATGTAAAAAATGATTTGAAGGTTCGAGAGGATATTAAGGATGTCATCATGTGCCCCATCTGGCAGCGCTTCGGACTCCGGAAACCAAAGGTAGAAATGGATGAATCAGCCGAAGAATGCCAACGGGCCTTCGGCGTAGTCTTCTCTTTTATTGGGACAAGGGATTTAATACAAGAACACATTGCCTTCAGAGTATGGCCTCTTGCAGATAATTGGGAAATGCCGAAAGAAACTGTTAAAGAAACTGACGAAGGTGGGCTAGTCAGGCTGAAGTATACATTCAAGTATGGAGACAAGTTCGTTGAACCAGATGATGATTGGTTAAAGAGCATTGAGACTATAAGTGATGAATTGCTTGGGGTATACTCGAAGGCCGAAGATACTGCATTGTCAGCAGCCTTCGGAGGCCGAAGAAAGAAAAGACTGAACCGAGTTTTTGATGCAATTGGGTTCGTGTACCCCGACTACCATTATCCAGTGCGGGGGCAAAAAAGGAAAGGCACGACTTCTGCGAAAGAAACTGCTTCAGCTGCTCCTAGTGAGCCAGTGCCGAAGAGAAAAAGGGTAAAAGTTCTCACACACCGACCACGTTACATTGAACTAGCCACAGTGCCTGAATTCGGCAGTGAAACGTCTTCGGCCCCCGAAGCTAAGGAATCAACTCCGCTGCCAGGAGCCAAAGAGCTGGCCGAAGTGCCAACAACAAAAGAATTGGAGGAACCGAAGACTCTGTTACCAGAAACCAAAGAGCTGGCCAAAGCGCCATCGACAGAAAAGATGGAAGAAGCAAAAGCATCAACTGAGGGAGCAAAAATATCAGAAATTTTAAGTCCTTCAGAAGAAATTGAAGCAGCAAAAATTAAAAAGGGGCCAACAGTGACCCCAAAAAGAAAAAGAATGGTTAATGTGTTAGATGTTTTGGAAACAATTAAACTTCCAAGCACAACCCCAAAGAAAACTGCTGAAACTTCTGAGGCGCTTGCTGAAGTATCCATTGCTAAGGCTCCGAAGCAACAGACTGAAGTTGAAACCGGGCCTTCAGAACCAACCAAGGTAATACCTTTGGAAGCAGAAGAAGCAAAAATTGCAAGGGCAACTGAAGAAATGAAAATGTCAGAGCCTACTTTGGTCGAAGAAATTAATACTGCTGTCCCCGAAGCATCTTCCAAAATATACGACTATATCGTGCGACATGCTTCGGGGAAGAAGTTATCGGAAGAAGAAGTTTTTGAAGCTAATCACTATGCCAAAGAATTGAAATATCTGAAGGGGGCACTAGTGTTCAATGGGACAGACGAAGAAGATTTCCTATACTGCCTCCCAGATAGCAAAGAATTATCCGTCTGTCGGGAGATGGCTAGAAGTATGGGATTTCCGAAGCTTGAAGCTGGATTATGTGCTATGACGAAGGAGGATCTTGCGGATAGTCTTGCGTACAATAGCCTGAAGGTATGGGAATTGGGCATTTGGAAATTTTATAATTCACAACTCACTCTTTTATTCTTATACCAACTTTTTTTTCATATAGGGTTTAATTTTAAGCAACGCATTGAGAGCACAAAAGAATGCCGAAGACGAAAGCTATGAAATTGCGTTCAACAACCTACGATCAGAAGTTATTAAACTGAGAAACGAGGCTCTGGAAAAGGATAAAATTCTGCTTACATTAGTAGACAAGGTAAAAAAGGACGAAGTTGCCTCAAAGGCCCAGACCGAAGCCCAGAAACGTGAAATTAAAGATCTTCAGAAACAGCTAGCTAGAGCCAAAGAAGAACGTATACTTGAAGAAACAAAACGAGAGCTTAGTGATCAATTGGCCAATCATTTAGAGATAAGTGTGAAGGAGCTTCGTGCATCCCAGAGGAAATGCTATGTTAAATCCATAGAGTGCGTCAAAAAGATAAAATCTAGCTTCGCCAGCGTTGGCGCATTCTCTAGTGAAGAGAATTTTTCAAGAGGCAATTCTGAAGGTCCAATGGAATGGATCAGTCACGAAGCAGAGGCCTTCGAGGAAATCCTGAATAGCCGTGGTGACATCTGCGCTTTTTCGGGTGCTAGGGGGATTGCTGCTGTTTTGGAGAGGAAAGGCTGCGAGCATGTAAAATCCTTAGCGCAGTCCGAAGCTACCTTGTCCTCTGAAGACATTAAAGACCCCTCACCCGAAGCAAGCATGGTCGGTGGGAAATTCTTCACCGATATCTGGGATAACGGCGGCCGAGAATTGGCGCAAGAAATTATTCAAAGGAGTGAAAAAGGCATCCACGATGCTAGAAAAGTAGCGGAAGCTGCCGAGAAAAGTACAGAGCCTGAAGGGCAAATAGGTATTAATTAGTGGTTTTTATCATGCTGTAATTTTTAATTCCAGACCCTGTTCGCGGTTTGTAATAGTAATATAGCCATATCTTTTCTTCCCTCAGAACCTGCTGAGGCATCTCCGGGTCCCCACCCGAAGGGGGACGATGAAATTAGAAGAATGGCCGAAGCCATTATGGACAAGGTTGTCGACCAGCTATTGAATGAAGCTGCAGAAATAGTGCTTAAGGAGGATGGAATATTACCGTAGAAATATTTAGAACGTAACATGTGTAATATATTGTAACTTTGAATTTAATTCTTTACGATGCATGAAATTTTGCATACATACCATTTTTTGAGCCTTCGGCGAAAAAACACCTTCCCTTCTTTTCATGCTTCGTAAAGAAAATCCTTTCTATATCACAAGTATTTGCTTACTTCTCTGATGAAAAAATGTCCAAGCTTCGTAAAATATTCTCCGAGGCTATAAAAAAGTTTTGCATGGCATCTCCAATGAGGCTACACTTCATATCGATTTATCTTGTGCCTTAACACGACTTTCTCTTTTCAAAATATTCTCCGAAGACCAACACTGTATCCCCTTCTTGCTCCACATGAAATATGCTGTATGATGCTTATGTTATGCAGAATGATGTGATGATGTTATGTTATGCAAAATGATATTTGTGTCGCAAATACATATTCCTGTAATAGAGCACACACACTTTTTATCTCAGCGTTGACTTTTCGCTGTAAGCCTCCCTTAGGAGCTTCTTCGCCTTTTACTTTCAGCGGAATCAGCGTTTATTTTTCGCTGTAAGCCTCCCTTAGGAGCTTCTTCGCCTTTTACTTTCAGCGGAATCAGCGTTTATTTTTTGCTGTAAGCCTCCCTTAGGAGCTTCTTCGCCTTTTACTTTCGGCGGAATCAGCGCTTATTTTTCGCTGTAGTTTTAGAAAACTTACTCTGCGTTCCCTTAGGAGCGACTTTTTACTGTTTCGAGGACAAATGTTTGATAATACAGAGGTCCTTCATGCCACCATAAATTTGTATGCTTCGACAAATGACGCCTATGGGAAAGACATATTTTTATTATGGTAATAGACAAAAATGTTACAAGAAACAAAAAAAAACGATAAAAGACACTTAAACTCCTCATAATTGTTCCTTACTAACAAAAAGGTAATACTGAATGTAAGAATGCGAAAGAGCTGCTGCTGAAGTAGGATATTCATCAATAAATGTGCTTCGACTCTGGCACAGTGCTGTTGACTGTGCGAGCCTCGGACTCCTCTCTGAAATCCCTCTGAAGGTGAGTGTGCTGACTCCCTTCTGGCTGCTGTCCTCGCTGCGTTGGCGGCGGTGGTGGAGGATGCTGCCAAGATGCTTGGGGTTGGCTTGCCGAAGCGACAGAAGCTGCGGGGTGATTGCCTACGTATTCTGGAATATAAGGCGAATGATACGAAGCAGTATGCATGACCTGCTTCGGCTGACTTTGTTGCGCAGCTGCTTCTGCTATCTCTTTCTGTTTCTGGATGGTAACGTGACACATCCTGGTGGTATGGCCCTTATCTTCACCACAGAATAGGCAATAAATTTTTCTTGGCTGATCTCCAAACCTTCCCCCGAAGCCCCTAGCGCCTCTGCCTCTTGGCGCTGGCGGCCGAAAAGAACTTTGCTGCTGGCCCGAAGCTTGTGAAGAGTATTGTGGCCTTTGCTGCTGACTCCCTCGATCATCAGTTTGAGCAGAGTTATGAATTGACCTAACGTGCTTCGGGTGAAATCTTCCTCCGAAGCCCCTAGTCATTTCAGAGAACCTGAATGCTTCCTCCCTTCTTTGGCGGAAGTCATTGTCAGCTCGAATGTATTCGTCCATCTTTTGGAGCAGCTTCTCCAACGTTTGTGGTGGCTTCCTGGCAAAGTACTGCGCTGAAGGTCCCGGCCGAAGCCCCTTAATCATGGCCTCAATGACGATTTCATTGGGCACTATTGGCGCTTGTGCCCTTAGACGTAGAAACCTTCGAACGTACGCCTGGAGGTATTCTTCGTGGTCCTGGGTACACTGAAATAGAGCTTGAGCAGTGACTGGCTTCGTCTGAAACCCTTGGAAGCTAGTTATCAACATATCCTTCAACTTCTGCCAAGAAGTGATTGTCCCTGGCCGAAGAGAAGAATACCAGGTCTGGGCAACGCTCTTGACGGCCATAACAAAAGATTTTGCCATGACTGCAGTATTGCCACCATACGAAGATATGGTTGCTTCATAGCTCATCAGAAATTGCTTCGGATCTGTATGACCGTCATACATGGGGAGCTGGGGTGGCTTGTAAGATTGGGGCCATGGTGTATCCTGTAACTCTGTTGAAAGAGGAGAAGCATCATCAAAAGCAAAGTTTCCATGATGGAAATCTTCATACCAGTCGTCCTCATTGTGGAAACCTTCCTGATGGAGCTCTCTGTGTGGAGGCCTTCGGTTCTGATCATCTTGAACAAGATGACGAACCTCTTCAGAAGCTTCATCTATCTGTCTTTGAAGGTCAGCTAGACGAGCCATCTTCTCCTTCTTGCGCTGCACCTGTTGCTGAAGGATCTCCAGGTTCTGGATCTCCTGATCCAAGTCATCCTCCGGAGGTGTTGGACTAACAGCCTTCCTCTTCTGGCTTCGTGCCTCTCTAAGAGAAAGGACATCCTGATTGGGATCCAGTGGCTGTAAAGTACCAGCCCCTGTCGCTGAAGCTTTTTTCGGCGGCATGACGAAGGTGATGCTTCCCGAAAGCGTTCAAGATTCAAAAAGTGGAAGTGAGTTCACTGGAGGTGGGCGCCAATGTTGGGGACTTGTTCTCGAATGCTTCAGATCAAGAACAAGGCAACATAAAATGTTAAATATCAAAAGCCCTTCGTCCTCTTAATAATTATTTCCCTTCGGATATAATGAATTCAGGACGAAGGTCATGAAAGACGTACCTTCATAATTATAGTAAAGAATGAAGAATATTCAAACAAAATATAGAAGATAGTATGATTTCCGTAAACATTGCTATTAATATACTTCTATTTATATTACTTATGTAGACAAAGATAAATTACAAATGTACCTTCGGTTTGAATGAGAGAAAGTATAAGCGTGGCGCAAAAGTGGATGCCAAGTCAGCGTGAACAGTACGGGGATACTGTTCACCTATTTATAGGCACGGGTCGCAGCCCATGCAAAATTACATTAATGCCCTTTACATTTATCAATAACTCTATGATAATTCTTCGAGGTCTAATCTGGTTTTTTATCTTTAAGTCGGTTTCCTTTTCCACCGCTATCCCAAAGCTCTTCTACACACAGCTTCGGCTCTGCGCCAACCTTCGTGTTCTTTGTGCTTCTTCATACCATGGTTCTGATCCGAGTCCGAAGATACATGTTAATGTACTTTACTACAGAAACATTGTTAAATCATGTTTTTGAGGACCTTCGGAAGCCGAAGGCCCCCAACAGTGCTTTTATTATTTCAAAGAATACTTCCGAAGGTAAAGGCAGCCCCTGTGCCGCTGACTTGGCTAGCAGATCAGCGTGCTCATTTTCTCCTCGTGGAATATTCTTGACAGAAAACCCTTCGAAGGAAGCTTCAAGCCTTCGAACTGTATCCAAATATTTCTCAAGCTTCGGATCCCTTGCTTTACAACTCTTGTCAACATGACCAGAAATAACTTGGGAATCGGTTTTGAGAACCGCCCTTCTTATCCCCATTGCCTTCAACTTCCGAAGCCCCAAAAGCAAAGCTTCGTATTCAACAATATTATTTGTGCATCTGAAATCAAGTTTCACTGCATAGCATGTTCTAACTTTGGAAGGTGCGATTAAAACAGCAGCTGCACCTGCCCCGAAGGTTCCCCAGGAACCGTCGAAGAACACTGTCCATGCTTCGACATCTTTACTTGCTTCTTCTTCCTGAGCCCCTGGCGTCCAGTCAGCGATAAAGTCTGCTAACGCCTTGGACTGAATCGAAGATCTATGCACATAATCAATGCTAAATTCGTTGAGTTCCGCAGCCCACTTTCCCATCCTTCCAGTAGCTTCTATGTTCCTCATAATATCCTTCAAAGGCTGTGATGAAGGAACAATTATATGGTATGCTTGAAAGTAGTGTCGAAGCTTCCTGGAGGCCATCAAGACAGCATATAGCACCTTCTCCAATTATGTATAGTTTTTCTTTGATACACTGAGAACTTCAGAGACAAAGTACACTGGGGCTTGCTTTTTAGTCTGTCATTCAAGCTTCTCCTGGACAAGCGCCGCACTCACTGCAAAATGCGAAGCTGCCACATACAGCAGCAGAGGAGCCCCTGGCGCTGGTGGAGTTAGCGTCGTTAGATCTATCAGATACTGTTTTAGCTCTTCGAAGGCTTTCTGCTGAACTGGTCCCCATTGAAAGACTTCGGCCGACTTCAACACTTCAAAGAACGGTAAATTTCTCTCTGCTGAACTGGATATAAATCGATTCAAAGATGCCAATCTTCCTGTCAGCCGCTGAGCCCCCTTCTTCGTGCTTGGCAGCTCCATCCGAAGAATGGCTTCAATTTTGTTTGGATTAGCTTCGATTCCTTTTGTTGAAACTAGACAACCAAGGAATTTGCCCTTCTTTACTCCGAAGACACATTTTTCTGGATTCAACTTTAGGCCAGCTTGCCTAAAGTTAGCAAATGTTTCTTGTAGATCAGCAATGTGATTTTCTTGCTTCGTGCTTTTTACTATGATATCATCAACATATGTTAGCACGTTTCTGCCTATCTGAGAATGAAGGACTTTCGCTGTCATCCTGCTGAAGCTTCCTCCAGCATTCTTGAGCCCCTTAGGCATCCGAAGGTAACAATATGTACCACTGGGGGTGATGAAGCTGGTTTTTGGCTCATCTTCCTTCTTCATCCAGATTTGATGATAGCCTGAATAACAATCTAGTAGACTCATGAGCTCTGACGAAGCTGCTGCATCTACTAGAGAATCTATCCTTGGTAATGGAAACTCATCCTTCGGACAAGCCTTGTTGAGATCAGTAAAATCAATGCACATTCTCTATTTACCATTGGCCTTCTTCACCACAACAGTGTTAGCTAGCCATTCTGGGTATTTTACTTCTCTGATGACTCCAGCGCTGAGAAGTCTTTTCACTTCATTCCGAGCACCTTCGGCTTCGTCATCAGACATTTTCCGAAGCCTCTGCTTTCTGGGTCTGAAGGATGGATCAACATTGAGCGAGTGTTCAATAACATCCCTGTTGACACCACAAAGATCATTGGCTGACCATGCGAAGACATCTTTGTTGTTGAACAGGAACCTTATTAGGGTTTTGAGAGCACCTAGAGGGGGGGGTGAATAGGTGATCCTGTAAAACTTAAACTTAATGCCACAAAAAACTTGGTTAAGCGTTAGCATAGTATTGGCAAGTGGCTAGAGAAGAGTCTTAGCGAAACACAATAACCACAAGAGAATCAACACAGGTAGACACAGTGGTTTATCCCGTGGTTCGGCCAAGTACAACACTTGCCTACTTCCACGTTGTGGCGTCCCAACGGACGAGGGTTGCAATCAACCCCTCTCAAGCGGTCCAAAGACCCACTTGAATACCACGGTGTTTGCTTTTCTTTTCTATATCCCGTTCGCGAGGAATCTCCACAACTTGGAGTCTCTCGCCCTTACAAAGATGTTCACAAAGAAGCACGGAGTAAGGGAGGGATTAGCAACTCACACAAGACACAAAGATCACAGCAAATACGCACACACAAGACCCAGACTTAAGCTCAAGAGACTAGCACACTAGAACGGAGCTCAAATCACTAGAATGTCGAACAAGTGCGCAAGAATGGAGTGTGAGTGATCAAGATTGCTCAAGGAATGCTTGGTGTTTTTCTCCATGCGCCTACGGGTCCCTTTTATAGCCCCAAGGCAGCTAGGAGCCGTTGAGAGCAATCCGGGAAGGCAATTCTTGCCATCTGTCGCCTGGCGCACCGGACAGTCCGGTGCACCACCGGACACTGTCCGGTGCGGATTTCCTTCCTTATTTGGCGAAGCCGACCGTTGGCAGCCTTGAAGCCATTGGCGCACCGGACACTGTCCGGTGCACATCGGACAGTCCGGTGCCCCCTCCCGACCGTTGGCTCGGCCACATGTCTCGCGCGGATCGCGCAGCCGGCCGTTGGCCCGGCCGACCGTTGGCTCACCGGACAGTCCGGTGCACACCGGACAGTCCGGTGAATTATAGTCGTACTCCGTTAATTTATTCCCGAGAGCGGCAAGTTCGCCTGAGCCAGCCTGGCACACCGAACACAGTCCGGTGCACCCAGACAGAGCTAGCTTTGGCTGAACAAGGCCCATCTCTTCTCCAATTCGATTTCTCCTGTTTCCAGCACTTAGACACAATACATTAGTCACTAAAACAATGTACTAAGTCTGAGAAACATACCTTTATACTTGATTTGTACTTTGTCCACCATTTGACACTTAGGCACTTGTGTTGGACACTAAATCACCAAAACACTTAGAAATGGCCCAAGGGCACATTTCCCTTTCAATCTCCCCCTTTTTGGTGATTAATGCCAACACAACATAAAGCAAGTAGAACAAGTACAAAATCAATTCAAATAAGAACTCAAATTTGTTTTGAATCAAATTTGGCATATATGGATCATTCTTTGCCACCACTTGGTTTGTTTTTGCAAATCGACCTCAATTTCCTAACTCTAAGTCAAACACACTTGTAGAGACATAAAGAGAGTTGTTCCAATAGAAATTGATCACAGTATCAAAACTCCCCCCTTTTCCCATAATTAAACCTCCTCCTCACAAGAGACCAACTTTTGACAATAAGAGGCAAATAAGAGTATTTTGACAAACAAAAACTCTAACTCTACTATTTTCAAAATTCACAAGTGGTAGTTGATCCATTTATTGCTTTGGCCTTATTTTCTCCCCCTTTGGCATCAAGCACCAAAACGGGATCAATTTTGGCCCTTTAACCCCATTGCCTCACCAAAATCTTCAACTAACAGTAAAAAGGCAATAAGAGTACTAAGATGAACTTGGAAGAAGTTACTCGTTCATCGGAGTGCAGTGAAAGTCTTGCATGGTCCAAGTTCACCTTTTCCCTTTCAATCCTCCTTTGAGACTAAATTAAGCAAACTCAAGCACACAGTTAGTCTCAAAGGGTCAAGTTGTAGCACATCTCCCCCTAAATGTGTGCAGCACTTGCAACTGGACTTGTAAGGTCCGGGGAGTGCTTGTACAACTTGAGCACCATAAGTAAACAAAATGCATAAGGAACATGATCAAAGGCATAAACACATGTATGCTATAAATCAATCCAAGTTCCGTGAATCTAAGACATTTAGCTCACTACGTAACTTGCAAAAGGTCTGCTCATCTAAAGGCTTGGTAAAGATATCGGCTAGCTGGTTCTCGAATCTAACATGAAACACTTCGATATCTCCCTTCTGCTGGTGGTCTCTCAAAAAGTGATGCCGGATGTCTATGTGCTTTGTGCGGCTGTGTTCAACAGGATTATCCGCCATGCGGATAGAACTCTCATTATCACATAGGAGTGGGACTTTGCTCAAATTGTAGCCAAAGTCCCTGAGTGTTTGCCTCATCCAAAGTAGTTGCGCGCAACACTGTCCTGCGGCAACGTACTCGGCCTCAGCGGTGGATAGGGCAACGGAAGTTTGTTTCTTAGAACTCCACGACACCAGGGACCTTCCTAAGAATTGGCACGTCCCCGATGTACTCTTCCTATCGACCTTACATCCAGCATAGTCGGAGTCTGAATATCCAATCAAGTCAAAGGTAGACCCCTTTGGATACCAGATCCCGAAACAAGGCGTAGCGACTAAGTATCTAAGAATTCGCTTCACAGCCACTAAGTGACACTCCTTAGGATCGGATTGAAATCTAGCACACATGCATACGCTAAGCATAATATCCGGTCTACTAGCACATAAATAAAGTAAAGACCCTATCATAGACCGGTATGCTTTTTGATCAACGGACTTACCTCCTTTGTTGAGGTCGGTGTGTCCGTCGGTTCCCATCGGAGTCTTTGCGAGCTTGGCGTCCTTCATCCCAAACCTCTTGATCAAATCTTGTGTGTACTTAGTTTGGGAGATGAAGGTTCCATCCTTCAGTTGTCTCACTTGGAACCCAAGGAAGTAGCTTAACTCGCCCATCATCGACATCTCGAATTTCTGAGTCATCACCCTGCTAAACTCTTCACAAGACTTTTGGTTAGTAGAACCAAATATTATGTCATCGACATAAATTTGGCACACAAAAAGATCACCATCACAAGTCTTAGTAAAAAGAGTTGGATCGGCTTTCCTAACCTTGAAAGCATTAGCAATTAAAAAGTCTCTAAGGCATTCATACCATGCTCTTGGGGCTTGCTTAAGTCCATAGAGCGCCTTAGAGAGCTTACACACGTGGTCGGGGTACCGTTCATCCTCGAAGCCAGGGGGTTGCTCCACGTACACCTCCTCCTTGATTGGCCCGTTGAGGAAAGCGCTCTTCACATCCATTTGGAACAACCTGAAAGAATGGTGAGCAGCATATGCTAGCAAGATACGAATGGACTCTAGCCTAGCCACAGGAGCAAAAGTCTCCTCAAAGTCCAAACCTGCGACTTGGGCATAACCTTTTGCCACAAGTCGTGCCTTGTTCCTTGTCACCACCCCATGCTCGTCTTGTTTGTTGAGGAACACCCACTTGGTTCCCACAACATTTTGCTTGGGACGAGGCACCAGTGTCCAAACTTCATTTCTTTTGAAGTTGTTGAGCTCCTCCTGCATGGCCAACACCCAGTCCGGATCTAGCAGGGCCTCTTCTACCCTGAAAGGCTCAATAGAAGAGACAAAGGAGTAATGCTCACAAAAATTAACTAATCGATATCGAGTAGTTACTCCCTTGCTAATATCACCCAAAATTTGGTCGACGGGATGATCCCTTTGAATCATTGCTCGAACTTGGGTTGGAGGTGCCGGTTGTGCTTCTTCCTCCATTACATGATCATCTTGTGCTCCCCCTTGATCACACGCCTCCTGTTCATCATCTTGAGTTGGGGGTTGCACCATTGTTGAGGAAGAAGGTTGATCTTGCTCATCTTGTTCATGTGGCCGCACATCTCCAATTGCCATGGTGCGTATTGCGGTCGTTGGAACTTCTTCTTCATCTACATCATCAAAATCAGCAACTTGCTCTCTTGGAGAGCCATTAGTCTCATCAAATACAACGTCGCTAGAGACTTCAACCAAACCCGATGATTTGTTGAAGACTCTATACGCCTTTGTATTTGAGTCATAACCTAACAAAAACCCTTCTACGGCTTTGGGAGCGAATTTGGAATTCCTACCCTTCTTCACTAGAATGTAGCATTTACTCCCAAAGACTTGAAAATACGAAACATTGGGTTTGTTACCGGTTAGTAGCTCATATGACGTCTTCTTGAGGAGGCGATGAAGGTAGACCCTGTTGATGGCGTGGCAAGCAGTGTTCACGGCTTCCGACCAAAAGCGCTCGGGGGTCTTGAACTCTCCAAGCATCGTCCTCGCCATGTCTATAAGCGTCCTGTTCTTCCTCTCTACCACACCATTTTGTTGTGGTGTGTAGGGAGCGGAGAACTCGTGCTTGATCCCTTCCTCCTCAAGATACTCCTCCACTTGAAGGTTCTTGAATTCGGACCCATTGTCGCTCCTTATCTTCTTTACCTTGAGCTCAAACTTGTTTTGAGCTCTCCTTAGGAAGCGCTTGAGGGTCCCTTGGGTTTCAGACTTATCCTGCAAAAAGAATACCCAAGTGAAGCGGAAAAGTCATCAACTATAACAAGACCATACTTACTTCCTCCTATACTTAGATAGGCGACGGGTCCGAAGAGGTCCATGTGAAGCATCTCCAAAGGTCTTGATGTGGTCATCACATTTTTGGTGTGATGAGAGCTTCCCACCTGTTTGCCTGCTTGACAAGCTGCACAAGGTCTATCTTTTTCGAATTGCACATTAGTTAAACCTATCACGTGTTCTCCCTTTAGAAGCTTATGAAGGTTCTTCATCCCCACATGTGCTAAGCGGCGATGCCACAGCCAGCCCATGCTAGTCTTAGCAATTAAGCATGCATCTAGACCAGCCTCCTCTTTTGCAAAATCAACTAAGTAAAGTTTGCCGTCTAATACACCCTTAAAAGCTAGTGAACCATCACTTCTTCTAAAGACAGACACATCTACATTTGTGAATAGACAATTATATCCCATATTGCATAATTGACTAACTGATAACAAATTATATCCAAGAGACTCAACTAAAAACACATTAGATATAGAGTGCTCGGATGAAATAGCAATTTTACCTAACCCTTTTACCTTGCCTTGATTCCCATCACCGAATATTATTGAATCTTGGGAATCCTTGTTTTTGACGTAGGAGGTGAACATCCTCTTCTCCCCCGTCATATGGTTTGTGCATCCGCTGTCGATAATCCAGCTTGAACCCCCAGATGCATAAACCTGCAAGGCAAATTTAGGCTTGGGTCTTAGGTACCCAACTCTTGTTGGGTCCTACAAGGTTAGTCACAATTGTCTTAGGGACCCAAATGCAAGTTTTGTCTCCCTTGCATTTTGCCCCTAATTTTCTAGCAACTATCTTTCTATCCTTTCTACAAATGGCAAAGGAAGCATTTAAAGCATGATATATGGTAGAAGGTTCATTAATTTTCCTAGGAACATTAACACCATTTCTCCTAGGCACATTTCTACCATGCATATAGGAAGAACTAGAAGCAAACATAGCATATGAATCATAAACATGTGAATCAAAAGCATCATAACTTCTATTTGCATTTCTAGCATGTCTCCTATCATGATACATAAAAGCATGGTTCTTTTTAGCACTACTAGCCATTGGGGCCTTCCCTTTCTCCTTGGCGGGGATGGGAGCCTTATGGCTTGTTAAGTTCTTGGCTTCTCTCTTGAAACCAAGTCCATCCTTAATTGAGGGGTGTCTACCAATCGTGTAGGCATCCCTTGCAAATTTTAACTTATCAAATTCGCTTTTGCTAGTCTTAAGTTGGGCATTAAGACTAGCCACTTCATCATTCAATTTAGAGATTGAAACTAGGTGTTCACTACAAGCATCAACATTAAAATCTTTACACCTAGTGCAAACCACAACATGTTCTACACAAGATGTTGATTTATTATCTATTTCTAACTTAGCATTCAAGTCATCGTTTATGCTTTTTAAACTAGAAATAGAGTCATGGCATGTAGACAATTCACAAGAAAGCATTTCATTCCTCTTTATTTCTAAAGCAAGGGATTTTTGAGCTTCTACAAACTTATTATGTTCATCATATAAGAGATCCTCTTGCTTTTCTAGCAATCTATTCTTATCATTCAAAGCATCAATCAATTCATTTATTTTATCCACCTTGGTTCTATCTAGACCCTTGAATAAACATGAATAATCTATTTCATCATCATCACTAGACTCATCCTCACTTGAAGAAGCATAAGTACTAGTGTTACGAGCGCTTACCTTCTTTTCCCTTGCCATGAGGCAAGTGTGATGCTCGTTGGGGAAGAGGGATGACTTGTTGAAGGCAGTGGCGGCGAGTCCTTTGTTGTCGGAGTCGGACGACGAACAATCCGAGTCCCACTCCTTACCAAGATGTGCCTCGCCTTTTGCCTTCTTATAGTTCTTCTTATCCCTCTTGTTCCCTTGTTCCTGGTCACTATCATTGTCGGGACAGTTAGCAATAAAATGACCAACCTTACCACATTTGAAGCATGAGCGCTTCCCCTTTGTCTTGGTCTTGCTTGGCTGCCCCTTGCGACCCTTCAGCGCCGTCTTGAAGCGCTTGATGATGAGGGCCATCTCTTCATCATTGAGCCCGGCCGCCTCAACTTACGCCACCTTGCTAGGTAGCGCCTCCTTGCTCCTTGTTGCTTTGAGAGCAATGGGTTGAGGCTCATGGATTGGACCGTTCAACGCGTCGTCGACATATCTCGCCTCCTTGATCATCATTCACTCGCTTACGAATTTTCCAAGAACTTCTTCGGGCGACATCTTGGTGTACCTAGGATTTTCACGGATATTGTTCACCAAATGTGGATCAAGTACAGTAAAGGACCTTAGCATTAGACGAACGACGTCGTGGTCCGTCCATCGTGTGCTTCCGTAGCTCCTTATCTTGTTGATGAGGGTCTTGAGCCGGTTGTATGTTTGGGTTGGCTCCTCTCCCCTGATCATTGCGAATCTTCCAAGCTCGCCCTCCACCAACTCCATTTTGGTGAGCAAGGTGACGTCGTTCCCTTCGTGTGAGATCCTGAGGGTGTCCCAGATCTGCTTGGCATTGTCCAAGCCGCTCACCTTATGATACTCGTCCCTGCACAAAGAGGCTAACAACACAGTAGTAGCTTGTGCATTTCTATGAATCTGTTCATTGATAAACATAGGACTATCCGAGCTATCAAATTTCATTCCACTCTCCACAA
Source organism: Zea mays (assembly GCF_902167145.1). Classification (NCBI taxonomy): domain Eukaryota; kingdom Viridiplantae; phylum Streptophyta; class Magnoliopsida; order Poales; family Poaceae; genus Zea; species Zea mays. The sequence continues at coordinate 170,263,479 of NC_050097.1, read as the reverse complement.
TCTCCCATATGCTCGGATGGAGAGAGAACAGGTGACTACGCATTTTGTGGCTCCAAAATCCGTAGTCCTCTCCATCAAAGTGAGGAGGTTTGCCAAGTGGAATGGAGAGCAAATGAGCATTTGTACTTTGCGGAATACGAGAGTAGTTAAAAGAAAAGTTCGAATTAACCGGTTTCCTTCTCTCGTAGTCGTTGTCGTCGTTGTCCTTTTGGGAAGAAGTGGACTCATCACAGTCGTCGTAGTAGACGATCTCCTTGATGCGTCTTGTCTTCTTCTTCCCATCTTTGCGTTTGTGGCCCGAGCCCGAGTCAGTAGGCTTGTCATCTTTGGGCTCGTTGACGAAGGACTCCTTCTCCTTATCATTGATCACAATCCCCTTGCCTTTAGGATCCATCTCTTCGGGCGGTTAGTTCCTTTCTTGAAGAGAATGGCTCCGATACCAATTGAGAGCACCTAGAGGGGGGGTGAATAGGTGATCCTGTAAAACTTAAACTTAATGCCACAAAAAACTTGGTTAAGCGTTAGCACATTATTGCCAAGTGGCTAGAGAAGAGTCTTAGCGAAACACAATAACCACAAGAGAATCAACACAGGTAGACACAGTGGTTTATCCCGTGGTTCGACCAAGTACAACACTTGCCTACTTCCACGTTGTGGCGTCCCAACGGACGAGGGTTGCAATCAACCCCTCTCAAGCGGTCCAAAGACCCACTTGAATACCACGGTGTTTGCTTTTCTTTTCTATATCCCGTTCGCGAGGAATCTCCACAACTTGGAGTCTCTCGCCCTTACAAAGATGTTCACAAAGAAGCACAGAGTAAGGGAGGGATTAGCAACTCACACAAGACACAAAGATCACAGCAAATACGCACACACAAGACCCAGACTTAAGCTCAAGAGACTAGCACACTAGAACGGAGCTCAAATCACTAGAATGTCGAACAAGTGCGCAAGAATGGAGTGTGAGTGATCAAGATTGCTCAAGGAATGCTTGGTGTTTTCCTCCATGCGCCTAGGGGTCCCTTTTATAGCCCCAAGGCAGCTAGGAGCCGTTGAGAGCAATCCGGGAAGGCAATTCTTGCCATCTGTCGCCTGGCGCACCGGACAGTCCGGTGCACCACCGGACACTGTCCGGTGCGGATTTCCTTCCTTATTTGGCGAAGCCGACCGTTGGCAGCCTTGGAGCCGTTGGCGCACCGGACACTGTCCGGTGCACACCGGACAGTCCGGTGCCCCCTCCGGACCGTTGGCTCGGCCACGTGTCTCGCGCGGATCGCGCAGCCGACCGTTGGCCCGGCCGACCGTTGGCTCACCAGACAGTCCGGTGCACACCAGACAGTCCGGTGAATTATAGCCGTACGCCGTTAATTTATTCCCGAGAGCGGCAAGTTCGCCTGAGCCAGCCTGGCACACCGGACACTGTCCGGTGCACCACCGGACAGTCCGGTGCACCCAGACAGAGCTGGCTTTGGCTGAACAAGGCCCATCTCTTCTCCAATTCGATTTCTCCTGTTTCCAGCACTTAGACACAATACATTAGTCACTAAAACAATGTACTAAGTCTGAGAAACATACCTTTATACTTGATTTGTACTTTGTCCACCATTTGACACTTAGGCACTTGTGTTGGACACTAAATCACCAAAACACTTAGAAATGGCCCAAGGGCACATTTCCCTTTCAGGTTTTCTCCTGCTCCTCAGACAATTGAGATCCCATCAGCACCTTCTGCTCTGCTATATCTTCACATAAAAGCATGGGCTTCGGCTGATCAGCCGAAGCAGCCTTCTCCCTTCTGTACTTGTATTGCTCACAAGCTTCGGCTCCATCTATATTATGGATTGCTTTTGAATCTGTCCAGTTTCCGTCGGCTTTTCTGGCAGCTTCCTGACTTTCATGAATAGCAATAGGCCCTTGATCCGAAGGTATCTTCATGCAAAGATATGCTGGGTGAAGAATTGCTTCAAAAGCATTGAGTGTCCCACGACCAATGATTGCATTGTAAGGGTATTCCATGTCGACAATATCAAACACAACTTGCTCAGTCCTTGTATTGTTGACAAACCCGAAGGTCATTGGCATCGTGATCTTGCCAAGCGCTACAATCTGCCTTCCTCCGAAGCCACAAAGAGGGTGTGTAGCATCATGAATCTTATCCTCTGGCTCTTGCATCTATCTGAAGGCCTTAGCAAATATAATATCCGCTGCACTGCCTGTATCAACCAGAACATTGTGGACTAGAAATCCTTTGATAACACAAGAAATAACCATAGCATCATTGTGAGGGTAATCCTTGACCTGAAGGTCCTCTTGGGAGAAGGTAATTGGGATGTGAGACCATCTTGACTTGATGAAGGATCCTTGCACCCCGACATGTTGTACCCTTCTCTGTGCCTCCTTCTTCTGCTTCTTGTTGGCTGGCTCTGAGCATGAACCGCCTGTTATCGGGAGTACCAGCTTCGGAGCCGAAGCAACTCCAGCTTGGTTGTTGAACGAAGCCATCAGCTCAAAAAAGTGGAAGTGAGTTCACCGGAGGTGGGCACCAATGTTGGGGACTTGTTCTCAAATGCTATGAATTAAGAACAAGGCAACATAAAATGTTAAATATTAATGCCCTTCGTCCGCTGAAGCATTATCTCCCCAAGGATTTAATGAGCTTCGGACGAAGACCATGAGCAAAATACCACGAAGGTCACATCTTCGTGATCAGACATGAAACATTATAGAAAGATGTATTAAAAATAGATAACATTATTCACATATTTTATTATATGAAGCTAAATATTAAAACATAATATTTAGGTGCATTTATACCTTCGTCTTGGCAGAAAGCAATAATTCCAGCGTAATATGCTAACAGTTACAAGATTGCGTGAACAGTGCAGGGGTACTATTCACCTATTTATAGGCACAGGGCGCAGCCTGTGTAAAATTACATTTATGTCCTTTACAATTGACTACAATAATGACACAAAACATCATGGGTCTTTAAGTGAATCCATCTTTAAGTCGGTTCGCCCCTTCGTCTTGAGATCTGTCACTATGTCGAAGCTTTATAGGTAATAGCTTCGGCGCTGCTCCTGAAAAGATATGCCGAAGGTGTTCTCTTTCTTTAGGATCTTCGGCTACGAAGCATACCCCCAACATCATCCTTCGATAGTACTGAGAGGCCATCTTCTAACATTGGGAACCCGAAGCTTCTACCCATTTCCCGGCAAACAGATATCTCTTTGCTATCCGGGAGATAGTACAAAAAATCTTCTTCTCCGCTGTCGTTAAACACTAATGCCCCCTTTGGATATTTCAGCTTCTGGGCATAATGTTGAGCTTCTCGTTCTTCTTCTTTAGAGAGTCTTTTTCCCGAAGCATGACGGATGATATATTCAATACTTTCTTTTAAAGCTTCGGGAGCAGGAGCGACAACTTTTTCAGGCAAAGTCTGTTCTATAGCCTCTTCTTCTGCTGCCTTCTCTTCAATTTCTGAGGGTTTTTTCTCAGCAAGCTCTGAAGGCCCAGCTTCGGCACTAGCCTGGCTCACAGCAGTTTCAACTTCGGCTGGTTTTGTTTCAGCTTTGATTTGTATTTTCGAAGCCTCGACAATTTTCCCTGAAGGAGTAGAGCTTGAAGTCTTTACTGATTCTAGCACATCTAGTACATTTGTCATTCTTCTTCTTTTGGGAGTTGCCGCAAGACCTTTTTGTATCTTCGACACTGTTACTTCCGCCGAAGGGCTTAAAATTCCTAACATCTTTTCAGTTTTCGGCTCTTCGGTCTTATCTTTACCAGTCTTTGCCTCAGCTTGCTCGGCTGAGGGTGCCTTCGGCATGGTAGTCGGTTCTTCAGTTTTCTGCGTAGGAGGAATGTGCTCCTTTGATTCAGCAAATGAAGAAATCTTCTCGCCAAGCTCAGGTACCATGGCCGGTTCAATATAACGCGACCGGTGGGTAAGGACCTTCAACTTTTTACTCTTCGGCGCAGGCTCACTTGGAGCAGCCGAAGCAGCAACCTTTCGAGAAGTTGCACCCTTTCTTTTCTGCCCCCGTGGCGGGTAGCGATAGTCAGGGTACACAAATCCAATAGCATAAAAAACCATATTTAATCTTTTCTTTTTTCGGCTCCCGAAGGCTGCAGATAGTGCATTATCTTCGGACTTGGAATATGCTCCAAGTAACTCATCGCTAGTATTTTCAATACACTTCAGTCAGTCATTATCTGGTTCGACAAACTTGTCTCCAAACCTGAAGGTGTATTTCAATCGAACCAGGCCGCCTTCGCTAGGGTTAGTGATGGTTTCTTTCGGCATTTCCCAGCTGTCTATAAGTGGCCATATCCTGTAGGCTATATGTTCCTGAAGTAAGTCTCTTGTCCCAATAAAAGAGCAAACTGTGCTGAAGGCCCTTCGGCATGCTTCGACTGCCTCATCAATTTCTACCTTCAACTTTCGGAGGCCAAAGCGAGACCAGATGGGGCGCATGATGATCTCTTTAATGTCTTCTCTCGTCTTCAAATCATTTTCACATAAAACCACTCTTCCATCCCGGCCCTGGGTCATCTCTTCCGAAACGTTGGCACTGGGTAGCTTGCGCCAGAGCGAGCAACGAAGCTATAGCAACCGAAATTGTTATGATATTATTCTTTACCCCAAGCCTTCGTCTCATACGAAAGTTCATGCATACTGCAAAAACATCTTGCACTTGGCTCTAGACCTTGACTTCTCACAGCCCAGACGAAGATCCCCATTCTAATAACTGCTTCGGGAGTGATCTGGTGAAGGAAAATCTGGTATGTCTTTAAAACTTCAACCACAAATCTGCTCAACAGGAACCGAAGTCCAGCTTTGAAGAAGCTTCGGAAGATCACAACTTCGTTTTCTTCGGGAGCAGGAACGACCCTGTCTATGTCAGCCCTCACAATAGACATATCTTGAAAATACCTTCCTCTCATATTATTAAGATGACTATGTTTGATAGTTGATTTCCCGAAGACTGCATGACTTGGTCGCCAGGGCCGATCTTCAGAGTCTTCGCCTCCACTCTCCACATCATAGTTGTCGCTATCATCAGTATCTTCAGACAAGTCTTCCAGTATCTCTTTATTAATCTTCTCTGTATTTGTTTTTGCTATTGACTCAACAAATCCAGCAGTCTTCTCCTCAAGTAGCTTCTCCTCTTCGGTTAGCTTCGTCTCAGCAACCGTCTTCTTGTCTCGAGACATCTTCTCTTCGGAAATGACGAAAATGTGTCCTTCAAACCGAAGCTCAAAAGCTTGAGAGCTATCAAGCGCTAGTAAGCACAAGTTATAAAATTGAGAAAATAAGGCAAATGGCACAAGCAGTGTATCAAGTGCAGTCGGTGTGAGTTCCTATTTATACGCCCAGTGCGTTCCAAGTTGGAGGGCCCCATCTGTCATTGACTGTTGCTATTCTAGCAAAGGGAAGGTGTTTTTCGGACCTTCGGCTTAGGGCCTTCGTCCATTTCGTAATCTAAATTCGTCATTCTAACAAATTAATATTGCGAGGGGCTACTGTTGGGGGCCTTCGTCTTCCGAAGGTCCTCAAAAACATGATTTAACAATGTTTCCCGAGTGTAATATATGAACAGGTACCTTCGGACTCGGATCAGAACCACACAGTGTGAAAAGCACGAACAATACAAAGGTTGACGGAGCGCCGAAGCTACGCGCAAGGGAGCTTCGGCATAACGGCAAAAAAGGGAACCGACTTAAAAGGGAAAAGGCTATTTAGACCTCGGTGGACTACCTTAAAGTCATTAGCAAATGTGAAGGGCATGGATGTAATTTTACACGGGTTGTGTCCCGCGCCTATAAATAGATGAACAGTACCCCCGTACTGTTCACGCTGACTTGTACTCATTTTTGCGTCACGCTTGTACTTCCATTTTCTGTCAAGCCGAAGGTACAAATGTAATTCAATATTGTCATTATTCATTTGTTCATTTATGACTATATAATAAGAAATGTGTATGATGATGTTATATGTTTGTTCACATTATTCCTTATGTTTTACATGCTTCATCCGCCCTTGATATGTTTATATATATATATGTGTTGAGATGATGAAGGTATGTCCTTCGTGACCTTCGTCCGAAGATCATTATATCCTTAGGGGAATAATGTTCCGAAGGACGAAGGGCGTTAACAAATAACCTGTTTTTGTGTTGCCTTGTTCTCAATTTATAGCATTTAAGAACAAGTCCCCAACACTTTTGATGCTTCTTATGTTCTCACTAACAAATCAGGCAAAATAGTTGCCAAGTATGTTGGGACAAACACAAGAGTCCAAAGACTTGTGTTTGGGTACCCAAGGTGCTTGTTTCTAATGTAAAAGGACCCAAGACCGTTTGGGTACCTAAGAACAAGGCCTAAACTTGTTTTGTAGGTTTATGTATCCGGAGGATCAAGTTGGATAATCGATAGCGGATGCACAAACCACATGACAGGGGAGAAAAGGATGTTCTCCACATATGAGAAAAATGAAGATCCCCAAAGAGCTATCACATTCGGGGATGGAAATCAAGGTTTGGTCAAAGGTTTGGGTAAAATTGCTATATCCCCTGACCATTCCATTTCTAATGTTTTTCTCGTAGATTCTCTATATTACAATTTGCTTTCTGATTCTCAATTATGCAAAATGGGCTACAACTATTTTTTTACTGATATAGGTGTTACTGTCTTTAGAAGAAGTGATGATTCAATAGCATTTAAGGGAGTGTTAGATGGTCAGCTGTATTTAGTAGATTTTAATGATAACAAAGCTGAACTTGACACTTGCTTAATTGCTAAGACTAACATGGGTTGGCTCTAGCATCGCCGACTTGCCCATGTTGAGATGAAGAATCTTCACAAGCTTCTAAAGGGAGATCACATTTTAGGACTAACAAACATTCATTTTGAGAAAGACGAGTTTGTAGCGCATGCCAAGCAGGGAAGCAAGTTGGAATGCATCTTCCACACAAGAACATCATAACGACTGACAGGCCGCTCGATCTACTCCACATGGACCTATTCGGCCCGATTGCTTACATAAGCATCGGCGGGAGTAAGTACTGTCTAGTTATTATGGATGACTATTCTCGCTTCACTTGGGTATTCTTTTTGCAGGAAAAATCACAAGCCCAAGAGACTTTAAAGAGATTCTTAAGATGGGCTCAAAATGAGTTCGGATTGAGAATAAAAAAGATTAGAAGCGATAATGGAACGGAGTTCAAGAAATCACAAATTGAAGGTTTTCTTGAGGAGGAGGGCATCAAGCATGAGTTCTCTTCTCCCTACACACCTCAATAAAATGGTGTAGTGGAGAGGAAAAATAGAACTCTATTGGACATGGCAAGAACCATGCTTGATGAGTACAAGACACCGGACCGGTTTTGGGCGGAGGCAATTAACACCGCTTGCTACTCCATCAACCGGTTATATCTTCACCGAATCCTCAAGAAGACATCATACGAACTCCTCACTGGTAAAAAGCCCAATGTTTCATATTTTAGAGTCTTTGGGAGCAAATGCTTTATTCTTATTAAAAGAGGTAGAAGTTCTAAATTCGCTCCTAAAGCAGTAGAAGGCTTTTTATTAGGTTATAACTCAAACACAAGGGCATATAGAGTCTTCAACAAATCCACAGGACTAGTTGAAGTTTCTTGTGACATTGTGTTTGATGATATTAATGGCTCCCAAGTGGAGCAAGTTGATCTTGATGAATTAGATGATGAAGAGGCTCCGTGCATCGCACTTAGGAACATGTCCATTGGTGACGTGTGTCCAAAAGAATCTGAAGAGCCTCCACAAGCACAAGATCAACCATCATCTTCCATGCAAGCATCTCTACCAACTCAAGATGAGGATCAAGCTCAAGAGGATAAAGAAGAAGATCAAGACGATGAGCCACCTCAAGAGGAGGACATTGATCAAGGGGAGATGATGATAATCAAGACAAGGAAGATGAACAAGAAATTCGGGATCAAAGGCCGCCACACCCAAGAGTCCACCAAGCAATTTAAATAGATCACCCCGTCAACTCCATTCTTGGTGACATTCACAAGGGGGTAACCACTAGATCTCGAGTTGCACATTTTTGTGAACATTACTCTTTTGTGTCCTCTATTGAGCCATACAGGGTGGAGGATGCACTAAGAGATCCGGATTGGGTGGTGGCTATGCAAGAGGAGCTCAACAACTTCACGAGAAATGAGATATGGAATTTAGTTCCACATCCTAATCAAAATTTTGTAGGCACCAAGTGGGTATTCCGCAACAAGCAAGATGAGCATGGTGTGGTGACAAGAAACAAAGCCCGACTTGTGGCAAAGGGATATTCACAAGTCAAAGGTTTGGATTTTGATGAAACTTATGCACCCGTAGCTAGGCTTGAGTCAATTCATATATTACTTGCCTATGCTACTTACCATGGCTTCAAGCTTTATCAAATGGACATGAAGAGTGCTTTCCTCAATGGACCTGTTGGGGGCCTTCGGCTTCCGAAGGTCCTCAAAAACATGATTTAACAATGTTTCTGGAGTATAATGTGTGAACAGGTATCTTCGGGCTTGAATCAGAAAGGGAGAAGCTCAAAAGATACGAAGGTTGACACAGTGCCGAAGCTGTGAAGCAGGAAAGCTTCGGCATGTCCGCAGAAAGGGGAACCGACTTAAAGATGAAAAGGCCATTTAGACCTCGATAGAATGCTGTAGAATTATCACCAAATGTAAAGGGCATGTATGTAATTTTGTATGGGTTGTACCCCGTGCCTATAAATAGGTGAACAGTACCCCCATACTGTTCACGCTGACTTGGCATTTGCTTTTGCGTCACACTTGTATTTTCATCTCCTTCCAAGCCGAAGGTACATTTATAATTCGATATTGTTTCTATTCCTTTATGATGAGTTAATAAAGTTAAATGAATAATGTTATATGATTATTCACGCTATCTTTTATGTTTCATATGCTTCGTCTTTTACTAATGTATATTGTAGTGATGAAGGTTAATCCTTCATGACCTTCGTCCGGAGATCGTTATATCCTAAGGGAAATAATGCTTCGAAGGACGAAGGATCTTAATGTTTAACATTTTCTGTGTTGCCTTGTTCTTAACTCATAGCATTTGAGAACAAGTCCCCAACATTGGCGCCCACCTCCGGTGAACTCACTTCCACTTCGAGTCTTCGTGAACACCTTCGGAAGCTATAGACCTTCGCTATGGCGCCGAAGAAAGCTTCAGCGGCTGGGGCTGCAGCACTACAACCGCTGGACCACAACCAGGAGACCGTCTCTCTTCGGGAGGCCAGAAGCCAGAAGAGAAAAGCTGTTAGCCCGACGCTTGAGGAAGAAGAGCTAGACCAAGAAATCAGAGAGATGGAGATGCTACATCAACAAGTGCAGAGGAAGAAGGAGAAGATGGCCCGCCTAGCTGAGTTGCAAAGGCAAATTGACGAAGCTTCTGAGGAAGTTCGCCATCTCACTCACGATGAGCAGAACAGAAGGCCTCATCAGAAAGACCTTCATCAGGAGGGCTTCGTCAACGAAGACGACTGGTATGATAATTTCCATCAGGGAAATTTTGTTTTTGATGATGCTTCTCCTCTGTCTGCTGAGCTGCAGGCTACTCCTTGGCCTCCATCCTATAAGCCACCCCAGCTCCCCATGTTTGACGGCCACTCCGACCCGAAGCAATTCTTGATGAGCTACGAAGCAACAGTGTCTTCGTACGGGGGCAACGCTGCAGTCATGGCGAAGTCTTTCGTCATGGCCGTCAGGAATGTTGCTCAGACCTGGTATTCCTCCCTTCGGCCAGGAACAATCACTTCATGGCAGAAGCTGAAGGATATGTTACTGACCAGCTTTCAAGGATTTCAAACGAAGCCGGTTACAGCTCAAGCCCTCTTCCAGTGTATTCAGGATCACGAAGAATACCTTCAGGCGTATGTCCGAAGGTTCTTACGATTGAGGGCGCAGGCACCAACGGTGCCCAACGAAATCGTTATCGAAGCCATGATCAAGGGGCTTCGTCCTGGACCTGCAGCTCAATACTTTGCTCGGAAGCCTCCTCAGACCTTGGAGAAATTGCTCCAAAAGATGGATGAGTACATTCGTGCCGACAATGACTTTCGCCAAAGAAGGGAGGAGGCCTTCAGATTTTCTGAGATGACCAGGGGCTTCGGAGGAAGATACTACCCGAGGCATGTCCGTTCCATTCACAGCACTCAGAATGATGATAAGGGGAGTCAGCAAAACAGGCCGCAGTGCTCCTCACAGGCTTCGGGGCAACAACAAACTTCCTTTCGGCCACCAGCTCCAAGAGGCAGAGGCGCCAGGGGCTTCGGCGGAAGATTCGGAGATCAGCCAAGGAGACTGTTTTGCCTATTCTGTGGAGAGGGCAAGGGCCACACCACTAGGACGTGCCATGTTACAATCCAGAAGCAAAAGGAACTAGCCGAAGCTGCATCTCAACAAGCTCAGTCGAAGCAGGTTATGCATACTGCTTCGTTTCATCCGCCTTATGTCCCACAATACATAGACAACCACCCTGCGGCTTCTGTAGCTTCGGCAAGTCAACCTCAAGCTTCCTGGCAGCAGCTTCCGCCTCCACCTCCATTGCAGCAAGGTCAACAGCCAGAAGGGAGTCAATACGCTCCACAGCAGAGGGACTTCAGAGAACAGTCCGAAGCTCGCACAGTCAACAGCACTGTGCCAGAGTCGAAGCACATTTATTGACATATCCTACCTTTGATAGCAGTCTTTTCTATTCCGTTTTATTTTCTGTGAAGCAAAAAACATTGATAGTTTCCATGTAATAATTTCGTTGTTTCCGCGAGAAAAATTTATTTGATTCACAGGCCTAAGTTGCCGAAGCCTAAAATTTCTTCCGTTACCAAGGAGGACCTTCGGACTAAAAATCCTTCGGAGTAACAAAAAGTCGTTCTAAGGAACGCAGAGTAAGTTTATAAAGTCACAAAAAGTCGTTCCAAAGGGAGCGCAGCGTAAGTTTTCTGCTCAGAAGTCGTTCCTAAAGGAATGCAGAGCCTACAGCGAAAAGTCAACGCTGATACCGTCTAAGTAAAAGACGAAGAAGCTCCTAAGGGAGGCTTACAGCGAAAAGTCAACGCTGATGCCGTCTAAGTAAAAGACGAAGAAGCTCCAAAGACGTTCCTAAGGGAATGCAGAGCTTACGAATATATTTTATGTGTATCTTCGGAACAAATGTCACATGCATAACATAACATCATCACATCATTTTGCATAGCATAAGCATCATACATCATATCGCATTTGGCAAGAGAAGGGGACACTCTCAACCTTCGAAGGGATGCTTTGAAAAAGTGACATTGAAATTGTATAGCTTCGGAATACAGTTTCGGGGAATATTTTCACGAAACATGGGCGAACTTTATCAGATCAATATCAAAGTTGCATAGCTTCGGAAAATAGCTTCGGAAAATGTTTTCACGAGGCATCGATGTCATTCATCAGAATAATTTTGACGAAGGCTATCTTCTTCACGACGCATGAAAAGAAGGGAAGGTGTTTTTTCGCCGAAGGCTCAAAAGTGGTATGTTTTTAAAGTTTCATGCATCGTAAAGAATTCAATAATGAAAAGAGACTTGTATATTACATTCAAATGTACAAAGTGTTGCATAGATTACACTTTAAATGTTTTTTCCAAATAGCACCTAATCTTCCCTCAATACTGCTTCGGCGGCTTCATTCAGAAGTTGGTCAACAACCTTGTCCATGATAGTTTCGGCCATTTGATTAATTTCTTCATCCCCTTTTGTGTGGGGGTCGGCAGATCGTCCAACAGTTTCTGAGCGAAGAGAACACTTCTTCAGTACTTTTACAAATCGTGAGCAAAGTTTAAAATGAAAATTACAACGCAACAAGAACGACTAGTTGGTACCTAACTGTCCTTCGGGCTCCCTACTCCTTTCGGCAGCGTCTGCTACTCTTCTAGCATCATGAATGCCTTTTTCGCTTCTTTCAATGATCTCTCGCGCCATTCCTCGGCCGCCGTCGTTCCAGATATCAGTAAAAAATTTGCCACCAACCACGCTCGCTTCGGCCGAGGGGTCCTTGATGTCTTCGGTAGATAAGGTAGCTTCGGATTGAGCTAAAAATTTTACATGTTCGCAACCTTTCTTCTCTAAGACGGAAGCAATTCCTCTGGCGCCCGAAAAAGCACATATGTCGCCACGACTGTTCAGAATCTCTTCGAAGGCCTCTGCTTCGTGGCTAATCCATTCCAGCGGACCTTCGGGATTGCCTCGAGAGAAATTCTCTTCGCTGGAAAAGGCGCCTACACTGGCGAAGCTGGATTTAATTTTATTCACACATTCTACAGATTTGACATAGCATTTCCCCTGAGATGTGCGAAGCTCCTTGACTTTTGATTCCAATTTGTTGACCATAAAATCACTAAGTTCTCGTTTCGTTTCCTCAAGCGCGCGCTCCTCTTTAGCTCTAGCCAGCTGTTTCTGAAGATCTTTAATCTCGCGTTTTTGAGCTTCGGCCTGGGCCTTTGAAGCAGCTTCGTCTTTTTTCACTTTATCTACCAGTGTAAGTAGAATTTTATCTTTTTCCAAAGCTTCGTTTCTCAGTTTGATAACTTCGGAGCGTAAATTATTAAACGCAATTTCATAACTTTCATCTTCGGCGCTCTTTTGCGCTCTTAACGCGTTGCTTAGGATCAGGCCCTATATGAAAAAAGAATTCATATAAGAAAAAAGGAATGAGTTGCGTAAAAAAAAAAAATAGGGGGTTTTTTCTCAAGTGTTTAATTCCCGTACCTTCAGGCTGTTGTACGCGAGGCTGTCTGCGAGATCCTCTTTCGTCATGGCACTTAACCCAGCTTCAAGCTTCGGAAAGCCTATGCTCCTCGCCATCTCTCGGCAGACGAATAGCTCTTTGTTATCAGGCAGGCAGTATAAGAAGTCATCTTCATTTGTTCCATTGAATATTACTGCCCCCTTCGGATATTTCAGCTCCTTTGCATAATGGTTGGCCTCATGAGTTTCTTCCTCAGATAGCTTTTTCCCCGAAGCATGTCGCATGATGTAATCATGCATGCCGGCAGGTGCTTCGGGGATGACGGTGTCCGTTTCTTCAACTAATATTGGTTCCGGAATTTTTACTGCTTCGGCTTCAAAAGGATGTTCTTTGAAGGGCTCTGAAGGCCCAGCTTCAGCTTCAGCTTGTTGAGCCGAAGCTTCAGTAGAAGTTTCAGCAACTTCAACACTCTTTTTTGGAATTGTGCTTGAAGACTTAATTGTCTCCAAGACGTCTAGTACATTTACCATTCTTTTCCTTTTTGGGGTCACTGATGGCCCCTTTTGGTTTTTTGCTGTCCCAATGATTGCTGTAGGACTCAAAACTTCTGATGTTTTGGAGCCCTCAGTTGCTTCTCTTACCTCCTCAATTTTTTCTGTGAGCGGCGCTTCGGTTTTCTCTTTTGTTTCTGACAACAAAATGTTTGATTGTTCTGATTCTATCTTTGGTGGCACTTCGGCCGTTTCTGCGATCTCTGGCAACAAGGCTGGCTCGATTAGTTTTTCAGCTTCGGTGGCTGAAGAAGTTTTCCCGGTAAACTCCGGCACCGAAGCTGGTTCAATATAACGCGGCCGTTGCGTAAGAACCTTTATCTTTTTCCTTTTCGGTTCTGGCTCGCTAGGAGCAGCTGCAGCTTCTTCTTTTGCAGAGATTGTGTTTTTTCTCTTCTGCCTTCGAATGGGATAGCAGTAATCAGGGTAGACAAACCCAATGGCATCAAATACCCGATTCAGTCTCTTCTTTTTTCGGCCTCCGAAGGCTGCTGACATTGCATTATCTTCAGCCTTCGAGTAGGTCCCAAGTAGCTCATCACTTAAATTGTCAATGCTTTTCAACCACTCATCATCTGGCTCAATAAATTTATCTCCAAATTTGAAGGTGTACTTCAGTCTCACAAGCTCACCTTCGTCGGCCTTTTTTATGGTTTCTTGTGGCATTTCCCATTTCTCAGCAAGCGGCCACACCCTGAAGGCGATATGTTCTTGTACTAAGTCCCTTGTTCCTATAAAAGAGCAGACAACGCCGAAGGCTCTTTGGCACTCTTCGGCGGCTTCGTTCATTTCAACCTTCGGCCTCCGAAGGCCGAAGCTTTGCCAAATAGGACGCATAATTATACCTTTGATGTCTTCTCGTGCTGATAAGTCATTCTTCACATAAAACCATTCTGTCATCCAATCCCCGGGCCATCTCTTCCGAAAGGTTGGTACGGGACAGCTTGCCCTGGACCGAGAAACGAAGCTGTAGCAGCCAAAGTTGTTATGGTACTGTTCTTTGCCCCAAGGCTTTGTTTCATATAATAATTCATGAACATTACAAAAGCTTCTTGCGTCAGGCTCCAGACCTTGACTCCTCGCGGCCCACACGAAGATATTTAGCCTTATAATTGCCTCGGGAGTAAGTTGATGAAGATAGACTTCGAAGATTTTCAACACCTCCACGACGAAGCTGCTCAAGGGGAATCGCAATCCAGCTTTCAAAAAGCTTCGGTACACCACAACTTCATTTTCTTCAGGGTGTGGACAAGTTTTTTCCCCTTCGTCCGCCCTCACAATGGACAGATCCCGGAAATACCTTCCTCTCATATTAACAAGATGATTCTCTTTGATAGTTGATTTACCATAAACTGAATGGCTTGGTCGCCAGGGACGATCTTCGGAGTCTTCGCCACCGCTGTCCATATCATAACTTTCGCTGTCACCAGTATCTTCAGACAGCCCCTCCAGAATTTCCTTGGTAATCTTTTCTGTGTTGGACTTCGACATCGCTATAAGAAACCCTAGGTTCTTCTCTTCATCAAGACTCAGCTTCATCTCAGCAGCAGCCTTCTTAGCAGCTTCAGACATCTTCGGAAGCGCTAAAAAACTGTTTCTAAAAACCGAAGCTTCAAAGCTAAAAACTTAGCAGAGCACAGTGCACAAGAGCTAAAAAATGAGTGAGCAGGAGTGGTTGGCCAGAAAGCGTGCAAAATAAGTTTGCGGTATGGCCGTATTTATACGCTTGATGCGTTGAAAGTTGAAAGACCCCACTTGTCATTGAATGTTGCTATTCTAGCAAAGGGAAGGTGTTTTTTCGGACCTTCGGCATAAAGCCTTCGTTCATATCGCAATCTGAATTTATTATTTTCAAACAAATTAATATTGCGAGGGGCTACTGTTGGGGGCCTTCGGCTTCCGAAGGTCCTCAAAAACATGATTTAACAATGTTTCTGGAGTATAATGTGTGAACAGGTATCTTCGGGCTTGAATCAGAAAGGGAGAAGCTCAAAAGATACGAAGGTTGACACAGTGCCGAAGCTGTGAAGCAGGAAAGCTTCGGCATGTCCGCAGAAAGGGGAACCGACTTAAAGATGAAAAGGCCATTTAGACCTCGATAGAATGCTGTAGAATTATCACCAAATGTAAAGGGCATGTATGTAATTTTGTATGGGTTGTACCCCGTGCCTATAAATAGGTGAACAGTACCCCCATACTGTTCACGCTGACTTGGCATTTGCTTTTGCGTCACACTTGTATTTTCATCTCCTTCCAAGCCGAAGGTACATTTATAATTCGATATTGTTTCTATTCCTTTATGATGAGTTAATAAAGTTAAATGAATAATGTTATATGATTATTCACGCTATCTTTTATGTTTCATATGCTTCGTCTTTTACTAATGTATATTGTAGTGATGAAGGTTAATCCTTCATGACCTTCGTCCGGAGATCGTTATATCCTAAGGGAAATAATGCTTCGAAGGACGAAGGATCTTAATGTTTAACATTTTCTGTGTTGCCTTGTTCTTAACTCATAGCATTTGAGAACAAGTCCCCAACAGGACCTATCAAGGAAGAGGTCTATGTTGAGCAACCTCCTGCTTTGAAGACAGTGAGTACCCTAACCATGTGTATAAACTCTCAAAGGCGCTTTATGGGCTTATGCAAGCCCCAAGAGCATGGTATGAATACTTGCGAGATTTCATTATCACTAATGGCTTCAAAGTCGGAAAGGCTAATCCTACTCGCTTCACTAAAACTATTGCAAAAGACTTGTTTATATGCCAAATTTATGTTGATAATATTATATTTGGGTCTACTAACAAGTCATCTTGTGAAGAGTTTAGTAGGATTATGATACAAAAATTCGAGATGTCTGTGTTGGGGGAGTTGAAGTACTTCCTTGGATTTTAAATCAAGCAACTCCAAGAGGGCACCTTCATCAGCCAAACTAAGTACATTCAAGACATACTTAAGAAGTTTGGAATGAAGAATGGCAAACCCATCAAGACACCCATGGGAACCATTGGGCATCTCGACCTCGACACGAGAGGTAAGTCCGTGGATCAAAATGTATACCGGTCGATGATAGGATCTTTACTCTACTTACGTGCATCTCGACCGGATATTATGCTTTCTGTATGCATGTGTGCAAGGTTCCAGGCAAATCCTAAGGAAGTTCACCTTAGAGCTGTGAAAATAATCATGAGATACTTAGTTACACTCCTAAGTTTGGGCTTTGGTACCCCAAGAGATCTACCTTTGATTTAATTGGTTATTCCGATGCCGACTATGTCGGATGTAAAATTGATAGAAAGAGTACATCAAGGACTTGTCAGTTTCTGGGAAGATCCCTGGTGTCATGGGCTTCAAAGAAACAAAACTCCGTAGCTCTTTCCACTGCCGAAGCCGAGTACATTGCCGCAGGTCATTGTTGTGCGCAATTACTTTGGATGAGGCAAACACTTAGGGACTATGGCTACAAATTGAGCAAAGTCCCTCTCCTATGAGATAATGAGAGTGCAATCCGCATGGCGGATAATCCCATTGAACACGGTTGCACTAAGCACATAGACATCCGGTATCACTTTTTGAGAGATCACCAACAAAAGGGGGTATCGAAATTGCTTATGTAAGCACCCACAACCAATTAGCCGATATCTTCACCAAGCCACTAGATGATAAAACTTTTAGCAAACTTAGGAATGAGCTAAATATACTTGATTCTCGGAACTTTGATTGAAAAATTGTGCACATAGCTCATAAGTATACCTTTGATCATGTCTCTTTCATTTGGTACAAATGCATATTTCTTATTCTTCTTGTGCCAAGGCTAAGACTAATGTGTTTTCGAGTATTTCTCTATGATTAGTCTTAGATTGAAAGGGAAATGGAGTATTCAGCAAAGCCAAGGCTTCCACTCCAACTCTGACGGTATCACTTACTCTTTGCCGTTACTCATGTATCTCTAAATTGGTATGACCCTTCACTCATATTTCCCTTACCAATAGGGAGAAAGTGTTAGGAGAAAGTATGAAGGGCTCTCAATTTCTCTGTTTTTGGCGATTAATGCCAAAGGGGGAGAAAGTATTAAGCCCAAAGCAAAAGGACCGGCACCACCATTTCAAAAATTAAATTTTTTCACAAATGGTTATTTCAATTAGTATTTTGAGTTTATTTCAATTGGTACTTGAGTTAGCCTCAAAATGATTTTTCAATTGGTATGTGAAAGTGAAATTCCAATTAGTATCTCATTTGGTATTTCAAAATTGTTTTTCAAATTGGTATCTATTTCAAAACCCTCTTGAAAGCTAAGGGGAGAATTCATTCAGGGGGAGCTTTTATTTAGTCAAAGGAAAAGCATTTGAAACAGGGGGAGAAATTTCAAATCTTAAAAATGCTTCTTGCAATCGTATTCCTATACCTTTGACTATTTGCAAAAGATTTTGAAAGGATTTATCCAAAAGATTTGCAAAAACAAATAAGTGGTGCAAATGTGGTCCAAAATGTTAAATAAGAGAAAAGCAATCCATTCATATGAACAAGCCTTTCATTGGTTTCATTCTAAGTAACCTATGCACATCTATCTCAATTGTAAACTAGTTACATTTCTATACTTCATATTTGCTTTGGTTTGTGTTGGCATCAATCACCAAAAAGGGGGAGATTGAAAGGGAAATTGGGTTAACCATTCCCAATAATCGATTTTGGTGGTTGACGTATAACACAAACCACATGGACTAACTAGTTTGTCTAGATATCATTTATCTCAGGTGCATAAGGTTCAACACAAACCAAGAAAGAATTTCAGTTAGGGACTCAATCAAAAATTGGAGCAAGACTTAGAGTGTGCTGATTTTTGGCGCACTGGACAGTGTCCGGTGTGCAAGGCTAGGCGCCCTTCGAACAAGCCACTCTCGGGAATTCAGAAGCGCGCTTCACTATAATTCATCAGACTGTCTGGTGAGCCAGCGGAGCAACGGCTCCCTGCGCGCCAACTGTCGTTTCGTCGGATGAACAGTGCCACGGCAGAAGTCAGAGCGCAGAAGTCAGAGGTCATTGGACTGTCCGGTGTGGCACCAGACTGTCCAGTGCAGCAAGACGACAAGACGCTCCAACGGTCAACTGCTCCAAACCCTAACAGACGCACTGACATGGCGTGCACCGAACAGTGAACAGTGACTGTCCGGTGCGCCCATCGCCAGCAACGGCTAGGAAGTGGTTGGCTATAAATACACCCCAACCACCTCATTCAAAGCCATTCAAGCATTATGAGTTTCTCATTCATTGCAAGAGCAAAGTGCAACACTCCAAGACACAATCAAAGCAATCAATCCACTCAAAGTTCCCAAAATTAACGCTAGTGCTTAAGGGCTTGTGAGAGGATCATTTGTGTTCTTTTGTTGCTCTTGTCGCTTGGATTGCCTTTTCCTTTCTCATTCAAATTTCTAAGTGTTTGTAAAGCTAAGCAAGAGACACTAAGAGTGTGGTGGTCCTTGCGGGGTCTTAGTGACCCGTGTGATTAAGGGAAGGCTCACTCGGTTTGAGTGACTGATTGAGAGAGAGGGAAAGGGTTAAAATAGACCCGGCCTTTGTGGCCTCCTCAACGGGGACTAGGTTCTTTGGAACCGAACCTCGGTAAAACAAATCACCGTGTCTACTCGCTTTGATTCTTGCTTGATTTGTTTGCCCTCTCTCCTCTCTCTAACGTTTCCTTGCTAGTATTAATTTGAGTTTGTTCCCATATTATCATCCACATCCTTTGAGCAACTCTTAGCAAAAGAAACATTCTTTCAGACTTGAATTTTATTCTAACGCTAACCCCGGACCTAGTGTGTGTTTAAGTTTATAAATTTCAGGTTTCGCCTATTCACCCCCTCTAGGCGACTTTCAAAGGGTCACCTTAGGTTGAAGGAGTAACTAAGGTCATCTCTAACATGTCCTCTATCTCATCCACTTTCCCGTCATTTATTTCAAATTTCAATATGCAAACAATATCATCTATAGTTCCGTGTATCCTATTTTACACGATCCACCAAAGACAGTCTAAGGATATCTGCAGTGGTCTCTCTATCATATACTCACTATCTTACTTCCTATTTTAAACTTTACTCTCTAAACAATATAGTCAACCATAGAAAACAGTGTTTTGCATATCCATATACACGTTCCGCTGGAGACAGCCTAAGAGCAGCTCCAAGAGATTAAAAAGATTAACCAAATTTACTGATTTAGCTACTCTCTAAAATAGATTTCACTAAAAAAGTTGAACTACTAAATTTAAAGAAGCATTCACATAGTGTGTTGGAGACGTTTTTTTTAATAATAACCAAATTTACTTTTACAAAACGATCTGGTTAGTCTATTGAAGTTGCTAAGGTTGTTAGTGAAGGAGGGTAAGTAGTGGCGGAGGACGGAATAATAATTAGGTATGGCTGAGAAAGGAAAAAGGCAATCCAAGCGAAGGAGGGTAAGTAAAATGAGTTGTGAAGGACAATACAAACGCATAAACGAGACAGTAGTGGATCTAGGATTTAGACCTAGGGTAGTTAAACATAAATAAATTTGACATGTAATACCATGTAGAATTATGTACCATATATATAATTTCCATTAATTCAGTATAGGAGCAGAAAATAACGAAAATATCTCATAATACCTTCCATTCATTAATTTAGTTGTAAGTTGTATAGGTTTGTTTTTTGTCTAAACATTGAGAATTGGTTTGTTTGGATTGGTTTATTTTTGGAGCAAATTCAAGAGTACTCATCGATCTACCAGACTAGACATTGGACCCACTCCTGAAACGAGATGCCCTTTATAGCATGGCTTATATGCGAACGCGCAAATAAAAGAGAGAATTCGTGAATTTATGGTGCGAGGACAACCAACGCCTTTTTTGTGTGTCTTAAACGTAAACAATTATGTGGGCTACTATTTTCTACATTCGCATCTGTTTAGGGCTTGTTCGGTTTCATCTCAATCTATGTGGATTGAAGGGATTTGATGGGTTTAAATCTATAGCAAGTCAAAATCTCTACTAAAATTTTTCAATCTCATCTAATCCATATGGCATATGAATAACCGAACAAACCCTTAGAAGCTTGTTTGGGATAAAGGGTAATAATGAAGGGGATTGAGTGGGCTAGAATTCCTCACTATTCAAAATTGAGTAGCAAGGGATTCTAACCCCTTAGGGCATGTTCGCTTAGACCAATCCAGAGGGGGATTGGAGGGGTTTAAATCCCCGTCTAGTCAAAAATGGCTAGGCAGGGATTTAAACCCCTCCAATCCCCCTCTGGATTGGTCTAAACGAACAAGCCCTTACCTTTGATCCCAAATAAACCCTAGGGGATCTATTTTCTACATTCACACCTGTTTAGGGGATCTACCGGAAACAATCAGGAAAGGCATCGATATGTTGGTAGTGAGGTGCATAATGCTACCACATCACAGTTTTTTATCAGTTTAGTGTTCTGGCTAATCATGGTGTTACATTACAACTGCTGAAGTAGAAGATAGTTGCACCTAAGGCACCTCCGTTTGGTCGTCTGCATTGGATGGTGTGTGTGCGTATAAATTGAGGTGAAAATTCAAAGCTAGCTGCATAGGAAATAAAGTAGATGTTTGGATGGTACTTGAAATTGTAAACCTCCAAATTCCAATTCCAGTTTAGATACATACTTCTGATGAATTGGTGTTTTTCTTAAGTTTGAACATGAGAATATATAGGTCATATATAGATATATTGCTTATACTTTCATGAATATTTCTTTTTATTTAGTTAATATAAAATATGAAACAAACAATAATATAATTGTAAATAATTTAATGTCAGATAAAAAATGGCAATAATTTGGCACATATATTACCGGGACCAATGGCTTAACATGTGCATAGTTTATTTCATGCTCCAATGGCACACAAACTTTAAACAAATATTTGTTTTAACAATACATTAAAAAAAGTTTTACCAATGCTCAGGATACAAACCATAATTTCTAATACAAAATAAAATATTCAGGCTAAAATATATAAGTCTAATTCAGCGCTCCAGGTGCTGAGTGTAAAACAAATTAAGCACAAGAACATTACCGTCCACAAACATTAGATTAGATAGACAAGTTCACTTCTTTTCTGTGTGTTTCCATTCTAACTATGGGTGGCGCTACTACTAGGCTCCTAGCCATAAAACAATAGGAATGAAGGTGAAGATGACCGTCTTCGTTCAACACATCAGAGACAGACTCTAGCATTGGCTCCAAAAGTCTCGCATTGGAGGGTCGAACTCATCCCTCTCGACTCTTGATATTTCTCCACGGATATTTCGAGAAACAAGATCATGGGAGTTGAAGGATTTCCAAAACAAATGAGACCTTCTGCTATTCTCCGGATACACGTCTATAACACCATATTGAACCTGATTTGACTAAACCCAACGTTTAACAATTTACAAAGATTTGTGAACATCAGTCTCGAACTCTTTATGATCCTAGACCTTCGAGGATAGAGACTCACTATTATTTGAATACACAACTATAACATCATATCATACCTAATTTGACTAAACCATATTCTTAACAATCTCACGAAGATTGTGGACATCGGTCTCGAACTCTTTACGCTCATGGACCTTCAAGGAGAGAGAGACTCATGTAGCATTTTTCTCCTCGATCAACTTTGAAGCGTTGTCCTCAACATCCTCTAGCTTGACTCGAAGTATCTTGACCTCTTACTCAAGAGAACACACTTTCCCATGTCTGCCTTTAGTGAAGTGATCTCTTGAGCTTGGTGGGCGACATACTACACCTGTCTTAGCACTTGCGCTTTGAGCATGTGAGCAAGTAAGTTGATAGATTGGGAAATTGAAAGAAGTTAGCCAAAAAAACAAAAACAAAAGCAAGAAGTTATATACAACATTACAAAATAGGAACTTTTAAAATTCAAAGCAACCAATGTTAGCAAGTGTAGAATCTTTCCTTGATCAAAACATAAAACTAAGAGAATGGGGAGGAAAGTCACCTTTACGATTGAACGAGGGGGTCACCATGGAAAGGTAGACTTCAGCGGTCTATGTTGGAGTTGAAGTTACGATGGCACTGACTCTTCCCCTCACTAACCATATAGGAGTAGATCGGATCAAGTGTGTAGTAATGAGAAGAAACTAGCGAACATTGGTGTGTGTGCTATTCTTGTCTCCTTTTATTATATGTGGTGTGAAAGGGAACACAACCCATTGGGAAGAAGGTCTCCGAATGAAGGTCCACATTAACCAAAACTGTTGTACGAGCATATTTTCAAGTAAGGGATCTAAGTCAGGGTTCAAGTACATGGAGGAAAAAGCTTCAGATCAGGGAGTAAAGTTAGGACTATGATCTACTCTACAAAGTTGGTATCCAAAAAGCTGAAGTAGGTGAATAACGGTTCCAAACATGACGTAGATGAACGACTTGACAACGTCAGAGTCGCTGATGTCGAGTAGCTCATTGCACCACCTAGAGAACCGCATATCTGGTCATTGTTAGCAAATTTTTAAGGGGTTCTCGGGACATTTGCATGTACCTTGGAAGTTCCCAAAAAAACTTTTCTAGGTTGGGCCACCCCAGGAAGCATCCTTCCAAGAGATATTTGAGCCAAGCTCAAGCTAGTTTTGCTAGATGAACATCTTGTCATCCCTTGTCCCTCCCATGCGTCAAGCAAGGTGATAATCTTTGAGTCAAATGGATGACTTGGTGTTCCCATTGTACTTGGCAATGTTGGTCGGGGGTTGAAAATGTGGAGGAACTCGGTGTTTTGGATGGTGTGGCCAAACACCCTGGGCCCTAAGAACTTTTTCCCATTCCCATGGTCATCGTTTTTGCCTGGGCATGCGCCCTAGATTGTTTGCTTAGGGTAACACGTGTTGAGGGTAGCACATGTGTCATAGGCCTTCCCTAGTTGCAGGTGCACCGAGGTACGCGTAATATGGGTCTGATGGGTCACATAGTTGCCCCTAGTTCTAGGGGCTGGCATTAGTGGGATCCATGAAAGGGAAATGTGCCTTGACTATTTCTATATTGGTTTTGGTACTTGATGACCATCACAACCTTATGGGCTAATTAGTTTACAAAGTGTTTGATTGCAAAAAAAAATTAGGTTGATTTTAGAAGATCAAATGCAGAGAAACATCCCAAATTTAGAGAAAAAGGGCATATTGAGTATGGAATAGACTTTGGACCATTTCAAATTTTGAATTAGTTATAAAAGGCCTTAGTGAAATTTTGGAACCTATTGGAACATCTGAGAAGTTCAGATTTAGAATTTGGAGTTCCATGGCCTATTTGAATCAAAGTCGAAAGAGAATGGGCAAATGGATTTAGAGAATCATTTAAGCTAATACCTATGGCTTATAATGTTTGGATGGACTCAATATATATGTATCTAAGTCATAGAATTGCCCAATATGCTAACCAAATGAATCCAAGAGGAAAGGTGCCAAGTTTGAAGATGGCAGGTTCAATGTAGGTGCACCAGACCTATCACTAGATCGGGCATGTAGAGAGCATATTTTCAGGGCCTTCAAAGTTTGGTGTAATGCACCGGGTCCAGTGTGCACCAGACTTCTCTTAGTACCGAACACATAGAGAGCTTGTTTTTGGTACATTGTCAGTTGGTGCTCTAGACCCGGTCCGGTGTGCATGGCACTAATAGTGTTTCCAACGGTCGGATCTGAAGATCCAATGATCGTATGATTTGGCACTGACGTAGTAGGTCTAGTGTGCACGAGACAAAGTCTGGTGCACACTAACAAGATGAAACCTTTACCCAATGGTGATTGATGTGGTAGAGCACAATTAGAGGTCTGGTGCACCAGACCTGCTGCAGTGAGAGGTCCGATGCACACAATTTCGATGCATGTTTGGGAGTGAAATTCCAATGGCTCTATGGGCTTGGGTAGCCTATAAATATGATCCCAACCAAGGTTTTGAACACCTAAGAGCTGAGATACAAGTCATATACACAAGAGCAGCATAACCAAGTGATCAGTGTGTCCCAAGTGCCACAAATTATGTAGAGAGCTTAGATATAACCATTCTTTGTGAGAAAAGTGATAGAGCACTTGAGTGAGCTGAAGTTGTGGAGTTGTGTTGTGATCTTTGAGCTTTGAAGTTGAGCTCCCAAAGTGTAAAGCGAGCAAGAGCCTCCAAGTTGTGGAGAGCTAGCCTTGCAGAGAATTAGTCTCACTTCAAAAAAGAGAAAGGAAACTCAAATTCGATCTTGGTGATCACTTGAGTGAGGAAAGAGTTGAGAGAAACACAATCCTTAGTGGACTCCTCAATAGAGACGTGGTTTTCATTTGGAAACCAAACTTTAGTAAACAAATTGATATGTCTTTGTGTCTTTGCTTTTGCATTTCCACATTTCCTCATTACGTTTATATTATCTTGCACTTAAATTACATTTCATATTGTTGCAAAGTTCAATTCTGCACTTCATTTATCGACAGTATATTGCAAGTTTTTGCTTATGCTAATCCTAGACTAACCATCTTGTTCTAATTACTTTTGAGTTGTATATTTTGGATCAAGTTTTTTTGTTTTAAGTTAAAGTATTAGGTTTCACCTATTCACCCCTTCTAGGGTACTTTCACTCCATCCATTTGTTGATTCCCCTTGATGAGAAGATGGCTAGCCTGGAGGTTTCCTAGAAGTGTTGGGTGCCACATGTTCGATCAACCCCTGGAGCTTGAGGTATGTGCCTTTTTCCTAGGGGTTTTCTAGCTTTAGGACGGTAGCATCACTACCACGGTAGCAACATTCTAGCTGGCCTATGAAAAATAATATGATCCATCGCTCCTTTCAATGTCGTTGTCACTAGGGGAAGGGTGGCAATGGGTGCCCATTTCGATGACGTGGCGCTGATAGTGTCGTTTGACTTGTTGTTGAAGGTCGTTGAGGCATGCAACATAAGTGGCATCGGTCTCACCCATAGTTCCCTCATACCACCTTAGGTTCTACTCAATGCAGTTTCACAAGTACTCCACCTCTTGCTTGGGAGAGTGTTTTTCTTCAATGAGGTGTGCCCCTTATCGGAGTTGATGCACCGTCCCCCTTGGTGTCGATAGGAGCTGTGGAGGGATGGATTGTTGGGGGTGTTTTCTAGCTTTGATGCAGAGCCATCACTAGAGGATGTATTTAGGAGGTCATGGAAGGACAAGGGGTTGAGTCTTGTCATGGCGACGAGACTATGCTTGTACGCTTGTTAGGCTTTGGGTGAAACGATATTAACGATTGGTCCCCAATTCATATGGTGATACATGAGCATGGGCCTGGACCCATTTTTTTGCTTACTGGCAAACCTGCTTAGGTCTGGCCCCTCCAAGGTTTTGGAGTCATGTTGCCCATGTCCTTTGTCGTCCTAGCGAGCCTTATGAACAACATCATACTGAACGACATTGACCCATAATTCTGGGGCCACTCTTGTCGTCCTTCCTATGGTCTGACCACTGAAGATGCCCTTGGGATCTCTTGGCTTTGCTTGCACCTGAGGGATAGTGGTGAGGAGCTGTAGGCCACAATCCTTGGTGGCAAAAAAATTAATGGTCATGAAAGTGACCTTGGTTCTGTGAGTGAATGCACAATAGGAGGTGATAGTGAAAGGGAAATTAGCTTAATAATTTCCTATGATCGATTTGGTGTTTGACGACCATCACAAACCATATGGACTAACTAGTCTGCCTAGTGGACATTTTTCTCAGGTGCATAAAGTTCACATAAACATAAAAATAAAAATACCTTGGGGGAATTCTATTCGGTTGGAGCAAAACAGAATTGTTGCAGCCTGTGGCGCACCAGACATTGTCCGGTGCCTAGGCAGGACCCCTCCACAAACTGGTCGCTCTTGGGTTTTCTCAACGCTCATCCACTAAAATTCACCGGACTATTCGGTGTGCCATCAGACTGTCCGGTGAGACAATGGAGCAACGGTCAACGGTCGACTGCGCTGACTGCGGCACAGAAGTCAGAAGTCAGTCTGCAACGTCAGGATACACTAGACTGTCTGGTGTAGCAAGAGGACAAACGACTTCAACAGTCAACCGCTCTAAAACCAAACGGTCGGCTGATGTGGCACTCACCGGACAGTGAATAATGGAGTGTCTGGTGCACCACCGGACTGTCCGGTGTGCCCATCGACAGCAACTGCTAGAATAGTGGTTAGGGCTATAAATACCCCCAACCACCACCATTCAAGCCATCCAATCCAAGCATTCCAACTTCCTCATTCAATACTAGAGCAAAAGAATACACTCCAAAGACACAATCAAAGCATAAAATCCTCTCCAAGCTACAAAATCAAGTCAAGTGATCAAAAGTGCTTAGTGACTTGAGAGAGGGTGATTTGTGTTGCTTTTATTGCTCTTGTTGCTTGGTTGCTTTCTTCTTCTCACTCTAATCTTTCCAAGTGTTTTGTAAAGCTAGCAAGAGACACCTAATTGTGTGGTGATCCTTGCGGGGTCTTAGTGACCCGTGTGATTAAGAAGAAGCACTCGACCAGTTTAAGTGACCGATTGAGATAGGGAAAGGGTTGGAATATACCCGGCCTTTGTGGCCTCCTCAATGGAGAGTAGGTTTGTTGGAACCGAACCTCGGGAAACAAATCACCATGTTCATTTGTGTTGACCTTCATCACTCGATTTGTTTTTTCCCTCTCCTCTCTCTCTAAAGTTCTCTTGCTCATATTGTTTTGAGTTGGCTCCCAAAGTTATCTACATTGATTGAGCAACTCATAACAAGAGGAACAATCTTCCACACTCATAATTCATCATTATTTATTTCTAACCCTAACCCCGGGTGAAGTGTGTGTTCAAAGTTTATAATTTTAGGTTTCACCTATTCACCCCCCTCTAGGCGACTTTCAATTGGTATTAGAGCCTGGTGCTTCATTAGAGTTTAACAACTCGAAGTGATGTCAGGAGAACACGCCAAAAGAGAGATGGTGACCGGGGAAAAGCCCAGATCTTCGGGAAAGAAGAACGAAGAAAGGACTCTGTCGAAGGAGGTCGACGACAAGCACAAGGAGTACAAGGAGGAATCCGCCGGCTCCATCAAGTCACATAGGAAGGGTGACAAGAAGAAAAAGAAAATGAAGAAGGTGGTCTACTATGAGACCGACTCTTCCTCACCTTCCACATCTGGCACCGAGTCCACATCTTCAAAGCGCCAAGAGCGTAAGAAGTATAGTAAGACACCTCTTCGCTATCCTCGCATTCCTAAATGTGCTCCTCTACTTTCTGTACCCCTAGGCAAACCACCATATTTTGATGATGAGGATTATTGTATGTGGAGTGACAAAATGAGGCACCATCTAACCTCACTCCACGAAAGTATATGGGATATTGTTGAGTTTGGAGCGCAGACACCACAGGTGGGCGATGAAGACTACGACTCCGATGAGGCCGCCCAAATAAGGCACTTCAATTCCCAAGCTACCTATATACTCCTCGCTTCCTTGTGTCGAGAGGAGTATAACAAGGTGCAAGGGTTGAAGAGTGCCAAAGAAATTTGGGACGTCCTCAAAACGGCGCATGAAGGGGGCGAGGTGACCAAAACCACCAAGTGTGAAACGATCGAGGGAGAACTCAGTCGATTCATCCTCAACAAGGGAGAGGAGCCACAAGCAATGTACAACCGGCTCAAGACGATGGTCAACCAAGTCCGCAACCTCGGGAGCACCAAGTGGGATGACCATGAAATGGTCAAGGTTATTCTAAGATCTCTTGCCTTTCGTAATCCCACTCAAGTTCAATTAATTTGTGGAGATCCTAGATATAAACAGATGTCTCCCAAGGAGGTCATTGGCAAGTTTGTGAGCTTTGAACTTATGATCAAAGACTCCAAACATATTATCAACTTGGAGCAAGGCGCCACTTCCACGCCCGAGGCACAACTCGTTGCTTTCAACGCAACGGAAAAGAAGAAGGAAGAGTCTACACCAAGTAGACTCCCAATTGACGCCTCCAAGCTCGACAACGAGGAGATGGCTCTTATCATCAAGAGCTTTCAGGAAATCATCAAACAAGTGAAGGGGAAGGACTACAAACCCCGCTCCAAGAGAGTTTGCTACAGGTGTGGTAAGTTCAGTCACTTTATAGCCAAATGTCCATATACAAGTGACAGTGACAGGGACGGCGACAAGAAAGGGAAGAAGAAAATGGAAAAGAAAAGATACTACAACAAGAAGAAGGGTGGCGAGGCACAGGCACACATGGGGCGAGAATGGGACACTGACGAGAGCTCCACCGACTCCTCCTCCGATGAGGACACCACCAACGTCGCCGTCAACAAAGGCCTTCTCTTCCCCAACATCGGCCACAAATGCCTCATGGCTAAGGACAACAAAAAGAAGGTACATTCTAGATATACCATAATGATGATGATTTAACTTCTCTTTTTGCAAACCTTACCAAAGAGCAAAAGAGGAAAATTAATGAATTAATAGAAACCATTAACGAGAAGGATGATATCTTGGAGTGCCAAGAGGACTTGCTCGTTTAGGAAACTAAAAAGTTTGTTAAGCTCAAAGATGCTTATGCTTTTGAAGTAGAAAAATGTGAAAACTTGTCTAAAGAGCTTATTATTTGCAATGATTCAATTTCTTGTCTTAGAACTGAAAATGTTAGTTTAATTGCTAAGATCGAAGAATTGAATGCTTGCAAACCCTCTACATCTACTGTTGATCATGTCACTATTTGCACTAGATGTAGAGATGTTAATATTGATACTATGAATGATCACCTTGCTATGATTAAAGAACAAAATGATCACATAGCTATATTAAATGCTAAAATTGTCGAGCATGAACTAGTGAATGAAAAAAAATTAAATTTACTCGCAATATGTTTTATAATGGGAGACGCCTTGGCATTAAGGATGGCATTGGCTTCCAACAAGGGAGCCAAATCAACATCAAACTTAATGCCCCTAAGAACAGACTTTCTAAATTTGTTAAGGGCAAGGCTCCCATGGTTCAGGATAGAGAAGGTTACATTTTATACCCTGAGAGCTATCCTAAGCACAAAATTAGTAGAATTCATGCTAGAAAATCTCATTCTGATTCTCATCATGCTTATATGTATAGTAATGAGGCTTCTAGATCTAGGCATACAACTCATATCAAAATGCCTAAGAAAAAGATTGTTAATGAATCAAATGACCATAGCATTTCATTTAAGACTTTTGATGCATCTTTTGTGCTCACTAACAAATCAGGCAAGGTAGTTGCCAAATATGTTGGGGGCAAACACAAGAGTACCAAGACTTGTGCTTGGGTACCCAAGGTGCTTGTTTCTAATGTGAAAGGACCCAAGACTGTTTGGGTACCTAAGAACAAGGCCTAAATTTGTTTTGTAGGTTTATGCATCCGACGGGACAAGTTGGATAATTGATAGCGGGTGCACAAACCACATGACAGGGGAGAAAAGGATGGTCTCCTCATATGAGAAAAACGATGATCCCTAAAAAGCAATCACATTCGGAGATGGAAATCAAGGTTTGGTCAAAGGTTTGGGTAAAATTGCTATCTCCTGACCATTCCATTTCTAATGTTTTTCTTGTTGATTCTTTAGATTACAACTTGCTTTCTATTTCTCAATTATGTAAAATGGGCTACAACTGTTTATTTACTGATGTTGGTGTTACCTTCTTTAGAAGAAGTGATGATTCAATAGCCTTTAAGGGAGTGTTAGATGGTCAGCTATATTTAGTTGATTTCAATGATAACAACGTTGAACTAGACACTTGCTTAATTGCTAAGACTAACATGGGCTGGCTCTGGCATCGCCGACTTGCTCATGTTGGGATGAAGAATCTTCACAAACTTCTAAAGGGGGAGCACATTTTAGGACTAACAAATGTTCATTCTGAAAAAAACAGGATTTATAGCGCATGTCAAGCAAGAAAGCAGGTTGGAGTTCATCATCCACACATAAACATCATGACGACCGAAAGGCCGCTTGAGCTGCTCCACATGGATCTATTCGGCCCGATTGCTTACTTAAGCATCAGTGGGAGTAAGTATTGTCTTATGATTGTGGATGATCAATCTCTCTTCACTTGGGTGTTCTTTTTTGCAGGAAAAATCTTAAACCCAAGATACCTTAAAGAGATTCTTGAGACGGGCTCAAAATGAGTTAGGATTGAGAATCAAGAAGATTAGAAGCGATAATGGAACAGAGTTCAAGAATTCTTTTCACAAACTTCTTGAGGAGGAGGGCATCAAACATGAATTCTCTTCTCCCTACACACCTCAACAAAATGGTGTAGTGGAGAGAAAGAATAGAACTCTCTTAGATATGGCAAGGACCATGCTTGATGAGTACAAGACACCGGATCGGTTTTGGGCAGAGGTGATTAACACTGCTTGCTACTCCATAAACTGACTCTACCTTCACTGAATCCTCAATAAAACATCGTATGAACTCCTCACAGGTAAAAAGCCCAATGTTTCTTATTTTAGAGTTTTTGGGAGCAAATTCTTTATTCTTATTAAGAGAGGTAGAAATTCTAAATTTGCTCCTAAAGCAGTAGAAGGCTTTTTACTTGGTTATGACTCAAACACAAGGGCATATAGAGTCTTCAACAAGTCCACTGGATTAGTTCAAGTTTCTTGTGACATTGTGTTTGATGAAACTAACAGCTCTCAAGTAGAGCAAGTTGATCTTGATGAACTAGATGATGAAGAGGCTTCATGCGTCATGCTAAGGAACATGACCATTGGGGATGTGTGCCCAAAAGAATCTGAAGAGCCTTCACAAGTACAAGATCAACTGTCATCTTCCATACAAGCATCTCCGCCCACTCAAGATGAGGAAATGGCTCAAGAAGAGGATGAAGATCAAGACGATGAGCCACCTCAAGGGAAGGACATTGATCAAGGGGGAGATGAAGATGATCAAGACAAGGAAGATGGCCAAGAAATTCAAGATCAAAGACCATCGCACCCAAGAGTCCACCAAGCAATTCAAAGAGATCACCCCATCATTTCCATTCTTTGTGACATTCACAAGGCGGTAACCACTGGATCTCGGGTTGCTCATTTTTGTGAACATTACTCTTTTGTGTCTTCTATTGAGCCACATAGGATAGAGGATGCACTAAGAGATCCGGACTGGGTGGTGGCAATGCAAGAGGAGCTCAACAACTTCACGAGGAATGATGTATGGCATTTAGTTCCATGTCCTAACCAAAATGTTGTAGGTACCAAATGGGTATTCCGCAACAAACAAGATGAGCATGGTGTGGTGACTAGGAACAAAGCCCGACTTGTTGCCAAGGGATATTCACAAGTCGAAGGTTTGGATTTTGATGAAACCTATGCACCCATAGCTAGGCTTGAGCTAGTCAATTTGTATATTACTTGCCTATGCTACTTACCATGGCTTTAAGTTGTATCAAATGGACGTGAAGAGTGCTTTCCTCACTGGCCCTATCAAGGAAGAGGTATATGTTGAGCAACCTCCCGGCTTCGATGATAGTGAGTATTCTTCACATGTGTATAAGCTCTCAAAGGCGCTTTATGGGCTCAAACAAGCCCCAAGAGCATGGTATGAATGCCTAAGAGACTTTCTTCACTAATGGCTTTAAAGTCGGAAAAGCTGATCCTACTCTCTTTACTAAAACAATTGATAAAGACTTGTTTATATACCAAATTTATGTTGATGATATTATTTTTGGGTCTACTAACAAGTCATCTTGTGAAGAGTTTAGTAGGATTATGATACATAAATTTGAGATGTCTATGATGGGGGAGTTAAAAGTATTTTCTTGGATTCCAAATCAAGAACCTCCAAGAGGGCACCTTCATCTGCCAAACTAAGTACATTCAAGATATTCTCAAGAAGTTGGAATGAAGAATGCCAAACCCATCAAGACTCCCATGGGAACAAATGGACATCTCGACCTCGACACAGGAGGTAAATCTGTAGATCAAAAGGTATACCAGTCGATGATAGGTTCTTTACTCTATTTATGTGCTTCACGACCAGATATTATGCTTTCTGTATGCATGTGTGCAAGGTTCCTGGCAAATCCTAAGGAAATTCACCTTAAGGCCATGAAAAGAATCATGAGATATTTAGTTTACACTCCTAAGTTTGGGCTATGGTACCCCAAGGGTTCTACCTTTGATCTAATTGGATATTTCGATGCTGATTATGCCAGATGTAAAATTGATAGGAAGAGCACATCCGGGACTTGTTAGTTTCTAGGAAGATCCCTGGTGCCTTGGGCTTCAAAGAAACAAAGCTCAGTAGCTCTATCCACCGCCGAAGATGAGTATATTGCTGCAGGACATTGTTGTGCACAATTACTCTAGATGAGGCAAACCCTTAGGACTATAGCTACAAGTAGAGCAAAGTCCCTCTCCTATGTGATAATAAGAGTGCAATCCGCATGGCGGATAATCCCGTTGAACACATCCGCACTAAGCACATAGACATCCGGTATCACTTTTTGAGAGATCACCAACAAAAGAGGATATCGAAATTGCTTATGTTAGCACCCACAACTAATTAGCTGATATCTTCACCAAGCCCCTGGATGAAAAGACTTTTAGCAAGCTTAGGAGTGAACTCAATATCCTCGATTCTCGGGACTTTGATTGAAATCTTGCACACATTGCTCATTTATATACCTTTGATCATGTCTCTTTCATTTGGTACAAATGCATATTTCTTATTCTTCTTGTGCCAAAGCTAAGACTCTTCCAAGTGTATTACTATCCTTAGTCTTAGATTGAAAGGAAAATAGAGTATTCGGCAAAGGCAAGGTGAAAGGGAATTAGGCTTACACCTATTTCCTAATTGATTTTGGTGGTTGAATTGACCAACACAAATAATTGGACTAACTAGTTTGCTCTAGTCTATAAGTTCTACAGGTGCCAAAGATTCACAATAAGCCAATAAAAAGACCAAGAAAAGGGTTCAAACAAAGAGAGCAAGGGACATCCGAAGTGCTCCCTGGTCTGGCGCACCGGACTGTCCGGTGTGCCACCGGACAGTGTCCGGTGCACCAGGGGACTACAAGCTGAACTCCTCACCTTCAGGAATTCTCAGAGGCGCTTCACTATAATTCACCGTACTGTCCGGTGCACCACCGGACAGTGTCTGGTGCCCCAAGGGAGAGCGACTCTGAACTCGCCAGCTTCGGGAATCCGCTCCGCTAAAATTCACCGGACTGTCCGGTGAGCCAGCGGAGCAACGGCTACTTCGCGCGCAACGGTCGACTGCAACGCATTAAATGCGCGCCTGCGCGCGCAGAGGACAGAGCACACGCGGGTGGCACACCGGACAGTCTACAGGACTTGTCCGGCTGTGACACCCCAGTGTCACCTAGGGTTTCTCTTTAAATGCCAAACCAAGAACCATTATTTTATGTGAATCAAAGTAAGCATGAGCATCAAATTAACTTAAGTAATAAAGAATCCACCAAGTACATACTTAAAAGTATCATGAGCAAAACAATTGAGTCTCTTAAAAAGGTAAGAATGTACAACCCTAATAAAAACCCTAAGTGAGTCCCATGAGCAAAATTCAAGAAAATAAGAAAAAAGGGGATGAAAAGTTTAAAATTATGACTTGAGCTAATTATAAAAATTGAAGTATATTTAATGAGCAACAAGAAAGGTTGAGAAAGCTTAGCCAAAATAACTCAAATAAAACCCCAAATCAAGCTTCTCATGTGGGGACTTAATGGGAAATTCTGAATTTCAGAATTCTGAAATTCAGACCTTGAGCCAAAGATCAGGGATGTTCACCTTGATCCCTAACTCGAATCCTAATGGCCCCATTAACAAAATTGTGTCTAACTAACCCCTCTGTCGTGTGCCATGAATTTCTGGCCCTTAATCAAGGAACCCGCACGGTACTGCAGTATGCGCAAGCCTTCAACGACTTATGCCAGTATGCAGGGTATGATGCTGATTCTGATGAAAAGAAGAGGGATCGCTTCCGCAGGGGTCTCAATACCAAGCTGCGGGAACGACTCAACACTGTCCGGGCTGATAGCTTCAATGAGTTGGTCAATATGGCCATCTCCCAGGAGGATTGTATTGTTGCTCACCGGGCAGAGAAGAAGAGAAAGGCACCAATGTCAGCACCATCCGCTCAGGCTCAGAGGTTCCGGATTGTTTCTCACAATCAGAGTAGGGGTTTTCAGCAGCAGGCAGGCAGATGGGTGATCAGGCCACCTCAGCAGCAGCAGCAGCCGGCACCCAACCGCTACCCAGCTCCCGCCCCAAGGAACAATCAGCCTCCGCAGCAGCAGCAGTTCCGCCAGGGCAATGGGAACAAGTGTTTCACTTGTGGCAATGTGGGCCACTATGCCAAGAATTGTCCCAGGAACCAGCAGAGGCAGATGCCAGCACCAAATCAAGACAAGGGAAGAAAGTAGAAGGTGCAAGTCAGGCAAGGGAAGCTCAACTTCACTACTCTGGAGGAAGTACCTGAAGGAGCTCCTATCATGACCGGTATCTTTTCAGTTTATAATCAACCTGCTTTAATTCTGTTTGATTCTGGTGCATCTCATAGTTTCATTAGCCAAAAGTTCAGTGCTAGATGCAAACTGTCATTCTCTCACTCAAAAGGGTCATTCATGATAGTCACACCTGGGGGTAAAATTTCGACTAATCAATTAAACCAAAGTGTGCCTATTCAACTGGGAAGCCACATTGTCAAAACCACTCTTCTTGTGTTGGGATTGGAAAATGTGGACATTATTCTAGGAGCAAATTGGATGACCTTGCACCAAGTTGTGCTTGATGTAGCCAGCCGTACCGTGGAAGTTAATTCTCCGTTCTGCGGGACTTTCACTTTAATTCT
This sequence comes from Zea mays, assembly GCF_902167145.1. Classification (NCBI taxonomy): domain Eukaryota; kingdom Viridiplantae; phylum Streptophyta; class Magnoliopsida; order Poales; family Poaceae; genus Zea; species Zea mays. The sequence goes on along the minus strand of NC_050097.1, from coordinate 170,228,315 downwards.
GCCTAGTCGGGATTCTACTCAGTCGTGTGCTTTCTCTATGACAGAGCTACCTCTGAAAAAGATCCCAGTGGTCTGTGAGTATGCAGATGTCTTTCCTGATGAATTGCCAGGAATGCCACCGGACCGGGATATTGAATTCGCCATCGAGTTGCAACCGGGAACGGTCCCAATTTCCAAGAGGCCCTACCGAATGCCACCCGCTGAGTTGGCAGAATTGAAGAAGCAATTGCAAGAGTTGTTGGATAAGGGATTTATTCACCCAAGCACTTCACCTTGGGGATGTCCAGCACTGTTTGTAAAGAAGAAGGATGAAAGCTTGAGGCTGTGTATAGATTACCGCCCTCTTAATGCGGTAACTATCAAGAACAAGTATCCTTTGCCTCGTATTGATGTTCTTTTTGACCAGTTGGTCGGGGCCAAGGTGTTTTCCAAGATAGACCTTCGCTCTGGCTACCATCAGATCAAAATACGAGCAAGTGATATTCCGAAGACGGCATTCTCGACCAGATATGGGCTATATGAATTCTTGGTGATGTCATTCGGGCTGACAAATGCACCAGCATATTTCATGTATCTGATGAATTCTGTTTTTATGCTGGAATTGGACAAGTTCGTGGTGGTTTTCATCGATGATATTCTGGTGTACTCAAAGAACGAAGAAGAACATGTCGGGCATTTGCATGTAGTGCTTCAACGTCTGCGAGAGCACCACCTTTATGCCAAGTTATCCAAGTGTGATTTTTGGCTAAAGGAAATCAAATTTTTGGGTCACACTATCTCTCAGGCTGGAATAGCTGTTGATCCTGATAAAGTGCAAGAGGTGATGAACTGGAGGCCACCAACAACTGTTCGCCAGATTCGGAGTTTTCTGGGATTAGCTGGTTATTACCGAAGATTTATTCCGGACTTCTCTCGAATTGTGAAGCCTATCACTGAGTTGCTGAAGAAAGAAGTCAAATTTGTTTGGAGTCAGAAGTGTGAAGATGCCTTCCATGCATTAAGGCAGCATCTGACCACAGCACCAGTATTGGCGCAACCCGACAGCAGCAAGCTTTTTGATGTGTATTGCGATGCCTCTGGCACCGGGCTAGGTTGTGTCTTGATGCAAGACAACCGAGTCATTGCTTATGCCTCAAGAGCACTCAGGTCTCATGAGCAAAACTATCCCACTCATGACCTCGAGTTGGCAGCAGTGGTTCATGCATTGAAGATGTGGAGGCATTATCTAATGGGAACCCACTGCAACATCTTCACTGATCATAAGAGCCTTAATTACATTTTTACTCAGGCTGATCTCAACATGAGGCAGAGAAGATGGCTAGAGCTGATCAAGGATTATGACCTGGAGGTACATTATCACCTAGGAAAAGCTAATGTGGTAGCAGATGCCTTGAGTCGGAAGATGCAATGCAACTGTATTCTGATGGATTCTCGCGTTAACACCTTGTGTGATGAGTTGAGCAAGATGCAAATCGAAGTGATTCCTTCTGGTTCTTTGTCTCACATTTCTGTTGAGCCAGCTTTGCAAGACCAGATTATCATGGCCCAGCTCAGTGACAAGGGAGTACAAATTATCAAGAAGAATCTCCATCAGAAGGTTGAGAAGTATAATTGTTTCCGCCAGAATGAAAAAGGTGTGCTATGGTTCAAGAACAGATTGGTGATTCCTAAAGATCAGGACCTCAAGAGGAAAATTTTGGATGAGGCTCATCTCTCCAAATTCTCTATGCATCCGGGAAGCACCAAGATGTACCATGATCTGAAGCCTTTGTACTGGTGGACCAGAATGAAGAGGGAGATAGCCCAGTATGTATCAGAATGTGACACCTGTCAGAGGATAAAGGCAAGCCACTTGAAGTCAGCTGGAGCTTTGCAACCACTGTCCATACCTTCGTGGAAGTGGGACGACATCAGCATGGATTTCATTGTGGGTCTGCCCAACACCTCTCGTCATCATGATTCCATTTGGGTTATTGTGGACCGATTGACGAAAGTGGCACATTTTCATCCTGTGCACACCACTGATAAGGCTCAGAAATATGCAGAATTGTATATTGACTGGATCGTGTGTTTGCACGGATTACCTCGGACCATTGTTTCTGACCGAGGAGCCCAATTTGTTGCCAGATTTTGGGAACAATTGCAGGAGTCTTTGGGAACCAAGCTAATCAGGAGTTCAGCTTACCACCCACAGACTGATGGTCAGATGGAAAGGGTAAACCAAATTCTGGAGGATATGCTGAGAGCTTGTGCAATCGATAGTGGCAAGAACTGGGATAAGCACCTCTCCTTGGCAGAGTTTGCTTATAACAATAGTTATCAATCCAGCCTAAAGATGGCACCTTTTGAAGCTCTCTATGGAAGAAGGTGCAGGACACCACTCAATTGGTCTCAACCTGGTGAGAGAAAAGTTTTTGGACCTGACTTAGTGACTGAAGCCGAAAGGAAGGTCAAGCTAATCAGGAAGAATCTAGAAGCTGCTCAGGCCAGGCAGAAGAGCTATCATGATAAAAGAAGGAAACCTCTCCAGTTCGAGGTGGGAAGTTTTGTATACCTCAAGGTATCACCCACCAAGGGAGTGCAGAGGTTTGGGATCAAAGGCAAGCTAGCCCCTCGTTACATTGGACCTTATGAGATCATAGAAGCATGTGGACCCGTGTCATACAAGCTGAAGTTACCTTCAAAGATGTCTGCCATTCACAGTGTTTTCCATGTATCTCAGTTGAAGAAGTGTGTTCGATTGCCGACCGAGATCATAGCAAAGCCAGAATTGGAGATAGAGCCAGATCTATCGTACCAAGAGTACCCCTCCAAGGTTCTGGATTGCAAAGAAAGATCAACTCAGGCTAAATCAATCAAGATGTATAAGGTCCAGTGGAGTAATCACTCAGAGGAGGAAGCTACTTGGGAAACCGAGGAATTCTTGAGATCCAACTTCCCCGATTGCCTACCTAAGGAAGCTGGTACGTAATCACCCCCAACCCCCTCCTCCTGCCCTTCGAATCAAATTTTCAAAAATATGATCTTAATTCAGAATGAAGTAACTATGAAGTAAAACTTAAAAGGACTTCCTTCTGAAGTTGCAAAGAGAATGACATTCGAAGAGCAGTTTTACCCTAATAATAACAATAATCACACATTTCCTATAAGTCTCACCCTTCGCTTCACCCTGGGAGGACTCTGGCCCGAATCTCGGGACGATATTCCTTTAAGGGGGGAAGGTTGTGACACCCCAGTGTCACCTAGGGTTTCTCTTTAAATGCCAAACCAAGAACCATTATTTTATGTGAATCAAAGTAAGCATGAGCATCAAATTAACTTAAGTAATAAAGAATCCACCAAGTACATACTTAAAAGTATCATGAGCAAAACAATTGAGTCTCTTAAAAAGGTAAGAATGTACAACCCTAATAAAAACCCTAAGTGAGTCCCATGAGCAAAATTCAAGAAAATAAGAAAAAGGGGATGAAAAGTTTAAAATTATGACTTGAGCTAATTATAAAAATTGAAGTATATTTAATGAGCAACAAGAAAGGTTGAGAAAGCTTAGCCAAAATAACTCAAATAAAACCCCAAATCAAGCTTCTCATGTGGGGACTTAATGGGAAATTCTGAATTTCAGAATTCTGAAATTCAGACCTTGAGCCAAAGATCAGGGATGTTCACCTTGATCCCTAACTCGAATCCTAATGGCCCCATTAACAAAATTGTGTCTAACTAACCCCTCTATCGTGTGCCAAAATATGGCATCGGGACGCGAGCCCTAGACACGACAAAACCTTGGATTTGCCTCGGGTTTGGGCAGGGAGACAGACCGGATTTTCTGGCTCCATATCTCTGCAACCAGTAGGCAAAATCCTATGACCCCCACACAAGATTGGTAGCTTGTAGGGAGGAGAAGAGGTTTTGTGCACTGACCAAGGCGAGAGCAGGCTCGGATTAGCGACCACACGTGCCAGAACTTGGGCAGAACGCACGGGCACACGTGTTCGACCCTGGTCGGCACGCCAGAGCTCGCCCAACCCCCGCGCGTGCTCGCCCCAGCGTCCGGTCAAGTCCGCTGCGCGCCCTTGGCCGTGCCCGCCCGCGCCTATAAAGCCCCCCCGAGCGCGCCTCACTTCGCCCCGCACTCACCTTCACCGGCCAGCCACCTCTCCTTAGCTCCGGCGAGCTCAATTCCGCTCGCCATTGCCGCCAGAGCTTCGGCCACCGTGGCCAGCCCACTCTAGCCACCCCCAAGTTGAGCCAGTGCTTCGGCTAGCTCCGCCTGTAGCCCGTGAAGCTTGCCAAGCCCTCGGACCCGGCCGGACTTCACCGGAGGCCCGAGATCGACCTCACCGGACTTCGGTCTTCCGCCGCCGCGCGTGGACCGAGCTATCCAGTGAGTCTCCGACCAATTTCTTGCACCCATATCTTCTCTGGCATCCCGTGAACCTCTCTGACCCATCCAATTGCTCTATCTCGCCGTGACCAGGCCGGACTCCTCGCCGCCGACGAGCATCCCCGCCTGCGTGCGTGGACCGACCGACTCCAGCCATCTCCGACGACGACCCGCACACGGTTGTGATCCCCAAGACCTCCCATACGTCCTCGACCACTTCACCGGAGCAATCTCGCCACCGGTAAGCCCCTCCGCCCTTTCTTCCGCCGCGGTTACTGTTTGAGTTAGACAAAGGACCTCGGGTTAGGATTTGTAGAACCCGAGGGGTTTTCTGTAACGTCAGTGACTCATGTGAATAGTAACTTAAGGACCAATCCGCGAGGAAAACTTAGAAAACCCGCCAGGGACCCCAGTGCAAGGTGGTTTTCCATTAAATCAATTCTGTTAATCTTTTAAAATAACCAGAGAACTTAGAAAATCCATAACTTGATGAATTCTAAATAAAAAGTTGCCAAACTAATTTTGCTAGTTTCTGAATATTATGAACTGTCATTTAAAAATGATAAACCCTATGCTTTCTGTTCTGAATTTTAGAGTTTAAAATTAAAAACAGAAACCTACCAAACCTAGTTTAACTAGGGAAAATTAGTTTTTCTTCTGTGCTGAACTTAAGAAAATTTATAGATGTTCAAACCTCATTTAGACACTGTTTAAAAATAGTAGGAACCCCAGCATTAGAAATTATGATGTAGTTATTCATTTAAAACTATTTTGCCCAAAACTTAGGAAAAATCAGAAAGGCATTAGAAATTAATGAACAGTGATTAAAATTATTTTTCCTAGTTTGCTAATGTAACAGAGAACCTAGGAAAAATACAGAGACCATTAATTCAGACCAGTTTTAAATTAAAATGTTTTATTTAGCCTTATATGGACTGAAAATCAATTATTAGAGTAGCAAAACTATAACCAAAATAAGTCATAAAAATCCAGTGGACTTACAACCACCAGAGCCCCACTGCAAAAAATAATGAACACCTCAGCCCAACATTTTAAGTAAGGAAAATAAATATAAAATGTTAATGAGGCATTTTCCAAATAAATCATGAACAACCCCTAATGATGCAATAATGGGCAACCAAAAAATTGCTAAGTCCATAATGAGATAAACTACCAGATAAAAATGCAAACCCATGAAAAAGAAGCAAACTCATACCCATTGCTAATGATTTAAGAGAAAGGCCACTTAATTCAAATAACGCATACCACCCCTTCCCTTAAGCAAAAAGAGGCCAAACTTCAGAATGATTGCTCTTGCACAAAATAATAACCAAGAAAAATAAGAACTCTGTTGTTTGATGTTTTTCAAATATAGTGGTAGTAGAAAGCACCCATTTGGCTAGAAACTTGAGAAAACCATAGAAAAATAATTAAAAGGTATTAATGACTAAAAATTTGTATCAAGTCATGTTATAACACCTAAAAGCCAGCAAAAATAAGTTCTAGAGAATTACCCACTGTTAAATAATAGTTGTAGTTCAAAGCACCCCTTCTGCCCTAGAATTTGATAATTTTGTCCAGAGAAAGCTATTCACTTTCTGATCCCCAAATTTTGAGACAGAGAAACATACACCAGTACCCAGCCACTGTAATGTTTGCAGAAGTTTTAGAATTTTATAAAAGCAACTTGTAGTTCAAACCCCCTCCAAAAAATTAAAGAGAATAAAAGAAAAGGGAAGAAGAAGTAAACCTCACCCCAATAAGTCTAACTTGAGAACTTATCAATTATCCCTAAGACTTAGAAGGAATTCAGTAGAACCCCAAAAGTAAACATACCACTTACCTTAGCTAAGTTTGAACCAATTCACCAAGTATACCACCCAAGGGACTTGCATAAGTAAAGTTAACTTGGTTTAACTCAAGGAAGATCATACACCTTTAAAGTTGTAATTTCTAAAAGCACATATCATATCATGCATATATCTTACGCATTGCATTCATTAGATTGTAATCTTGCCGACGGAGAATACGTGCTCATCCCCGAGCAAGGACCTGTCCAAGAGGAGGACCAGGAGCAGGCTTCAGAGGCTGCTATTGAGGATCTCCCCGCAGCCCCAGCAATTGAAGGCAAGCCCCGGTTTTATGCATAACCTGTTAATTATGCTACTTTACTACACTTAATGCTTGTAGAATTGTAATGTGCACTTAAGTGTAGGAGTTGCTTGAAACCTCTAGTTGCATGAACTTAGGATTCCTTTTTGAGATGAATACTAGTATGCTAGGTCGAGTAGCTGCTTGCTAATCAGGATCTCGGTAGAAGTCGAGTGATTTTTCTAGCACTCGCGCGAGGTCAAGAATTGATTGTATTCATCTTGATAACGGGATAGATGTTAGTCTATGGATTTGGATCCGGGGAGGATGCCTTGTCCATGAGACGGGGAAAAGGAATTAAGGATTAATGTGTGGATACCTGAGTCAAGCTTTTGAACGTACTAAGCACATGCCGGGAAAAATGGTAACCGGTAAACCTAGTACCTGATTGAAGCCGGGCGCGGACTTTATCCCTCATGCGACCTGATACTGGGTCTCCCATGCTAGCTATGGTGGATACAAGTGCGGTCACTGCACGGCGGCAGCCGGGGTCAGTGGAGCATTGTATGCCAATGCGGTGAGGCCTGGACGCGAACGGGGAATCGATGGGGACAGTTGTCATGTGTAGGGTCGGAGTACCCTGACATGTCGTGTGTTTAGGTTTACCTTGCAAGGTTAAAACTCGATTCGAATCGTCTGCTTCTCACAGCTAATGAGACTGCTTGACCCCTTGTACTGCATCGAGTAAGAAGTGAAATGTGGTTACATGAGATAAATTGTTGATTGAACTAAATGATTGTTACCATGTATGCTTAAAAGGAGCAAATCTAGCTAAGTTAATGATGATAGAATTTGAAAAGCTAAAATTTGCTTTTAGTCACAGCTAGTGCTTTTGGCAAACCAAACCCCCCAGCCAAACAGCTGCATAGTCTAGAGGTAGAGGAGTAGACTCCTCACACCGGTTAAGTCTAGCTGAGTATTAGTATACTCAGCCTTGCTTGTGGCACAATTTTTGCAGGTACCATTCAGGAAATGGTTGATGGTGTGACTTGGCCTACCACCCTGCCACCGGGTTGGACGGTCGAGTGGGATGTTGCTCCGGCAGGAGAGGAGCACGAGGAGTAGTGGGCTAGGCCTTGCCCAATTCCTCGATACCGACGACATCGATTATCCGCTGCACTTTATTTTGTGAACTTTAATTGCTACGCAAAAACTCCGATTTATGTAATAACTCAGTACTTAATTTGAGGTTTCCTGTTTTATTGTATTTCTTCTGTGACTCACCTTCGAGTGAGATTATGGAATTTGATCCTGGTTAAGTGGCTCTATCAGACTAGATCTGAGGGACCGACGGGTTATTCCGATTTAAGTGTGTTACGGCCCCTGAGGCGTGACTTAGGCACTTAAGCTGGAATAATTCGGGTGGTTCTGCCACAGTCCGGTGCACCACCGGACAGCCAGGCGGGCCCACAAGACAGAGCTCCAACGGTCGAACCCCAACGGTCTGCTGACGTGGCTGGCACACCGGACAGTGTCCGGTGGCGCACCGAACTGTCCGGTGCGCCATGCGACTGCAGCCTTCCAACGGCCATTTTTGGTGGTTGGGGCTATAAATACCCCAACCACCCCACATTCATTGGCATCCAAGTTTTCCTACTTCTACACCTTACAAGAGCTAGCATTCAATACAAGACACACCAAAGAGATCAAATCCTCTCCCAATTCCACACAAAGCTTTAGTCATTAGTGAGAGAGATTTGTTGTGTTCATTTGAGCTCTTGCGCTTGGATTGCTTCTTTTTCTCATTCTATCTTGCGATCATCTCAATTGTAATCAAGGCAAGAGACACCAATTGTGTGGTGGTCCTTGCAGGAAGTTTGGTTCCCATTTGATTGAGAAGAGAAGCTCACTCGGTCCGAAGGACCGTTTGATAGAGGGAAAGGGTTGAAAGAGACCCGGTCTTTGTGACCACCTCAACGGGGAGTAGGTTTGCAAGAGCCGAACCTCGGTAAAACAAATCCTTGTGTCACACTCTTTATTCGCTCACAATTTGTTTTGCGCCCTCTCTCTCGGACTCGTTTATATTTCTAACGCTAACCCGACTTGTAGTTGTGCTTAAGTTTATAAATTTCAGATTCGCCCTATTCACCCCCCTCTAGACGACTTTCAATTGGTATCAGAGCCCGGTGCTTCATTAGAGCCTAACCGCTCGAAGTGATGTCGGGAGATCATGCCAAGAAAGAGATGGGGACCGGCGACAAGGCCACAAGCTCGGGAAGAACACACTCAAGGGAGTCCGCCCACAAGCACAAGGAGGAATCCTCTTCCTCTATCTAGTCCCATCGGAAGGGTGACAAGAAGAAGATGAGGAAAGTGGTCCACTACGAGACCGACTCTTCGTCACCGTTCACCTCCGGCTCGGAATCGGCCTCCACTACTTCAAAGCGCCATGAGCGCAAGAAGTATAGTAAGATGCCCTTTCGCTACCCTCGCATTTCTAGACGCACTCCATTACTTTTCGTTCCATTAGGCAAACCACCTGTATTTGAAGGTGAAGATTATTCTATGTGGAGTAATAAAATGAGGCATCACCTAACCTCACTCCACAAAAGCATATGGGATATTGTTGAGTATGGAGTGCAGGTACCAAAGGAGGGAGACAAGGATTATGACTCGGAAGAGGTCGAACAAATCCAACACTTCAACTCTCAAGCCACAACTATACTCCTCGCCTCTCTAAGTCGAGAGGAGTATAATAAAGTGCAAGGGTTGAAGAGTGCAAAGAAATTTGGGACGTGCTAAAGACCGCGCACGAAGGAGACGAGGTGACCAAGATCACCAAGCGGGAGACGATCGAGGGGGAGCTCGGTCGCTTCCGACTTTGCCAAGCGGAGGAGCCACAAGACATGTACAACCGGCTCAAAACCTTGGTAAACCAAGTGCGCAACCTCGGGAGCAAAAAATGGGATGACCACGAAATGGTTAAGGTTATTCTTAGATCACTTGTTTTCCTTAACCCTACTCAAGTTCAATTAATTCGTGGTAATCCTAGATATACACTAATGACTCCCGAGGAAGTAATAGGGAATTTTGTGAGCTTTGAGTTGATGATCAAAGGCTCAAAGAAAATCAACGAGCTAGATGGCCCCTCCACGCCCGAAGCACAACCGGTCGCATTCAAGGCGACGGAGGAGAGGAAGGAGGAATCTACATCAAGTAGAACACCCATCGACGCCTCCAAGCTCGACAACGAGGAAATGGCACTCATCATCAAGAGCTTCCGCCAAATCCTCAAACAAAGGAGGGGGGAAGATTACAAGCCACGCTCCAAGAAAGTTTGCTACAAGTGTGGTAAGCCCAGTCACTTCATTGCTAAATGTCCATTATCTAGTGATAGTGACAGGGGCGACGACAAGAAGGGGAGAAGAAGAGATATTACAAGAAGAAGGGTGGTGATGCCCACGTTTGCCGGGAATGGGACTCCGACGAGAGCTCCACCGACTCCTCCTCCGACGAAGACGCCGCAAACATCACCGTCACCAAGGGTCTTCTCTTCCCCAACGTCGGCCACAAGTGCCTCATGGCAAAGGACGGCAAAAGGAAGAATGTAAAAGCAAGATCCTCCACTAAATATGAAACCTCTAGTGATGAGGATAATGCTAGTAATGAGGAGGATAACTTGCGCATCCTTTTTGCCAACCTAAACATGCAACAAAAAGAAAAATTAAATGAATTGGTTAGTGCTATTCATGAGAAGGATGATCTCTTGGACACCCAAGAGGACTTCCTTATTAAAGAAAACAAGAAGCATGTTAAGGTGAAAAATGCGTATGCTCTAGAAGTAGAAAAATGTGAAAAATTATCTAGTGAGCTAAGCACTTGCCATGCCACTATTGTCAACCTTAGAAATGAAATGCTAAACTTATTGCTAAGGTTGATTCTAATGTTTGTGATGATTCGATTCCCAATCTTAGAAATGATAATGCTAACTTGCTTGCTAAGATTGAAAAATTGAATGATTCTCTTGCTAGCCTTAGGATTGAAAATGAAAAATTGCTTGCTAAGGCTAAAGAATTAGATGTTTGCAATGCTTCCATTTCCGACCTTAGAAGTAAAAATAATATATTGCATGCTAAGGTTGTAGAATTAAAATCTTGCAAACCCTCTACATCTACCATTGAACATACTTCCATTTGTACTAGATGTAGAGACATTAATGTTGATGCTATCCATGATCACCTAGATTTAATTAAGAAACAAAATGATCACATAGCTCAACTTAATGCTAAGATTAGTGAGCATGACTTAGAAAATGAAAAATTTAAATTTGCTAGAAGCATGCTCTATAGTGGGAGACGCCCTGGCATAAAGGATGGCATTGGCTTCCAAAAGGGGGACAATGTCAAACTTAATGCCCCTCCTAAAAGATTGTCTAATTTTGTTAAGGGCAAGGCTCCCATGCCTCAGGATAACGAGGGTTACATTTTGTACCCTGCCGGTTATCCCGAGAGCAAAATTAGGAGAATTCGTTCTAGGAAGTCTCACTCTGGCCCTAACCATGCCTTTATGTATAAGGGTGAGACATCTAGTTCTAGGCAATCAACCCATGCTAAATTGCCTAAGAAGAAAACTACTAGTGCATCAAATGATCATAACATTTCATTTAAGACCTTTGATGCCTCTTATGTTTTAACTAACAAATCTGGCAAAGTAGTTGCCAAATATGTTGGGGGCAAGCACAAGGGGTCAAAGACTTGTGTTTGGGTACCCAAAGTTCTTGTGTCTAATGCCAAAGGACCCAAAACCATTTGGGTACCTAAAATCAAGAACTAAACTTGTTTTGTAGGTTTATGCATCCGGGGGCTCAAGTTGGATCATTGATAGCGGGTGCACAAACCACATGACAGGGGAGAAGAAGATGTTCTCCTCCTACGAGAAAAACCAAGATCCCCAACGAGCTATCACATTCGGGGATGGAAATCAAGGTTTGGTCAAAGGATTGGGTAAAATTGCTATATCTCCTGACCATTCCAATTCCAATGTTTTTCTTGTAGATTCTTTAGATTACAATTTGCTTTCCGTTTCTCAATTATGCAAAATGGGCTACAACTGTCTTTTCACAGATGTAGGTGTTACTGTCTTTAGAAGAAGTGATGATTCAATAGCATTTAAGGGAGTGTTAGAGGGTCAGCTATACTTAGTAGATTTTGATAGAGCTGAACTCGACACTTGCTTAATTGCTAAGACTAACATGGGCTGGTTGTGGCATCGCCGACTAGCACATGTTGGAATGAAGAACCTTCACAAACTTCTAAAGGGAGAACACATTGTAGGACTAACAAATGTTCATTTTGAGAAAGACAGGATTTGTAGCGCATGTCAGGCAGGGAAGCAAGTTGGTGTTCATCATCCACACAAGAACATCATGACGACTGACAGGCCACTCGAGCTCCTACACATGGACCTATTCGGCCCGATAGCTTACATAAGCATCGGCGGGAGTAAGTACTGTCTAGTTATTGTGGATGATTATTCTCGCTTCACTTGGGTGTTCTTTTTGCAGGAAAAATCTCATACCCAAGAGACCTTAAAGGGGTTCTTGAGACGGGCTCAAAATGAGTTCGGCTTAAGGATCAAGAAAATTAGAAGCGACAACGGGACGGAGTTCAAGAACTCACAAATCGAAGGCTTCCTTGAGGAGGAAGGCATCAAGCATGAGTTCTCTTCTCCCTACACGCCACAACAAAATGGTGTAGTGGAGAGGAAGAATAGAACTCTATTGGACATGGCAAGAACCATGCTTGATGAGTACAAAACTTTGGATCGGTTTTGGGCCGAGGCGGTCAACACCGCCTGCTACGCCATCAACCGGTTGTATCTACACCAAATCCTCAAGAAGACATCATACGAACTCCTAACCGGTAAAAAGCCCAATATTTCATATTTTAGAGTCTTTGGTAGCAAATGCTTTATTCTTGTTAAAAGAGGTAGAAAATCTAAATTTGCTCCTAAGACTGTAGAAGGCTTTTTACTAGGATATGATTCAAACACAAGGGCATATAGAGTCTTTAACAAGTCCTCTGGACAAGTTGAAGTTTCTTGTGACGTTGTGTTTGATGAGACTAACGGCTCTCAAGTGGAGCAAGTTGATCTTGATGAGATAGGTAATGAAGAGGCTCCGTGCGTCGCACTAAGGAACATGTCCATTAGGGATGTGTGTCCTAAGGAATCCGAAGAGCCTCCAAATGCACAAGATCAACCATCCTCCTCCACGCAAGCATCTCCACCAACTCAAAATGAGGATGAGGCTCAATGTGATGAAGGAGAAGATCAAGAAAATGAGCCACCTCAAGATGACGATAATGATCAAGGGGGAGATGCAAATGTTCAAGACAAGGAGGATGAAGAACCAAGGCCACCACACCCAAGAGTTCACTAAGCAATCCAACGAGATCACCCCGTCGACACTATCCTCGGTGATATTCATAAGGGGATAACTACTAGATCTCGTGTTGCACATTTTTGTGAGCATTACTCTTTTGTTTCCTCTATTGAGCCACACAGGGTAGAGGAAGCACTACAAGATTCGGATTGGGTGGTGGCGATGCAAGAGGAGCTCAACAACTTCACTAGGATATGGCATTTAGTTCCACGACCTAATCAAAATGTTGTAGGAACCAAGTGGGTGTTCCGCAACAAGCAAGACGAGCATGGTGTGGTGACAAGTCGAAGGTTTGGATTTTGGTGAAACCTATGCACCCGTAGCTAGGCTTGAGTCAATTCGTATATTACTTGCCTATGCTACTTACCATGGCTTTAAGCTTTACCAAATGGACGTGAAAAGTGCCTTCCTCAATGGACCAATCAAGGAAGAGGTCTATGTTGAGCAACCTCCCGGCTTTGAAGATAGTGAGTACCCTAATCATGTGTATAAACTCTCTAAGGCGCTTTATGGGCTCAAGCAAGCCCCAAGAGCATGGTATGAATGCCTAAGAGATTTTCTTATCACTAATGGCTTCAAAGTCGGAAAGGTGGATCCTACTTTATTTACTAAAACTCTTGACAATGATTTGTTTGTATGCCAAATTTATGTTGATGATATCATATTTGGGTCTACTAACGAATCTACATGTGAGGAATTTAATAGGATCATGACACAAAAATTCGAGATGTCGATGATGGGGGAGTTGAAGTACTTCTTGGGATTTCAAGTGAAGCAACTCCAAGAGGGCACCTTCATTAGCCAAACGAAGTATATTCAAGACATTCTAAACAAGTTTGGAATGAAGGATGCCAAGCCCATCAAGACACCCATGGGAACCAATGGGCATCTCGACCTCGACACGGGAGGTAAATCTGTCGATCAAAAGGTATACTGGTCGATGATAGGCTCTTTACTCTATTTATGTGCATCTCGACCGGACATTATGCTTTCCGTATGCATGTGTGCAAGATTCCAAGCCGACCCTAAGGAAGCTCACCTTACGGCCGTAAAACGAATCTTGAGATATTTAGTTCGTACTCCTAAGTTTGGGCTTTGGTATCCTAGGGGATCCACATTTGATTTAATTGGTTATTAGGATGCCGATTGGGCGGGGTGTAAAATTAATAGAAAGAGCACATCGGGGACTTGCCAGTTCTTGGGAAGATTCTTGGTGTCTTGGGCTTCAAAGAAGCAAAATTTCGTAGCTCTTTCTACCGCCGAAGCCGAGTATATTGCCGCAGGTCATTGTTGCGCGCAACTACTTTGGATGAGGCAAACCCTTAGGGACTATGGTTACAAATTAACCAAAGTTCCTCTTCTATGTGATAATGAGAGTGCAATCCGCATGGCGGATAATCCCGTTGAGCATAGCCGCACTAAACACATAGCCATTCGGTATCATTTCTTAAGGGATCACCAACAAAAGGGAGATATCGAGATTGCATATATTAACACTAAGGAACAATTAGCCGATATCTTTACCAAGCCACTAGATGAACAAACTTTTAACAAACTTAGGCATGAGCTAAATATTCTTGATTCTAGGAACTTCTTTTGATGTTTTGCACACATAGCTCATAAGTATACCTTTTGATCATGTCTCTTTTATATATGCTATGACTAATGTGTTTTCAAGTGGATTTCAAACCAAGTCATAGGTGTATTGAAAGGGAATTGGAGTCTTCGGCGAAGACAAAGGCTTCCACTCCACTCCATAACTCATCCTTCGCCGTCGCTCCGAGCAACTCTCCGTCTTTGGTATAATCTTCACTCATGTTTTTATTTGCCAAAGGGGAGAAAGTAGTTTTACCAAGGGCTTATATTTCACTTAAAATATCTGTTTTTGGCGATTCATGCCAAAGGGGGAGAAAGTGTTAGCCCAAAGCAAAAGGACCGCACCACCACCTAATTTTAAAACTAATGATTTTCAAATTGGTATCTTATTGTGTTCAAAAGTGGGAGAAAGTAGTATTTTCAAAATTGATATCTTAAAACCCTCTTGAACACTAAGAGGAGGATTTCATTGAGGGGGAGTTTTGTTTAGTCAAAGGAAAAGCATTTGAAACAGGGGGAGAAAATTTCAAATCTTGAAAATGCTTCGTAAAATCTTATTCATTTACCTTTGACTATTTGCAAAAGGACTTTGAAAAGGATTTACAAAAGAATTTGCAAAAACAAAACAGGTGGTGCAAGCGTGGTCCAAAATATTAAAATTTTAAAGAAACAATCCATGCATATCTTATGAAAATTTATATTGGCTCAATTCTAAGTAACCTTTGCACTTACATTATGCAAACTAGTTCAATTATGCACTTCTATACTTGTTTTGGTTTGTGTTGGCATCAATCACCAAAAAGGGGGAGATTGAAAGGGAATTAGGCTTACACCTATTTCCTAATTGATTTTGGTGGTTGAATTGCCCAACACAAATAATTGGACTAACTAGTTTGCTCTAGTCTATAAGTTCTACAGGTGCCAAAGATTCACAATAAGCCAATAAAAAGAACAAGAAAAGGGTTCAAACAAAGACAGCAAGGGACATCCGAAGTGCTCCCTGGTCTGGCGCACCGGACTGTCCGGTGTGCCACCGGACAGTGTTCGGTGCACCAGGGGACTCCAAGCTGAACTCCTCACCTTCGGGAATTCTCAGAGGCGCTTCGCTATAATTCACCGGACTGTCCGGTGCACCACCGAACAGTGTCTGGTGCCCCAAGGGAGAGCGACTCTGAACTCGCCAGCTTCGGGAATCCGCTCCGCTAAAATTCACCGGACTGTCCGGTGAGCCAGCGGAGCAACGACTACTTCGCGCGCAACGGTCGACTGCAACGCATTAAATGCGCGCCTGCGCGCGCAGAGGACAGAGCACGCGCGGGTGGCACACCGGACAGTCTATAGGACTTGTCCGGTGCACCACCAGACAGCCAGGCGGGCCCACAAGACAGAGCTCCAACGGTCGAACCCCAACGGTCTGCTGACGTGGCTGGCGCACCGGACAGTGTCCGGTGGCGCACCGGACTGTCCGGTGCGCCATGCGACTGTAGCCTTCCAACGACCATTTTTGGTGGTTGGGGCTATAAATACCCCAACCACCCCACATTCATTGGCATCCAAGTTTTCCTACTTCTACACCTTACAAGAGCTAGCATTCAATACAAGACACACCAAAGAGATCAAATTCTCTCCCAATTCCACATAAAGCTTTAGTCATTAGTGAGAGAGATTTGTTGTGTTCATTTGAGCTCTTGCGCTTGGATTGCTTTTTTTCTCATTCTTTCTTGCGATCATCTCAATTGTAATCAAGGCAAGAGACACCAATTGTGTGGTGGTCCTTGCGGGAAGTTTGGTTCCCATTTGATTGAGAAGAGAAGCTCACTCGGTCCGAGGGACCGTTTGAGAGAGGGAAAGGGTTGAAAGAGACCCGGTCTTTGTGACCACCTCAACGGGGAGTAGGTTTGCAAGAACCGAACCTCGGTAAAACAAATCCTTGTGTCACACTCTTTATTCGCTCACAATTTGTTTTGCGCCCTCTCTCTCGGACTCGTTTATATTTCTAACGCTAACCCGGCTTGTAGTTGTGCTTAAGTTTATATATTTCAGATTCGCCCTATTCACCCCCCCCCTCTAGGCGACTTTCACAAGGCTTCCACTACAACTCTGTCGGTATCATTTATCCTTTGCCCTACTCATGTATTTACACTCATATCTTGTTCATGACCTCTAGGTCTCTTCGTTTTTGGCGCTTAATGCCAAAGGGGGAGAGAGTAATAGACCCAAAGCAAAAGGACCTGTTGGGGACTTGTTATCAAATGCTATGAGTTAAGAACAAGGCAACACAAAAAATGTTAATGGTTAAAGCCCTTTGTCCTTTGAAGCATTATTTCCCTTAGGATATAATGATCTTCAGACGAAGATCATGAAGGATGTACCTTCATCATCACAGTTTATATTAATGAAAGAAGAAGCATATGAAACATGAGAAATAACATGAATAATCATGTGACATCAGCATAAATCTTTATTATATCATCATGAATAAACATGAACAATATTGAATTACATTTGTACCTTCGGCTTGACAGAAGGCAAAAGTCCAAGCGTGACGCACGAGTGAATACAAATCAGTGTGAACAGTACGGGGGTACTGTTCACCTATTTATAGGCACGGGACGCAGCCCAGTCAAAATTACATTTATGTCCTTGATAACTAGTTACAATCATGACAAAAATTATCATGGACTGGTCGATCTTTTCCTCTTTAAGTTGGTGCAGCCCTTCGTCTCAAGGAATGTCACTATGCCGAAGCTCCCTGGATAGTAGCTTCGGTGTGTATCTTCGCGCTGTGTTTGCTTATACGCTGATCTTTCGAAGGTGTTTCTTCTTAGAGGACCTTCGGCGAAGAAGCAGGCCCCCAACAGTAGCCCCTTCGTGGTGCTAGATCGTTTTTCATAACGAGCTTGATCCGTGAAAAAACTTCAAGGCTTCGGAATGCCGAAGGTCCGAAAAACCCCCTTCCCTGAACTCGTTGCCGAGAAACGATTAAAATATTTCGGGCACGAAGTGGCCCACCACGCAGCGGGTAGTGGTCCACCGTTCAGCGGGTGCGGGTGCCTGTTCGGCGAGTGCGGGCGACTTGGCGATTCACCTTCCCACCTACAGCACTATTTAAACAGACGGGTAGGTGTGAAGTTATCACAACATTCATTGTCATTGCACTGTTGTGCTATTGAAAAATTTAACCATAGCTGAAGCTTTTTCACTGCGTTCTCGAGCGAACCGTCACTTTGAATTAGCTTCGTCAAAAGAGAGAGCTTCGTCAAAAACTGTAAAAATACATCAACTTCGTAAAAACCGAGAAAAAGGTCCATCAGATGGCCAGAGTACACTCGACTGTGAGGGTGACTCGTGAAGGAGAGGAGACTGAAGCTACCGAGACAGCCCTGATTTCCGAAGTCATGAGACAATCGGGCTTAGTCGTGACAGAGGGGATTGTTGACGAAGGTACTTCTGCTACCGAAGCTGAGCAGGCTGATATTGAAGAAGAGAATGCTGATGAAGAAGAGGAAGATTTTAGCATTCTGATTCCGTCAAAACCCAGCCACTTGGATTTTGAGAAATTTATTGTTTCTGAAGCCGACGTGCCCATGATGATGAAACTGGGCTACTTCGGAGAAGCTAAAAAGAAGCTTATTCGCTTTGCCGGAGAAGAAACCACTCCAACACCGAAGGATGACGAAGTAGTAGTTTTCAAAAGCTTTTTTTAGAGCAGGATTATGGTTTCCGCTGAACGAGATGATTGGAGAAGTTTTAGATAATTATGAAATCTATCTTCATCAGTTGACCCCCTAACGCTATCGTTAGGCTCAGCATCTTCATCTGGGCCCTTCGAAGCCAAGGGATAGACCCAAATGCCGAAGCTTTCTGCCGAGTGCATGAGTTGCATTACCAAATGAAGGCCAGAGAAGACGGGCTACATGAAAATTTTGGTTGTTATAACTTCGCGTATCGCAAGAATACGAAGGCTCCGGTCCTCAGCTATCGCACCAAGTAGCCAACCGACTGGAAGAGTGAGTGGTTTTATATCAAGGCTGATGAGAAGAAGAGGGAGAAACTGAAGACGATGGTCATGAGCCTGTCTTTATGCTTCGGGGTGACCAGACCCTTGTGCAACATGAAGCCAGGGTCACCATGCCAGCTGGCCATAGCAGAATTCAGAGTGGTGGTTGAACATATCAGCACCATGGATCTAGTGCAAGAATACCTGGCCAACAGGGTATCCCCAACGTTGAGTGAATGGAGTATGCCGAAGCTAAAAAGAACAAAGAAGAAGAATGAACTTGTTCGATTGCCCTGTCACTTCAAGTTTGAGAAACAGTTCAAAAAGCCTTGCCAAGAATGGCTGTAGATGATTAAGACTATTTGCAATGAAATTTTGGGCAATTATACCAAAAAATAAGATCAATTAATGACTGCAGCCTTCGGCACCCGACCAAAATGAAGGTTGAATCGGGTAATGGACGCTTTAAGTTTTGAATACCCTGATTATGAACGACTCAGCAAGGGTGCCGAAGGGACAAAGAGAAAAAGGGTTGTCAGTGTTCTGAGCAGGCAAGCTGCTAGAATGGTGAAAGAGGATGAAAAAACTCTGAAGAAGAGAAAAACTAGTCCCGAGCCGAAGGCGATGACTTCGAAGAAGAGGAAAACTGTAACTCTGGAGTCGAAGGTGGCTGAGATGGAAGAGTACACTCCTTCAACGCCTTCTGCTGCCGAAGTAGAAGAAATTTTAAAGGTAATGATTGAATCCTTACCTATCAAGCTGCTAAGTCCTCTAGGGCCGCAACTGACGAAGCTTTTACAGAAGAAGGACGAGCCTTCGGCAACGAAAAAAGCGGTTGGGCCTAAAAAGCGAAGAATTGTTACTGTTATGCAAGCTATTGAGGAAACGCCACCACCGGCCTCATCATCAAAGATGACACCAGCTGCCGAAGCAGATACTTCTGCCGAAGTTGCGGCCATCGAAGCTACCAATCTGGAGAGTACGTTATCTGATATTGATAAAGTGCTATTGGATATTTCCACAGAGGAGACTGCTGCGGCTACAGAAGAAGTCCTCGCCGCAGTGCCTGAGAAAGGAAAGAAATTGCCGAAGATACTTCGGAAGAATAAGGCTTCAACTTTCATAATCTAGTTGGTCAAGAATTATCCAAGGCCGAGAAGGAGGAGCTGCACGAGTATGCTATATCCTGTGGCTACCAACCAGGAGCCATGCTCTTTGGAGGAATCAATGAAGAAGCCTTAGGATGCATTCGAGACCGTACTGGGGCGAAGATTATCAGCACTCTGTCAAAGAGTGTTGGTTTTTCGAAGCTTGAAGCTGACATTAGTAGCTACCGACGAAAACATATCATCGGCAGTTTATTCTATTCCAATTTTAAGGTAAAGTTTTTTCCTCAGCTTTTTAATCTTTTGTGATGAAGCAAAGATTTCTGATGAAGGCTATTTTGCACAGAGTATACTGTTAAGCAAAGCCCTGAGAATGCAACAAGACTTCGAAGATAAAAAGCATGAGATTATAATCGAGGGCTTGGAAAAGAAAATCAAAGATCATGAAGCTTCTCTAGAGAAAGAAAGACTTCCTTCTTCAGACAATGGAGGGTTCGTTGGCAGAAGCCCAAGCCGAAGTTGCCAGATTAAACGATGAACTCCTCCGAAGATCAGAAAACTTCGAACAAGTAAATAAGAGTTTTGATGCAAGGCTTGAAGCCGAAGTCGAGAAAAACTCAAATCTGCAAGAATCCCTAAAAGAGCTTCGGAATGTTTGCTTAAACTTCAGCAACCGTTGCGTGCAACGGCTACGATAGGTCTTCAACTCAGTGGGAGTCAGCTCTGAAAAATTTGAACATTTGGTTTAAGACTTGCCCAGCACCTTCGAGCATATTGAAAGCGAAGTTGAGGCACTTGACGAAGTTATAGCTGGGCATGGCGACTTCTGTGCCCTGCTGGCTTCTCGCGGCACAACTGTAGCTTTTATGAAGGATGGTTGCACGCATGGAAAAATAGTAAACAGACTGAACTTCAGTCTAACTCCAGCGGACCTAGTTGATATCCCCAGCCTGGCCCGAAGTATTGGAAATAGGTTTATAACACAAATTTGGATGAAGGGTGGGCGGAACTTAGCTGGTGACGAGGCACGAAGTCATCTTAAGCCGGTATAAAACTTGTACCTGTTGCTTACCTTCTATTGTAATTACTTTTTACCTTATACTATTTTGTTGTGTACAGGATGATGATGCCGAAGGTCAGTAATCCGAAGCTCAACGAAGATTGATGAAGCTGCTGCACAAAGCTTTAGAGACATTTGAATTATCTTTGTAAAAGATATTGTATTTTAAGAATCAAACATTACTCTGTAAATTTGTCCATACCTTGTAATATATTTTTACCTTTTCATCCGTGTGTGAATTGCTTTGATGTGGACGAAACTTGTATCTTTTGAGCCGAAGGCGAAAAACACCTTCCCTTCTTTTCGTACACAATCGAAGTGTATCTTTGCTTCTTTATGCTCATCAAAGCATTATCATCAAAGCCGAAGCATCTGTTTGTACTCTGTGTTATGATGATGATAATCCTACGAATGTCTACATGAATGTGTATGAATGCAATGAATGATGTAATGTAATATGCAAATGAATGTCCGAACACACACACACGAAGCCACACCCAGACTCTGCATCCCCTTAGGAACGTCTTTTGAGTCTTAAGCTCTGCATCCCCTTAGGAATGTCTTTTGAGCTTCTTCACCTTCTATTTTGGTGGTATAAGTTCTACATCCCCTTAGGAATGTCTTTTGAACTTCTTCGCCTTCTATATCGGTGGTATAAGTTCTGCGTCCCCTTAGGAACGACTTTTGAACTTCTTCGCCTTATATTTCAGCGTATTTTGCTCTGCATTCCCTTAGGAACGACTTTTGAGCAGAAAACTTATGCTGCGCTCCCTTAGGAATGACTTTTTGTAGCTTCGTCATGCTCTGCATCCCCTTGGGGACGACTTTTGAGCTTCTCCCTATTTTTCCTTTTTTTTCTCTCTACACTCGATGGTGCATGCTCAGATTTTACATTTTACATCCTTTTGGGGGATTTGGCTCTCGTGGAGCTAAATAAGAAAGGAAAATTACAAGCTATGGCCCCATTAAAAACCTTTCTCCCCCTTTGGAAAGGAAAAGGGTGCCATAGAAAAAATGAAAAAGATTACATCAAATTACACATAATATCGCCGAAGCTCATCTGTATTACAAGATCTGGGTATGTCGTTGCCGTCCATATCCTTCAATCTGTAAGAACCGGGTCTTGACGAAGATACAACCAAAAAAGGACCTTCCCACTTCAGCTGTAATTTTCCCACTGTGTCTGGATTGGCTACTCTCCGAAGCACCAAATGCCCTGGCTTGATATTTTTGAATCAAACTTTTATGTCACGCCATTTTATTGTTTTGGCTTGATATTTGTTGATGTTCTCTACATCCTAAAGTCTGGTCCCCTCTATGGTATCTTTTTCTACATAATAATTAGCTTCGTCTTCTGCCGAAGCTACTGTTCTTATTGATCCTGCTTTAGCTTCTTCTAGAGTTATAGCTTCGTCACCAAACAATAGTTTGAAAGGTGTAAATCCTGTTGATCTTGACGTGGTTGTATTGTGGCTCCACACCACTTTAATCAACTCATCTGGCCACTTTCCTCTGGACTGATTGAAGATTAGCTTCATTATTCCGGTCATAATAATGCCATTTGCTCTTTCTACCAATCTGTTTGATTCTGGGTGCCTTACTGATGCAAAATGGATCTTCGTGCCAATTTGGTCACAGAAATCTTTGAACGTTTCGGCATCAAACTGTGTTCCTGTTGGGGACTTGTTCTCAAATGCTAAGAGTTAAGAACAAGGCAACATAAAAAGTGTTAAGTGTTAAAGTCCTTCGTCCTTCGAAGCACTATGTCCCTTCGGGAAATAATGAGTTTCGGACGAAGGTCATAAGAGACGTACCTTCGTAAACATAACAAGTAATGACGAAGGATTCATATAAAGCATGAAATATAATATAAGCATCATCATAGAATCATTTCTATTTTATTAACATGGAAAAATAGAAATGATTTCAAATTACAAATGTACCTTCGGTCCTGAGAGAAGATAAAAAGTACAAGCGTGACGCAAAAGCAAATGCCCAGTCAGCGTGAACAGTTCGGGAGTACTGTTCATCTATTTATAGACGCGGGACGCAGCCCACGTAAAATTACATTTATGTCCATTACATTTGTCAATGACTTATGGAAATCTGACAAGGTCCACGTAGTCTTTTCATCTTTAAGTCGGTTTGCAACGCCGAAGCTCTATAAAAAGGAACCTTCGGCCATTTCCTGGGGACGATTTCAGCCGAAGCTGCTTCTTCACGCAAGACCTTCGGCGCAACGAAGCATGGCCCCAACAGTAGCCCCTTTCGCGGCGCTAGATCGTTTTTCGTAACGAGCTTGAACCGTGAAAAAATCCTCTCAAGCTTCGGGAAGCCGAAGGTCCGAAAAACACCTTCCCTGAGCTCGTTGCCGAGAAACGATTCATTTCCCGAGATCGTGTCGGTCCCACCTTGCAGAGTCACTGTTTGGTCTTTGCGGTCCACTGCGCAGCGAGTACAAGTTACTGCCCGCCTGGTGTAAAAACTCTGCCGCTTCGCCTTCTTACCTGCAGCACTATATAAACAGACGAGTAGGTGTGAAGTTACCACAGCATTTACTGCTATTTGCACTGTTTTGCTGCCAAAATTTTTAACCATCACCGAAGCTTGTTTGTCAGTTTTGAACGAAGCTCCATCTTGAAGCCTGCTTCGGAGAAAAAAGTATTAAAGTTTCACAAGTTCATAATTAAATGGCCAGAGTTCGTTCTACAGCTAGGGTTGAGCGTGAGGGGGACGAAACTGAAGCTTCGGAGACTGTGCCCATCTCCGAAGCGATGCAGCGCTCCGGACTGGTGACTACGGAAGAAATAGCTGCTGCCGGAGCAAACCCGACAGCTGCCGAAGGAGAAGGGAACATTGAAGAAACCGACTCCGAAGATGACTACCGTATTGCCATGCCCAGCAAACCCAGCCACCTAGACTTCGGAAAATCGACTGTTTCAAAGGTTGATCTCGCCAAGATGGTAAAAGCAGGTTTTTTCAGTGAAGATCAGAAGAAGCTACTTCGCTTCGGGGGAGAAGAGACCACCCCGAAGCCAGAGAAGGACGAGGTTGTCATCTTCAAAAGCTTTTTAAAGGCTGGGCTAAGATTCCCTGTTCACGAGATTGTTGCGGAGATATTGAAGAGGTTTGGCATCTACCTTCACCAATTAACTCCTAACGCTATCGTTAGGCTTAGCGTTTATATTTGGGCCCTCCGAAGCCAAGCAGTGGAGCCTTTTGCTGACAGTTTCTGTCGAGTTCATGAATTGCATTATCAAACAAAGGTCAGAAAAGATGGGCTTCATGAAAACTTCGGTTGCTACAATTTTGCCTACCGGAAAACCGCAAAGTTTCCTGTAATTAGCTACCGAAGCAAATGGCCGGCAGGCTGGAAATCAGAATGGTTCTATGTCAAGGTCGATGAGGACAAGGAGAAGCTTGTGCAAAGTCCACTCGAGCTAACTTTCGGAGAAACCCGACCCCACTGCAACATGACACCAGAGGGTCAAACTCAACGGGCAATGGATGAATTCAGAATCATTGCAGAGCATATTGGTACCAGGGATCTGGTTCAAGAATTCTTAGCATTCAAAGTCTTCCCTACTCTGAAAAAATGGGAAATGCCAAAGTTAAAGGGGGAGAAGAAGGAAGGGGATCTTGTCCGGCTTCCTTACCACTTCAAATTCAAGAAATATTTTAAGAAGCCCTGCCAAGAGTGGCTGGACACAGTTGAGGTGATGTGTAATGAAATTCTTGGAAATTATTCGAAAAAAGAAGATCAACTGATGACAGCAGCCTTCGGTACCCGTCCGAAGCGAAGGCTGAACCGAGTGCTCGATGCACTGGGCTTCGAATATCCTGACTATGCGCAGCTGAACAAGGATGCTGAGGGCCAGAGAAGAAAAAGAGAGGCCGAAGCTTTAAACAAGGATGAAGAACAACCACCAAAAAAGAAGAAAATTGTCAAGAGAAAAATATCAACTCCAAAGCGAAAACTATCCGAAGGAGAGGGGACCCCCACACCACCTTCTACCAGCGACGTAGAGGAAATTCTAAAGGTAATGACTGAACCCATGCCCACGAAGCTAAGTCCATTAGGGCCTCGACTGACGAAGCTTTTTCAAAAGGTGGCGGAGCCGGAAAAAACGAAGATAACCAAAGCAAAAAGGCAAAGAATTATTGCCGTAACAGAAGTTATTGACAAGACGCCACCGAGAGCATCAATTCAGAAAACAGCAGCTGCTGAAGACACAACAAACGTCGAAGTCGCACCTTCGGAGGTCGCGGCTACCGAAGCCGCTACAGCCGAAGATGTGAACTTAGAGACTACCATTGAGAATATCGACAAAATTTTAGAAGACATGGCTGCAGAAGAAGCTGCCGTTGCTGCTAAAAAAGTCATGGCCGCAGTGCCTGAGAAGGGGAAAGAAATAGCCGAAGTCGCTTCGGACGACGAAGCCTACTCATTTCAAAATTTAATTGGGCAAAAACTTTCGGAGGACGAAATAGAAGAGCTAAAGGACTATGCCAAATCTTGCGGATACAGGCCAGGAGCTCTTCTATTCAGAGGTGTGGACGATGAAAAATTAGGCTGCATTCGAGACCAAACCGGAGCTAAGGTCATCGGTACTCTGTCAAAGAGTATCGGTTTTCCGAAGCTAGAGACAGATATCAGCCGCTACCGACGACAGCATATCGTCGGCAGCTTATTTTATTCCAATTTCAAGGTAAACAATCTTTTCTCTGTTCCTTATTGCTTTGGATAATGAAAATGTTACTAACGAAAACTGTTTTTGTGCAGAGCATGCTACTGAGCAAGGCTCTGAAGATGCAGCAGGATTTAGAGGACAAAAAACACGAAGCTATAATTGGAAATTTAGAGAGCAAAATAAAAGAACAATCAGTCATCATTGAAAAGAAAGACTTCGAACTTCAATCAACCGAAGGCTTGCTGGCAGAGACCGAAGCTAAAATATCAGAATTGAATTCGAAGCTTATCGATCAATCAAAACAGTTTGAACAAGAAAAGCTAGAGCTTAATTCTAAACTTGAAGCCGAAGTCCAAGCCAACTCAAATTTGAAGAAATCATTAACAAGCCTTCAGGATAAATGTTTGAATTTTAGCAACAATTGTATCCAACAACTAAAGAAGATCTTTTACTCAGTTGGAGCCAGCAGCGGGAAATTTACCCCTTCGGATGAAGATTTACCAAAAGCCTTCGATCATATCGAAGCTGAAATTGAAGAACTTGACGAAGTTATAGCTGGGCACGGTGACTTCTGTGCCTGGGTAGCTTCTCGGGGTACTGCTGCAGCATTCCTGAAGGCTGGCTGCGAGCATGGAAAGATCGTCAACAGGCCCAACTTCACCCTGTCTCCATCAATCCTGGACGATATACCTGACCTCGCCCGAAGTATCTCAAATAGATTTATAAAAATGATATGGACAAAAGGCGGGCGGGAGAAGGCTGGAGACGAAGCTCGAAGTCATCTTGAACCAGTAAGAAATCCTACTTTGTACTTACCTTCTCCTTCATACTTGATTTTTACTCTGGATACCTGGATTCATGTAGGATGACGAAGCTGAAGGTGATTAAAGAATATGCCGCCGAAGCGGGAGCCTGAAGAAGATTAGTAGTAGTAGGCTAGAAAATTTGTAACAACTTGTTGTAAATACAATTAAACCGTTCTCAAGGAACTTTGTACATACCTTGTAATATATCCTTACCCTTTTATTAAGACGCTTTGATGTGGACGAAATCAATATTTTGAGCCGAAGGCGAAAAACACCTTCCCTTCTTTTCGTACACAACGAAGCATTAAAGACTGCTTCTTCTTTCTGCGGAAGCTTTGCTTTTTTGTACAAAACATAAAAGACTACTTCTTCTTTCTGCCGAAGCTTTTCTTTTTTTGTACACTCCAAAACATAAAAGAATACTTCTCCTTTTTGCCGAAGCAACCACTTAGTAACACAGATGCCATGAATGAATGCTTATGAATGCAAATGCTATGATGTAATGTGATGTGCGAATGAATGTCCAAAACATATAACCGAAGCCACACTCAACCATTATTTCCTTGGAATCAACCACACATCAGCTCTGCATTCCCTTAGGAACGACTTTGGAGCTTCCTCGTCTTTTACTTAGACGGTATAAACTCTGCATTCCCTTAGGAACGTCTTTGGAGTTTCTTCGCCTTTTACTTAGGCGGTATAAGCTCTGCATTCCCTTAGGAACGTCTTTGGAGCTTCTTCGTCTTTTACTTAGACGGTATAAACTCTGCATTCCCTTAGGAACGTCTTTGGAGTTTCTTCGCCTTTTACTTAGGCGGTACCAGCGTTGACTTTTCGCTGAGAGCTCTGCATCCCCTTAGGGACGTCTTTGGAGCTTCTTCTCTTTTTTCTTTTTCAGTTCCTGCACACGATGGTGCGTTCTCAGCTGTTACATTTACATTTTTTGGGGGATTTTGCTCTTATAAGACTAAAAAAGGAAATTACACATGATGGCCCCATTAAAAACCTTTCTCCCCCTTCGGAAAGGAAAAGGGTGCCATGAAAAAGAAAAGAAAAAACATAAAAAATTACATCATGTTATACATAGTATCGCCGAAGCTCATCCGCATTCCAAGACCTTGGAATTTCGTTGCCATCCATGTCCTTCAATCTGTACGATCCAGGCCTTGACGAAGATACTACTAAGAATGGTCCTTCCCATTTCAACTGTAGCTTACCCACTGTATCTGGGTTAGCCACTCTCCGAAGCACCAAGTATCCCGGCTCAATATTTTTTAACCGGACTTTTCTATCTCGCCATTTAACTGTTTCAGCCTGATATTTATTGATATTCTCCACGGCCTGAAGCCTGATCCCTTCTAAAGCATCCTTTTCCACAAGGCAAGCATCTTCGGGACCTGATTCTGCCGAAGTTACTACTCTTATTGATCCAGCTTTGGCTTCTTCCGGGGTTATTGCTTCGTCTCCGAATAATAACTTGAATGGGGTAAAGCCTGTGAAAAAAAATGGGTTTTCCTCGTGGGAAACAACGAAATTATTACATGAAAACTAACAATGTTCTTTGTTTCACAGAAAATAAAACTGAATAGAAAAGACTGCTATCAAAGGTAGGATATGTGTCAATAAATGTGCTTCGACTCTGGCACAGTGCTGTTGACTGTGCGAGCTTCGGATTGTTCTTTGAAGTCCCTTTGGTGTGGGGCATATTGACTCCCTTCTGGCTGTTGACCCTGTTGCAGTGGAGGTGGAGGCGGAGGCTGCTGCCAGGAAGCTTGAGGTTGACTTGCCGAAGCTACAGAAGCTGCAGGGTGGTTGTCTATGTATTGTGGGATGTAAGGTGGATGATACGAAGCAGTATGCATGACCTGCTTCGGCTGAGCTTGTTGAGATGCAGCTTCGGCTATTTCCTTTTGCTTCTGGATTGTAATATGGCACGTCCTGGTGGTATGGCCCTTGCTTTCTCCACAGAACAAGCAAAACAGTTTCCTTGGTTGATCTCCGAATCTTCCGCCGAAGCCCCTGGCGCCTCTGCCTTTTGGAGCTGGTGGCCGGAAGAAAGTTTGTTGTTGCCCCGAAGCCTGTGAGGAGCACTGCGGTCTGTTCTGCTGACTCCCCTTATCATCATTCTGAGTAGAGTTGTGGATGGACCTGACATGCCTCGGATAGGATCTTCCTCCAAAGCCCCTGGTCATTTCAGAAAATCTGAAGGCCTCCTCCCTTCTTTGGCGAAAGTCATTGTCAGCACGAATGTACTCGTCCATCTTTTGGAGCAGCTTCTCCAGGGTCTGAGGAGGCTTCCTAGCAAAGTATTGAGCTGGTTGGGGTCCAGCGGTTGCAGTGCTGCAACCCCAGTCGCTGAAGCTTTCTTCGGCGCCATAGCGAGGGTCTATAGCTTCCGAAGGTGTTCAAAAAACTCGAAGTGGAAGTGAGTTCACCGGAGGTGGGCGCCAATGTTGGGGACTTGTTCTCAAATGCTAAGAGTTAAGAACAAGGCAACATAAAAAGTGTTAAGTGTTAAAGTCCTTCGTCCTTCGAAGCACTATGTCCCTTCGGGAAATAATGAGTTTCGGACGAAGGTCATAAGAGACGTACCTTCGTAAACATAACAAGTAATGACGAAGGATTCATATAAAGCATGAAATATAATATAAGCATCATCATAGAATCATTTCTATTTTATTAACATGGAAAAATAGAAATGATTTCAAATTACAAATGTACCTTCGGTCCTGAGAGAAGATAAAAAGTACAAGCGTGACGCAAAAGCAAATGCCCAGTCAGCGTGAACAGTTCGGGAGTACTGTTCATCTATTTATAGACGTGGGACGCAGCCCACGTAAAATTACATTTATGTCCATTACATTTGTCAATGACTTATGGAAATCTGACAAGGTCCACGTAGTCTTTTCATCTTTAAGTCGGTTTGCAACGCCGAAGCTCTATAAAAAGGAACCTTCGGCCATTTCCTGGGGACGATTTCAGCCGAAGCTGCTTCTTCACGCAAGACCTTCGGCGCAACGAAGCATGGCCCCAACAGTTCCATTGTCCACAGTTATGGCCTTCGGCACGCCGAAGCGACAAACAATATTCTGCCAGAAGAATTTTTGGACTGTGGCCGAAGTTATTGTAGCCAAAGGCTTTGCTTCAATCCACTTAGAAAAATATTCTACAGCCACCACAACATACTTCAAATTACCTTGTGCCGGTGGAAGTGGACCTAACAAATCCAGGCCCCATCTTTGTAATGGCCAAGTAGGCTGTATCAACTGTGTGAGAGACGAAGGTTGCTTCTGATCTCTTGCACATTTTTGACAATTCTCACACTTTTGAACTAACTCTGCTGCATCCGAAGCTGCCTTCGGCCAATAAAATCCTTGTCTAAACACTTTTCCCAGCAAGGACCTAGACCCAATATGAGATCCACACAGACCTGCATGTATCTCCTTCATTAATTATATACCTTCGGTTCTAGATAAACACTTGAGACGTGGAGAACAGACTCCTTGTTTGTATAATTCCCCTTCTATCATCACATACGGTCTTGTCCTTGCTTCCATTCTCTTATTATAAGCTTCATCATCCGAAAGACAATTACCTTGGAGGAAAGATATAATTTCAGTCCTCCAATCTTCACTATGTACACTGCTCTCTCCATAAGTTCAACCGAAGGTGCTTTTATTGTCTCGAAGAATACTTCCGGTGGTAGAGGAAGCCCTTGTGCCGCTGATTTGGCTAACAGATCTGCATGCTCATTTTCTCCTCTTGGAATATTCTTGACAGAAAAACCTTCAAAAGAAGCCTCCAGCCTTCGAATTGTATCCAGATATTTTTCGAGCTTCGGATCTCTCACCTTACTACTTTTGTCTACATGACCAGAAATGACTTGAGAGTCAGTTTTAAGGATGGCCCTTCTTATTCCCAGTGCCTTTAACTTCCGAAGCCCCAACAGAAGTGCTTCGTATTCAGCAATATTATTTGTACAACTGAAGTCAAGCTTTGCTGCATAACATGTTCTGACTTTGGAAGGCGCAACTAGGACAGCAGCCGCTCCTACGCCGAAGGTTCCCCAGGAACCATCGCAGAAGACTGTCCAAGCTTCAGCGTCTTTATTTGTTTCCTCTTCCTGATCCCCTGGCATCCAATGAGCAATGAAGTCTGCTAACGCCTGGGATTGAATTGAGGATCTATGTACATAGTCTATACTAAATTCATTAAGCTCCGCAACCCATTTTCCAATCCTTCTAGTAGCTTCTCTGTTCCTCATTATGTCCTTAAGAGGCTGTGACAAAGGAACAAGTATGTGATATGCTTGAAAATAATGCTGAAGCTTCCTGGAGGCCATTAACACAGCATACAACACCTTCTCCAATTCTGTATAATTTTTCTTTGATAAACTTATAACTTCGGAGACGAAGTATACTAGGGCCTGCTTCTTGATTTGGCCATCTTGCTTCTCCTGTACAAGCGCCGCACTAACTGCAGATTGAGAAGCTGCTACATACAGGAGTAATGGAGCCCCTAGCGAAGGTGGAGTTAGAGTTGTCAGATCTATCAAGTATTGCTTTAATTCTTCAAAAGCTTTTTGCTGAGCCGGACCCCACTGAAAAACTTCGGCCGACTTCAGAATTTCAAAGAATGGTAAATTCCTCTATGTTGATCTTGATATGAACCTATTCAACGACGCAAGCCTTCTTGCCAATCGTTGAGCCCCCTTTTTTGAATTTGGTGGCTCCATCCGAAGGATAGCTTCAATCTTGCTCGGGTTGGATTAAATTCCCTTCGTTGATACCAAACAGCCAAGGAACTTGCTCTTCTTTACTCCAAAAACACACTTTTCTGGAATTAATTTTAGGCCAGCTTGCCTGAAATTGGCAAATGTCTCTTGCAAATCAGCAATGTGATTTTCTTGCTTTGTGCTTTTCACTATGATATCATCAACATAGGTCAGTACATTCCTGCCTATTTGAGAATGAAGGACCTTGGCTGTCATTCTGCTGAAGCTTCCCCCAGCATTCTTAAGCCCCTCAGGCATCCGAAGATAGCAATAGGTGCCACTAGGGGTTATGAAGCAAGTCTTCGGCTCGTGTTCCTTCTTCATCCAAATTTGATGGTAGCCTGAGTAACAATCCAACAGACTCATGAGCTCTGAAGAAGCTGCTGCATCTACAAGGGAGTCTATTCTTGGTAGTGGAAATTCGTCCTTTTGGACAGGCCTTGTTGAGATCTGTGAAATCAATGCACATTCTCCATTTACCATTGGCATTCTTCACCATAACAGTGTTGGCTAGCCATTCTGGGTATCTGTTGGGGACTTGTTCTCAAATGCTATGAATCAAGAACAAGACAACATAAAATGTTAAATATTAAAGCCCTTCGTCCTTCAAATCATTATTTCCCTTCGGATATAACGAATTTAGGACGAAGGTCATGAAGAACATATCTTCATGATCATGATAAAAGATGGAGAACATTCAAACAAAGCACAGAAGGTAACATAATTTCTGTAAACATTATTATTAATCTATTTCCATTTATATTACTTATGTAAACAATGATAAATTACAAATGTACCTTCGGCTTGAAGGAAAGAGAATACAGGCGTGACGCAAAAGTGAATGCCCAGTCAACGTGAACAGTACGGGAGTATTGTTCATCCATTTATAGGCACGGGTCGCAGCCCATGTAAAATTACATCCAGGCCCTTTGCCTATGACAACAATTCTATAGTAATGTATCCGGGTCTAAATAGTCTTTTCCTTTTTAAGTCGGTTTCCTCTTTTCTGTCATCATGTCGAAGCTCCCTTGCGTACAGCTTCGGCTCTACTCCATCCTTCATGTTGTTTCTGTGCTTCTTCACACCGTGGGACTTTGTTCGAAGATCCCTGTTCATACAATATACTCTAGAGACATTGTTAAATCATGTTTTTGAGGACCTTCGGAAGCCAAAGGCCCCCAACAGTAGCCCCTCGCAATATTAATTTATTAGAATGATGAATTTATATTGCGACATGGACGAAGGCCTTAAGCCGAAGGTCCGAAAAAACACCTTCCCTTTGCTAGAATAGCAACAGTCACTGACAAGCGGGACCCTCCAGTTCTCAACACGCTAGGCGTATAAATAAGAAGTCACCACGGGTTCATTTGGCACGCTTTCTTGCCATCTGTTCTTGCTTACTCAATTTTTAGCTCATGCGCACCAACACCTGGTTGGCTTTTTTAAATTTTTAAGCTTCGGCTTTGAGAGTACCTTCTCAGCATTTTCGAAGATGTCTGAAGACAAGAAAGTTGTCACTGAGTCGAGGCTGAGCCTTTCTGAAGAGAAGAATCTTGGTTTTCTTGAATTAATGGCAAAGACAAATACAGAGAAGATTACCAGGGAGATTTTGGAAGGTTTATCTGAAGATACTGGCGATAGCGACAGTTATGATGTGGAAAGTGGTGGAGAAGACTCCGAAGATCGACCCTGGCGACCAAGCCATACAGTCTTCGGCAAGTCGAGCATTAAGCAGAGTCATCTTGATACCATGAAGGGAAGGTACTTTCGAGACATGTCTATTGTGAGGGCGGATATTGGGGAGAGAACTGTGCCTACTCCCGAAGAAGATGAAGTCGTGGTATTCCGAAGCTTCTTGAAAGCTGGACTACGATTTCCCTTAAGCAGTTTTGTTGTGGAAGTACTGAAGGTTTTTGAAGTCTACCTTCACCAACTCACTCCTGAATCAATCATAAGGATGAATATCTTCGTGTGGGCCGCGAGAAGCCAAGGCTTGGAACCTGATGCGAAAAGTTTCTGCAACATACACGAATTGTTATATGAGACAAAACCCTGGGGTAAGGAACAGTATCATAACAACTTTGGCTGCTACAGCTTCGGCTCCCAATCTGGGTCAAGCTGCCCAGTGCCGACCTTTCGAAAGAGATGGCCTGGCGACTGGATGACGGAATGGTTTTACGTGAAGAATGACTTGAAATCGCGAGAAGATATAAAGAAGATCATTATGCGTCCCATCTGGCAACGCTTCGGCCTGCGGAGGCCGAAGGTGGAAATGAATGAAGCAGCCGAAGAATGCCAGAGAGCCTTCGGAGTTGTTTGCTCTTTTATTGGGACGAGGGATTTGGTCCAAGAACACATTGCCTTCAGAGTATGGCCGCTTGTGGAAAAATGGGAAATGTCGCAGGAGACCATTAAAGAGACTGACGGAGGTGGACTAGTCAGGCTGAAGTACACATTTAAGTTCGGAGATAAATTCGTTGAGCCAGATGACGACTGGATGAAAAGCATTGAAACTGTAAGCGATGAATTGCTTGGGGTATATTCGAAGGCCGAAGACACTGCATTGTCAGCGGCCTTCAGAGGCCGAAAAAAGAAAAGACTCAACCGAGTATTTGATGCAATTGGTTTTGTTTACCCCGACTACCGCTATCCAGCGTGGGGGCAAAAAAGAAAAGGCACAACTTCTGCAAAAGAAACTGCTTCAGCTGCTCCTAGCGAGCCAGCGCCGAAGAGAAAAAGGGTAAAGGTTCTCACACACCGGCCACGCTATATTGAACCAGCCACGGTGCCTGAGTTCGCCGGTGAGACCTCTTCGGCCACCGAAGCTAAAGAACCAACCCCGCTACCAGAAATCAAAGAGTTGGCTGAATTGCCAGTAACAGAAAAGATGGAAGAACCAAGGATTGAAGAAGCAAAAACATCAGCTGAGGGAGTAAAAATATCAGAAATTTTAAGTCCTTCAGGAGAAATTGAAGTAGCAGAAATTAAAAAGGGGGCCAACAGTGACCCCGAAAAGAAAAAGAATGGTAAATGTGTTAGATGTTTTGGAGACAATTAAATCTTCAAGCATAACTCCAAAGAAGACCACTGAAACTTCTGAAGCGCCTGCTGAAGCATCTGTTGTTGAAGCTTCGAAGCAACATACTGGAACTAAAGTCGGGCCTTCAGAGCCAACCAAGGCAAAACCCTTGGAAACAGAAGAAACAAAAGTTGCAAAGGCAACCGAAAAAATGAAAATTCCAGAGCCAATTTTGGTTGAAGAAATTGATACTGCTGCCCCCGAAGCACCTTCCAGAATATACGATTATATCGTTTGACACGCTTCGGGGAAAAAATTATCCGAAGAAGAAGTTTTTGAAGCTAATCACTATGCCAAAGAATTGAAATATCCGAAGGGGGCACTAGTGTTCAATGGGACAAACGAAGATGACTTCCTATACTGCCTCCCAGACGACAAAGAATTATCCGTCTGTCGGGAGATGGCTAGAAGTATGGGGTTTCCGAAGCTTGAAGCTGGATTATGCGCTATGACGAAGGACGATCTTGCGGATAGTCTTGCATACAATAGCCTGAAGGTATGAGAACTGCGTGTTTGGAAATTTTATAATTTGCAACTCATTCTTTTATTCTTATACCAACTCTTTCACATAAAGGGTTTAATACTAAGCAACGCGTTGAGAGCGCAAAAGAATGCCGAAGACGAGAGCTATGAAATTGCTTTCAACAACCTACGATCAGAGGTTATTAAACTGAGAAACGAAGCTCTGGAAAAGGATAAAATTCTGCTTACATTGGTAGACAAGATAAAAGAGGACGAAGCTGCCTCAAAGGCCCAGGCTGAAGCCCAAAAACGCGAAATCAAAGATCTTCAGAAACAGCTAGCTAGAGCTAAAGAAGAACGTATACTTGAAGGAACAAAACGAGAGCTTAGTGATCAATGGGCCAATCATTTAGAAATAAGTGTTAAAGAGCTTCGTGCATCCTAGAGAAAATGCTATGTTAAATCCATAGAGTGCGTTAAGAAGATAAAATCCAGCTTCGCCAACGTTGGCGCATTCTCTAGTGAAGAGAATTTCTCAAGAGGCAATCCCGAAGGTCAAATGGAATGGATCAGTCACGAAGCTGAGGCCTTCGAAGAAATCCTGAATAGCCGCGGAGACATATGTGCTTTTTCGGGTGCTAGGGGAATTGCTACTGTTTTGGAGAAGAAGGGTTGTGAGCATGTAAAATCTCTAGCGCAATCCGAAGCTACCTTGTCCTCCGAAGACATTAAAGACCCCTCAGCCGAAGCAAGCATGATCGACGGAAAATTTTTCACCGATATCTGGGACAACGGTGGCCGAGAAATGGCGCAAGAAATTATTCAAAAGAGCGAAAAAGGCATCCATGATGCTAGAAAAGTAACGGAGGCTGCCGAAAAAAGTACAAAGCCCGAAGGGCAAATAGGTATTAATTATTGGTTTTTATTATGTTGTAACTTTTGATTCCAGACTTTGTTCGCGGTTTGTAATAGTAATACAGTCGTATCTTCTCTTTCCTCAGAACCTGCTGAGGCATCCCCGGGCCCCCACCCGAAGGGGGACGATAAAATTAGAAAAATGGCCGAAGCCATTATGGACAAGGTTGTCAACTAGCTACTGAACGAAGCTGCAGAAATAGTTCTTAAGGAGGATTAAATGATGTTATAGAAACATTTGGAACGTAATATGTGTAATACATTGTAACTTTGAATGTAATATATAATCTATTTGTAGTTTAATTCTTTACGATGCATGAAATTTTGCATACATACCATTTTTTGAGCCTTCGGCGAAAAAACACCTTCCCTTCTTTTCATGCTTCGTGAAGAGAATCTTTTCTATATCACAAGAATTTGCATACTTCTCTGATGAAGAATATCCAAGCTTCGTGAAATATTCTCCGAAGCTAAAAAAGCCTCTCTAATGAAGCTACAATTCTTCTCGATTTATCTTGTGCTTTAGCACGGTTTTCTCTTTTTTCAAAATATTCTCCGAAGATCAATATTGTATCCCCTTCTTGTTCCACATGCAATATGTTGTATGATGCTTATGTTATGCAGAATGATGTGATGATGTTATGTTATGCAAAATGATATTTGTGCCGCAAATACATATCCCTGTAATAGAGCACACACACTTTTTATATCAGCGTTGACTTTTCGCTGTAAGCCTCCCTTAGGAGCTTCTTCGCCTTTTACTTTCAGCGGAATCAGCGTTTATTTTTCGCTGTAAGCCTCCCTTAGGAGCTTCTTCGCCTTTTACTTTCAGCGGAATCAACGTTTATTTTTCGCTGTAAGCCTCCCTTAGGAGCTTCTTCGCCTTTTACTTTCAGCGGAATCAGCGTTTATTTTTCGTTGTAAGCCTCCCTTAGGAGCTTCTTCGCCTTTTACTTTCAGCGGAATCAGCGTTTATTTTTCGCTGTAGGCTCAGAAAACTTACACTGCGCTCCTTAGGAACGACTTTTTACTGTTTCGAATAAATTGCACTGTGTCCGTTAAAACAAATTTTTGATAATACAAAGGTCCTTCGTGCCACCATAAATTCGTATGCTTCGGCAACTCGAGCCTATGGAAAAGACATGTATTTTTATTATGGTAAAAGACGAAAGTGTTACAAGAAATTGAAAAACGATAAAAGACACTTAAACTTCCCATAATTGTTCCTTATTAACAAAAAAGTAATACTGAATGTGAAAATACGAAAAATTTGCTATTGAGGTAGGATATTTATCAGTAAATGTGCTTCGACTCCGGCACAGTGCTATTGACTGTGCGAGCTTCGGACTCCTCTCTGAAGTCCCTCTGAAGGTGATTGTGCTGACTCCCTTCTGGCTGTTGTCCTCGCTGCGTTGGTGGTGGCGGTGGAGGTTGTTGCCAAGATGCTTGGGGTTGGCTTGCCGAAGCAACAGAAGCTGCAGGGTGGTTGCCTACATATTCTGGAATATAAGGCGAATGATACGAAGCAGTATGCATGACCTGCTTCGGCTGACTTTGTTGCGCTGCTGCTTCTGCTATCTCCTTCTGCTTCTGGATGGTAACATGGCACATCCTGTTGGTATGGCCCTTATCTTCACCACAGAATAGGCAGTAAATTTTTCTTGGCTGATCTCCAAACCTTCCCCCGAAGCCCCTGGCGCCTCTGCCCCTTGGCGCTGGCGGCCGAAAAGAACTTTGCTGCTGCCCCGAAGCTTGTGAAGAGTATTGTGGCCTTTGCTGCTGGCTCCCTCGATCATCACTTTGAGTAGAGTTATGAATTGACCTAACGTGCCTCGGGTGAAATCTTCCTCTGAAGCCCCTGGTCATTTCAGAGAACCTGAATGCTTCCTCCCTTCTTTGGCGGAAGTCATTTTCAGCTCGAATATACTCATCCATCTTCTGGAGCAGCTTCTCCAAAGTTTGTGGTGGCTTCCTGGCAAAGTATTGCGTTGAAGGTCCCGGCCGAAGCCCCTTAATCATGGCCTCAATGACAATTTCATTGGGCACTGTTGGCGCCTGCGCCCTCAGACGCAGAAACCTTCGGACATACGCCTGAAGGTATTCCTCGTGGTCCTGAGTACATTGGAATAGAGCCTGAGCGGTGACTGGCTTCGTCTGAAACCCTTGGAAGCTAGTTATCAACATATCCTTCAACTTCTGCCAAGAAGTGATTGTCCCTGGCCGAAGAGAGGAGTACCAGGTCTGAGCGACGCTCTTGACGGCCATGACAAAAGACTTTGCCATGACTGCAGTATTGCCACCATATGAAGATATGGTTGCTTCATAGCTCATCAAAAATTGCTTCGGGTCTGTATGACCGTCGTACATGGGGAGCTGGGGTGGCTTGTAAGACTGAGGCCATGGTGTATCCTGCAATTCTGTTGATAGAGGAGAAGCATCATCGAAAGCAAAATTTCCATGATGGAAATCTTCATACCAGTTGTCCTCATTGTGAAAGCCTTCCTGATGGAGCTCTCTGCGTGGAGGCCCTTGGCTCTGGTCATCTTGAACAAGATGACAAACCTCTTCGGAAGCTTCGTCTATCTGTCTCTGAAGGTCAGCTAGACGAGCCATCTTCTCCTTCTTGCGTTGCACCTGTTGCTGAAGGATCTCCAGGTTTTGGATCTCCTGATCCAAGTCATCTTCCGGAGGTGTTGGACTAACAGCATTCCTCTTCTGGCTTCGGGCCTCTCTGAGAGAAAGGACGTCCTGATTGGGATCCAGCGGCTGTAAAGTACCAGCCCCTGTCGCTGAAGCTTTTTTCGGCAGCATGACGAAGGTGATGCTTGCCGAAAGTGTTCAAGACTCAAAAAATGGAAGTGAGTTCACCGGAGGTGGGCGCCAATGTTGGGGACTTGTTCTCAAATGCTATGAATCAAGAACAAGGCAACATAAAATGTTAAATATTAAAGCCCTTCGTCCTTCAAATCATTATTTCCCTTCGGATATAACGAATTTAGGACGAAGGTCATGAAGAACATATCTTCATGATCATGATAAAAGATGGAGAACATTCAAACAAAGCACAGAAGGTAACATAATTTCTGTAAACATTATTATTAATCTATTTCCATTTATATTACTTATGTAAACAATGATAAATTACAAATGTACCTTCGGCTTGAAGGAAAGAGAATACAGGCGTGACGCAAAAGTGAATGCCCAGTCAGCGTGAACAGTACGGGAGTACTGTTCATCCATTTATAGGGACGGGTCGCAGCCCATATAAAATTACATCCAGGCCCTTTGCCTATGACAACAATTCTATAGTAATTTATCCGGGTCTAAATAGTCTTTTCCTTTTTAAGTCGGTTTCCTCTTTTCTGTCATCATGCCGAAGCTCCCTTGCGTACAGCTTCGGCTCTGCTCCATCCTTTGTGTTGTTTCTGTGCTTCTTCACACCGTGGGCCTTTGTTCGAAGATCCCTGTTCATACAATATACTCTAGAGACATTGTTAAATCATGTTTTTGAGGACCTTCGGAAGCCGAAGGCCCCCAACAGTATCTCACCTCTCTGATGACACCAGCACTAAGAAGTCTCTTCAGCTTTGTCTTTAGACATCTTCCGAAGCCTTTGTTTTCTTGGCCTGAAAGATGGATCCACATTGAGTGAATGTTCAATAACATCTCTGTTGACACCACAGAGATCATTGGCTGACCAAGCAAAAACATCTTTGTTGTTGAATAAAAATCTTAGCAAAGTCTTCTCTTGCTCATCAGATAACTGAGACCCCAGCAATACCCTTTGTTCTGCTATGTCTTCACATAGAAGCATAGGCTTCGGCTGATCCGCCGAAGCAGCCTTCTCTCTTTTGTATTTATACTGCTGACAGGCTTCAGCTCCATCTATGTTATGGATTGCCTTTGAATCTGTCTAGCTTCCATCAGCCCTTCTGGCAGCTTCTTGACTCCCATGGACAGCAATGGGCCCTTGTTTCGAAGGTATCTTCATGCATAAATATGCTGGATGAAGTATTGCTTCGAAGGCATTAAGTGTCCCTCGACCAATGATTGCATTATATGGGTATTCCATGTCAACAATGTCAAAGATAACCTGTTCAGTCCTTGTGTTGTGAATGAAGCCGAAGGTCACTAGCATTGTGATTTTGCCAAGTTCTACAATCTGCCGTCCTTCGAAGCCACAAAGAGGGTGTGTAGAATCATGAATCTTGTCCTCTGGTTCTTGCATCTGTTTGAAGGCCTTGGCAAATATAATGTCCGCTGCACTGCCTGTATCAACCAGAACATTGTGGACCAGAAATCCCTTGATGACACAAGATATGACTGTTGGAGACTTGTTCTCAAGTGCTAAGAGTTAAGAACAAGGCAACATAGAAAATGTTAATCGTTAAAGTCCTTTGTCCTCCGAAGCATTATTTCCCTTAGGATATAATGGTTTACGGACGAAGGTTATGAAGGACGTACCTTCATAAATTCATCAAACTATGACGAAGGAGAAAATGTAAAGGATATAAAAGACAATATGAACGATTATTTATTATTATCAAACATAAACAGAAATATTATTTAATTACAAGTGTACCTTCAGTCGAGAGGAGATGACAATACAAGCGTGACGCAAAAAGTGAATGCCAAGTCAGCGTGAACAGTACGGGGATACTGTTCACCTATTTATAGACACGGGACACAGCCCTTACAAAATTACATTCATGCCCTTTACATTTGATAATAACTCTATAGTAGTCTATCGAGGTCTGAATAGCCTTTTCATCTTTAAGTCGGTTCCATTCTTTGCTGTCACGCCGAAGCTTTCCTGCTCGCACCTTCGGCTCTGTATCAACCTTCGTATTATTCCGGTCTACTGCAATGCCGACTTTAGTCCGAGGATACCTGTTCACACATTGTACTGCAGAAATACTGTTAAATCCTGTTTTTGAGGACCTTCGGACGCCGAAGGTCCCCAACAGTAGCCCCTCGCAATATTAATTTGTTCGAAATAATAAATTTAGATTGCGATTTGGACGAAGGCTTTACGCCGAAGGTCCGAAAAAACACCTTCCCTTTGCTAGAATAGCAACATTCAATGACAAGTGGGGTCTTTCAGCTTTCAACGCACCGAGCGTATAAATACGGCCATACCGCAAACTCATTTTGCATGCTTTCTGGCCAACCACTCCCGCTCACTCAATTTTTAGCTCTTGTGCACTGTGATTTGCTAAGCTTTTAGCTTTGAAGCTTCGGCTTTGAAAACAGTTTTTTAGTGTTTCCGGAGATGTCTGAAGCTGCTAAGAAGGCTGCTGCTGAGATGAAGCTGAGTCTTGATGAAGAGAAGAACTTAGGGTTTCTTATAGCGATGTCGAAGACCAACACAGAAAAAATCACCAAGGAGATTCTGGAAGGGCTGTCTGAAGATACTGGTGACAGTGAAAGTTATGATGTGGACAGTGGTGGCGAAGACTCCGAAGATCGTCCCTGGCGGCCAAGCCATTCAGTTTATGGTAAATCAACTATCAAAGAGAATCATCTTGTTAACATGAGAGGAAGGTATTTCCGGGATTTGTCCGTTGTGAGGGCCGACGAAGGGGAGAAGACTTGTCCACACCCTGAAGAGAATGAAGTCGTAGTGTTCCAAAGCTTTTTGAAGGCTGGGCTGCGATTTCCCTTGAGCAGCTTCGTCGTGGAGGTGCTGAAAATTTTCGAAGTCTACCTTCACCAACTTACCCCCGAGGCAATCATAAGGCTGAACATCTTCGTGTGGGCCGTGCGAAGCCAAGGTCTGAAGCCTGATGCTAAAAGTTTCTGCAATATGCACGAATTATCATACGAGACAATACCTTGGGGTAAGGAACAGTATCACAATAACTTTGGCTGCTACAATTTTGTTTCTCGGTCTGGGTCAAGCTGCCCCGTGCCAACTTTTCGGAAAAGATGGCCCAGCGGCTGGATGACAGAATGGTTTTATGTAAAAAATGATCTGAAAGCACGAGAAGACATCAAAGGTATAATTATGCGTCCTATTTGGCAAAGCTTCGGCCTTCGCAGGCCGAAGGTTGAAATGAATGAAGCTGCCGAAGAATGCCAGAGAGCCTTCGGCGTTGTCTGCTCTTTTATAGGAACAAGGGACTTAGTACAAGAGCATATCGCCTTCAGGGTGTGGCCGCTTGCGGAGAAATGGGAAATGCCACAAGAAACCATAAAAGAGGCCGACGAAGGTGGACTTATCAGATTTAAGTACACTTTTAAGTTTGGAGATAAATTTATTGAGCCGGATGATGAGTGGTTAAAAAGCATTGACAATTTAAGTGATGAGCTGCTTGGGACCTATTCGAAGGCCGAAGACACTGCAATGTCAGCAGCCTTCGGAGGCCGAAAAAAGAAAAGGCTGAATCGGGTATTTGATGCAATTGGGTTTGTCTACCCTGACTATTGCTATCCCATCCGAAGGCAGAAGAGAAAAAACACAACCTCTGCAATAGAAGAAGCTGCAACTGCTCCTAGTGAGCCAGAACCGAAAAGAAAGAAGATAAAGGTTCTTACGCATCGGCCGCGCTATATTGAGCCAGCTTCGGTGCCCGAGTTTACCGGAGAATCTTCTTCGGCCACCGAAGCTGAAAAACCAACCGAGCCAGCCTTGTTGCCAGAAGTCGCGGAAACGGCCGAAGTGCCAACAAAGATAGAATTGGAACAATCAAACATTTTGTTATCAGAAAC
This sequence comes from Zea mays, assembly GCF_902167145.1. NCBI lineage: Eukaryota > Viridiplantae > Streptophyta > Magnoliopsida > Poales > Poaceae > Zea > Zea mays. The sequence goes on along the minus strand of NC_050097.1, from coordinate 170,186,201 downwards.
AAAAGAGAAAGCCGAAGCGCCGTCCACAGAAAAAATGGAAGAGGTAAAAGAAGCCACTGAGGGCTCCAAAACATCAGGAATTTTGAGTCCTGCAGCAAACGTTGAGACAATAAAAAATCAAAAAGTGCCAACAATGACTCCGAAAAGAAAGAGAATGGCCAATGTGCTAGATGTACTGGAAACAATCAAATCTTCAGGCACACCTCCGAAGAAGGCTGCTGTCATTCCTGAAATAGCAACTGAAATATCTGGTTCTACAGCTCCAGAGCAAGAGATTGAAGCCGAAGCTAGGCCCTCAGAGCCCGCAAAGATAAAACCCTTGGAAAGTGAGGCAGAAAAAATAACAAAGCCAACTTTTGTTGAAGAAACCGGTGCTATTGCCCCCGAAGCATCCCCCAAAATTCTTGATTATATTTTTCGTCATGCTTCGGGGAAAAAATTATCAGAAAAAGAAGAACAAGAGGCCCAGCACTATGCCCAAAAACTGAAATATCCAAAGGGGGCGTTAATATTCAATGGCAGTGGAGAAGAAGATTTCTTGTATTGTCTTCCCGACAGCAAGGAGATTTCTGTCTGCCGGGAGATGAGCAAGAGCTTCGGATTCCCGACTTTAGAAGACGGGCTCTCGGTGCTGTCGAAGAACGATCTGGCCGACAGCCTGGCTTACAATAGCTTAAAGGTACAACAAATGAAATCCTTGTATTTTTTCGTTCGTTTAAACCTATTGACACACACATATTTCTCTTTGCAGGGCCTGATACTTAGCAATGCCCTCAGAGCACAGAAAGATGCTGAAGACGAAGGGTGTACTATAGCCCTGAGCAACCTTCGTTCCGAAGTAATTGAGCTGAGGAACGAAGGTCTCGAAAAAGATAAAATATTATACTCATTGATAAATAAAATAAAGGAAGACGAAGCTGTTTTTAAAGTTCAAGCTGAAGCTCAGAAGCGCGAAATTGAAGATCTTCGGAAACAACTGGCCAGAGCTAAGGAAGAACGCACACTTGAAGAAACAAAACGTGAACTCAGCGATCAATGGGCAGATCACCTAGAAGTGACTGTTGAAAAGCTTCGTTCGTCCAAAAAGAGATGCTATGACAAATCTATAGATTGTGTTAAAAAGCTAAAGGCTAGTTTCGCCAAGGTCGGCGCATTCTCAAGTGAGGAAAACTTTTCTAGAGGCAATCCCGAAGGTGTCATCGAATGGATCGACCACGAAGCTGATGCCTTTGAAGAAATTTTAAGTAGCCGAGGAGATATATGTGCCTTCTCTGGTGCCAGAGGGATTGCCACCATCTTGGAGAAGAAGGGCTGCGAACATATAAAAATTTTAGCACAATCCGAAGCTGCTTTGTCCTTTGAAGATGCAAGAGATCCTTCGGCCGAAGCTAGCATAATTGGTGGAAATTTTTTTACCGATATCTGGGATAATGGTGGCCGAGAAATGGCCGGAGAAATTGTTCGAAGAAGTGAAAAGGGCATTCACGATGCTAGAGAGGTAGCTGCGGCTGCTGAAAAGAGCGCAGAGGCCGAAGGTCAATTAGGTATTAAATAGTTTTTATCGTGTTGTAATCTTAGGCTTTAAGATTTGTTTACGATTTGTAATAGCAATGTAGCCGTGTCCTGTCCTTCCTCAGATCCTACTGAAGTATCTCCGGATGCTCGGCCTAGGGGTGATGATGAGATTAAAAAGATGGCTGAAGCTATTATGGATGAAGTTGTCGATCGACTGTTGAACGAAGCTGCAGAAGTGGTACTTAGGGAAGACTAAATGCTATTGTAAAAACATTTTAAATGTAACATGTGTAATATCTTGTAATCCTGTATGTAATCTATTTGTTTTATTTTTCTTTATGGTTCAATTCTTTACGATGCATGAAACTTTACATACGTACCGTTTTTGAGTCTGGCGAAAAAACACCTTCCCTTCTTTTCATGCTTCGTGAAGAAGAATTACCATTTATCACAACAATATCCGAAGTATCCTGAAAAGTGTTGAAGCTTCGTAGAAACATTCTTCAAGGCTATACTTCAGAGATCAATATTGTTTCTCCTTGTGACTTGGCATGATTTGCCCCTTTTTCAAAGTGTTTTCCCGAAGATTGATATCATATCTCTTTCTTATGCCACATGCAGTATGATGTATGATGCTTATGTTATGCAAAAATGATGTGATGATGTTATGCTATGTAAGGTGATATTCCGAAGGTACACGCATATCTGCGCGATAAAACACATAATCTTTTTGTGAATCAGCGTTGACTTTTCGCTCTAAGCCTCCCTTAGGAGCTTCTTCGCCTTTTACTTCAGCGGAATCAGCGTTGACTTTTCGCTGTAAGCTCTGCATTCCCTTAGGAACGACTTTGGAGCTTCTTCGCCTTTTACTTAGGCGGTATCAGCGTTGACTTTTCGCTGTATGCTCTGCATTCCTTTTGGAACGACTTTGGAGCAGAAAACTTACACTGCGCTCCCTTCGGAACGACTTTTTGTGACTTCGTCAAACTTACTCTGCGTTCCTTGGAACGACTTTTCGTTGCTTCGAAGAATTTTTTCGATAATTCGAAGGTCCTCTTTGTTATGACAAATCCTTAAACTTCAACAACTGAAGCCTGTGAAGAAAATATATTTTCCTTGTGGGAACTACTTTCATGAAATCTAAACAATGTCCTTTATTACACAAAAAATAAAACTGAATGAAAAAGATTACTATTAAGGTAGGATATTTGTCAATAGATGTGCTTTGATTCTGGCACAGTGCTGTTGACCGTGCGAGCTTCGGACTGTTCTCTGAATTCCCTTTGATGCGGAGCATACTGGCTCCCTTCTGGCTGCTGGCCTTGTTGCAACGGAGGTGGAGGCGGGGGCTGTTGCCAGGAAGCTTGAGGCTGACTCGCCGAAGCAACAGAAACTGCAGGATGATTACCCACATATTCTGGGATGTAGGGCGAATGATACGAAGCTGTATGCATGACCTGCTTCGGCTGAGCCTGTTGTGCTGCTGCTTCAGCTATTTCCTTTTGCTTCTGAATAGTAACATGGCACATCCTGGTAGTATGGCCTTTGTTCTCACCACAGAATAAGCAAAAGATTCTTCTCGGTTGATCGCCAAATCTTCCTCCGAAGCCCCTGGCGCCTCTGCCTCTTGGAGCTGGAGGTCGGAAGGAGCTTTGTTGTTGCCCAGAAGCCTGTGAGGAGTATTGTGGCCTTTGCTGCTGACTCCCTTTATCATCATTCTGAGTAGAATTGTGAATTGATCTGACATGCCTCGGGTAAAACCTTCCTCCGAAGCCCCTGGTCATTTCAGAAAACCTGAAAGCCTCCTCCCTTCTTTGACGAAAATCATTGTCAGCTCGAATGTATTCGTCCATCTTCTGGAGCAACTTTTCCAGCGTTTGTGGTGGCTTCCTGGCAAAATACTGTGCTGACGGCCCTGGCCGAAGCCCCTTGATCATAGCCTCAATGACAATCTCATTGGGCACTGTTGGCGCCTGTGCCCTCAATCGTAGAAACCTTCGGACATATGCCTGAAGGTACTCTTCATGGTCCTGGGTACACTGGAAGAGAGCCTGAGCAGTGACCGGCTTCGTCTGAAACCCTTGAAAGCTAGTTATCAGCATATCCTTCAGTTTCTGCCAAGAAGTGATTGTCCCTGGCCGAAGAGAAGAGTACCAAGTCTGAGCAACGCTTCTGACGGCCATGACAAAGGATTTTGCCATGACTGCCGTATTGCCACCGTACGAAGATATAGTTGCTTCATAGCTCATTAGGAATTGCTTAGGGTCTGAGTGGCCGTCATATATGGGAAGCTGGGGTGGCTTGTAAGTCTGTGGCCAAGGTGTAGCCTGCAATTCTGTTGAGAGAGGAGAAGCATCATCAAAAGCAAAGTTTCCATGATGGAAATCGTCATACCAGTCATCCTCATTACGGAAGTCTTCCTGGTGAAACTCTCTGCGTGGAGGCCTTCGGTTTTGATCATCTTGAACAAGATGACGAACCTCTTCGGAAGCTTCGTCTATTTGTCTCTGAAGATCAGCTAGACGGGCCATCTTCTCCTTCTTGCGTTGAACCTGCTGCTGAAGGATTTCCAGATTTTGAATTTCCTGATCCAGATCATCCTCCGGAGGTGTTGGACTGGCAGCCTTCCTCTTCTGGCTTCGTGCCTCTCTAAGAGAAAGGACGTCTTGATTGGGATCCAGCGGCTGCAGCGTGCCAGCCCCTGTTGCTGAAGCCTTCTTTGGCGGCATGACGAAGGTAACGCTTGCCGAAGGTGTTGACAAGCTCAAGAAATGGAAGTGAGTTCACCGGAGGTGGGCGCCAATGTTGGAGACTTGTTCTCAAGTGCTAAGAGTTAAGAACAAGGCAACATAGAAAATGTTAATCGTTAAAGTCCTTCGTCCTCCGAAGCATTATTTCCCTTAGGATATAATGGTTTACGGACGAAGGTTATGAAGGACGTACCTTCATAAATTCATCAAACTATGACGAAGGAGAAAATGTAAAGGATATAAAAGACAATATGAACGATTATTTATTATTATCAAACATAAACAGAAATATTATTTAATTACAAGTGTACCTTCAGTCGAGAGGAGATGACAATACAAGCGTGACGCAAAAAGTGAATGCCAAGTCAGCGTGAACAGTACGGGGATACTGTTCACCTATTTATAGACACGGGACACAGCCCTTACAAAATTACATTCATGCCCTTTACATTTGATAATAACTCTATAGTAGTCTATCGAGGTCTGAATAGCCTTTTCATCTTTAAGTCGGTTCCATTCTTTGCTGTCACGCCGAAGCTTTCCTGCTCGCACCTTCGGCTCTGTATCAACCTTCGTATTATTCCGGTCTACTGCAATGCCGACTTTAGTCCGAGGATACCTGTTCACACATTGTACTGCAGAAATACTGTTAAATCCTGTTTTTGAGGACCTTCGGACGCCGAAGGTCCCCAACAATGACCATAGCATCAATGTGAGGATAGTCCTTTAGCTGATGGTCCTCCTAGGAGAAGGTAATTGGGATGTGAGACCACTTGGACCTAACGAAGGGTCCTTGCACCCCAACATGCTACACTCTTCTCTGCGCTTCCTTCTTCTATTTCTTGTTGGCTGGTTCTGCACTTGAACCACCCGTGATTAGAAGAACCAGCTTCGTAGCCGAAGATGCTACCACTTGGTTGTCGAACGAAGCCATTAGCTCAATTAGTGGAAGTGAGTTCACCGGAGGTGGGCGCCAATGTTGGGGACTTGTTCTCAAATGCTATGAGTTAAGAACAAGGCAACACAAAAAATGTTAATGGTTAAAGCCCTTTGTCCTTCGAAGCATTATTTCCCTTATGATATAATGATCTTCAGACGAAGGTCATGAAGGACGTACCTTCATCATCGCAGTTTATATTAATGAAAGAAGAAGCATATGAAACATGAGAAATAACATGAATAATCATGTGACATCAGCATAAATCTTTATTATATCATCATGAATAAACATGAACAATATTGAATTACATTTGTACCTTTGGCTTGACAGAAGGCAAAAGTCCAAGCGTGACGCACGAGTGAATACAAATCAGCGTGAACAGTACAGGGGGTACTGTTCACCTATTTATAGGCACGGGATGCAGCCCGGTCAAAATTACATTTATGTCCTTGATAACTAGTTACAATCATGACACAAATTATCATGGACTGATCGGTCTTTTCCTCTTTAAGTTGGTGCGGCCCTTTGTCTCAAGGCATGTCACTATGCCGAAGCTCCCTGGATAGTAGCTTCGGCGTGTACCTTCGCGCTGTGTTTGCTTATACGCTGATCTTTCGAAAGTGTTTCTTCTTAGAGGACCTTCGGCGAAGAAGCAGGCCCCCAACAGGACCGCACCACCACCCTGTTTTCTAAAACCTTTTCAAAAAGGGGGATAGATTATTCAAATTACAAAAACCCTCTTGACAGCTAAGGGGAGAACTTCTTCAGGGGAGCTTTTTTTAGCCAAAGGAAAAGCATTTGAAACAGGGGGAGAATTTTCAAAAACTTGAAAATGCTTTTAGAAATTATATTTTTATATAATTGGCTATTTGCAAAAGAATTTAAAGAGACTTTTCCAAAAGATTTGCAAAAATAAGCTAAGTGGTGCAAATGTGGTCCAAAATGATAAATATATCAAAACCATCATGTATGCTTAGAAATGCTTTCATTTCAAAGTAACTTATGCACATCTGACAAAATGCAAACTAGTTACATTTATACACTTTGTATTTGCTTTGATTTATGTTGGCATCAATCACCAAAAATTTGGAGATTGAAGGGAAATGGGCTTAACCATTTCCTATAACCGATTTTGGTGTTTGACGACCGTCATAAACCATATGGACTAACTAGTCTGCCTAGTGGATATTTTCTCAGGTGCATAAAGTTCACATAAACATACAAAGAAAAGAAAAGACCTTGGGGGAATTCTATTCGGTTGGAGCAAAACAAAATTGTTGCAGCTTGTGGCGCACCGGACACTATCCGGTGCCTAGGCTGGACCCCTTCGCGAACTGGCCGCTCTCGGGTTTTCTCAGAGCTCGTCCACTAAAATTCATCGGACTGTCCGGTGTGCCACCGGACTATTCGGTGAGACAACGGAGCAACGGTCAACTTCGCCCAACGGTCGACTGCGCTGACTGTGGCGCAGTCTGCAGCACAGAAGTCAGAAGTCAGTCTGCAACGTCAGGATACACCGGACTGTCCGGTGCAGCAAGAGGACAAACAACTTCAACGGTCAATCGCTTCAAACTCCAACGGTCGGCTGACATGGCACCCACCGGACAGTGAATGGTGGAGTGTATGGTGTGCCCATCGACAACAACAGCTAGAATAGTGGTTGGGGGCTAAAAATACCCCCCCCCCCAACCACGACCATTCAAGCCATCCAAGCATTCCAACTTCCTCATTCAATACTAGAGGAAAGAATACACTCCAAAGACACAATCAAAGCATCAAATCCTCTCCAAGCTCCAAAATCAAGTCAAGTGATCAAAAGTGTTTAGTGACTTGAGAGAGGGTGATTTGTGTTGCTTTTGTTGCTCTTGTTGCTTGGTTGCTTTCTTCTTCTCACTCTAATCTTTCCAAGTGTTATGTAAAGATAGCAAGAGACACCTAATTGTGTGGTGATCCTTGCGGGGTCTTAGTGACCCATGTGATTATGAAGAAGCACTCGACCGGTCTAAGTGACCGATTGAGAGAGGGAAAGGGTTGGAATAGACCCGGCCTTTGTGGCGTCCTCAACGGGGAGTAGGGTCATTGGAACCGAACCTCGGGAAACAAATCACCGTGTTCATTTGTGTTGACCTTCATCACTCAATTTGTTTCTTCCCTCTTCTCTCTCTCTAAAGTTCTCTTGCTCATATTGTTTTGAGTTGGCTCCCAAAGTTATCTGCATTGATTGAGCAACTCATAGGAAGAGGAAAAAATATTCCGCACTCCTAATTCATATTATTTATTTCTAACCCTAACCTCGGGTGAAGTGCATGTTCAAAGTTTATAATTTTAGGTTTCGTCTATTCACCCCCCTCTAGGCGACTTTCAGATAGGAGCCATCGAAAGCGAAATGTAGCGTGCAAAGCCACTACATGTGCGCCAGCTGTCATCTTTTTGACCCATGACAAGTAGAATTGTATATTAGGTGGAGGCTTGCGGTGTTACTATCCCAATGGCCATGCCCGAAGTGAGCTGAAGAGAGTTTTTAGACGTTAGAGAGAACTCATATGCCTAGTATGGTGCTGAAGTCTTTGTTACTAGCTTTGGTGTGTTACAAGGCAATGTGCTAGGCTAATGTGCTTGTGTGAGAAGTATATAGAGTGATTTGCTTGCCTTTATAGTGCGGCTCTTATCCCTTTATATAGCTAATGGAACGAGTCATGATTGTTACATAAATATTTTTATGGTGACGTCATTCCTAATTTCAGGCATGTAGTCCATCTAGCATGTCATGGCGCATGCATTTGCCTTGTCGTTCTTCAGTAGATTAGGCCATGGAGGTGGTTGAGTCATGCAGATGTCTAAAGCCTTGTTGCTGGATATGCTCTCGAGACACGTCAGGGACTTAATTTGATTCCTCGGTTGCAAAATGAGTTTCCTAAAGATGCCATGAGAGTTATACGCAGTGACAATGGCACAGAATTCAAAAATACTCAATTTGCAACCTTTTGTGCTTCTTTGGGACTCGAGCATCAATTTTCCTCTCTGTATGTGCCCCAGTAGAATGGTATTGTTGAACACAAAAATCGGACCCTTGTTGAGATGGCCAGGATGATGCTTGATGAGCATAGGACTCCTAGGCGTTTTTGGGCCGAAGCGATCAACACTGCTAGCCATGTGTCCAATCACATCTTTCTTCGGGATTTTCTGAACAAAACTTCTTATGAGCTGCGATTTGGATGGCCACCCAAGGTCAGTCATTTCAGGGTATTTGGCTGCATATGCTTTGTGCTAAAATAGGGTAATCTGGACATGTTTGAGTCACAGTCTTCTGATGGGGTTTTTCTAGGTTATGCATTACATTCTCATGCTTATCGTGTTCTTAACATAGAGACTAACCATATTATGGATACTTGTGAGGTTACATTCGATGAGACTGTACCTTGTCCATCCCCTGTCTTTGAGCTTGCAGGTCTAGATTAGATGGGACAAAACCATCTTTGTGGAGGAGGAGCACGACTATGCTGATTGGGTTGCTCTCGAGCCAACTCCATCGGTCACCCCAGTCGAGCCTGCTTCCACTACTACGGCTGACGGACCCGACCCCACTCCTTCCACCACTTGGGGTCCACTTGAGCCAGCTCCTGCTGAGACTGGAGGATTTGAAGCTGCTGTTGAGGGGGAGGCCAATTCCTCAAGAGAGGCTCCACAGCATATTCAGCGCTGTCACCTACCTCAGCAGATGCTCGGGGAGCTTCACGAGCGAGTCACTTGCACTAGGTCACAACACATTTCTCATTTTGCTCACTTAGGTTTTGTTGCTACTTTTGAGCCCCGAGATGTTGGACATGCTTTATCTGACCCTAACTGCGTTAATGTTATGCATGAGGAGCTTGAAAATTTTGAAAGAAATCAGGTTTGGGTTTTGGTGCCACCTCCTTCTAACTGCCATTCCATCGGTACAAAATGGGTTTTCAAAAAGAAGCTGAGTGAGGATGGTTTGGTAGTGAGAAACAAGGCGAGGTTGGTTGCCCAAGGGTATTGCCAAAAAGAGGGAATTGATTATGAGGAGACCTTTGCCCCTGTTGCCCGTTTAGAGGCCATTAGGATCCTTTTAGCCTTTGCTGCTTCAAAGGGTTTTAAGCTTTTTCAAATGGATGTCAAAAGTTCCTTTTTGAATGGGTATATAGAGGAAGAGGTATATGTTAGGCAGCCCCCTGGTTTTGAGAGTTCCAAGTTTCCAAACCACGTTTTTAAACTCCAAAAAGCTTTGTATGGTTTGAAACAAGCCCCTAGAGCCTGGTATGAGCGTTTGAAATCTTTTCTGCTTTCTAAGGGTTTTAAAATGGGCTTTGTGGACAAAACTCTTTTTCTCCTCAAGCATAATAATGACACCCTTTTAGTCCAGATTTATGTGGATGATATCATCTTTGGTGGTTTTTCTAATGCTCTTGTGTCTAGATTTTCAAATCTTATGAGTAGGGAAATTGAGATGAGCATGATGGGCGAGCTAAATTTCTTTCTTGGGTTCCAAATCAAGCAGACTCAAGACGGGACCTTTGTGCATCAAGGCAAGTATACAAAGGACGTCCTTAAGAAGTTCGACATGGGCGAGGGCAAGCCTCTTTCGACGCCCATGTCCACCTCGACGACACTTGACACTGATGAGGATGGTGAAACCGTGGACCAGAAGGAGTACAGGAGCATGATTGGCTCTCTCCTGTATTTGACTGCGACGAGGCCGGACATACACTTCACAGTGTGTTTGTGCACTCGTTTCCAGGCTTCCCCACGCACATCTCACATAAGGGTGTGAAACAGATTATGAGGTACCTATGTTTCACTCCTGGGTTTGGTTTGTGGTACTTCTCATCGTCCGTTCTATCCTTGTGCGATTATTCTGATGCTGATTTTGTGGGTTGCCTTTTGGAGCGCAAGTCTACTTCTGGGATTTGTCAGTTTTTGGGTACTTCGTTGGTTTCATGGTCTTCTCGAAAATAGTCTATTGTTGCCATGTCTACCACAGAGGCCGAGTATGTTGCTGCCGCTAGCTATTGTTCGCAGTTACTTTGGATGATGTCTACCTTACGGGATTTTGGCTTGGATTTTCATCATGTGCCTCTGCTTTGTGATAGCACGAGCGCCATAAGTGTTGCCGAGAATCCTATGATGCATTCGAGGACCAAGCACATTGATGTTCGCTTTCACTTTCTTCGTGATCATTATGAGAAAGGCGACATCGAATTGTGCTATATTGATACCACTCGCCAACTTGCTGACATTTTGACCAAACCCCTTGATCAAAAACATTTTGTTCATTTGTGAGGGGAATTGGGTGTTTGTTTCCCTTTTTTATTAGAGGGATCCCTTTTGGTCTTTTCTTCTTATTTTCTGCTTTGACTTTCTTTTGTGTTATATCTGCATGTCATATTGAGTTTCACTTGTATATGTGCTAGAATGTGATTCTGCTCCTAGTAGTATGTTCTTTGTGTACATGATAATGCTATGGCATGCTTAGGCTCTTTTTGCTCATATTGGTACAATATTGTTGAGCTAAGTTGTTTTCATAATTGTGAACTTGACTACTACTTGCTCAATCTAAAATTGTTCACCATTAAGATTGGCACCTAGCATGTGTAGGATGTGTTGAAATCCTTTTTGCTATTAGAAGTATGCTAGGTGGCTATGTCTCATGCCTTGAGTCATTCACTTGCCTTGATTTATTCATATCGTGCTAAAAATTCAAAATCAAGATAAGTGATAATCAGAAAGATCGAGATGAGTTTGTATTTGTCACCACATCATTGTATCGAGACTGCTTCCATTTGCACTTTTGGATGAACTTGAGCAGTGTAGTGGACGATCGAAACTGGTGTTTTAGCTTCTGATTGCTTGTCGGCATAGGCTACACCCAGTTGAAAAGTCAGACAAAGACAATGCTTACAACCTCTCGCACTCACATGCTTTTTAATGAAATTTGGAATCCGCTGCAAAATCCAATAAATTTTGAAAATTTCAAATGATATCTATTTCAGATATGTTTCTAGCTTGATGAGTGATCACTGTTTGGGGTAGGTCACCTTGTTCACTTGTGACTGGCACTTAGTTTATTTCCTGCTTACTATATGCTTAGTGTTGTCTTTGTGGTGAACACCTCTGTGAAATGCTTAAAACTGAATCAAAATACTTACACTTCACATATCTTGTGCATATGCCTAGTTTGAGCATCTGCTAGCACGTGCATTTATTGCTGCACATTTAGCACAACAGCACTTAGAGCATTTTCTACACTCTAACTGGCATACTCCTGAAGCTCATGCATTTTCTCTATTTCATACTCTTTGTTGCATTTCTATTTTTTTCTCAGGGGAGGTTCTCTTGTCAAGGGAGAGTTTTTTCTTTTTACCCCTGTTTGTGCTTGATAAGTTCACTTGTCAACAAGGGGGAGAGATTTTGAGATTTCCTGTTTCCTCTATCTAGGGGGGGAATTTTGTCTTTCGGGCTTCCCCTCATTCAAGAGGGCGAGATGTGTTATTTGGAGCTATTGCTAGTTGTGTTGAGCTGTTTGCCTCCTTCAGGAGGAACTAGCTTTGATTTTACCTTTTGTGCTGATCTTATGCTCTGAATTGTTTTTTTATGCTCTAATAAAGCCTTTTGTGCTCCGTTGAGATTTTGGCTTCTAGCTGGTGGTGTTGAACCCTGCTTTTGCCTCTTATTGAGGGCTAGCTTTTCTTGCTTGGTCGTGTTGAGCCTTTACCCATTTCTTTAGGGACCAAGTTTTGCTTACTCTAAATGACTTGTCTGGCTTTTATCTGGCTTATGTTCATTTGATTGAGTTTCTCTTCTTCTTCCTCTTTCTATTTACATATGTTCAAATGGTGGTGTTGACAATGCATTCATCAAGGGGGAGATTGCGAACACAAGGTTGACTTATCCCTTATGGTTCGGGTTGATGGTGAGTGATTGTCAACGGGTAGCACACTAGGGTAGTCAGTAGACTGACCAGAGTGTGAGATTATGCTTGTGCAACCATGTCGGTCGACTTGTGGTGTGCAGGTGTGGAGCATAGGAACGGTGGTCGATGGCTGAGGTGAAGGTCATGCTCGTGATGATGGACCGGGAGCGGTGAAGGGAGAGTGTTGGGTCTTGATTGACGGACCAGAGCAACCAGGTGACCAACCGTGGTGGCTAACACCTGGGACACGCACTTGTGCGAGGATGTGGTGGAGTGGACCGTGTTGCCGGCATGGTCGAGGACTGGCGGGACACACGTCTAATCGTGGAGGACGTGCACGAGGTGCGATGCTCACGACAGGTTTGGTGGTTTGGGCCTCAAAACCACCCAGCGCTACGGATGGTGGGTTTTGCTGAGTTTGGGGCTCAAAACTCGACGGTAGTGGTTTCGGAGGGAACCGGTGATCACGCAGGGTGATCCCGGAGGGTGCGTCAAGGCGAAGCAACTTCGTGTGAAGGACGTGGTCGTCGGATCGAAAACCTAGGAGCTGGTCCATTTCGCCCCCGATGGAGTGGATAGGCTCTATGTAAATAGGGGTAGTTTAGAAAGTGAGAATAACCCTCTATAAATAGTGGGGAGGGCTGGTTAGTTCAGCATCTTTTGGGTACCATTTGTTTTGAGCACTCATTCTAGAGATCCTAGTTTTCTCTCTAGGTAGACACCAGTTGAGCCGAGGGTTCCGCAGCGATTTTGTACTTCCACTGTGTTCTTGATTTTCAAGTTTAATCAGAGGAAGGGTCGCCGGTCTTGCCCACAGGGTCTTTGGCTTCAAATCTCAATTTGTACCCTTGCTGGAATTTCTGAAGTTTTATAGTCTTGGTTTCTCCTTTTTCCCGATCTTGAGTTGTTGGTGAAAAACCTTTGATTCCTTGAGAGGATTTGGTTTGGGGATTGATTGGTGGGGAATTGCACTCTTCGGACCACTGCATACACCTAGTTGTTGCAGATTTTGGTCGCGACTTGAGAAAAACTCAGTTTGAACTCGTTCTAGAAAACCCCAACAAAACCCCAATTTTTGGCTGTATTTTTAAATCTGCGGGTGATTCACAAGTCTGATTGAGCTATAAATTCGGGGAGGTTTTGGAAATGTATTTTTTCAGGTGTGTGTAAAATTTCATCTCAATCGGAGTTCGTTTGGTTCAGTTTTGAATTCAAGAACAGAATTTTGTACTGCTGAAAACATCACTTGTTCACGATACTGTATTGAACCGTTTTGGACTTTTTGGTGTTCGTTTTGCGATCTATTTGTTTAGCTGGTCTCATGTGGGTATTAGGAATATTTTATAATCATAATATCACTGGTTCGCTGATTGTTCATGGTTTGAGCACTTGCTTCACCTCAATTGAAGTGAAGTGTTCATTTTCAGTGTTTGGAAGCAAAATCCGATTGGCTCTCATTCACCCTCCTCTGGTCGCCTTATCGGTCCTACATAGAGTTAATATCAATTTAATAGAAGCAAGGAGTAGAGACATATTTTTCAATTTGAATAGGTTCAATTAAAGGTGTCCCGGGGGGTGCTATCGGTGTTTTCTAGTTTGCTAGTTAACTCATTGTTATGTATGCAAAAAAGTCCATTTTTCTAACAAAGTTTCATAAGCCACAAAAGAGCTAGCTAGCTTTGTTTTTCAATTTTTTTTAAATCTTTTTAATTAACATTTCATCGATAGTTGAGGATGGTGCACTTGATTTTAATTGCTCAATTTTTATTATTTGCTCCATATTCAAATTTGCACATTTTTCAAGCAAATCTTGCTAAGATTTTTGTGAGACAACATATTTAGATTTAAGAAATTTTATTTGAGTATTTTTTTGTTTAGTACAAACCACTTACAAAATTGGACGATATATGCAAGTTCATCTATTGAGGGGTTTTCCTTCTTTATTATCACTATCATACACACTCGAGGATAAATTAGTTATGTTACCTCGTTCCGTAAGGCATTTGTGAGGTGAGCGTGATGAAGAATGATGGTGGTCTCTCCTATGTTGGGGTTCACCTTCACATGATGAATCATCCCAAGTCTTGATCGATGTTAGAGATTGGCCTTTACCTATCTTTTTCTTTGGGCAATTATCTCGAAAGTGACCCTTCTCCCAACATGTGAAGCATCCCTTTTTTATTCGTTCTTTTATGTGCATGTTTAAAAGGAGATCTTCTACCTACAGAGGCACACTCATGAGATTATTCTCGTGAATCATCCTCATTACCTTTTTGACACGTCGAATTTTATTTTCATCTTTGGAGGATGATGTGGAGGGTTGATCATCTTCATCATTGTCTTCTTCTTCTTCATATTCCTCTTCTTCACTTGAGGAACTTGAGCTTTCAATCTTTTTCTTGACCTTCGTCCTCTTATGCTCTTCACATGTGAAAGCAATTCCTCTTGATGAAGAGGTCTCTTCTTGACCCATCTTTTGTGACATCTCAAATGCCACAATCTTGTCAATTAATAGTGCCATGGTCATTTGGCTTAAGTACTCCATATTATGAAGAACGGTGATGATGCTCCCATAGTTTTGTTGTAGTAATAGGGAGATGAACTTATTCACAATGTCTACATCACTTAGCTTATTAATGCTAAAAGAATTGAGCTCATTAATAATAAGATTTAATCGAGAATACATATTTTTAACAAGCTCATTATCTTTCATTCTAAAAGAATTGTATTCATTTACCGCTAGGCAATGTTTTGCTCACGGACATTGTTTGTGTCGTCATGGAGCTTATGTAATTTAAGCCAAATTTCATTAGCAATTTTCAATGTAAATATTTGGTTGAATATATCAATGCTAAGAGATTCATACAAGCAATTTTTAACATGAGCATTTGCATGAATTCTCTTTCTTCACTCACATGGGTTTAGGGTTTTTAATGGGTTTCATCCCATCGCGAGTGACTCTTCAAACACCTAGATCAACGTCATCTAGGTAGCAAGTCATTCTAGCACTGTAATAGGGAAAGTGAAAGTCGCCTAGAGGGGGTGAATAGGGCGAAACTGAAATTTACAAAATTAATCACAACTACAAGCCGGGTTAGCGTTAGAAATAGAAACGAGTCCGAGAGAGAGGGCGCAAAACAAATCGCAAGTGAATGAAGAGTGTGACAAACGGATTTGTTTTACTGAGGTTCGGTTCTTGCAAACCTACTCCCCGTTGAGGTGGTCACAAAGACCGGGTCTCTTTCAACCATTTCCCTCTCTCAAACGGTCCCTCGGACCGAGTGAGCTTTTCTTCTCAATCACTTGGAACACAAAGTTCCCACAAGGATCACCACACGATTGGTGTCTCTTGCCTCAATTACAAGTGAGTTTGATCTCAAGAAAGAATGAGAAAGAAAGCAATCCAAGCGCAAGAGCTCAAAAGAACACAACAAATCACTCTCACTTAACACTAAAGCTTTTGTGGAATTGGGAGAGGATTTGATCACTTGGGTGTGTCTTGTATTGAATGCCTAGCTCTTGTAAGTGGTTGGAAGGTGGAAAACTTGGATGACTTGAATGTGGGGTGGTTGGGGGTATTTATAACCCCAACCACCAAACTAGCCGTTTGGTGGAGGCTGTTGTCGCATGACGCACCGGACAGTCCGGTGCGCCAGCCACGTCACCAGGCCGTTGGGTTCCGACCGTTGGAGCTCTGACATGTGGGCCCGCCTAGCTGTCCGGTGGTGCACCGGACAAGTCCTGTAGACTGTCCGGTGTGCCACCCGCGCGTGCTCTGCTCCTCTGCGCGCGCTAGTGCACATTTAATGCGTTGCAGACGACCGTTGGCGCGAAGTAGTTGTTGCTCCGCTGGCTCACCGGACAGTCCGGTGTGCACCAGACATGTCCGGTGAATTATAGCGGAGCGGAAATCCGAAGCTGGCGAGTTCAGAGTCGCTCTCCTCTGGAGCACCGGACAGTCCGGTGAATTATAGCGAAGCGCCTCTGAAAATTCCCGAAGGTGCGAAGTTGGGCGTCGAGTTCCCTGGTGCACCGGACACTGTCAGGTGGTGCACCGGACAGTCCGGTGCGCCAGACCAGGGCAGCCTTCGGTTATCCCTTGCTCTTTTGGTTGAACCCATTTCTTGGTCTTTTATTGGCTAAGTGTGAACCTTTGGCACCTGTATAACTTATAGACTAGAGCAAACTAGTTAGTCCAAATATTTGTGTTGGGCAATTCAACCACCAAAATCAATTAGGAAATAGGTGTAAGCCTAATTCCCTTTCAATCTCCCCCTTTTTGGTGATTGATGCCTACACAAACCAAAGCAAGTGTAGAAGTGCATAATTGAACTAGTTTGCATAATGTAAGTGCAAAGATTACTTGGAATTGAGCCAATATAAATACTTATAGAATACGCATGGATTGTTTCTTTTATTTTTAACATTTTGGACCACGTTTGCACCACATGTTTTGTTTTTGCAAATTCTTTTGTAAATCCTTTTCAAAGTCCTTTTGCAATATAGTCAAAGGTAAATGAATAAGATTTTGAGAAGCATTTTCAAGATTTGAAATTTTCACCCCCTGTTTTAAATGCTTTTCCTTTGACTTAAACAAAACTCCCCCTTGATAAATTCCTCCTCTTAGTGTTCAAGAGGGTTTTAAGATATTGATTTTGAAAATACTACTCCTCTCCCCTTTTTTGAACACAATGAGATACTAATTTGAAAAATCATACCAATTGAAAAACTCTTTTTAAAATTAGGTGGTGGTGCGGTCCTTTTGCTTCGGGCTGATGCTCTCTCCCCCTTTGGCATAAATCGCCAAAAACGGAATCATTAGAGCCCTTTCCTAACTACTTTCTCCCTTTGGCAAATAAAACATGAGTGAAGATTATACCAAAGTCGGAGAGATGCTTGGAGCGACGGCGAAGGATGAGTTACGTAGTGGAAGCCTTTGTCTTCGCCGAAGACTCCAATTCCCTTTCAATACACCTATGACTTGGTTTGAAATTTACTTGAAGACACATTAGTCATAGCATATATAAAAGAGACATGATCAAAGGTATATTTATGAGCTATGCATGCAAGACATCAAAAGATGTTCCTAGAATCAAGAATATTTAGCTCATGCCTAAGTTTGTTAAAGGTTTGTTCATCAAGTGGCTTGGTAAAGATATCGGCTAATTGATCTTTAGTATTAATGTATGCAATCTCGATATCTCCCTTTTGTTGGTGATCCCTTAAGAAATGATACCGAATGGATATGTGTTTAGTGCGGCTATGTTCAACGGGATTATCCGCCATGCGGATTGCACTCTCATTATCACATAGAAGAGGGACTTTGGTTAATTTGTAACCGTAGTCCCGAAGGGTTTGCCTCATCCAAAGTAGTTGCACGCAACAATGTCCTGCGGCAATATACTCGGCTTCGGCGGTAGAAAGAGCTACGGAATTTTGCTTCTTTGAAGCCCAAGACACCAAGGATCTTCCCAAGAACTGACAAGTCCCCGATGTGCTCTTTCTATTAATCTTACACCCCGCCCAATCGGCATCCGAATAACCAATCAAATCAAATGTGGATCCCCTAGGATACCAAAGCCCAAACTTAGGAGTATAAACTAAATATCTCAAGATTCGTTTTACGACCGTAAGGTGAGCTTCCTTAGGGTCGGCTTGGAATCTTGCACACATGCATACGGAAAGCATAATGTCCGGTCGAGATGCACATAAATAGAGTAAAGAACCTATCATCGACCGGTATACCTTTTGATCCACGGACTTACCTTCCGTGTCGAGGTCGAGATGCCCATTGGTTCCCATGGGTGTTTTATGGGTTTAGCATCCTTCATCCCAAACTTGCTTAGAATATCTTGAGTATACTTTGTTTGGCTTAGGAAGGTGCCCTCTTGGAGTTGCTTCACTTGAAATCCTAAGAAATACTTCAACTCCCCAATCATAGACATCTCGAATTTTTGTGTCATGATCCTACTAAATTCTTCACATGTAGACTCGTTAGTAGACCCAAATATAATATCATCAACATAAATTTGGCATACAAACAAGTCATTCTCAAGAGTTTTAGTGAATAAAGTAGGATCGGCCTTTCCGACTTTGAAGCCATTATCTATAAGGAAATCTCTAAGGCATTCATACCATGCTCTTGGGGCTTGCTTGAGCCCATAAAGCGCCTTAGAGAGTTTATAAACATGGTTAGGGTACTCACTATCTTCAAAGTCGGGAGGTTGCTCAACATAGACCTCTTCCTTGATTGGTCCAATGAGGAAGGCACTCTTCACGTCCATTTGATAAAGCTTGAAGCCATGGTAAGTAGCATAGGCCAATAATATACGAATTGACTCAAGCCTAGCTACGGGTGCATAGGTTTCACCGAAATCCAAACCTTCGACTTGGGAGTATCCCTTGGCCACAAGTCGGGCTTTGTTCCTTGTCACCACACCATGCTCATCTTGCTTGTTGCGGAACACCCATTTGGTTCCTACAACATTTTGATTAGGACGTGGAACTAAATGCCATACCTCGTTCCTAGTGAAGTTGTTGAGCTCCTCTTGCATTGCCATCACCCAATCCGAATCTTGTAGTGCTTCCTCTACCTTGTGTGGCTCAATAGAGGAAACAAAAGAGTAATGCTCACAAAAATGTGCAACATGAGATCTAGTGGTTACCCCCTTATGAATGTCGCCGAGAATGGTGTCGACGGGGTGATCTCGTTGGATTGCTTGGTGGACTCTTGGGTGTGGCGGCCTTGGTTCTTCATCCTCCTTGTCTTGATCATTTGCATCTCCCCCTTGATCATTGCCGTCATCTTGAGGTAGCTCATTTGCTTGATCTTCTCCTTCATCAACTTGAGCCTCATCCTCATTTTGAGTTGGTGGAGATGCTTGCGTGGAGGAGGATGGTTGATCTTGTGCATTTGGAGGCTCTTCGGATTCTTTAGGACACACATCCCCAATGGACATGTTCCTTAGTGCGATGCACGGAGCCTCTTCATCACCTATCTCATCAAGATCAACTTGCTCTACTTGAGAGTCGTTAGTCTCATCAAACACAACGTCACAAGAAACTTCAACTTGTCCAGAGGACTTGTTAAAGACTCTATATGCCCTTGTGTTTGAATCATATCCTAGTAAAAAGCCTTCTACAGTATTAGGAGCAAATTTAGATTTTCTACCTCTTTTAACAAGAATAAAGCATTTGCTACCAAAGACTCTAAAATATGAAATATTGGGCTTTTTACCGGTTAGGAGTTCATATGATGTCTTCTTGAGGATTCGGTGTAGATATAACCGGTTGATGGTGTAGCAAGCGGTGTTGACCGCCTCGGCCCAAAACCGATCCGAAGTCTTGTACTCATCAAGCATGGTTCTTGCCATGTACAATAGGGTTCTATTCTTCCTCTCCACTACACCATTTTGTTGTGGCGTGTAGGGAGAAGAGAACTCATGCTTGATGCCCTCCTTTTCAAGGAAGCCTTCGATTTGTGAGTTCTTGAACTCCGTCCCGTTGTCGCTTCTAATTTTCTTGATCCTTAAGCCGAACTCATTTTGAGCCCGTCTCAAGAATCCCTTTAAGGTCTCTTGGGTATGAGATTTTTCCTGCAAAAAGAATACCCAAGTGAAGCGAGAATAGTCATCCACAATAACTAGACAGTACTTACTCCCGCCGATGCTTATGTAAGCTATCGGGCTGAATAGGTCCATGTGTAGGAGTTCTAGTGGCATGTCAGTCGTCATTATGTTCTTGTGAGGATGATGAGTACCAACTTGCTTCCCTGCTTGGCATGCGCTACAAAACCTGTCTTTCTCAAAGTGAACATTTGTTAATCCTAAAATGTGCTCTCCCTTTAGAAGCTTATGAAGATTCTTCATCCCAACATGGGCTAGTCGGCGGTGCCAGAGCCACCCCATGTTAGTCTTAGCAATTAAGCAAGTGTCGAGTTCAGCTCTATCAAAATCTACCAAGTATAGCTGACCCTCTAACACTCCCTTAAATGCTACTGAATCATCACTTCTTCTAAAGACAGTGACACCTACATCAGTAAAGAGACAGTTGTAGCCCATTTGACATAATTGAGAAACAGAAAGCAAATTGTAATCTAGGGAATCTACTAGAAAAACATTGGAAATTGAATGGTCAGGAGATATAGCAATTTTACCCAATCCTTTGACCAAACCTTGGTTTCCATCCCCGAATGTGATAGCTCATTGGGGATCTTGGTTTTTCTCATAGGAGGAGAACATTTTCTTCTCCCCTGTCATGTGGTTTGTGCACCCGCTATCGATTATCCAACTTGAGCCCCCGGATGCATAAACCTACAAAACAAGTTTAGTTCTTGACTTTAGGTACCCAAATGGTTTTTGGGTCCTTTGGCATTAGACACAAGAACTTTGGGTACCCAAACACAAGTCTTTGATCCCTTGTGTTTGCCCCCAACATACTTGGCAACTACCTTGCCAGATTTGTTAGTTAACACATAAGATGCATCAAAAGTCTTAAATGAAATACTATGTTCATTTGATGCACTAGGAGTTTTCTTCTTAGGCAACTTAGCACAGGTTGGTTGCCTACAACTAGATGTCTCACTCTTATACATAAATGCATGGTTAGGGCTAGAGTGAGACTTCCTAGAATGAATTCTCCTAATTTTGCTCTCAGGATAACCGGCGGGGTACAAAATGTAACCCTCGTTATCTTGAGGCATGGGAGCCTTGCCCTTAACAAAGTTGGACAATTTCTTAGGAGGGGCATTAAGTTTGACATTGTCCCCCTTTTGGAAGCCAATGCCATCCTTAATGCCAGGGCGTCTCCCACTATAAAGCATACTACGAGCAAATTTAAATTTTTCATTTTCAAGTTCATGCTCGGCAATTTTAGCATCTAATTTTGCTATATAATCATTTTGTTGTTTAATTAGAGCCATGTGATCGTATATAGCATTAATATCAACATCTCTAAGATCGGAAATTGTAACATTGCAAACATCTAGTTCTTTAGCCTTAGCAAGCAATTTTTCATTTTCATTCCTAAGGCTAGCAAGAGTAATGTTTAATTCTTCAATCTTAGCAAGCAAATTATCATTATTATTTCTAAGATTGGAAGTTGAAACATCACAAACATTTAAATCAACCTTAGCTAACAAATTAGCATTTTCATTTCTAAGATTGTCTATAGTCTCATGTCAAGTGCTTAGCTCACTAGATAGTTTTTCACATTTTTCTACTTCTAGAGCGTAAGCATTTTTAACTTTAACATGCTTCTTGTTTTCTTTAATAAGGAAATCATATTGGGAGTCCAAGAGATCATCCTTCTCATGGATAGCACTAATCAATTCATTTAATTTTTCTTTTTGTTGCATGTTTAAGTTGGCAAAAAGAGTACGCAAATTATCTTCCTCATCACTAGCATTATCATCACTAGAGGACTCATATTTAGTAGAGAATTTAGATTTAACCTTCTTCTTTTTGTCGTCCTTTGCCATGAGGCACTTGTGGCCGACGTTGGGGAAGAGTAGGCCTTTGTTGATGGCGATGTTGGCGGCGTCCTCGTCGGAGGAGCTCTCGTCCGAGTCCCACTCGCGGCATACATGGGCGTCGCCACCCTTCTTCTTGTAGTATTTCTTCTTCTCCTTTCTTCTCCCCTTCTTGTCGTCGCCCCTGTCACTGTCACTAGAAATAGGACATTTTGCTATAAAGTGACCGGGCTTACCACACTTGTAGCAAACCTTCTTGGAGCGGGGCTTGTAATCTTTCCCACTCCTTTGCTAGAGGATTTGGCGGAAGCTCTTGATGACGAGCGCCATTTCCTCATTGTCGAGCTTTGAGGCGTCGATTGGTTGTCTACTTGATGTAGACTCCTCCTTCTTCTCCTCCGTTGCCTTGAATGCAACCGGTTGTGCTTCGGATGTGGAGGGATCATCTAGCTCATTGATTTTCTTTGAGCCCTTGATCATATACTCAAAGCTCACAAAATTCCCGATTACTTCCTCGGGAGTCATTAGTGTATATCTAGGATTACCACGAATTAATTGAACTTGAGTAGGGTTAAGGAAAATAAGTGATCTAAGAATAACCTTAACCATCTCGTGGTCATCCCACTTTTTGCTCCCGAGGTTGCGCACTTGGTTCACCAAGGTTTTGAGCCGGTTGTACATGTCTTGTGGCTCTTCTCCTTTGCGAAGCCAGAAGCGACCGAGCTCCCCCTCGATCGTTTCCCGCTTGGTGATCTTGGTTAGTTAATCTCCCTCGTGCGCGGTCTTGAGCACGTCCCAAACTTCCTTGGCGCTCTTTAATCCTTGCACCTTGTTATACTCCTCTCGACTTAGAGAGGCGAGGAGTATAGTTGTGGCTTGGGAGTTGAAGTGCTCAATTTGGGCCACCTCGTCCTCATCATAATCCTCATCCCCTACGGATGGTACCTGTGCTCCAAACTCAACAACATTCCATATACTTTTGTGGAGTGAGGTTAGGTGAAATTTCATCAAATCACTTCACCTAGCATAATCTTCACCGTCAAAGGTTGGCGGTTTGCCTAATGGAACGGAAAGTAATGGAGTATGTTTAGGAATGCGAGGGTAGCGTAGGGGGATCTTACTAAACTTCTTGCGCTCATGGCGCTTAAAAGTTACGGAGGGCGCGTCGGAGCCGGAGGTGGAAGGCGATGACGTATCGGTCTCGTAGTAGACCACCTTCCTCATCTTCTTTTTCTTGTCGCCACTCCGATGCGACTTGTGGGAAGAGGCTTTCTTCTCCTTCCCCTTCCCCTTGTTGCGGGACTCTCTCGATGAAGCCTTCCCATGGCTTGTAGTGGGCTTGTCGCCGGTCTCCATCTCCTTCTTGGCGTGTTCTCCCGACATCACTTCGAGCGGTTAGGCTCTAATGAAGCACCGGGTTCTGATACCAATTGAAAGTCGCCTAGAGGGGGGTGAATAGGGCGAAACTGAAATTTACAAAATTAATCACAACTACAAGCCGGGTTAGCGTTAGAAATAGAAACGAGTCTGAGAGAGAGGGCGCAAAACAAATTGCAAGTGAATGAAGAGTGTGACACACGGATTTGTTTTACCGAGGTTCGGTTCTTGCAAACCTACTCCCCGTTGAGGTGGTCACAAAGACCGGGTCTCTTTCATCCCTTTCCCTCTCTCAAACCGTCCCTCGGACCGAGTGAGCTTTTCTTCTCAATCACTTGGAACACAAAGTTCCCAAAAGGATCACCACACGATTGGTGTCTCTTGCCTCAATTACAAGTGAGTTTGATCTCAAGAAATAATGAGAAAGAAAGCAATCCAAGCGCAAGAGCTCAAAAGAACACAACAAATCACTCTCACTTAACACTAAAGCTTTTGTGGAATTGGGAGAGGATTTGATCACTTGGGTGTGTCTTGTATTGAATGCCTAGCTCTTGTAAGTGGTTGGAAGGTGGAAAACTTGGATGACTTGAATGTGGGGTAGTTGGGGGTATTTATAACCCCAACCACCAAACTAGCCGTTTGGTGGAGGCTGCTGTCGCATGGTGCACCGGACAGTCCGGTGCGCCACCGGACACTGTCCGGTGCGCCAGCCACGTCACCAGGCCGTTGGGTTCCGACCGTTGGAGCTCTGACATGTGGGCCCGCCTGGCTGTCCGGTGGTGCACCGGACAAGTCCTGTAGACTGTTCGGTGTGCCACCTGCGCGTGCTCTGCTCCTCTGCTCGCGCTGGTGCGCATTTAATGCGTTGCAGACGACCGTTGGCGCAAAGTAGTCGTTGCTCCGCTGGCTCACCGGACAGTCCGGTGTGCACCGGACATGTCCGGTGAATTATAGCGGAGCGGAAATCCGAAGCTGGCGAGTTCAGAGTCGCTCTCCTCTGGAGCATCGGACACTGTCCGGTGGTACACCGGACAGTCCGGTGAATTATAGCGAAGCGCCTCTGAAAATTCTTGAAGGTGCGAAGTTGGGCGTCGAGTTCCCTGGTGCACCGGACACTGTCCGGTGGCACACCGGACAGTCCGGTGCGCCAGACCAGGGCAGCCTTCGGTTATCCCTTGCTCTTTTGGTTAAACCCATTTCTTGGTCTTTTTATTGGCTAAGTGTGAACCTTTGGCACCTGTATAACTTATAGACTAGAGCAAACTAGTTAGTCCAAATATTTGTGTTGGGCAATTCAACCACCAAAATCAATTAGGAAATAGGTGTAAGCCTAATTCCCTTTCAGAAAGTTAGTGTCGTCAAAGTGAGGAGGCCTACTTATATCCATATGTCCCTCTCTTAATAGTGTCGATTCAATGACGGTTAAGCCAGAAATTTTAAATTGAGCCACCGACTTTGATACCACTTGTAGGGAACATGACATCTAAGAGGGAATGAACCAGGACAACTATTTTTTCTCTAATCTAGGCCTCTGATGTTATCTCTTAAACAAAACCTATGCGAGTAACCAAACAAGCCAGTGCAACTTAGGTTTGTCTAAGTGTTGCTATCTCTATTACAAAAGGAGTTTAACAACCTAGGTTATAGTCCTACCAACTATCCTATAATCTAAGCTAGGAAAGGTAAAGCACACAACCAAAGGTAGCAATAAAATATGGAAGCTTAAATGTGATAGAGAAGCAAACTCTTATTGAAATGATGATATTTATACCGAGAGATCAAGAATGACACATGGTTCTTACTAATCCTTGTTTGTGGCCTTACACAAAGGGAAGCCCATGTGAGGGCCAAGCACCAGTCAGGTAACTCTGTAGGTAGCCACAGATCTTCTCCACGCACACGAGTGGTGTTCCACTTTTGATGTCTCTCGAATGCTCCCTATCGTCTCCACTATCAAGCTTCTGGCTAAAATGTAGCGGGCCTCATTTCCTCCAGTACACGGTAGCAGCTACGCTACAATAACGGTTAGTGTGATCTCGTAGAATTCTCACCCCACTCAATATAATTACAACGACACACGCAAGCGTCAGGGGATTGAGGTGTCTAACCTCACGCTGATAAACAAGGACTAAGACTAAACCAAACGTTATAGCAGCAACCTAACTAACCTAAGCACTTTGCAAAGCACCTACGCTAATCACCGAGTGATTCTATTAAGCAATTAGGTGTCTAAAAGGTCTAAGATGGAGTCTCAACTCACTTGCATTGTTCCTCAAATCCCTCACTTATAAATGGACGGTTCATGTGGTATTTATAGCCCCTCACACTTAAAAGAGTCATTGGAAAGGTGACAAACTTTTCTGTGCAGCACCAGACATGTCTGGTGCGCCACTGATGTGTCACTAGACATGTTCGGTGCCTTCCACGTCAACTAGCCATTATGAGCTAGGCATTGCTGATCGTTGAGCCCTCTATGTATCCAATGTGCCACCGATGTTACTGTAGGAAACGGGTGGCGCCTAAGAGGGGGGGTGAATTAGGACTTCTAAAACTTTTACAAACTAGGCCACAATTAAATCCCTAGAGCAAAACCTATGCAAATAATCAAACTAGAATGTGCAAACTAGGTTTTGTCTAAGTGTTGCTATCTCTACCGCAATGGCTAAGTTTCAATCTACACTAAATAAGTATGTATACAAGATTGAAACTTAAATGCTTAATATAAATGCGAAAACTTAAAGAGCAAAGTAGAGAAGCAAACTCTCGTGGATGACGCTGGTATTTTTACCGAGGTATCCGGAACCGCACAAGGTCCCGACTAATCCTCGTTGGTGCCCCTACGCAAAGGGAAGCCCATGCGAGGGCCAAGCACCTCGGTCGAGTAACTCCGTAGAGAGCCACGGGCCTTCTCCACGCACAAGTGGTGCTCCGCTTCCGGCTCCTCTCGGACGCTCCCCGCCGTCTCCACTATCGAGCTTTCGGCCGAAACGCCACGGGCCTCGTTCCCTTCGGTACACGGTGGCGGCCGTGACACAAACGCGGCTGTCACGGTCTCGCAAGACTCTCGCCCCACTCGGTACATATACAACGACTCACGCAAGAGCCGAGGGGTTGTGAGGTTTGTCTAAACTCACTCAACAATCTAGGGTTCACCTAGAGAAAGCGCTAAAGTGGTCTAACTAACCTAAGCACTTCGCAAAGCACCTACGCTAATCACCGAGTGATTCTATTAAGCACTTGGGTGTTTGAGCTCTTGGAAATGTGCACTATATGCCTTGGTATGTTGCTTGGGCTCCCACACCTTCAAATGGCCAGTTGGGTGAAGTATATATAGGCCCCAACTCCAAAATATTCGTTGGAGAAAAGCTGCAATTCTCTGCGGCACACCGGACAGTCCGGTGGTGCACCGGACAGCGCACTGTTGCCTATCCGGTGCGCCTAGCCGTTGCCCTGTCAGAGCAGGTGACCGTTGGCGCCGCAGGCTTTTCACACCGGACAGTCCGGTGGTCTTTTCTCCGAGTGCCACCTGGAACTAGCCGTTGGGCTGGAGTTCCCTGGTGCACCGGACAGTCCGGCGTGTGGGCACCGGACGGTCCGGTGTGCCACCGGACAGTCCGGTGCGCCTCGCACAGACAGTCCGCAGCAGCACACTTGGACTTTTCTTGGATCTTCTTAATGTCTTCTTTTGAGGTGTTGCTTTCCTCAAATCCTTAGTCCAAGTAAATCTTGCATCCTGTGAACTACAAACACAAACACTGGAAAACTTATTAGTTCACGGATTGTGTTGATCATCAAACACCAAAACTCAATTAGCCAAATGGCCCGGGGTCCATTTTCCTTACAATCTCCCCCTTTTTGGTGATTGATGATAACACAACCAAAGCAAGCAAATAATACAAGTATTTGAATGAAAATATGCACTGTACTTGCTATGATGCATGTTTGTCCCCTCAATGTGATATTATGGACTTAAGCCTCCCCCTAACTCCATAATTCACTTTCTTCCTATTTTAGGACCAAATAACCAAAACCACTTGAAATATCATTTGGAGATATAAAATTTTAAATTGGTGGTGTTTGGTGTTTGATATAGTTTTCATTGCTTTGGCCTCTAAACTTCTCCCCCTTTGGCATCAACCACCGAAAAGGAAGACATTAAAAGCATGAAGGAAGTAAATAAAGACTTGTCCTCTTTAAAGAATTGTCAAATAGTGTCGAAAGATTACTCCCCCTAAATGAGTGTTCTCCTTTAGAGAGAATTTTCTCCCCCTTTAGAGACGAAGAAAAGCTCCCCCTGACAGAGATCATTTACTTAGGGAAAAAGCATGTGAAAATTAGAGGTGCAAGACATGATTTGAAAAGACTTACTTCCCTTATGCATAGGTAACAGAATATGAGTTAAACACTTATGCATTTTTAGCAACATGGAAGTATATGATATGAAATACAGTCTAATCAAATATAGGAGAAGACATGTAAATGATACTAGATGTAGTCTCAAAAGATACCGATTAGAATTCAATGGTGAGCTTGAGAGACATGAGAGTTCTTGGAGATTTTGCAGTGGAAGATTGTTGTCATTCTCCGGGGACCTCATTTTCCTTACAATGAGACTATCACATAAAAATGTACTTGAAAAGATGTTAGTCTCAAAGTCTTAGATTATAGAGTAATCTCCCCCTGAAAGTGTGCATACAAGTTTTGAATACTTGTAGGAGACATGCACTTTGATTTGATATCAAGAGGGGCAAACCATCTATAATCTGATCTTTGGCACATATAAGTTAAATGATACCAGTTGTAGGATATAAGCTTTTGATGCATTAGTGTCATTTACTTAGGATATTCAATAAGCTATGTGCCAAGCTTAATTAACCATTTTAAACCATGTAGATTTGCTAAAAAGTATGAATTGAAAGCAAGCAATCCCACCATTTGATTTACCTAGTATGCATGCATTGTCTAAAGCACTTATAAAATGAAATACTAGGCATGAAAGGTAACACTAGATGCAAGAAAATAGATACGCATATCTAGAAATAAGAAATATAATAAATCTAGTTACCTTAGTCATGGGTGGGAAATTTGGGTCCAAGATTTTTCAATAACTCACTTGGCAGTAGACTTGATCCAATATGATGTATCCCATGATATACATCCCAACTTTGCCAAGTCTCCAAATTTCCCGAAGACCTTCGGTCCACTCACTTCCCTTTTGGGATCCAAACCTTCTTGGTGTTTTTCATGGTTGAAATTATTTCCTTTGGCACCCAGATGCGTTTGGCCCCCTTTCCTTTGTTGGCTTGCTTGTTGGCCTTGATAGCTATCACCTTTCCATTCTTTTTCTTCTTGATCAAATATGGTGTAGCGGCCCTTTTGTCCACCTTTTTGATGTAGGTGTTGGAGATTTTGCTTGATGGCTTTTGCTTGAGCTTTTGCCTTTGTTTATCCCCGGTCATCGCCTTGCATTGGAAAGACTTATGGCCTTCCATGTGGCATAGCCTACAAATCACAGTTTCTCCCTCCATAGGCTTGTTCACTCCCGCAGTGGTGTTATCCTGTGGAGGTCGGATTTGTTTGGCTTTGCCTTTCTTGTCATACAAAGCCTTGCCAAGGCGAGCCACTTCTTGCCTTAATTGTTCATTTTCCTTTGCAACCTCATCCGAACATGTTTCTACAACAATATCCTCAACAAGAACTTGGTTGCAGGGGTTAGAATCATCAATTAAGTCAAAGCAAGAAGTAGAAGCATCCTTTTTAATAATTTCAGGAATTTTAACTAAAGATGCTACTAGGGTGCTACCGATGTTCTCTAGCTTGGTAGTTAGCTCATCATTGTGTATGCTAAGAATTTCCATTTTCTCTAGCAAATTTTCAATAGTATTTTGTGAGGTAGCTAACTTAGCCTTAAGTTTTTCATTCTTTTTAACAAGGCCATCATCGGTAGCAGTGGATGGAGCACTAGACTCTAATAGCTCAATTTTAGTTGACAGCTCACTATTTAAGTTTGCAAAAGTTTCAAATTTTTCTAGCAAACCTTTGTAATCATTTTGAGAGCTAATCAACTTATTTTTCAAGGTTTTAAGTTGAGCTTTTTGCTTAGTGCAAACATCCTGGAAAAATTCAACGGCTTCCGCAAGTTCATCTATAGAGGGCTTTCCCTCACCTTCATCATCACTACTACATTCATCACTAGAGGATGGAATGCTTTTGTTACCTCTTGCCATAAGGCATTTGTGTGATGACCGTGATGAGCGTGATGAGGACCGGTGGCTGCGCGTCCTTGGAGGTTCATCTTCACTTGAAGAATCATCCCAAGTTCTAACACTTGTTAGCGCCTTGCCTTTGCTCCTCACCTTTTTGGGTTTGTCCATAGTTGGACAGTTGTCCCTGAAGTGGCCCTTCTCCCCACATGTGAAGCATCCTCTCTTTCTTTGCTTTTTCCTGTCAATGTTAAAGAGAATATCTTCAACCTGCAGAGGCACACCCATTAGATTAATCTTGCGGATCATCCCCATTACCTTTCCGACGCGTCGGATTGTTTCTTCGTCCTCGGAGGATGATGTGCATGGTTGATTATCTTCATCATCATCACTTTCTTCTTCTTCATCTTCTTCACTTGAGGAACTTGGAGTGGAAGCCATCTTTTTACCCTTCCTTTCATCACATGCAAAAGCATATGGTTTTGAGGAAGTTGGCTCCTCTCCCCGACACATTTTTCGCGACATCTCAAAAGCCGCGATTTTCCCAATTACAATGGTCGGGGTCATGTTACTCAAGTCCTCCATGTTGTGAAGGATGGTGATGATGCTCTCATATCTTCGTTGTGGCAGCAGGGAGATAATCTTCCTTACAACGTTCGCATCACCTAGCTTATTTATGCCAATAGAGTTGAGCTCATTGATGATTAGATTTAAACGAGAGTACATGTCTCTAACAAGCTCATCATCTCTCATAGCAAAAGTATTATACTCATTTAAGACTAGGCAATGTTTTTGCTCACGGACATTTGATGTGCCGTCATGGAGCTCATGCAATTTTAGCCAAATCTCATTAGCAGTTTTCAAGGTAAATACTTGATTAAAAATATCCATGCTAAGAGATTCATACAAGCAATTTTTGTCTCTAGCATTTAAATGAATCTTTTTCCTCACTCGCGGTGGGTTTTTTGGGATTCTTGGGGGGTTTCATCCCGTCGCGAGTGACTCTCCAAACACCTAGATCAATGGCCTCTAGGTAACAAGCCATTCTAGCACTATAATATGGGAAGTTAGTGTCGTCGAAGTGTGGTGGCCTATGGGTATCCATCCTTTCCTCTAAAAAGTGTCGGCTCTTTTAGCGGTGAAGCTAAAGCGTTTCAAATGAGCCAAACCAGGTTCTGATACCACTTGTAGGAAACGGGTGGCGCCTAAGAGGGGGGTGAATTAGGACTTCTAAAACTTTTACAAACTAGGCCACAATTAAATCCCTAGAGCAAAACCTATGCAAATAATCAAACTAGAATATGCAAACTAGGTTTTGTCTAAGTGTTGCTATCTCTACCGCAATGGCTAAGTTTCAATCTACACTAAATAAGTATGTATACAAGATTGAAACTTAAATGCTTAATATAAATGCAGAAACTTAAAGAGCAAAGTAGAGAAGCAAACTCTCGTGGATGACGCCGGTATTTTTACCGAGGTATCCGGAACCGCACAAGGTCCCGACTAATCCTCGTTGGTGCCCCTACGCAAAGGGAAGCCCACGCGAGGGCCAAGCACCTCGGTCGAGTAACTCCGTAGAGAGCCACGGGCCTTCTCCACACGCAAGTGGTGCTCCGCTTCCGGCTCCTCTCGGACGCTCCCCGCCGTCTCCACTATCGAGCTTCCGGCCGAAACGCCACGGGCCTCGTTCCCTTCGGTACACGGTGGCGGCCGTGACACAAACGCGGCTGTCACGGTCTCGCAAGACTCTCGCCCCACTCGGTACAATTACAACGACTCACGCAAGAGCCGAGGGGTTGTGAGGTTTGTCTAAACTCACTCAACAATCTAGGGTTCACCTAGAGCAAGCGCTAAAGTGGTCTAACTAACCTAAGCACTTCGCAAAGCACCTAAGCTAATCACCGAGTGATTCTATTAAGCACTTGGATGTTTGAGCTCTTGGAAATGTGCACTATATGCCTTGGTATGTTGCTTGGGCTCCCACACCTTCAAATGGCCGGTTGGGTGAAGTATATATAGGCCCCAACTCCAAAATAGCCGTTGGAGAAAAGCTGCAGTTCTCTGCGGCACACCGGACAGTCCGGTGGTGCACCGGACAGCGCACTGTTGCCTGTCCGGTGCGCCTAGCCGTTGCCCTGTCAGAGCAGGTGACCGTTGGCGCCGCAGGCTTTTCACACCGGACAGTCTGGTGCTCACACCGGACAGTCCGGTGGTCTTTTCTCCGAGTGCCACCTGGAACTAGCCGTTGGGCTGGAGTTCCCTGGTGCACTGGACAGTCCGGCGTGTGGGCACCGGACGGTCCGGTGTGCCACCGGACAGTCCGGTGCGCCTCGCACAGACAGTCCGCAGCAGCACACTTGGACTTTTCTTGGATCTTCTTAATGTCTTCTTTTGAGGTGTTGCTTTCCTCAATTCCTTAGTCCAAGTAAATCTTGCATCCTGTGAACTACAAACACAAACACTGGAAAACTTATTAGTTCACGGATTGTGTTGTTCATCAAACACCAAAACTCAATTAGCCAAATGGTCCGAGGTCCATTTTCCTTACAGTTACACTGAACATGTCTGGTGCCTTATTTACGGCTCGGTTACATTTTTCAACCTCTATGAGTGTCGCATCCGGTGCGAAGTCTAGTGCTGCACGGGATATGTCTGGTGTCTTTCAACTCCTAGGGTTGCCCTATAGTGATCTCTGTGTGTCCTATATGATGCCTTTTATTCAGTGAACACTCTAGTGTCTGATGCACTTAGTTTTTCAACCCAATCTTCAGCCCAGGCTACACACTTGTCTAGTGCGACATCTAGTGTGCCACCTGACACATCATATGCACTCTATGCAGCATGTTTTCTTTGTGTTGTCATGTTTCTTCACTTGGGCTTCTTTTATCCTATGTCTTGTACTCTTGCATGATCTTGACAAGTCTTCAAGGTCTTCTAATGTTTTCTTTGAGGTGTCGATCTCCTTGATCACCATGTTGCCTTCGTCCAAGTCCACACTACATCCTTTAAACTAAAAACATAAACACTATAAACCACATTAGTTCAAATGGTTCTATTGATCAGCAAACACCAAAACCTTTAATCAAATGGCATGAGGTCCATTTTCCTTACACCCTCGATGTGGTCGTATTAAAAACGCATGACCATGCCAATATGAAGAGTTAATCATGACGTGACTAAAGAGTCATTCATAAGTTGTAATCCACTACAAGGTTGAGTGAAATGTTAGTATTACAAGGGTGGCATAAATCTCACATTGAGTTTGGCGAATATTGTGTGGCAAAAGGATTGAGACTTGTGTAGTGGTGTGGCTAGGATTTTTTCATGGGGTATGCCATAAGATTTTTTTCATAAATAATTTAATATAATTTAGTATACAATTTAGAATATAAAGATAATAGTAACATATAGAACTATGATTTAGCATTTAAGTTCATAAGTGCATACAGTAGAATACAAATATAACATGAAATGTCTAAATATCAAGCACAAAATACATTACTGGTGTCAGGGTTTTTTGGACCTCGGCAAACTGGTGGTCCGATGGGCCGGCTAGGGTATGTAGTGGTCCGCCCGGACCACCCATTAGATACACCCCTAGACATGGTATATCAAGGTCCACTTGATATAATCTTTTATATGTTAACATGATTCAAAATGTGTTGCTAGATGTCGTTTGTAAGGAAAATGGACCTCGGGCCATTTGGCTCAATAGATTTTAGTGTTTGATGATCAACACAACCTGTGGACTAATGTGTTTGCTAGTGTTTATGTTTGTAGTTCACAGGATGCGAAAAGGATTAGACTAAGGCAATGAGGATGCCAAACCTCAAAAGAAGACATAAAAAGAAGCATAGAAGTCCAAGACTCAAGAACAAAAGAAGCCCGAAAGATTCAGCGAAGAAATCCAAGAAAAGGGCAGTCAGCCAGCGCACCGGACAGTGAACAATAATTGTCTGGTGGGACAACCGGACAGTCTGCGTAGAGGGGCCCACAGACAGGCGCCCTTGAGCTGTAGCACCGGACTGTCCCGTGTGCACCGGACAGTCTAGGTAACGGTCGGATCCTACGGTCGACTGCTACAGACCCCAACGGTCGGCTGACGTGGCAGGCACCGGACAGTGAACAATGCCATGTCCGGTGCGCACCGGACTGTCTGGTATGCCCGTCGATAGAAAGCTGTTGCTTTTTGTCCAATGGCTAGAAATGGGGTTGTGGCCTATAAATACCACCTCAACCGGTTATTTCAAGGTGTGGGAGCCCAAGCAACATTCCAAGTCATAGTATAGACATTTCTAAGTGCTCATACACCCAAGTGCTTAATAGAATCACTCGGTGATTAGCGTAGATGCTTTGCGAAGTGCTTAAGTTAGTTAGACCACTTTAGTGCTTGCTCTAGGCGAATCCTAGTTAGTTGAGTGAGTTTAGAAAAACCACACAACCCATCGGCTCTTGCGTGAGCCGTTGTAATTGTACCGAGTGGGACGAGAGTCTTGCGAGACCGTGACAACCGTGTTTGTGTCACGGTCGCCACCGTGTACCGGAGGTAACGAGGCCCGCGGCGTTTTGGTCAGAAGCTCGTTAGTGGAGACGGCGCGGAGCGTCCGAGAGGAGCCGGAAGCAGATCACCACTTGCGCGTGGAGAAGGCCGCGGCTCTCTACGGAGTTACTCGACCGAGGTGCTTGGTCCTCACATGGGCTTCCCTTTGCGTAGGGGCACCAACGAGGATTAGTCGAAACCTTGTGTGGTTCCCGATACCTCGATAAAAATACCGACGCCATCCACGAGAGTTTGCATCTCTATCTTGCTCTTTAGCTTCCACGTTTATATTAAGCATTTAAGTTTCAATCTTGTCTTTACAATTAGATTGTTTAGAATTGAAACTTAGGTCGTGTTGTAGAGATAGCAGCACTTTGAATAAACCTAGTTTGCACATTCTAGATTGTTTATTTGCATAGATTTTGCTCTAAGGATCTAATTGTGGCCTAGTTTAGAGAAAGCTTTAGAAGTCCTAATTCACCCCCCCCCCCTTCTTAGGTGTCACATGTTTCCTTCATCGTTATTGACTAATGTCTTAAAAATAGTTTTCAATCATGGTTGTCTACACATGAACCTAATGGGTCATACACCAGAGTTGGAACAATTACATATATGATTGACTATAGTAAAAGTGAAAGATTGTTGAATACATACCCAAAAAATAATCATAAAAAACTCGAGCTGGGAGCCCCCTCCCGGAACTGCCTGGGGGCGGCACTCAAGGCACACATAACACCAACTACAGCATGAGAAGAACCCGAAACGATAGTCCCGACCGAGAAAACCCCCATACCCCACATCACTAATGGGCCGAGTACAACTGCCCACTCTGCAATGGCCCTGTCAAAGGGTGACGCACATGACATCGATCCCCAAGAGAGGATGAGACACAAGAGAACTTTTTAACCAAACTGTAACTACCCAACCGAAGGGTGATGCACAGGACGTCGATCCTCGAGCGGGTGGCACACAACGAGAGAATTTTTTAACCAAACCTAAAAATTTACACTAAAGGGGAATCAAACCCAGGAGTTAGAGGTGCTACTCGGAATCTTTAACCAGTAGGCTAGATACCCTTTCACCCAAAAAAATAATCACGATCAAGTAAAAACTCATTAGGAAGTATTTATATATAAAGGGAGTGGTATGATTAAAAGCATTAGCTACTAAGGCCATCTGTCGTGTAAATGGTCACGCAAAGAACTGTTTTGCACTGTAAATTATATTGTTTACAAAGTGTAGTTTGAAATAGAAAGTGGAATATAGAGTCTACGAAGATAGTCTAAGAAGTGGTCTTAGCCACCACCGCTGACTCGCTAGAATTG
The DNA here is from genome assembly GCF_902167145.1 of Zea mays. Classification (NCBI taxonomy): domain Eukaryota; kingdom Viridiplantae; phylum Streptophyta; class Magnoliopsida; order Poales; family Poaceae; genus Zea; species Zea mays. The sequence goes on along the minus strand of NC_050097.1, from coordinate 170,151,151 downwards.
ATGAGGCTCGAGATGTTGTCGTTTCCCCGTTGTATATACTATGTGCTCATTGTATATACGTTGCTTGCTAACACATCGATGTCATAGATACAATGTAAACGCTATTGTTGTTACTGTGATGTTGATCAACAACAAACTTAAAGATAGATAAACATATTGCTACTGATGATAGCAAGAACATCTAACTACTTCCACTACATCATTTTTCTGCTACGTGCACATCTAACTACTTCCACTACATCATTTTTCTGCTACTTCCACTACATCATTTTTCTGCTACATTGCACGTATACTAGTAACGATATATGATCCTCTACTCATAAGTTATCTTAGTTAAACATGGTACACATTTTTTTCAACAATGGCTATATTAGCTTCTTGGTTATGGTAATCAATTAAAGCTGTTTGGAGATCAACAATTGAATCCCAAGATTTGAACTCCACGTGGAAGGGCAATGGGTTAGCAACTTAGCTCCTGAGGCAGCGCGAGTACCTGCATGCACTGATGGAAGTAATATGCACAGCCACTCCATAAAACAGAAAATATTCCAACAGATCAAACATATCTGCTGCAGGAACAAAATACGTGGCAATCCATGTGAACCCTCCCCACAAGCATGGAAGGAGACCGGAAAAGGTTCGTGTTTGTTTGGCGCACTTTGTCTTCAACAGCAACAATGGTACAGATCGACAGAAGTACATGCGCCATCACTAGGTAAATTTAAGACATGTTACAGTACAAGAGACGAAGAAACAGGCATGCATACGACTGATATCACCTTCTACGGCACTGCATTTGCTCGCTCCGGAGCCGTATCAGAAATGAGGCCTAAACGTAGGTCAGCCTAAACCTTTGGTTTTCATGGTTGCCTACAGTAATATACTGTACAAACACAAAAGGACCTCTAGATGAGTTTGAACCCAAAAATAGCCTTAATACAATGCCCGACATCACACAGGACAATTCCTGTTCGTATAAGAACCCAAACGAAAGTCTGAATTAGTAATCAATCAAAACCCATACACATTTCCTGGTGATGTCCATGCCGACCTGTCAGTAGTTATACAACATCATCAGCCTTACTTAACAAATAAAAAGAAAAAAGAAAAGCTATATTAACCCATAAAGTTATGTTGGGCCAGTACGAGCTCAGCCAATAACTCTTTACCCTTTACAAACAATATAAAAAAGATCTGATAACCTAATAGTCACCACAAACAAGTTTCATTGCAAAGCAGCATTCAATAAAGCATAGTGATGCGCGTAGCAAACTTAGTAGCACAAACCCAGTAAAAAATTAGGCAAGTAGACTAAATCTGCCTAATAATTTCAATGCAAAATGACAATCTAAATCTAAGGAGCTTCCATTTATTACTATATTAAGCGCGGGAGCAAGGCTGTAACGTGGTTAGGCCACGTATTCTCGAAACATACCTATCGTTCGATCCCACATCAACGCTGCACATGAAGCGTTTGTCTACGGCGTCGACATTTTGCTGGAAGCCTCCGAAGATCGCCATATGAAAATGGTGTCTTTCGGTTTTCCAGTCATCCGACCGTGCCTTCACGGCCCTGCACAGCCTCTCCAATCCGCAATTTGTGACGCAACGCGACGTGAACCTTCCAGGTGCTCCATCCTCTGGCTTACGTCCCGAGCCGCGGCTAGCGGTCGTGGTGGCGACCTGCAACGCCGGCGCCTGCGTCCCACCTTTCCTCCCTCTCCGCGGACCTCGCGGTGCCGTTCCACCCCCGGCTAAACATCGTCGTGAAGCTTCCCCCACCCCCACCATCTCCTATGCCACTGACGCATCAGGCGCCCACCATTCCTCCCTCTCCTCGGACCCCATCGTGTCGTTCCACCTCCCTCCCCCACCATCTCCTATGCCACCGACGCAAACCCCCCACCCTCTCCATTCCGTGAAGCTTCCAGGAGCTCGAGCTCCTTCCCGGTTCCCCCTCCCCACAGACCGCCGCCGCCCCATCTCCTATGTCGCCGGCGCAACAAGGAAACAACACCACATCTCTAGGGCGAGCTCCAACAGACCACGAACGACCCAACCAGCTGGCCGCCATACCCAACACCAAAGGAGACCATCCCCGTGGCGACGCTGCTATCGCACGTCTGGATCTCGTGGCACCTACCGCTGCACCAGCCTTGACGCGACGGGTCGCCTGCTCTTGTCGTGGCCTCTCGGACGCCACACCCGGGTGTTATCGTTGTTCTGTTTTACGAAGTCGAGGTGAGGGGAGGGGAATCGACGAGTTGGGAGAGAAGGATCTACCCTTTTCTCGCTCGTTCGCAGTTCTACATCGTGGCCATCAACGAAAGCGACTGCGACAGCCATTGGGAGCCGCTAGCGCCCAACAAAGAGGTTCAGGTACGTACTGTCCTCCTTCCTGGTCTCTTATCGCTCCGAACCTGACATCCGCCAAATATTTTAATGGTTCCATGAGCTAGGTGAGGATAAGTTAGGGCTTCTGATCTCTGGATAGCACTGTGTCTGGGCAATCGTGCTTCATCTGATGAAATTGTTTCATAATTGCCCTGTCAAGCCATAGTTCAGAGACCATGAGTTATGCAGCACAATAGTCCTCTTATTTCGTGTACTGTTGGACATGGTAAAGTCTACAAATTCTGAACACTAAAATCTGCATTTAAGTTGACATGGCAGTTCCATATGCATTGTTTGCCACTCTATCTGCTTACTTTTCCACCTAGGCACAACGTCAAGAACAACAACAGTCATCCATCAGTATTTCATGTTGGACTAACACTGGTGATTTTGGATATCAAAATGTACAGTTCTTAGTTCTTACTAATCGTCAATAAACTAGGGAGCCATACAAGGAATCTGCTTAGAGTGAAGCGCAAGATTGAAATGGTTGACGTCATGTTTGAGCAAATTCTTGACACAGAGTAAGGACGAGCTGCACACTGAATACTTCTTTCAACTCATAGTTGCTTATAATTTTGCCTTGTGAACTGTTAAGCTCCATATTTCCTTACAATGCCTTCTCAATCAATTTGATCAATCAACATTGTTTTTCAGGGGCAACTCACTATGGGATGCGACAACAGTGGCTTATGCTCAGGTCTTTAACATTGTTTTCCAGGGGCAACTCACTAATTGATGTGGCAACAGTGGCTTATGCTCAGGTCGTTGCTCCTCACCCTGAATGGGCAATAAGGAAAGCAGTTGCTGCTGGATGTACGCCCTTCCCTCAAAGTCACAACTGTTGAAGAAATTAAATGAAGATGGTAAGTACTTTAGATCTCTTGTCCGTTCAAGCTTCAGCCCCCAACAAAACAGCAAGCGACTGGTTTTTGTGCAGAAATGATGTCAAGGACTGTGTACCCTTGACTCGCCGGACCGCGGCTACGCAGCTCGTAGCCGTCGGCCGTCTTCTCCGGTGGGGATTATGCCTCCCAACCGCAGGTTTAACAGAGGTAGGAAGGTGAGAGATAACTGATTATTGCTTTCCTTCAAAGGTCCGGTTACAATCAATTTATAAGGCCAGCGGCCAGCGCAAATGGGGAAGCTCTCCTTGATTATAGAACCTGCCCAATACTTAGTTTCCTTCCTAGGCCTTTCCTTCCTAGCCGCCAATCACTCCTATGCCTTTCCTTTCTAGCCCTTTCCTTCCTAGCCGCCAATCACTGGCGCCATTTCCTGTTCTGCGCGATCTCCTGCTGCGCGGTCGGCACGTTCCTCAGCGCGGCGAATGTCCCGCGCGCGCCTCCCCCTACGGATATACGGTTGACCGTACATGACATCTCTCCCGGCCTCGAAGGCCAGCTCGTCCTCGAGCTGAAAGTCGGGAAAGCGGGCGCGGAAGTCGTCGAGGTCCTCCCACGTCGCGGACGCAGCCTGCTCATCTTGCCACTGGACCAGCACCTGACGGACGCCGCGGGCCAACCGACCAGCAAGGATGCGACCAGGGGCGGACACTACCGCGCCATTGAGAGTCGCTGGCAGCACTGGTGGCTCTGCAGGCGGTGTGCCCACGAATTTCTTGAGGACACCCACGTGGAAGACGTCATGGAGCTTGGCGCCCGCCGGAAGCTGTAGTTGCACCGCTGCCTCGTTGATGACTTCCTGGACACGGTAGGGGCCGACATAGCGAGGCTTTAGCTTCCCAGTAGGCGTTCGTGGCAGCGACGCTGCCGACCGTTGACGGAGACGGAGGAACGCCCAGTCGCCCACTTCGTAGACCACCTTTCGATGGTGCTGGTCGTAGGCACGTTTCTAGGACTCCTGGGCCTGCTGTAGCCGATAGCGGACGTCGTCGAGGAAGGCGGCGCGTTCCTCCATCTCTTGCGCCACTGCTGCCACCCGCGTCTCGCCGGGTTCGTAGGAGCGAATGGAAGGAGGGTCACGTCCGTACACCACCCTGAACGGCGTCGCGTGGAGTGAAGGTTGGTAGGCGGTGTTGTAAATGTACTCCGCCCAGGGAAGCCACTGTCGGGGCCGGTCGCTGGTGAAGCATCGAAGGTACATGGTGATGACGCGGTTGGCGGCCTCTGACTGGCCGTCTGTCTGTGGGTGGAAGGCGGAGGACATGTACAGCTTCGAGCCGGTGAGTGTCATCAGCTCTTTCCAGAATGACGAAGTGAAGACCGGGTCGCGGTCCGAGACGATGGACTGTGGCACGCCATGAAGGCGAACCACCTCAGCGAAGAAAGCTTGCGCCACCGATTCCGCCGTGTAGGGGTGCGCTAGCGGGATGAAGTGGTCGTATTTGCTGAAGCGGTCGACGACGGTGAGGATGACCGTTTTGCCGTGCACCCGAGGCAACGCCTCGATGAAGTCGATGTCGATGTCTGACCACACGCCGGAGGGAATCGGGAGAGGCTGGAGGAGGCCGGCTGGACGTAGGTGGTCCGACTTGTATCTCTGGCACGTGCTACAGGCCTGGACGAACTCCTGCACAATACGACGCATGGCCGAAAAATGGAAGTCGCGCCGAATTCGATGCAGGGTGCGATGGACGCCCTCGTGACCATCATTGTGTACCGCGGCCACGATCTCCTGCAGAAGGGGTGAATCGGCTGGTATGTAGAGGCGACCCTCCATGGCGACCATGCCACCTACAATGGACTAGGGCGCCTTGAGCGTGCCTGCGCGGATCTCATCGTAGATGGTGACGAGGGCCGGGTCGGTGGCTTGGGCCTGCCGTAGACGCTCTATGAAGTCGAAGCGGGTGCTGTTACAGCCAGCAGCTCGCCCTCCTCGGTGTCCCGTCTGGACAGGGCATCGACGACAGCGTTCGTGGCGCCGGAGCGGTACTCAACCTCAAAGTCGAAGCCCAAGAGCTTGCCAACCCAGTGATGTTGAGGTATCGTGGCGAGCCGCTGGTCGAAGAGGTACTTGAGGCTGAAGTGGTCAGTCTTGACGATGAAGCGGCGCCCCCACAGATAGGGCTGTCAGTTCCTGACCGCCTGGACCAAGCCGATGAGCTCGCGCTCGTAGGCTGCGAGCGCCCGATGTCTGGGCGCGACCGGTCGGCTGAAGAAGGCACTGGGTGTCCTTCCTGGACAAGTACCGCGCCAAACCCGGACGATGACGCGTCGCACTCGACAACGAATAGCTTGGCGAAGTCCGACATGGCGAGGACGGAGGGTAGACGTGACGGCCGCCTTGAGCGCCGTGAAGGCGACCTTCGTCGCGTCATCCCAGACGAAGTCGTCCTTCTTGAGGAGGGTCGTGAGGGGGGGCAGCCATCGTGTCGTAGTTGTTCACGAATCGGCGGTAGTATCCTGCGAGGCCTAGGAAGCCCCGCACGGCCTGGACGGAGCGAGGCGGTGGCCAGTCGTAAATGGCCGCTACCTTGGCCAGGTCCATGGCCACGCCTGCCGCTGAGATGATGTGGCCGAGGTAGGTGACGGAGGATGCGCCAAAAGAGCACTTAGAGCGCTTGACGAAGAGCTGGTGGCGGCGCAGCTCGTTGAGGACCGCCCGGAGGTGGCGAAGATGATCTTCCCATGTCTTGCTGTAAATTAGAATATCATCAAAAAATACCAGCACGAAACGGCGTAGGAACGGCCGGAGCACGTCGTTCATCAGAGCTTGGCACGTGGCGGGGCGTTGCAGAGCCCGAACGCCATCACCAGGAACTCGTACAAGCCGTCGTGGGTGCGGAACGCGGTCTTGTGTACATCTTTCGGCCGCATGCGCACCTGGTGATATCCCGACCTGAGATCAAGCTTGGTGAAGAACTTGGCGCTGTGGAGCTCGTCGAGGAGTTCCTCCACCACCGGATTCGGAAACGCGTCCTTGACGGTGAGGGCGTTCAAGGCTCGGTAGTCGATGCAGAAGCGCCATGACCCATCGGGCTTCTTGACCAAGAGGACAGGCGACGAGAATGGGGAGTCGCTGCGACGCACAATCCCCTGATCAATCATGGCCGCGCACTGCCGCTCCAGCTCATCCTTGTGGGTCGTCGGGTACCGGTAGGGGCGAACGGCCACCGGTTGCGTGTCCGGTTTAAGGAGAATGCGATGATCGTGGGCCCGCTTGGGGGGCAAGCCCGTAGGAGCCGCGAAGACCCCTCAAACGCGTCCAGGAGAGCCTCCAGTAGTGTGTCGCCCGCGGTCGTGGTGCGCACTGCCGGCCCTTTGTTGCCTGGAGCGCCTGCCCAGGTGGTGGAGCGACCCCTTTGTTGGAACGCCATGCGGCGAACGGCGAGGTCCCACACAATTGGTCCCAATGCATCGAGCCAGCGGGTGCCAAGGACGACATCGTACCCGGCCAAGGGCATCACGAAGAGATCGGTCGGGAAGGCTTCCCCGTCGACATGGAGCGGCGCGTTGCGGAGGACGCCGGCGCAGGTGATCCGCTCGCCATTGGCCACCATTGCCGTGAGGCGTGGTCGCCGTTGGATGGGGAGGCCGGAGCGATGCGCCGCTGTTGCGGAGATGAAGTTGTGGGTACTGCCTGAGTCTAGCAGTGCGACCAGAGACACTGGGCCAAGGGTGACGGTGATCTGCATCGTGTCGGCTGTTGCGACCCCGGCCACCGCCTGCAAGGAGAAACAGGGCGCATCTATCCCGGCTGTCTCTGTCGTGTCTATTGCGTCATCGACCTCCACGCCGTCGATGAAGAAAATCCGCCTGCAGAAACGGTTGTGGCCACGGGTATACTTCTCATTACAGTTAAAGCAGAGGCCCTGGCGGCGCCGATCCACCATTTCCTCCATCGACAACCGTCTGTTGTTGCCTTCGTCGCGGCCCTGAGGTGCGCCCATCGGCGGCGCGAGGAGGGCAAGCTGCTGCTGGGGCGCCGGAAGCGCATGCTTTGATGCCGGTAGTAGGCCTCGCGATGCTGGTCGGGCCGGAGTTGGAGGCTGTCGATCGAGTTCCATTATCTCAACCTGCCGCGCCAAACTCATGGCGGCCGCCAGTGTCTCCGGGTTGTGGATCCGCACCGCGTGGCTGAGCGGCGGCAGGAGCCCCCCGGTGAAGAGTTGGACACGCTGGGACTTGTCCAGCCTTCCCGCTCGTGAGAGCAGCTCCTGGAACCGGTTGGAGTAGTCCTCAACGGATCCGGTGCGGCGGCACTCGGCGAGTTCGAACAACGGCGCCGACCGAAGAGCAGGGCCGAACCGTAGTTGGAGCAACTCCTTGAAGCGACCCCATGGAGGCATCCCTTCGTCGTCCTGGAGTTGGATGAACCAATGTTGTGCGATGCCCTCGAGATTATACGAGGCCATCCAAACCCTTTCTTCCCCCATGGTACGTTGCTGGCGAAAGTATGATTCGCACCGGTTGACGAAGAGGAGAGGATCTGACTTGCCATCGTACCGTGGGAAGTCCAATTTCTGGAACTTCGGTGGACGATCAAGGTCGCGGTGAGCGTCGGTGCGGCCGCCGCTGGACGACGATGTGTCGGACTTCTCCTTCAGCCCGGCTATGTCGGCCTGCATGTCCTTCATCATCTGGATCACATCGGCGAGGGTGGGCTCGGACATGGTGGTGGCTGTGGGTGGCGAAGTGGGCGATGGTGGAGCGGCTACTGGCGGGTGAGCATTGGTGGTGGAGGGCACGGTGGGCTAGGAGTGGTCGGGCGAGGAGCGCCTGACTCGGGATACCAAGTTGTCAAGGACTGTGTACCCTTGACTCGCCGGACCGCGGCTACGCAGCTCGTAGCCGTCGGTCGTCTTCTCTGGTGGGGATTATGCCTCCCAACCGCAGGCTTAACAGAGGTAGAAAGGTGAGATATAACTGATTATTGCTTTCCTTCAAAGGTCTGGTTACAATCAATTTATAAGGCCAGCGGCCAGCGCCAAATGGGGAAGCTCTCCTTGATTATAGAACCTGCCCAAAACTTAGTTTCCTTCCTAGACCTTTCCTTCCTAGCCCTTTCCTTCCTAGCCGCCAATCACTCCTAGGCCTTTCCTTTCTAGCCCTTTCCTTCCTAGCCGCCAATCACTGGCGCCCTTTCCTGTTCTGCGTGATCCCCCTGATCTGCGCGATCTCCTGCTGCGCGGTCGGCGCGTTCCTCAGCGCGGCGAATGTCCCGCGCGCGCCTCCCCCTACGGAAATACGGTTGACCGTACATGACAAATGATCACAGCACAACAGTATTCTAGGTCCTTATAAAACTCAGAGTCATATCTGATTATTTTGTTGTTCATGTTATAGCACATCACTCTTAATTTGTGTCAGAGGAAATGGCCGAAAGTGGCAAGCCACAAGTGACAGTCTTATGCATTTCCTTTCACAAATTTTCTTTTCACCATTTGTAGTCGGTTCTATTCTACTATTTACGGTTGCTGCTGCCTTAACCATTGTCATGTTATCATATAAACACACTTACTGATTTTTTTTTCTCGAACACGTGGGAGAACCACGTATCAATATATTAAGAAGATAAGAAAAAAGGTCTAGAAAAGACCCAGTACAAAGGTGCCAAGAAAGCACCCACGGAAATAAAAAACCAAAAATCAAACTACAGCTAAACCTGCCTAAGAGCAGCAGCCCCGCCAAGACCCCATAACAAGGCCTCATCATGGATGGACAGCAAAATTGCGTGAATGTTTGGGGAAGCATTGTCAAACACACACGCATTTCTATGCTTCCAAATCTGCCAAGCTACTAAAATTACAATAGAGTTGAAACCTTTTTTCTTATGCTTAGACACCAGTCTTTCTGCCTCACTCCACCAATCTTGAAACCCTGTAGCATCAGACGTAGGCGCAAGATGTTGCAAACCCAGCCTGCTTAGTGTTCTAAACCAAACTTCCCTCGTAAAAACACAAGCCACCAGCATGTGATGCACTGTCTCATCCTGCTGATCACACAAGGGACAACTATCTTGATGATCCATTCCATGACGTGCCAGTCGATCAGCCGTCCAACATCGGTTGAGAGATGCAAGCCAAATGAAATACTCGCAGCACGGGGGGCCCAAGTCTTCCAGATTCTTTTAGCAGGCTCAAAGGTTGTTGCACCACCATGGAAGCGCAAATAAGCAGAGCTGGCGGAATACAGCCCCGAGGAGGATGGCAACCACCGATGCTGATCCTCAACATTAGGATACAGCTGCACCTCTTGGAGTAAATCCCAGACCAACAAAAACTCAAACAGCACCTGCGTCGTAAGGCTTCCAGAGATATCATGCACCCATCCATTGGCTGTTAAGGCTGCTTGGACAGATCTGCGCCGCCTTATTTTCGCGGGCACCCGATTTATTAGAGCGACACTGACTGATTAGAGTCTAGGCCAAAATGATAGTCCTTGGTGCCTTCCTATGAATAGATTCTAGGATGTCAAAGCCTCCAAGGAATGACCAGATATCTTTACAATTTTCAGATTTTATTTTGTATTTCTCTCATCCCTCTAGAAGCACTCGCAACATATTGCGAGCCACATGGGTCTTCACTACCAATGTTGTACACTACAGTTTCTGAACATAAAAAACTGCATTGTGATTTTGGAAATTTCAATGTAGTTTTTCTTTTATACAATAACTGAAGTATTTCTCCATAGGAGGAACATGGTAGGAACAGAAAATTCTCTGATCAAATAATGCCTAGTAAGTTTGAAGTGCAAACAACGCCAATGAGCAGGGGCGGACCCAAGGCGGCTGGCGCAGCGGCACGGCGGTGCCCCTGCCCCGTCTACTTCCGGCGCAGCCACACAGTCGCGCAGGCGCCCGGCGCACTCGCCCCAGCCCCGGCGGCTCGACTAGCGCCCGGCGCCTGGTGGTCACCCCTTTCCAGCCGGCGGTGCCCCCTTCGAGGGCAGCGCAACCAGCGCCCACTCCCAGGACTACTGCAGCAAGCCGGCAACAACCAACAAGGTAAGCATGCTGCAGACAAGTTGTACTAGTGTACTGTGCTGTAGATTGAGCCGTCGAGTGGATGAGATGAATATTTGCAGACAGGCTGCCTTGATAAATTGTGTCAACCCAAGCCCTGATCATGAGACTGGCTAAATCAGCTCGTCCACCAACCAGGTGTACCATTTGAATTTTATGCAGCATGGTAATTTGAAGCTGTTTTTATGGTATGTGGTAATATTAATGTTGCACCTATGCAAATTATGCTTGTCCTCTTCTACTTAGTAATAAAAACCGGTGTGCGGTTTATGCTGTAAATACTATATAATATCAAATAAAATCACTGGGTTTTACTAGAGTTTCTGGTCATTATAGTTTTTTTGTTTGGGGGACATTTCACATCACACGGGAAGAATCAGTTATTCTGAGTGCAATCTGTTTTGAGGAAATGACAATACTCTTCATTTATGTCCGAGGAAATGACAGCAACAATGCTAACTTATTTGAAAAAAAAAACATTTGGCATGCTGCTGCATTCTGTTTGAGTGCAATCTGGATTTGGGGAACTAAGACATTGAAGCAATAAGTATGTTTTCACGACATGGCAATTATATGTGTGCTTTGCTTCTCTTATAGGTGCAGAGATAAAAGGGAGGAAAGAAACAGATGTGCATTATGCTCTCCACATTCTAATTATTACCCATATGATCATTTCGGATTGACACATACACCATATGCATCTTGCTGTTTATCTTCTGAATAAAATAAAAAACATTATTATTCAAGCTTAGTCTATACGGTTTGCTTAAAAGTGATGATATCGATGTACTTAGCTATATATTTGTTCTAGCTACTTAGGTATACATTTACTCTGAATGTTGTTATCTAAAAATTTTGCCATGAACTTACCAAGCATAGATGTTCAATTTATTTAGACATATATAAGTACTTCCTCCTTCAGATACAAATGGTCATTTTTCTCACTTGCCTGTCTATTGTTCCAATCATTATCTCTAAAGGCTGCCTTCATAAAATTGTGTTATTTGAAGTGTTGTCTCTAAAGTATAATTCTGATGCCCCCAACTACATGTAGATCAATTTTTTGTAGAGCTTGGTACAACAGCAGCTCTACGACATTGTTTGCAGTATTATCTCTAAAGGATCCATTTATTTATAAAAGTGTATTGTTGCACATATTATTTCTAAAGTATAATTCTGTTTTTTTCAGATCTCTAAAGTTTAATTCTGATTTCCTAGGTGCTTATAGAGCAAGTTCTGGGTGAGAATGCAGAAGCAGTTCTAGGACGTCCAGGTTTTATTTCCCTTTCTTTTTTTAGTGAATAGTGGGTTACAACTTATTTTCTTGGTGCCAGACAACCATCACTAAGTACATTTGATTTAGGGTTGTACTATCATCGATCTTGGATTATTCTGCACAGTGCTGCTTTACGCAGGGAATAGTTTGCCCTTTAAAGCTACATAGAGATGAGTGGATGGTCTCTAATTACTTATTTATTTATTTATTTATTTATTGTATTTTACACGTTCTTGGCTCTGACTGAATTTGGTGTGGTGTACTCCTCGAAATGGAAATCAGATAAGGAAGGTATGGTGCAATCTCAGTTCATATACACTAAGTGTTGTTTAAAATTTTAATCATGGGTTTATAAGGCATAAATACTCACTTTATTTAGACATGACTGCATTCTTTTTTGGAATAAAATAGTTAGTGCATACCTGCAAAAACTCACTTCAAACTTTCTTTCATCGTATCGTTAATTTGTGGCCATTAAGACCAATACCCCCTCCGTTCCAAAATAGTATTCGTTTTAGCCCTTATTTTTTATGCCTATCTTCAACTAGATGATGATGAATGTAGACACATATATAGAACATATACACTAAGTATTGTATGAATCTCATAAGTCATAAAAAGGCAAAACGAATTTTATTTTGGTACAGAGTATTATATTGCTTCGGCAGTCGGCACAAAGTATAGCATTTAGACTGCTCATGCTGCATTGCTGCTACATTTGTAGACTGAAACGTTCTACTACTAAAGACAATTATCTGTTTAGATAATTCTACCACTTCTATATGTATACATCTATACATACTAATGTTCCTACATATCTAAAGCAACACTTTTTAACATTGTAAACGGATCAAAGAATAGAGCAGGGCGCGAGCCAGTTACTAGTTATCATAAGTACTAGTAGTACCAGCTATCAGAGCACACTAATCAAATCTTGTCTTTAATGTATTAAAATATCAGAAGTATAATTTTGAGTAATCAATGAATTGCTGCAGTCCGTAGCTATGAACTTGATACATATAATTATATAAATGAACAAAATGGTTTTAACTCAGTCAACCTTTTATACAACATAGGTTGCAAGAGAACAACTGAAAATTAACACAAGACAAAATGGACACTAAGGAACTACAGCTAGCACAGTCCGTGTTTGATATTTAGCCTCGTTTAACTTGTCCATCAACATAGTTTGCTTAACATCAGCATTGCTTTACTTCCTGTCCATTGTAGATGTATTTGATTTTGTATTTAACTAAACATGTTAGCAAATATTGAAGTAAACCTCAGTCAACAATCCATAAATAGTTGAAAATGTTGATATGTGTTTGATTTTGTATTGAAGTGAACTTAAACATCCTTGCAAATATTTAAGTAAACTTCACATTCAACAATCCATAAATACTTGAAAATGTTGATGGGAACAGAGCCCTCTGAAAATGGCAGCATACCTTAAGCCATGGAAAGAAATTGCCAGGCACACTTCATTTGAAAGATTATGAGAATTGTATTATCATAATGAGTAATACCATCCAAGGATTATTCAATTATAGCAGATCAGTATTAGGACACTCATGTTGATGTTATCAGGACCACTCAGTAAAATACATCTTCCCGTACCCGTATAGAACAGGCTACGAATCTGAACGGATCAACTGTGCCGGAACCTTATTTATTAATGGTTTCAAAGTGTCCATAATATTTGCAAACGAGGGTCTTCGCCATGGTTCACTACAGAAGGCACAGCATTCGTATAGTTAGGCCCAGGTCCTTGTGATTAAATTCAGAGAAATAAAGCTGAAAGGGGGTATATAGGTGGAACAAAAATACATACTTGGCCCAGCAAGATTCAATTAATACGGCTACTAGAGGATTCAGATCTTTTGGGATTTCAAGCCTTCTTCCTTTGAAACCTACAGCAGCAACCACCTGCAGAATAGCATATAGCCATATACAAAACTGAGGATAAAGAGAGTAATGGTATGCATCACTTCGTGTGTTGTTGTATGTCCATGAGCACAAAATGTGTTCTTGATGCATTTGATAGTCACCATGAGTGCATGTGTTGCTTTATCAATGCCGCTACCGGATAATGAAGTTACCTGGGCAGGATTCAGGTTACACCATGGTTGTTGCAGTGTCATTAGTTCCCATAGGATAACACCGAAGCTATAGACATCAGATTTCTCATTGGATGGTTCATCTCGAAGCACTTCAGGTGCCATCCATTCAGGCTGATATTTAAAAGACAGGATTATACAAGGCAAATTTCAGTGAAAGGGGAACTTAAAAAAAGTTGAAGAGGCTCTTACAGTTCCAGCCAAAGACTTGGAAGACAGGAAAGTGTTAGCTTTCAGTCTTGAAAGGCCAAAGTCACATACCTAAGAATAATTAAAAGGTAAAATCTTTAGCCAAATACCTAAGAATAGTTAAAACCACATGGAAACTAAAAGAAAAATGTGAATCAAGTAAATATTAGATTAACGAAAACTTTTATTATGACTTCTATAAGGAACAATGCCACAACTAGGGATGAAAGTGGATATCTGAATTGTTAGGACAGATTTAAAATGTATGAAATTTGATGTTGATCTTTTCTTATGTTATCAAGCACATTATTACATTTTGCATTAATTGTTTTATGCATTGTTTGCTCCCTATAACAAAAAAAAGTGAAAATCCGAATTTGCATCTGAATTTTATATGTATCATTTGAGAAGATATATGGTAAATTTGAGGTTTAGCTTTTATGAATCTTTACAAGCTCAATGCGAAAAACAAGAATATGAAATTGCATAGTAGATTTTATATCATGTTTATTCGCAATCAAATAAAAAGACCAAAAAATTGATATTCGAATAAGTATCCATTTTCATCATGCTATGTCCAGAGCACAGTATTTCTGAATTTGGTTAGGGAACTTAGCACATCTGACAAGTACTTTCCATGAATATGTTTACTAAAAACCATGATCACTGAATACCATGGCAATCTGAACTTAGAAATAAATCATGACTGCAAGCTGCAATCAGCTCCAGTCCTACAAAATCATTACAATAATTATTTGTGGTCTTTCATTGAATTTTCTCTATCAAGATTCAAGGGAGGGTTTGGATGCAATGGGGTTAGGCTCAATCACCATGGACTGACAGGAAGGGAAAATAAACATCCCCACCAAGAGTGGAGCAAATCCCAGGTTATCCAATGGAAAAACAAGAACATGCAAGATTATAGCTCTATTGTCTTCCTAAAAATCATGTTCGCTAGGATTGGACAGTATTAGATTCAAATGCCATTGCAAATTTGCAGTTTTTGAAGTGCACAAGAATATTCACCAAGATATCTATGATTACCAACCACATGTCATCAAAACATGGCAGATAGCATCAAAATGCAATTTTGTTTGCTTAAATGCGGTAAGATACAAGAACCATACTTTGACAGTATACTTCTTGTCAACTAGAAGATTTGGAGACTTCAGATCACGATGAACAATAGGAGGGCTGCGTCGATGAAGGTAATTCATTCCTTTGGCCTGTAAAGCCAGCACAGAGGGCTCAGATAGTAACATTGTATTGCTTTAATTCCATAACATGAGGTAAAGCTGAGGAAACAGGTTGTCACAATACCACATCAAATGCCATGTTTAATCGGCGTCTTTCATCTAGAACTTCCTTTGCACCACTCCTGTGCAAAAGTTTATACAAACTGCCCCTGCAATGGAAGAAGAGTATCGCTTGTTAGAAGTAGCTAAGCTGATAAACTATTATGGTACCATATAATGAAGACAAACAAAGGTATAACTACCATACCTAGACAAGTATTCTGTAACTATAGATAGATTTGGTGGTTCAGTAACAGCACCCATGAATAGGACAATATTTGGATGTCTCAGACTTTTCATGATTGCAACCTACCACATTAAGAAAAGAAATTATAAGGCAACTACTTTGAACAAGAATTCTCCATAAAGGCATAAACGTGATGTAGATACAGAGGAGTATTGCCATAAGGCAAAATATTGTGCCCTGCCATAAATTATTCAAAAGATTCCCATGCAACCCATCAAAATTATTCAACAGACCTCTCTCATAAATTCCCTGAAACGCTCTGGGTGAAAATCTTGCTCCATAAGTATTTTGACTGCAACATCCTGTGACAATATAGAGTTTATTTTAACATAGCCAAAGATCACCAGGAACAGAGACCCGTTCAAAGGACAAACAGAACAATAGATGAACTGAGACAAAACAAAGGCTCAGATGAAAGAATGTAGTGTTATGGAGTTTGCTAGAATTTTTCGTGGACACTGTTTGGTGATAAATGAGTTTGCACACGATGAGCAGTATAAGTTGTCTGGATTAAGAAAAGAAGCCCAGCTTGATTTTAGGGAAAGAACAAGTCCAATCAGTCAATCTGAAATTCTGAATTTTTAATTATAAGTTCAGCTAAGTTAAACCCATTACCCATACATCATGGTTCTTAAGGCGGCAAGGCGAGACAAGGCGTTGGACCACCGCATGAACGTCTAGGCAACGCCTAGGCACTTACTAAGGCGATGCCTTACCAAACAGACAAACAGCAGCATAGATGAGGAAGAAAAAGGATAAAGGAGAAGGGTTAGGGGAGATGTATAAGGAAGAAAAAGAAAAAGGATAAAGGAGAATGGTTAGGGGAGATGTATAAGAAATGGCCCAGCCCATATATCCTCCCCTTGTGGTGGTTAGGGTTGCCCCTGACCTCTTCTCTGTGCGGCGCTCGCCCCCCCCCCCCACCCCCTGTCTCGTCTCTACACGCCGCTCACCCCTGTCTCTGCAGCGCCGCTCCCTCGATTCTCTGAATCACCTCCTCTCCCAAGCTTTGTGCCGCCGCTCCTGGAGCCTCCGCGCCACCACTCTCGTCCCCCAAGTCTCTGCTAGGCTTATTGATTGATATCCTTCCGTTCTTCCACATCCCCTCTTGCCTCTCTTGCTGTTTCTTGGCTAGGCGACGGGGTCGCCTAGAAATTTTGAGCGTCTGGACGCCTAGGCGACGCCTTTGAAACTATCCCATACATAGAAGGGTTCATCCATAAGGGCCGACTATGTAATAGACTGGATGAAGCAAGAAAGAAAGGAATCCACTTTCCATTTCCCAGCCCCTCTAGTTTAACATACCTATATCTTCACAGAGAAGTGTGCTCATGACAGAATAATAGAGCAAGGTTAATTAAACAAAGAAGCAAAAGCAGCAATCCTATTTGAAGTTGCCAGTTATAGCCTTTAGGTTATTGATAAATAGAGAACACAAAAGCTTACAGATCCATGCCAATCAGCACGATGAACTGTTCCGAAAGAACCTGGAAAGAAAATATATTTATGTAAATCAGAAAATTGTTCCTTTCATAGGATGAGATCTAACAGGCAAATTTCTCAGTGTGATTTATATCTGATTAAATACTAAGATTGCTAACACAGTGGAAAGAGTAGTCCTATTAAGAAAAAAAATGCTATTGTTTCCGCCAGACTAGAAAAGGCTGAACTTTCGAGTACCTGCACCAATCTTCTCCTTTAAAATCAACTCATTCCATGGAATGATCAAATCATCCGCAGCAAGTGACAGATCACTGACTGTATTCCGCAACTGTGTAGTCACCAATTCTTTCTTTTTGTCAAGTTCAAGCTTAATATTGGAGGAAGTAACAAGTGGCAAAACCACCCGAGGAGCTTCTGGCACCATAATATCTGGCTTCATTATTCCTTGCCCTACATCATCAGAACATGCATATAGTGAAAAAAATATAGCAACTTCAGACAACCATGCAGTTATATACGCGAGATGTATGGGCTACAGTTAATTATGTGACTTCCTAGTACATGAGCAAAAAGGATATCTTGGGGTGTGTATCTGTTTCTTGATAATGTGTCCATGTAGCATAGTATGACACCAAACCCCATAATAACGGCTGAGAACAAAAAGAGGTGGTATATTTTCAAAACCTATGAGCATTGACATGATTTACCTTTTCCTGGCACCCAGCTGTTAATAACATCATCCCCAGCAACATGTTTCTTAGAATAGGGATGGTCCAGAGAAATTACTGTGCTATTAGCAACACCTGAAAAATGTTTGGGACAGTCTATGTCACACTCCTGACAGATAAAAACATCCTTGATGAAGAATCCATCATTAGCCTATAGCAACTGCTTAATAGACAGACACCAATATAAGTACTAATTCCCTGTTGACACATGAGGAAAGAAGTTAAGACATCCAGAAACTAACAACCTGTGGAAGAATCACTGAACAAGAGATTCAGGGAATGGCAATCTGAGAAGTATTGCTTGGCTACTGAACCAAAATTTGAAGTTATCTCCAATGACCTAAATTTTGGGGGATGGAGAGGTGAGGATACTGATAGTGAGTAGGGACCATTGACAAAGGAATCAGGATCAGTAAGTTGGCCTGGATCCCTAATTAAATCAACCAAGAACTCCCTGCAAAATGAAGTTAACAATAGTTGAGTACATAACACAAGGCAAATTAAGTCAACCAATCAATGATATCAAAATAACAGGTAGAATAAGATAAATATTCCAGATGCACATGAGAATGAGTCATCATTGCCCATAAATTATCAAAACAATGATTAATGGAGAAGCAGTATATCTGCTAAAATGGTTCAAGGTTCAGGCATTAAAGGGTTCTAATCCAAGATCTTCAGAGGCAAAATACCTTTCAAGCCCAAAGCGTACAAGGCAGGAGGAGGCATCATCAGATTTACAATATTTACAACCCTTGACAACTCTACAAGGAATATTGACTTTATCTGCTAACACCTGCAGCGGATACAGTACAAGTGTAACGTCAGTAAAGATCCAAGGTTGCAAAAAAAACTTAAGTGGTAAATCAGCTATTAATTTCTGAATTAGGATATAGTTACAGTCACAAGCATACATGTGAAAGCACTCAGATAGAACTCTTTACTAAAATTTCGGTCGTAGTTGTCACTGTATTAACATACTTCCACAAGATGAACAATCAGGGAAACAACTTAAAACAGAAAACATACTTTAAATAGCAACGAGCGATGCTTGCAAAGACCGATAGGGAGCTTTCCAAGATGAAGCACAACAGATCCTGTACTTGACTTGATGGCCTCAATGCACTCTTTCCATCGTTGAAGCAAGTTCTCTTCATTGGAAGTTGTACCCCTTAACGATGAACAAAAAATTACATAGTATATATATATATATATAAAAATTTTCAGAAACCACATGAACCAGACCAAATCAAAAGGAGTATAGGAGCTTATTGATACAACTCTCACCCCATTCTTGAAGATATGAGTTTGGCCAGTTGGATTACCACATCTTTGGCATCAGCAGAACTGGAAAGAATGCTGGAAGCATAACTCTCCAACATACCTAATTCAAAATCAGTTCTTCGATCGATAAGAATGGCTTGAATGGAAGGATCATCAGGACGGACAGACTTGAGTGATTCCATGGAGGGTATGTGGTTCTCTTCCTGTACATCAGTGCATAGTGACCATACAAAGGGGTCCATCCCATGAATCAAGTAAAATCCATCTGGTATTGTGCTGTTGTATGATAGCGAACCATTTACCTAAAAAGGCATTAGGAACCAAGCATGAAAGCGAAATACAGGACGGCTACAAACAACACAAATACAACAATAAGATTTGTCTCAATAGGTAGTACATAGAATTCCAATTGCACATATATAAATGTATCTTTGGTGGTGTTTGATACACTGACATACTGTATGATTTCATTTTACACGAGTCCAGCTGCAATCCAAACATAAGATGTGGTAAGCATGAACTGCAGTATGATCTACCAAGTCAAGTAACTGAACCTAAGGCTTTTGTTTGCAGGTTAATTAATGGTTTGTTCAGCACAGTTTGTGACCAACTGACCATGTTGCAGCATTCTGAAATTTGGATTTCTCATAAAGAGAGAAACACAAAGGAAGGGAAGGTATGCTGAGAGTACCCAGAAGCGATGCGAGAGCGACTCCGCAGAGGGCGCGGGCTGCGCGAGCGGGAAGGCTCTCCCGTTACCGCTGCCCCTCCCGCTTCCTGAATCGCCTGGGTCGAGGAAGCCCGGGTCGGCAGCGCACGCAGCATCGGCGCAGAGGCGGAGCGCGAGCGCGAGCTGCAGCTGGTAGGTCTCCTCGGCCTGCTGCGCCCAGCTCTTGCAGGGCGAGCCAGCCGCCCCGGGAGGCGCCGCTGCCGATCCGGGCGGCGCGACCCCCGCGGCCGAGGCGGGGGGTTGTAAGTGGAATGGGTAGTCGCTGGAGGTGGAGATAGAGCTGCCGGCGCCGTAGCTGCTGCCGCTGGACTGGCGCTGCAGGATGTTGGCGGGGGCGGGAGCAGGTGCGGCGGCGTCGTCGGGGAACTGTGGGAGGAGGGAGTAGGTGGTGCGACGGCCGGCGCCCGGGGGCAGGTCCATGGCCGGGCAGGCCGGCGAAACCAAACCCTAGCGTCGGCGTGGCTCGTCGTCCGGGTCCGCTCCCCTGAAAGAGCAGGCGGTTAGTTTTTGGTGGCAATTGGCGGGTGGGCGGGGCTTAGACCAAGTCGCCGTCGACGTCTCGTCGGTAGTAGGGTGAGGGTAGCAGTAGCAACTTGCAAGGAGGCAGCCGCTTGTCTAGCGCGACTGCGCGAGGAAAGAGAGCCGCTGTGCGAATGCTCGCTAGTCGCTACGCTGCTTCGAGCGGTGGGCGTGTCCGCGTGGGCCGTGGAGGCGACAACGCGCGTGGCTGCGGATAGGAGCAGTGGCCACACAGAGTGACAAACAGCAGCCGAGAAAACGAACCAGACCGCCCGCCGCCAGAGACGGCCTGCATGGGCATGGCTATTTACAGAGTTAAGGTCAGCGCAGTCATGGCCGAAAACGAGCCTGCTCGGTCAGCTCGGCATTGTATGAGGCTATGAGCTAAGAATAAGGTTCGGGAGCCGTAACCGATAAATATTATTATATTATAAATATTTAAAAATATATAAATATGGAATATACAATCATCATTCAATATTATAATTAATCTAAATTATAAAATTACATAAATCCATCATCAAAAGCTAAGAAACAATCATACTATTATAGAAGTATTCAATATCCATTACTATTTTGTAGATTAATTAATTTAGTATAACTCGCGAGCCCACCTCGGAGCATCAACTTCTGCGTACCAGGACGCTCCCAGTTCCAAGGGGCAGGGCGACCTGACAATGACAATGGCGAACAAGGCTAGACATGCCAACATCCCAACAGAAACTAACCTTTGAATTAATGACAATGCTATTCTAGATTATCCTATTGTTGGTACCTCGGAGCATCAACTTCTGTGTACCAAGACAAAAGGCAGCATGTGTGTTGGATCAAAATATTAGCGCAAGGAAAAAATCAAATGTAGTTGATTAAAGGATAAAACTGATAATCAGATGATCGGGAATAGCATTGTCATTAATTCAGAGGTCAGTTTTTGTTGGACTGTTGACATGTCTATCCATGTTCGTCATTGTCATTGTCCGATCGCCCTGGCCCCTGGTACTGGGAGCAGCCTGGGATCCAAGATCCATCCATCCCCGTGTATATTCAAAAAACACAAAAAGAGTTGTATGATAGTTGAATATGCATGTATATTCAATTGCATGCATTATACACGATATATGTGAATGGTAGAGCGTCCGATAGGGCAATGTATTTTTCTAGTAGGTTAAAATATGTGCATTTATGTGCCTATGGGTATACCCGCGGGTAGCGAGTATTGGTAGGATATTGTACCCATCGCGGGTAGTGTGTGCATGTACATATTTGGTATTAACCTCGCAGTTACGAGTTTGTAAACCCTACACCCACGAGTTTCGTTGTCATCCCTAGCCTTGGCTAGACATTTCGAGCTCAACCGGGCAACCAGAGTGACGATGCCTCCCCACCAATCATGATTAGTCTAACGGGTGGGCATCATGTGGTCGGTACCGATTGTGTCGACCTCTTGGTCCGTTTATTCGTTCGATGGGTTTATTGATTGGTTGGTCTAATTGATACCAACCATATTGAAGTTGATGTTGCTCAGTATTGACCGATCAACACTGACTAGTGTGTAGGACGATCTAGTTGGTACTGTCTCAAACCAATATCGATTTTGGTCAACTTTTAGCAACGTGATATGTTCTAGTTGGTCCACACATGTGCCATGTCAGTTAGATATTTTTAAATCTTTGGGACATTTCCTTGTATGTCACTATAATTTTGTTCATTGCCTTATTTACCATCGTAAATAATTCTATTCCCTTATATACCAGCCGAATGTAATTTTTTATCCTTCTATGTCATCGAGAGTGGCATCCACATGTGATGGCATGTAAGGTAGTGTTTGGTTAGAGAGCCAAGTAGAACGGAGTCGTTCTGTTCTATTTTGTTGTTGTTTGGTTACAAAGCAACTAGAACGGAGTGACTCCAATTAGAGAATATTCTCCTCAGATCCGGAACCATCCCACTCCAAAAAATCAATGGAACGGAGCCGCTCCGTTCCCAGCCCGCTCGCACAGCTCGCTCTCCCATCCGTGCGCGGCAGCTCGCGCGCCTCCCTCTGCAACCAAACAAAAAACAGAGCCGCTCCGTTCCAGCTTACCAAACATTGAACAGAGCGGCTCTGTTCCTAGAATCAGGAATGGAACGGCTCCGTTCTACTTGACTACTCAACCAAACACTACCTAAATGTAAGAAATTGCATATGAGTGGCATAGAACGGACTGGGACTGTTGAGCACCAAATTGAGCGGGCGGACGGTCCGGCCCTGAGGCCGGACGGTCCGGACAGTCCGCGCCTGTGGGCCGGACGGTCCGCGCTTGCGCAGAGCAGTTTAGGGTTCCGAGTTTTGTGCTATGATTGTTGGCTAGATTCGCGGAATTAACTCGGAATCTAGTCGTGTAAAGGGTCCAGCCCCCCTCCTCTATATAAAGAGAGGTCTACGGCCGATTTGTAACAAACAATCGAATCAATACAACTTTTATTCGCATTTTATCCTAGGAGTAGTTCTAGTCTAGTTTAGGTTTAGCCTCTCAATTTCCAAATTCTTCGCCTCTCTTCAACTCTACGCCGATTGGAGGAGTCTAGGTCGGCCGGCCTGAGCCTAGACAACCCCTAGGATCTCTCCTCCCCGACGGGGTCCCTCCCGGGAGCGAGATCCAGGCCGCTGCCGGCGACTTCCGCCGCCCCTGCGCACACGCGGACCGTCCGGCCTCAGGGCGCGGACCGTCCGGCCTCAGGGCGCGGACCGTCCGGCCGTCAGGCAGAGGACCCAAGCTCCTGCACCAGGTCGCGGACCGTCCGGCCCCAGGCCGCGGACCGTCCGCGCCTGACCAAAGAGCACCGCCGCCGGTTCTTCTTGAGTATTTGGCGCTCCGAAAAGGCGTCAACATACTTTTTGGCGACTCCGCTGGGGAAAACACATCTAGGCTCATCAAATCGGCCCTCAATGGCCGGTTCAAGGGAGAGCTCTGATATTTCTCCAAGCAACATCATAGAGCCGACTTGGGAAACCTTGTCGGCTGACGAGCAGCTCCAGTTTGAGGAGCACAAGGAGCGGATGATCCAGGAGGCGAAAGCAAAATTCTTGGCCAACTTCAAAGTGGACAGGAACAACAAGGTCGTCCGACATCGGGCGACGGATCCGGCTTCGCTCCAACCCACGCCAGATATCCCCAATGTAAGTAATACCAACGAGCTACAATCTCTTAGAAATTATGTAGAAGAGCAGTGTGAACAAATGCAGAACATCATAGGGGGTATGCAAAGCGATGTTAAGAGACTAGTACGTGCATTCGATAAATCTAACATCGCAAATTTTCCTTCACACGAGGTTGAGTTAGGAGGTAACACGCGTAACACATTGGCTACAGGTTGTCACGACCAGTCACAACCCCTTTATGGGATGCCGATGGACACATATCCTGAACAACCGCAAATCGGCAGCAAATCAGCCGATCTGCACATGCCTGGACCGTCCGCACGTGAGCGCGGACCGTCCGGGCCAACAACAGTCAGGCCTATTTTTGATGAGTTACCTAGATATGCGCCCGAACCACCACACACGACACAGAATCTAAACTACCCAGTCGGACCATCCGCGTACAACGACGGACGGTCCGCACATAATCACGGACGGTCCGGGCCAATGTCCGGACAGTCCGCGCATGACCTTTTTGAGGAGGATTGCTACCTGAATCCTCACCCGTCCCAGCAACACTTCTCATCGCACTATACAATGCATCAACCTATTAATTCGAGATCTAGAGCCCAGGAAAACTTTCCGGACCCACCTAGAAGGCCGGAAAGGAACGATCAAACATACGAACCATATAGGCAAGTGGCAATGCACCACGTAGCTCAAACCAATGGGGGGAACGACAACATACCAACATGCAACCAACCCCACCTATGTTTGACCAGAGAGCCGGTGGTCTTGCACCGGCTGCCATTGATATAGTGAGGGAAGAAATAGCCGGGGCGTTCCGAGATAAGCTCGGAGTAAGCATGGTCCCTGGGGGGCAATCATATCGGAAACCTTATGACAGCCGATTTGATCACCACCCATACCCACAGGGAACTAGAATACCCGAATTCGCAAAATTTTCGGGTGACCAAGGGAAAAACACGCGTGAACATATAGGCCAGTTCTTAGCACAATTGGGAGAATTGGCCGACACAGAGGCATTTCGCGTGCGCTTATTTTCATTATCTTTAATAGGAACCGCGTTTGCATGGTATGCCACTTTACCTCCTAATTCCATTTCATCATGGGGGATCTAGAACAAAAATTTCATGATCATTTTTTCTCCGGTGACTATGAGTTGGATTTGGTAGATTTAGTGTCATTGCGACAGACAAAAGATGAATCGGTTAATGATTACATCCGGAGATTCCGAGATACAAGAAACCGATGCTTTCAAATTCATTTAGCAGAAAAACAGCTAGTAGGATTAGCCTTTAATGGTCTACGATATTATTTAAAAAAAGATTAGAAGGCATCCAATTCTTTACACTAGCACAATTACACCAGAGAGCTTTGGCTTGTGAAAGCCGAAGCAAAGAAACTGCTAAAACAATTCGTCACAACGTACATGTAGTAGAATGCGACCGAAGTAGCTCAGAAGATGAATCAGCAGAGGTGTATGCTGCTGAAATGGTTTGGCCAAAGCAGGCCAAATCTTCGGCTTGTCCCTCCATACAGCCGGTTCAAAAGAAACGGCAAGAAGAGGTTAAGTTTACATTTAATGTTGGTAAGTGTGATAGAATATTTGATGAATTACTCAAAAATGGCAACATTAAAATAAATCACACTGTTCCATCCACCGACGAGCTAAAACGTCGTGCATATTGCAAGTGGCATAACTCATTTTCTCATGCCACTAATGATTGTAATGTATTCCGTCGACAGATTCAATCGGCCATTAACGAAGGACGATTGAAATTTCAGGAAATGCAGGTGGACACGGAGCCCTTTCCAATGAACATGATCGACTTTGAGGGCAAGAAAGTCCTGACTCGGCCAAACACAGCCGATGAAGGCAAAGGCAAAGAAATAGTCATCGACAATGCAAGAGAGGCCGGTGGGAATCATAAAACTTCTTGCAGAAAAGTGGTGGCCGAGAAGACTCCTGATGGAGGGGAGACCTTGAAGGTGACCATCACAGCCTCTGGCACTCGGGGGCAAACACAGACAGGGAGACAGGCGCAAGAACCCATTCTGCGCATCGCGGACGGTCCGCCATCCAGACGCGGACTGTCCGACGCTTCTCCGGACGGTCTGGCGAACTCCAGCGGACGGTCCGGCCGTGCTCAGGACACGCAGCAACCACGTACCTTCAAACCACGACAACCCGAGATAGGTACGTGGAAAACAAATACATTTAAAGCAGCTGGTCGGCTGATCAAGTCTGGCCCGACTTTCGATCAATTGTTGTCTAAATACGTGAAAAAGAAGGTCGGCCCCAGTGACCGACCACCAAAGCGACCCCGCTCACCCATTCATGAGCAACGTCAGGTCAGGCCGATTGGACCACCTCACCAATCAGAAGAAATGAAAGGTCCTATTGTACAATTGAGACCTAACATACCGACATGGACCCCTCCACCCCCTTATCCATCTATGCCATATCCATACACATACTTACCTCCACCATATGTCCCAAATCAAATGTGGGGCATGCCAACATATCCATTTGGGATGCCACAGTACCCCGCCTGGGGGGCACCCCAAACATCCGTTTTTGATAGGTTGGCGCCGCTAGTGCAAGACCGATTGAACGCTGCTGAATCTGGTCACCAGGCACAGGCCCAACAAGATTGCCGGACTACTCGGCCTCCTAGGCCGACCAATCCGGCAGGGGGGCATATGCCTGTAGCAACTCAAAGAACAACGAAAAAAGACATCATCAAAATAGGCACTGAAGATGTTGTCATACAGGGGGACAATAAAGGGCCAATGATTTTTGGTGAATCGGCCAACACAACCAAAAAGGATAACACAACCAAAAAGGATACGACTATCGTCAAAACAGCCGATCCAAAATACTCCATGCCTCGATGGTGCCCGGCGGGATTGACACGATCCCAAAAGAGAAAATTACAGCGCCTAAGAGTGAAGGAGAGTCAGGAGAAAGAGGCGGAAAAGATATTCAATGACACACATCCACTATACCCACCACCGCAAAAGAAATGGAGACCAAAGGCCGTCGAGAAAAAACAAACGGCCACGGAAATAGAAAGTCAACCTGCACCAGACGTGGACCGTCCGGCCTCTGCGCGCGGAACGTCCGTCCCTCACCAGGAAGCGTCTGTACAATCTGCACCAGGCGCGGACTGTCCGGCCCCTGCGCACGGACCGTCCGGCTTTCACCAGGAAGCGTCTGGACAACCTGCACCAGGCGCGGACCGTCCGGCCTCCACGCGCGGACCGTCCGCCGTTTACCAGGAGGCCTCCAACGACACGACAACATCAATGGAGGAGGACGACCTGCTGGGAGAAGACCTGGTCGACTACGAGGCTTCTCCAGAACGCCCAGGTATGGATGTAAATATTATTACATTTTCTGCCGATTGTACTATTATCGGCGACGATGAACCTGTTGTTGCCCAGTTTGATTTTGGTCCTAAAGAAGCCGCCTTTACTAAACCAAAAGAATCGGTAAACCATTTAAAGCCGCTCTTCGTGCGCGACCACATTGATGGGATACCGATTGCTAGGATGTTGGTAGATGGAGGGGCAGCTGTAAATCTAATGCCTTATTCATTGTACAGAAAATTAGGTAAACAAGATGACGAACTTGTCAAGACCAACATGACCCTCAGCGGTGTTGGAACTGATAGTTCGATCAAAGCCAGGGGAGTCACGTCCGTTGAATTAACCATCAGGACTAAGACCCTTGCTGCTGCATTCTTCGTCGCTGATGTAGAAGGAAATTACAGTTTAATCCTAGGCAGAGATTGGATTCACGCCAATCAATGTATACCTTCTACATTACATCAAATGTTGATACAATGGGTAGGCGATGATATAGAACAAGTACATGCTGATGTATCGGCCTGCATCGCTGTGGCCGATGCCCCTGTACTCTGGACTTATGAGACTACTACATGTCTCACAGGAGTAGATTTTTCTGATTATCAATTCATCAGTATAGATAAGAAAGGTTTCATTCCTGTAATGCTAGAGCCGATGGAGAATCGGCTAAATCCTAAATAAAGTTTAAATGATGAATACACACAAAGTTCATAAGTCTCTGGTCATGGAAAGTTCGGCCTCCAAGGCCGGATGGTCTGGTCTTTCACAAAAGGGTTCGGACTTTAAGACCGAACATATATCACAGCAAAAGGACAGTATTACGGATGATCCGGTCCCCGAGACCGGAGAGTCCGCCGTCACACAAAGATCTTCTAATTCCTCTGTGGGGAACATGATAAAGGAATTCATAGATCTTGATAAACTAGGACAGAGGTTTACATCGGCCGATCCTTTGGAGGAGATTGACATAGGAGATGGTAAAACTCCAAGGCCGACTTTTGTAAACAAGACCCTGGAGACCGATCCTAGAAATGAGATGATCGGTCTATTGAAGGAATATTCAGATTGCTTTGCTTGGAAATATACTGAGATGCCTGGATTAAGCCGAGAGATCGTAGAGCATCGGCTGCCTATTAAATCTGGTTTCAGACCTTTCAAGCAAAGAGCTAGAACATTTCGTCCAGATCTTCTCCCACGCATCAAGGACGAAATCCACCGGCTGCTAGAAGCTGATTTTATCAGACCTTGCAGATACGCAGAGTGGGTCTCCAACATTGTGCCGGTGGAGAAGAAGGAGTCAAGTAAACTTAGAGTATGCATTGATTTTCGCAATTTAAATAGAGCAACTCCTAAAGACGAATATCCCATGCCCATAGTCGACACATTAATCAATAATGCATCAGGAAATAGAATTATTAGCTTCCTTGATGGTAATGCCGGATATAATCAGATTTTCATGGCCGAAGAAGATGCGTCTAAAACGGTCTTTATATGTCCAGGCTTCATTGGTTTATTTGAGTGGGTTGTCATGACATTTGGTCTGAAAAATGCTTGTGCTACTTATCAGAGGGCTATGAATTTGATCTTCCATGAATTGTTAGGAAACACTGTGGAAGTTTACATTGATGATATTGTAGTCAAATCGGCTGAGTTTAGTTCTCATATAGCTGATTTGCGCAAAGCCTTTGATAAAATGCGTCAGTATGGTTTGAAAATGAACCCACGTAAATGTGCTTTTGGAGTGTCGGCTGGTAAGTTTTTAGGATTTGTCATACATGAACATGGTATAGAGATAGACCCTGACCGAATCAAGTCTATTCGGAATGTGGGACCTCCGACCTGTAAGGTCGAGGTACAGAGGTTTCTCGGTAAGGTGAATTATTTACGAAGGTTTATTTCTAACCTAGCCGGGAAGATTGATGCGTTCACCCCTATTCTTCGGCTTAAGAATGATGCCGAATTCGCTTGGGGGGCAGAACAACAAGAAGCATTTGATCTCATCAAAAAATACTTATCTTCGGCTCCCGTATTAAAAGCACCACTGTCACACCCGGTTTTAGAAGGCAAATCGAATGCGAACCATGTACGTGCCAGGATCAGTTATTCACGTACACAGCAGTTACATAACATGGACATCATCACACAGTGCTCAAAATAGTATTAATAAGGGAAATAGTCGATTACATCATACGTCTGAGACGTCCATATAGTCTTTACAATTAATCAAAGTGCGGAAAAGAAACGTAGATAACTGCGGCCTTCACAGGCAGCCGACTGGGGGTTGCCGCTAACCCACACCTAGAACTCGTCGTAGTCTTGGAACTCCTGGAAGTCTCCTTCCACAGCTTCATCTTCGCCTGAGCAGTGGTTGCAATGCTGACAACCTGGGGATGGGGGGGTTTGGTGTGTACAGCAAGGGTGAGTACACATCAACATACTCAGCAAGTATCCTGTTTGGCTGTAGTGGACTAGCTTTATATGGGGGATAAGTCAAGCAGTTGCTTTTAGTTGGTCAGATTATTACTTACTAGTAGAAAGCCAAGTTTTAGCATTAACCCAAGTTATTAACCCAAACGTACTCCTTTCCAAACGGAAAGAGTACCACTTACCATTACCATAAGCATGATCATAACCATCCTCATCATCATCTGTAAACCAACCATCTCTGATCAAGTATCACTAATCACTGGAGCTCCCTTGGCCGCTCATAACCGTGAGCACGGCTGATATATCAGTTTTCAAACACTCTGCAGAGGTTGTGCACTTTACCCACAAGCCGTGATTCCCTTTCTGCCCGGAGAGAGCTACTCCCCATTGACCACTACCTAGGTGGCCTAGCAGGGCATCACTACGTAGCCTTTACAAAGATTTCCCGGGGCTGTAGCCACCCGTTAGGTTTCCTAAATGCACCGCACTCCTCCCCAAGGGGCGAACCCAAACTTGGCAGAGCGAGCCGCATACACCTGAAAGGGAATTAGGCTTACACATAGTCCCTAATTAATTTTGGTGGTTAAATTGCCCAACACAAATAATTGGACTAACTAGTTTGCCCAAGTGTATAGATTATACAGGTGTAAAAGGTTCACACTCAGCCAATAAAAAGACCAAGTCTTGGATTCAACAAAGGAGCAAAGTGGCAATCGAAGGCCCTATGGTCTGGGAGCACCGGACTGTCCGGTGTACACCGGACAGTGTCCGGTGCGCCACCGGACAGTGTCCGGTGCACCAGAGGACTCCAACTCAAACTCGCTACCTTCGGGAATTTTCCAGAGGCGACTCCGCTATAATTCACCGGACTGTCCGGTGTACACCAGACAATGTCCGGTGCGCCAAGGAGAACCGGCCTCAGGAACTCGCCAGCTTCGGGAATCGCCAATGGCTAGTCCGCTAAAATTCACCGGACATGTCCGGTGTGCACCGGACTGTCCGGTGCAACTCCGGAGCAACGGCTAGTCGACGCCAACGGCTACCTGCGGCGCATTAAATGCGCGCGCAGCGCGCACAGAAGTCAGGCGCGCCCATACTGGCACACCGGACAGCAAACAGTACCTGTCCGGTGTGCACCGGACACCCAGGCGGGCCCACAAGACAGAAGCTCCAACGGTCAGAATCCAACGGCAGTGATGACGTGGCGGGGGCACCGGACATGTCCGGTGTGCACCGGACTGTCCGGTGCGCCATCGAACAGACAGCCTCCCAACGGCCACATTTGGTGGTTGGGGCTATAAATACCCCAACCACCCCACCATTCATTGCATCCAAGTTTTCCACTTCCCAACTACTACAAGAGCTCTAGCATTCAATTCTAGACACACCAAAGAGATTAAATCCTCTCCAAATTCCACACAACGCCATAGTGACTAGAGAGAGTGATTTGCTTGTGTTCTTTCGAGCTCTTGCGCTTGGATTGCTTTCTTCTTTCTTGATTCTTTCATTGCGATCAAACTCACTTGTAATCGAGGCAAGAGACACCAAACTTGTGGTGGTCCTTGTGGGAACTTTGTGTTCCAAGTGATTGAGAAGAGAAAGCTCACTCGATCCGTGGATCGTTTGAGAGAGGGAAGGGTTGAAAGAGACCCGACCTTTGTGGCCTCCTCAACGGGGAGTAGGTTTGAGAGAACCGAACCTCGGTAAAACAAATCTCCGTGTCTCACTTGCTTATTCGCTTGGGATTTGTTTTTCACCCTCTCTCGCGGACTCGTTTCTTTATTACTAACACTAACCCGGCTTGTAGTTGTGTTTATATTTGTAAATTTCAGTTTCGCCCTATTCACCCCCCCCCTCTAGGCGACTTTCAATTGGTATCAGAGCCCGGTGCTTCATTAGAGCCTAACAGCTCGAAGTGATGTCGGGAGATCACGCCAAGAAGGAGATGGAGACCGGCGAAAAGCCCACTACAAGCCACGGGAGCACTTCATCGGAAGAGTCCCGCACCAAGAGGAAGGAGAAGAAGAAGATCTCCTCCAACAAAGGGAAGGAGAAGAAATCTTCTCACCACAAAGAGAAGAAGGAAAAATCTTCTTCCCACAAGCCACATCGGAGTGGGGACAAGAAGAAAAGAATGAGGAAGGTGGTCTACTACGAGACCGATTCTTCATCGGCATCCACCTCCGACTCCGACGCGGCATCCGTCACTTCTAAGCGCCAAGAGCGCAAGAAGTATAGTAAGATCCCCCTACGCTATCCTCGCATTTCCAAACACACACCTTTACTTTCCGTCCCATTAGGCAAACCACCAACTTTTGATGGTGAAGATTACGCTAGGTGGAGCGATTTAATGCGATTTCATCTAACCTCGCTCCACAAAAGTATATGGGATGTTGTTGAGTTTGGTGCACAGGTACCATCCGTAGGGGATGAAGACTATGATGAGGATGAGGTGGCCCAAATCGAGCACTTCAACTCTCAAGCAACAAATACTCCTCGCCTCACTAAGTAGAGAGGAGTATAACAAAGTACAAGGGTTGAAGAGTGCCAAGGAGGTTTGGGATGTGCTGAAAACCGCGCACGAAGGAGATGAGCTCACCAAGATCACCAAGCGGGAAACGATCGAGGGGGAGCTCGGTCGGTTCCGGCTTCGCAAAGGGGAGGAGCCACAACACATGTACAACCGGCTCAAGACCTTGGTGAACCAAGTGCGCAACCTCGGGAGCGTAAAGTGGGATGACCATGAAGTGGTTAAGGTTATTCTAAGATCTCTTATTTTCCTTAACCCTACTCAAGTTCAATTAATTCGTGGTAATCCTAGATATACTAAAATGACCCCCGAGGAAGTAATCGGGCATTTTGTAAGTTTTGAGTGCATGATCGAAGGCTCGAGGAAGATCAACGAGCTTGATGATCCCTCCACATCCGAAGCTCAACCAGTCGCATTCAAGGCGACGGAGGACAAGAAGGAGGAGTCTACACCAAGTCGACAACCAATAGACGCCTCCAAGCTCGACAATGAGGAAATGGCGCTCGTCATCAAGAGCTTCCGCCAAATCCTCAAGCAAAGGAGAGGGAAAGACTACAAGTCCCGCTCCAAGAAGGTTTGCTACAAATGTGGTAAGCCCGGTCATTTTATTGCTAAATGTCCTATATCAAGTGACAGTGATCGAGGCGACGACAAGAAGGGGAGAAGAAAGGAGAAGAAAAGGTACTACAAGAAGAAGGGCGGCGATGCCCATGTTTGTCGGGAGTGGGACTCCGACGAAAGCTCTAGCGACTCCTCCTCCGACGAGGACGCCGCCAACATCGCCGTCACCAAGGGACTTCTCTTCCCCAACGTCGGCCACAAGTGCCTCATG
Source organism: Zea mays (assembly GCF_902167145.1). Classification (NCBI taxonomy): domain Eukaryota; kingdom Viridiplantae; phylum Streptophyta; class Magnoliopsida; order Poales; family Poaceae; genus Zea; species Zea mays. Next base: position 170,118,697 of record NC_050097.1, on the reverse strand, counting down.
GCAAAGGACGGCAAACGGAAGAAGGTTAAATCCAACTCCTCCACTAAATATGAGTCTTCTAGTGATGATAATGCTAGTGATGAGGAGGATAATTTGCGTACTCTTTTTGCCAACCTCAACATGCAACAAAAAGAAAAGCTTAATGAGTTGATTAGTGCCATCCATGAAAAGGATGATCTCTTAGACACTCAAGAGGACTTCCTTATTAAAGAAAATAAGAACCATGTTAAGGTTAAAAATGCTTATGCTCTAGAAATTGAGAAATGTGAAAAATTATCTAGTGAGCTAAGCACTTGCCGTGAGATGATTGACAACCTTAGGAATGAAAATGCTAGTTTAAATGCTAAGGTTGATTCACATGTTTGTAATGTTTCAATTCCCCTTCCTAGAGATAATAATGATGATTTGCTTGCTAGGATTGAAGAATTAAACATTTCTCTTGCTAGCCTTAGAGTAGAAAATGAAAATTTAATTGCTAAGGCTAAAGAACTAGATGTTTGCAATGTTACAATTTCCGATCTTAGAGATAATAATGATATCTTGCATGCTAAGATCGTTGAACTAAAATCTTGCAAACCCTCTACATCTACCATTGAGCACACTTCTATTTGCACTAGATGTAGAGATATTAACATTGATGCTATTCATGATCATATGGCTTTAATTAAACAACAAAATGATCATATAGCTAAATTAGATGCTAAAATTGCCGAGCACAACTTAGAAAATGAGATATTCAAATTTGCTCGTAGCATGCTCTATAATGGGAGACGCCCGGGCATCAAGGATGGCATTGGCTTCCAAAGGGGAGACAATGTCAAACTTAGTGCCCCTCCTAAAAGATTGTCCAACTTTGTTAAGGGCAAGGCTCCCATGCCTCAGGATAACGAGGGTTACATTTTGTACCCTGCCGGTTATCCTGAGAGCAAAATTAGGAGAATTCAATCTAGGAAGTCTCACTCTGGCCCTAATCATGCATTTATGTATAAGGGTGAGACATCTAGCTCTAGGCAACCAACCCATGCTAAGTTGCCTAGAAAGAAAACTCCAAGTGCATCAAATGATCATAACATTTCATTTAAAACTTTTGATGCATCTTATGTTTTGACTAACAAATCTGGCAAAGTAGTTGCCAAATACGTTGGGGGCAAGCACAAGGGGTCAAAGACTTGTGTTTGGGTACCCAAAGTTCTTGTGTCTAATGCCAAAGGACCCAAAACCATTTGGGTACCTAAAGTCAAGAACTAAACTTGTTTTGTAGGTTTATGCATCCGGTGGCTCAAGTTGGATACTCGACAGCGGGTGCACAAACCACATGACTGGGGAGAAAAAGATGTTCTCCTCATATGAGAAAAACCAAGATCCCCAACGAGCTATCACATTCGGGGATGGAAATCAAGGTTTGGTCAAAGGTCTTGGTAAAATTGCTATATCTCCTGACCATTCTATTTCCAATGTTTTTCTTGTAGATTCATTAGATTACAATTTGCTTTCCGTATCTCAATTATGTCAAATGGGCTACAACTGTCTATTCACTGATGTAGGTGTCACTGTCTTTAGAAGAAGTGATGATTCAATAGCATTTAAGGGAGTGTTAGAGGGTCAGCTATACTTGGTAGATTTTGATAGAGCTGAACTCGACACTTGCTTAATTGCTAAGACTAACATGGGTTGGCTCTGGCACCGCCGACTAGCTCATGTTGGGATGAAGAATCTTCATAAGCTTCTAAAGGGAGAACACATTTTAGGACTAACAAATGTTCATTTTGAGAAAGACAGGATTTGTAGCGCATGCCAAGCAGGGAAGCAAGTTGGCTCTCATCATCCGCATAAGAACATAATGACGACCGACAGGCCACTGGAGCTCCTGCACATGGATCTATTCGGCCCAATCGCTTACATAAGCATCGGCGGGAGTAAGTACTGTCTTGTTATTGTGGATGATTATTCTCGCTTCACTTGGGTATTCTTTTTACAGGAAAAATCTCAAACCCAAGAGACCTTAAAGGGATTCTTGAGACGGGCTCAAAATGAGTTCGGCTTAAGGATCAAGAAAATAAGAAGCGACAACGGGACGGAGTTCAAGAACTCTCAAATTGAAGGCTTCCTTGAGGAGGAGGGCATCAAGCATGAGTTCTCTTCTCCCTACACGCCACAACAAAATGGTGTAGTGGAGAGGAAGAATAGAACTCTATTGGACATGGCAAGGACCATGCTTGATGAGTACAAGACTTCGGATCGGTTTTGGGCCGAGGCGGTCAACACCGCTTGCTACGCCATCAACCGGTTATATCTACACCGAATCCTCAAGAAGACATCATATGAACTCCTAACCGGTAAAAAGCCCAACATTTCATATTTTAGAGTCTTTGGTAGCAAATGCTTTATTCTTGTTAAGAGAGGTAGAAAGTCTAAATTTGCTCCTAAGACTGTAGAAGGCTTTTTACTTGGTTATGACTCAAACACAAGGGCATATAGGGTCTTTAACAAGTCCACTGGACTAGTTGAAGTCTCATGTGATGTTGTGTTTGATGAGACTAACGGCTCTCAAGTAGAGCAAGTTGATCTTGATGAGATAGGTGAAGAAGAGGCTCCATGCATCGCGCTAAGGAACATGTCCATTGGGGATGTGTGTCCTAAGGAATCCGAAGAGCCTCCAAATGCACAAGATCAACCATCCTCCTCCATGCAAGCATCTCCACCGACTCAAAATGAGGATGAAGCTCAAGTTGATGAAGTAGGAGATCAAGCAAATGAGCCACCTCAAGATGATGGCATTGATCAAGGGGGAGATGTAAATGAGGAAGACAAGGAGGATGAGGAACAAAGGCCGCCACACCCAAGAGTCCACCAAGCAATCCAACGAGATCACCCCGTCGACACCATCCTCGGCGATATTCATAAGGGAGTAACCACTAGATCTCGTGTTGCTCATTTTTGTGAACATTACTCTTTTGTTTCCTCTATTGAGCCACACAGGGTAGAGGAAGCACTTCAAGATTCGGATTGGGTGGTGGCAATGCAAGAGGAGCTCAACAACTTCACTAGGAATGAGGTATGGCATTTAGTTCCACGTCCTAACCAAAATGTTGTAGGAACCAAATGGGTCTTCCACAACAAGCAAGACGAGCATGGTGTGGTGACAAGTAGGGCTGGAAACGAGTCGAGCCGAGCTCGGTGCGGCTCGGTGCCTGAACGAGCTCGGCTCGGCTCGGCTCGTCGATTCCACGAGCTGGTGAAAGAGGCTCAGCTCGGCTCGACCTTGGCTCGCGAGCCGGCTCGGCTCGGCTCGCGAGCCATATTTTGGTACTTTTCGTTGCATTTTTTGGTGAATTAACATTATATAAATTTGAAATATAGAATCATCATTCTACATTATGAGTAAATTAAATTATAACTTGTAATATATTCATCATCAAAGACTATAAAATGAGCTATTATCCATAAAATTATCTAATATTCATTATTATTCCATAAATTGACCATTTTTGCAAGGCTCGCGAGCCGGCTCGCGAGCTGGAACGAGCCAGCTCGGCTCGGCTCGCTGCAAAAACGAGCTCGAAGAAGAGGCTCGGCTCGGCTCGTTCGAGGCTCGCGAGCCGCTCCGAGCCGAGCCGAGCCGCTCCGAGCTCGAGCCGGCTCGCGAGCCTCGAGCTAATTTTCCAGCCCTAGTGACAAGGAACAAAGCTCGACTTGTGGCCAAGGGATACTCCCAAGTCGAAGGTTTGGATTTCGGTGAAACCTATGCACCCGTAGCTAGGCTTGAGTCAATTCGCATATTATTGGCCTATGCTACTTACCATGGCTTTAAGCTTTATCAAATGGACGTGAAAAGTGCCTTCCTCAATGGACCAATCAAAGAAGAGGTCTATGTTGAGCAACCTCCCGGCTTTGAAGACAGTGAGTATCCTAACCATGTCTATAAGCTCTCTAAGGCGCTTTATGGGCTCAAGCAAGCCCCAAGAGCATGGTATGAATGCCTTAGAGATTTTCTTATTGCAAATGGATTCAAAGTCGGAAAAGTCGATCCTACGCTCTTTACTAAAACTCTTGAAAATGACTTGTTTGTATGCCAAATTTATGTTGATGATATTATATTTGGGTCTACTAACGAGTCTACATGTGAAGAGTTTAGTAGGATTATGACACAGAAGTTCGAGATGTCTATGATGGGGGAGTTGAAGTATTTTCTAGGATTTCAAGTGAAGCAACTCCAAGAGGGCACCTTCATTAGCCAAACAAAGTACACTCAAGACATTCTAAACAAGTTTGGGATGAAGGATGCCAAACCCATTAAAACACCCATGGGAACCAATGGGCATCTCGACCTCGACACGGGAGGTAAGTCCGTGGATCAAAAGGTATACCGGTCGATGATAGGTTCTTTACTCTATTTATGTGCATCTCGACCGGACATTATGCTTTTCCGTATGCATGTGTGCAAGATTTCAAGCCGACCCTAAGGAAGCTCACCTTACGGCCGTAAAACGAATCTTGAGATATTTGGCTTATACTCCTAAGTTTGGGCTTTGGTATCCCAGGGGATCCACATTTGATTTAATTGGTTATTCGGATGCCGATTGGGCAGGGTGTAAAATCAATAGGAAGAGCACATCGGGGACTTGCCAGTTCTTGGGAAGATCCTTGGTGTCTTGGGCTTCAAAGAAGCAAAATTCGGTCGCTCTTTCCACCGCCGAAGCCGAGTACATTGCCGCAGGCCATTGTTGCGCGCAATTGCTTTGGATGAGGCAAACCCTGCGGGACTACGGTTACAAATTAACCAAAGTCCCTTTGCTATGTGATAATGAGAGTGCAATCAAAATGGCCGACAATCCCGTCGAGCATAGCCGCACTAAGCACATAGCCATTCGGTATCACTTTTTAAGGGATCACCAACAAAAGGGAGATATCGAGATTTCTTACATTAACACTAAAGATCAATTAGCCGATATCTTTACCAAGCCTCTTGATGAACAATCTTTTAACAAACTTAGGCATGAGCTAAATATTCTTGATTCTAGGAATTTCTTTTGTTAACTTGCACTCATAGCTCATTTGTATACCTTTGATCATATCTCTTTCATATGCTATGACTAATGTGTTTTCAAGTCTATTTCAAACCGAGTCATAGGTGTATTGAAAGGGAATTGGAGTCTTCGGCGAAGACAAAGGCTTCCACTACGTAACTCATCCTTCGCCGTCGCTCCAAGCAACTCTCCGTTCTAGGGGGAGAAAACATGAGCATCAAGCAAAAGGACTTCGTCTTTGGTATAATCTTAACTCATTTATTTATGACCAAAGAGGAAGATAGCACTTCGAGGGCTCTAATGATTCCGTTTTTGGCGATTCATGCCAAAGGGGGAGAAAGTAAGAGCCCAAAGCAAAAGGACCGCACCACCACCAATTTCAAAAACTTAAGTGTTGAATATTTTCAATTGGTATCCTATTGTGTTCAAAAGGGGGAGAAAGTAGTATTTCAAAATGATATATCAAAACCCTCTTGAACACTAAGAGGAGAATCTCATTTAGGGGGAGTTTTGTTTAGTCAAAGGAAAAGCATTTGAAACAGGGGGAGAAAATTTCAAATCTTGAAAATGCTTCTCAAAATCTTATTTATTTGCCTTTGACTATTTGCAAAAGAACTTTGAAATGGATTTACAAAAGAATTTGCAAAAACAAAACATGTGGTGCAAACGTGGTCCAAAATGTTAAATAAGAAAGAAACAATCCATGCATATCTTGTAAGTATTTATATTGGCCCAAATTCTAAGCAACCTTTGCACTTACATTATGCAAACTAGTTCAATTATACACTTCTATATTTGCTTTGGTTTGTGTTGGCATCAATCACCAAAAAGGGGGAGATTGAAAGGGAATTAGGCTTACACCTAGTCCCTAATTAATTTTGGTGGTTAAATTGCCCAACACAAATAATTGGACTAACTAGTTTGCCCAAGTGTATAGATTATACAGGTGTAAAAGGTTCACACTCAGCCAATAAAAAGACCAAGTCTTGGATTCAACAAAGGAGGTGGCAATCGAAGGCCCTCTGGTCTGGGAGCACCGGACTGTCCGGTGTACACCGGACAGTGTCCGGTGCGCCACCGGACAGTGTCCGGTGCACCAGAGGACTCCAACTCAAACTCGCTACCTTCGGGAATTTTCCAGAGGCGACTCCGCTATAATTCACCGGACTGTCCGATGTACACCGGACAGTGTCCGGTGCGCCAAGGAGAACCGGCCTCAGGAACTCGCCAGCTTCGGGAATCGCCAACGGCTAGTCCGCTAAAATTCACCGGACATGTCCGGTGTGCACCGGACTGTCCGGTGCAACTCCGGAGCAACGGCTAGTCGACGCCAACGGCTACCTGCGGCGCATTAAATGCGCGCGCAGCGCGCGCAGAAGTCAGGCGCGCCCATACTGGCACACCGGACAGCAAACAGTACCTGTCCGGTGTGCACCGAACACCCAGGCGGGCCCACAAGACAGAAGCTCCAACGGTCAGAATCCAACGGCAGTGATGACGTGGCGGGGGCACCGGACTGTCCGGTGCGCCATCGAACAGACAGCCTCCCAACGGCCACATTTGGTGGTTGGGGCTATAAATACCCCAACCACCCCACCATTCATTGCATCCAAGTTTTCCACTTCCCAACTACTACAAGAGCTCTAGCATTCAATTCTAGACACACCAAAGAGATTAAATCCTCTCCAAATTCCACACAACGCCATAGTGACTAGATAGAGTGATTTGCTTGTGTTCTTTCGAGCTCTTGCGCTTGGATTGCTTTCTTCTTTCTTGATTCTTTCATTGCGATCAAACTCACTTGTAATTGAGGCAAGAGACACCAAACTTGTGGTGGTCCTTGTGGGAACTTTGTGTTCCAAGTGATTGAGAAGAGAAAGCTCACTCGATCCGTGGATCGTTTGAGAGAGGGAAGGGTTGAAAGAGACCCGGCCTTTGTGGCCTCCTCAACGGGGAGTAGGTTTGAGAGAACCGAACCTCGGTAAAACAAATCTCCGTGTCTCACTTGCTTATTCGCTTGGGATTTGTTTTTCACCCTCTCTCGCGGACTCGTTTCTTTATTACTAACGCTAACCCGGCTTGTAGTTGTGTTTATATTTGTAAATTTCAGTTTCGCCCTATTCACCCCCCTTCTAGGCGACTTTCAACACCGAGCCCCATTGACGGCACGACGGCTAAGTGAACTACACCCCGGATCCTCTAATTATTCAGCTAAGGGCATCCCATTCCACCCTCATGGTTGCACTGTTTTCCCGGGCGGTCATCCATAGAACAGGTCCTTACGGAGAGGCACTCGAGAAACCGCTCGAGCCCCCTTGATGACCACAAGTACAACATCATAATAAGAGAAGGGAAAACAGCGTATCATAGATAATCTCATCATGTTCATTGATTAGAGTTTGAGCAATAGCATAAAGCTAAACAATAATAATCCAACCCAGATAGGTAAACAAGGACATGGATCACAAAAGCTAGTCAATCCTTAGGCATAAATGTGTAAAGCGGGAGATGAATTAAATAATGAATAGGACAGAGATAGGTCAAGGGACACTTGCCTCCACCAACCGACTGCTGCTCAGGGGCTTCTCCTGCGAGTTCCTCGGGCTCTTCGACCGAATCGTTCTCTATGCGATTGCAAGCATACATACATTCATCCATTCAAATTGGGAAACAAACAGTACATCATACAAGAGAACAAATAAAGTGAATATGCATCAAGTATGACATTCGATATCGCATTCATTATGGTTAGAAAGAAACGGGAAAAGGTCTCGCGGGGGGGGGGGGGGGTTAAAGCTTATGCACTAATGATTAGTTACAATTGGTTCTAACAAAAGAATTTAGTTATATGCACTAATGTAAACCTAGTCATTTTTAGTTGATCAACATTGAACTGGATAAACAATTGATTATATGAATTAACTAGCGTAACGGAATTCTAAATTAAGTTTCCTATTTCAATAACATGAACAATGATTAACCTGCCTAAAATAAAATAAATAACAGTAATGAAAGAAAAGAAAAGAAAATAAATAAATAAAAAAGGGGGGTGGTTGATCCGGCCTGGGCAGGGGCGGGGGCGGCCAAGCCGGCGGCGGGTAGCCGAGCTGGGGGGGGGGGGGCGAACCGGCGAGGGCGCAGGGGCAGGGGGCGGCCGAGCCGGCCATGGGGCGGGGCAGGGCGCGCGGGGGCGGCCGAGCCGGCCAGGGGGCGGCCGAGCTGGCGCGCAGGGGCGACCGAGCCGGCGCGCAGGGGCGACCGAGCCGGCCAGGGGCGGGGCGCGCAGGGGCGGCGGTGGCCGAGCTGGGCGGCGGGCGGCCGGACCGGGGCGCAGGGGTAGGGGCGGCCAAGCCGGGTAGGGGGAAGGGGAGGGGAGATGGGGGAGGGAGGAGAGGGGGAGGGGGACCTCACCGGGGACGGGGACGGGCGGCCGAACCGGCGACGAGCAGGGGCGGCGGCTAGGGCAGGGGGCGGCGGCTGGGGTGGGGAAGAGAGAGAATGAGAGGGAGGGAGAGGGATTGGGGGAATTGGGGGGAAAGGGAGGGGGCGGCTGGGCCAATGGGCCCAAAGGGGGCGCGGGGGGGGGGGGCGACTGGGCCGGTCGGGGCGGCCCACGGTGCGGGAGAGAGAAAAAAAGAGGAGAGAGAGAAAGAAAAAGAAAAAAGAAAGAAAAGGTTTTTCTCCTTTTCGAAATCCGATCTTCCTAGATGAATGCACTTACATTTCTAAGCAATCAAAGAATGCATAGTTCGGCATGGTGCATCAAACAACATAGAGTAATTTAGGGTTTTTCTTTACACGGGAATTCCAAGCCAAACCCCGCTATAACTTTGGAAAAGATCAAGGTTTAGCGAGGGAACGAGAAAAGAAAAGGGTAACGCCTGAATTTGGTGAGAGAAAAGAAGAAAAAATTCTACCCCCCAAATTCAGGGCGTTACAAACCTATCCCCCTTAAAAGAATCTCGCCCTCGAGATTCAGGGTTGGCTAGCAAAGAGCTCAGGGTATTTAGCCATCAGATCATCTTCACGCTCCCAGGTTGCTTCTTCCTCAGAGTGGTGATTCCATCTGACTTTGCACATTCTGATGGTCTTCCTTCGGGTGACTCTGTCTGCAACCTCAAGGATCTGCACTGGCTTCTCAACGTAGGTCAAGTCCTCCTGGACTTCAAGACCTTCCACTGGCAACTGCTCTTCTGGCACACGCAAGCACTTCTTCAACTGAGACACATGAAAGACATCATGCACAGCAGACAAATTCTCGGGCAAACTGAGCTGATAGGCCACTTCTCCACGTCTTGCAAGAATCTGATACGGACCAATGTAGCGGGGTGCTAGCTTGCCTTTCACTCCGAACCTTCTGACTCCTCTGATCGGTGACACTTTCAGATAGACAAAGTCTTCGACTTCGAAACTCAGCTCTCTTCTTCTTGTGTCTGCATAGCTTCGCTGCCTCGATTGCGCTATCTTCAGATTCTCTCGGACCATCTTGATGTTCTCTTCGGCTTCAAGCAAAATGTCTGGCCCAAACACTTGCTTTTCTCCAGGCTGATCCCATTGCAACGGAGTTCTACAACTCCTTCCATAAAGCGCCTGAAATGGTGACATCTTCAAACTGGCCTGGTAACTGTTGTTATAGGAAAACTCTGCATAAGGCAATCTCTTGTCCCATCCGGACTGATCTTGCAACGCACAGGCTCTCAACATGTCTTCAAGAATTTGATTGGTCCTTTCGGTCTGACCATCTGTCTGCGGGTGATAAGCTGAGCTGAAATTCAGATGCGTGCCCAAAGCTTCATGCAACTGCTGCCAGAAATGAGAGGTGAACTGTGTTCCTCTGTCTGACACTATCTTCTTTGGCACACCATGAAGACAAACGATCCGAGACATATACAATTCTGCCAATACGGCACTGCTGTAGTTGGTCTTGACAGGTATGAAGTGGGCTGACTTGGTCAAGCGGTCCACTACTACCCAAATGGAATCGTAGCCGGCTCGAGTGCGAGGCAATCCGACTATGAAATCCATACCGATTTCATCCCATTTCCACTGAGGGATCTGCAACGGTTGCAACAATCCAGCAGGTCTCTGGTGCTCTGCCTTAATTCTTCGACAACTATCACACATAGCCACGTGCTCTGCGATTTCCCTCTTCATTCCGTACCACCAGAATTTCTTCTTCAGATCCTGATACATCTTCTCACTGCCAGGGTGAATCGAATAGGCCGTCTCATGAGCTTCCTTGAGAATCAACTCCCGAATAGACTGGACATTAGGAACACACAAGCGGTCTTTGAACCATATCACGCCTTCTGCATCTTCTCGAAAATCTTTGCCTTTGCCTTCTAGAATCAGTCGCCGGATCTCACTGATTTTCTCATCATTCTTCTGCGCTTCTTTGATTTCGCGTTCCAAGGTAGGTTCCAACTCAACTGTGACTCCTCGCGAATTGTTCAGAAATCCGAGACTCAACCTATCAAACTCCTTGGTCAACTCATAAGGCATCGGACGAGCGACCATCAGATTGACTTGACTCTTTCTGCTCAAAGCATCTGCCGCTACGTTTGCTTTGCCTGGATGGTAATGAATCTCCAACTCATAGTCTTTGATCAACTCTAACCATCTTCGTTGCCTCATGTTCAACTCTGACTGAGTGAATATGTACTTCAGACTCTTGTGATCTGTGTAAACATCACATTTCTGTCCATACAAATAGTGCCTCCATGTCTTCAGTGCGTGAACCACTGCTGCCAACTCTAAATCATGGATTGGGTAGTTCTTCTCATGAACCTTCAGCTGTCGGGACGAGTAAGCCACAACTCTTCCCTCTTGCATCAACACGCATCCCAAACCTGTGTAACAAGCATCACAATACACCGAGAAGGGCTTGTGCACATCAGGCAAGACTAGGACAGGCGCTGTAGTCAACTTCTCTTTCAGCGCTTCAAAGGCCTCTTGGCATTTCTGGGTCCACTTGAAGTCAACTTTGTTGCCTAGCAACGCTGTCATTGGTTTCGCAATCTTCGAAAACCCTTCAATGAATCGCCGATAATATCCGGCCATTCCAATGAAGCTCTTGATTCCTCTAGCATCTGTTGGCGCTTTCCAGTTCAAAATGTCTGCCACTTTCTTCGGATCCACAGCCAATCCTTCTTTGTTGATTATGTGACCCAAGAACAGGACTTCATTGATCCAGAATTCACACTTGCTCAACTTTGCATACAACTGGTGCTCTCGCAATCTCTGCAATACCATCTTCAAATGATCTGCATGTTCTTCTTCGCTTTGAGAATAAACCAGAATGTCATCAATAAATACCACCACAAACTTATCGAGATAATCCATGAATACACTATTCATCAAGTTCATGAAGAACGCTGGCGCATTGGTCAAACCAAAAGACATCACTGTGAACTCATACAAACCATACTTGGTAATGAATGCCGTCTTCGGAATGTCCGAAGGTCGGATCCTGAGCTGATGATAACCTGACCTCAAATCAATCTTGGAGAACACACTAGCTCCTCTCAACTGGTCGAACAGGTCTTCTATTCTAGGCAAGGGATACTTGTTCTTGATCATGACTTCATTTAAAGCTCGGTAATCGATACACATCCTCTTGGTGCCATCTTTATTTTCCACGAACAAGACAGGGGTGGCCCAAGGCGAGGTGCTTGGCCGGATGTAACCTTTCTCTGACAGCTCATCAATTTGCTTCTTAAGCTCAAGCAACTCTGGTCCAGATATTCTGTAAGCTCTCTTGAAGATAGGGGCGGTTCCAGGAAGAAGCTCTATAGCAAACTCAACTTTTCGCTCTGGTGGCATACCCGGTAAGTCCTTTGGAAACACATCTGGGAATTCGGACACAACCTTGATACTCTCGATCGGGTCTGCTTCACTGCTATCAACAGCTAGCTGATAACAACTTCCTTTCTTTGGCTCAGGCGGGACTAACTCGGTCACCACTTCCTCTCCTAGTGGGGACACCAACTTGATGGTCCTTTTATCACAACTGATAACTGCCCGATACTTATCTAGCCAATTCATCCCTAGGATGACATCTATTCCCTGAGTACCCATTACTATAAGGTTGGCGGGAAACGCTATCCCCCTTATTTCCACACTTATATTCAAACAAATGCTATCGACTCGAATTCTACCACCGGCTGAGTCAATTTGAATGGGGGTTGACATGGTAGTAATTGGAAGATTATGTGCTTCTACCCATGATGCAGTAATGAAAGAATGTGTTGCTCCAGTATCAAATAACACTTCTGCAATATGGGAGTCGACTGGGAACATACCTACTATCATGCCGGGGGTCTCCTGAACTGCTTCAGCCTCCAAGTGGTTCAGTCTCCCATGATTATAGCGCGGCTGAGAGCGGTTGCCTGCTCCGGGCTGAGGCACATTCTGCTCTGCTGGGGCATTGGGGCCTGACTGCTGCTGGGCTGCCTTCTTCGGACATTGCATCACCCAGTGGAAACATGCTCTGTTTCCAACCTGAGCTGGTGCTGCTTGACTGTTCTGCTGGGTTGCTGGGGCAGGAAGGCGAAGTGCCTGCTGATTCTGCCTCTGAAACTGACCTCCTGACTGATTGCTCTGACGGTTCTGATACTGGTGCTGAGGATACTGCCTTTGGAACTGCTGATGCTGAGGTGGACGCTGGTTCTGCCTGAACTGCTGAGGTTGATTGCTTGAGAAACGAGGACGATTGCTGCTTCCAGGCTGGGGTCCACTGATCTTGCGCTTACGATCTTCCATCTCCTTACGCTTCCTCTCTGTCATGATTGCTCTGTCAATCAGGTGCTGGAATGTCGGGAAGGTGTGATTCATCAGCTGATACTGAAGAGGGTCAACCAAGCCTCTCAGGAAACGGTACTGTCGTTTGGCATCGGTGTTGACATCTTCAGGAGCATAGCGAGACAACTGCAGAAACCTGTCCCGGTACTCACTGACAGACAATGGCCCTTGCTTGAGGGCCAGGAACTCCTCCTTCTTCACTATCATCAGACCTGCAGGAACATGGTACTAACGAAAGTTACCTCTGAACTCTTCCCAGGTGATGGCGTCAGGGTGGGCATGGGTGGCGAGGTAAGACTCCCACCATGATTGGGCTGCCCCTCTCAACAGACGGGGACCATACAGAACCTTCTCCCTGTCATCGCACTGAGCGGTATGCAACTCACGCTCCACAGTGCGCAGCCAGTCTTCAGCATCCATGGGGTCAGAAGAATGAGCGAACGTTGGTGGATGACCTCTCATGAATTCAGCACGCTTGTCTCTGGGCATCTGAGGCATCTGAGGCTGAGGTGGGGCCTGCTGCTGCTGCTGCTGAATGGCGGCCAAAGTCTGACCGATGGCTTGAACTGCCTCAGTCTGCAACAGAAACATCTGCTCGATCGACATCGGGGGCGGGGGCGGCAGGTGCTGCTGCTGGGGCACCTCCTCCTGTTGAGTGGCTCGCTCCTGCTGAGCACGCCTTCCTCCTCTGCGCCTGTTCTCTGACATCTGCAGAATGCAACCACACATCAGAACTGATCTGGCAAATCTTGCAGCATAAGAAAAGAGTATAGAATTCTTCAACAGCACTGAACAAATGAGCATCTTCACTGATCTCCAACACAGACCACACAGCTTCTCAGATAAAGAGGAAAGTGGAATAAAAGGTTTCCCAACTATATAACTAACTCCATTAACATAATAGGTAAACCAAAATGCAGGGGATACCCACATTCTGGTGACAGTCATTACAAAGATCCATACCAAACATAGTTCATCATGACAAACATAGATGCACATGATATAGCAAACTACCCTGTCTAACTAAGACTAACTAAGATTGAGACTAACGCTAAGACTGTAGCTTCTATGTATGTATTTCGTATTAATTACAAGATCCAACTCCAACGAACTATGGTTCTAGATCTATCTTGGTCTTGCAGTCGGGATTGCCATAAGACTGGTGTCCACGCTGAGGTGAGCGGTACGGGTGCTGAGTCCCGACGGGAGCGGGGGAACCACCATCCAGGTGATGACGTTCCGCGCGCTCAGCCCGCAGCAGGGCGATCTCAGCACGAGCCCTACTCAGCTCGTCTAATGCATGGTCCAGCTCCGTGTTTAGCACGGCGGCTAGGTTGACTGTGCTGCTCAACCTAGGATTGCCCTCACCAACAGGTGAGACAATCGCGCCTCCTGTGCTGCCAGATGGACGGCGGGGGTAATACTTCAGGTCAAGACCGTCAGCTGCCCCACCGAAAACCGAGTAGTAGTGCGAAAGCGCACGCCGTGCAGCATCTTGCATGGCTGCCTCAGCTGAGTCCCGCTCAGAAATAGAATAGTGCTCTGAGCAGGCCTCCACACCCTGGAGACTGTTCTCCGGGCAGCGCACCAAGCAGGTTGCCTCGCAGCGGTCCGGGTAGACCCCGCGACTGTGCTGGTAGACCACACAGCGATACTCGACGGACCAAGTATGCCGGTTAAATGCCCGACGTAGCAGGGTGTCGAGCGCATCGTGGAAGTGACACCCGCGAGCAGCGTCGCGAGTGATGGGTCGAGCAACCCATCCTTCCGGCTCAGGGTTAGCAGAGAAGTCGGTGTCGTGGATCGAGCTGTCGTCGCCACCTCCGTCGTCTGGGTCTCCTCCAGCAGCTACTCCAGAAGCTGGGGCGCCCAGTGGTGGTGCAGGGGGCGCCTCCAGAGGAAGCATAGGGGAGCAGCTCCTCACGGACTCTATCTCCTGTTGGAGCGAGAAAGAAGAGCCCTGCTGCTCCTGTCGTCGACGTTCCTGCTCCTCACGCAGGCGGTGGTGCAGTCTCTCCAAGTGGCTGGACTGTCCGGCCACGGGACGGCGAAGCGGACGCTCAGCAAGGCGGGAGGGTAAGAAGGGGATGACTGACTTTCGTGCAGTGTGTCTAAGTCGAGCCATCTACAAAAGACATCGCAAGCAAAAGGGTGAGAACAGAATTAATATGACTAGCAAATAATGAATCATAAGTAAAGGAAGGATTAGAATAAAACACAATTTTCAGCAAGGTATTATATATAGTAGAACATAGGTTTGGTCGGTATGACCAACTTTTGAAGGGATATCAAAGTCAAGGCAGGGACAGAGGTCTATAGTCCTTAGAACGACCATTCTACTCTAGGTTAGCGGTCCTACAGTCAGCACGGCTTTGATACCACTTATGTCACACCCGGTTTTAGAAGGCAAACCGAATGCGAACCATGTACGTGCCAGGATCAGTTATTCACGTACACAGCAGTTACATAACATGGACATCATCACACAGTGCTCAAAATAGTATTAATAAGGGAAATAGTCGATTACATCATACGTCTGAGACGTCCATATAGTCCTTACAATTAATCAAAGTGCGGAAAAGAAACGTAGATAACCGCGGCCTTCACAGGCAGCCGACTGGGGGTTGCCGCTAACCCACACCTAGAACTCGTCGTAGTCTTGGAACTCCTGGAAGTCTCCTTCCACAGCTTCATCTTCGCCTGAGCAGTGGTTGCAATGCTGACAACCTGGGGATGGGGGGGGTTTGGTGTGTAGAGCAAGGGTGAGTACACATCAACATACTCAGCAAGTATCCTGTTTGGCTGTAGTGGACTAGCTTTATATGGGGGATAAGTCAAGCAATTGCTTTTAGTTGGTCAGATTATTACTTACTAGTAGAAAGCCAAGTTTTAGCATTAACCCAAGTTATTAACCCAAACGTACTCCTTTCCAAACAGAAAGAGTACCACTTACCATTACCATAAGCATGATCATAACCATCCTCATCATCATCTGTAAACCAACCATCTCTCATCAAGTATCACTAATCACTGGAGCTCCCTTGGCCGCTCATAACCGTGAGCACGGCTGATATATCAGTTTTCAAACACTCTGCAGAGGTTGTGCACTTTACCCACAAGCCGTGATTCCCTTTCTGCCCGGAGAGAGCTACTCCCCATTGACCACTACCTAGGTGGACTAGCAGGGCATCACTACGTAGCCTTTACAAAGATTCCCCGGGGCTGTAGCCACCCGTTAGGTTTCCTAAATGCACCGCACTCCTCCCCAAGGGGCGAACCCAAACTTGGCAGAGCGAGCCGCATACACCGAGCCCCATTGACGGCACGACGGCTAAGTGAACTACACCCCGGATCCTCTAATTATTCAGCTAAGGGCATCCCATTCCACCCTGATGGTTGCACTGTTTTCCCGGGCGGTCATCCATAGAACAGGTCCTTACGGAGAGGCACTCGAGAAACCGCTCGAGCCCCCTTGATGACCACAAGTACAACATCATAATAAGAGAAGGGAAAACAGCGTATCATAGATAATCTCATCATGTTCATTGATTAGAGTTTGAGCAATAGCATAAAGCTAAACAATAATAATCCAACCCAGATAGGTAAACAAGGACATGGATCACAAAAGCTAGTCAATCCTTAGGCATAAATGTGTAAAGCGGGAGATGAATTAAATAATGAATAGGACAGAGATAGGTCAAGGGACACTTGCCTCCACCAACCGACTGCTGCTCAGGGGCTTCTCCTGCGAGTTCCTCGGGCTCTTCGACCGAATCGTTCTCTATGCGATTGCAAGCATACATACATTCATCCATTCAAATTGGGAAACAAACAGTACATCATACAAGGGAACAAATAAAGTGAATATGCATCAAGTATGACATTCGATATCGCATTCATTATGGTTAGAAAGAAACGGGAAAAGGTCTCGCGGGGGGGGGGGGGGGGTTAAAGCTTATGCACTAATGATTAGTTACAATTGGTTCTAACAAAAGAATTTAGTTATATGCACTAATGGAAACCTAGTCATTTTTAGTTGATCAACATTGAACTGGATAAACAATTGATTATATGAATTAACTAGCGTAACAGAATTCTAAATTAAATTTCCTATTTCAATAACATGAACAATGATTAACCTGCCTAAAATAAAATAAATAACAGTAATGAAAGAAAATAAAATAAATAAATAAATAAAAAAGGGGGGGTTGAACCGGCCAGGGGGCGGTTGAACCGGCCTGGGCAGGGGCGGGGGCGGCCAAGCCGGCGGCGGGCGGCCGAGCTGGCGGGGGGGGGGGGGGGGTGCGGCCGAACCGGCGGGGGCGCAGGGGTAGGGGGCGGCCGAGCCGGCGCGCAGGGGCGGCCGAGCCGGCCAGGGGAGGGCAGGGCGCGCAGGGGCGGCGGCGGCCGAGCTGGGCGGCGGGCGGCCGGACCGGGGCGCAGGGGCAGGGGGCGGCCAAGCCGGGTAGGGGGAAGGGGAGGGGAGATGGGGGAGGGAGGAGAGGGGGAGGGGGACCTCACCGGGGACGGGGACGGGCGGCCGAACCGGCGACGAGCAGGGGCGGCGGCTGGGGTGGGGAAGAGAGAGAATGAGAGGGAGGGAGAGGGATTGGGGGAATTGGGGGGAAAGGGAGGGGGCGGCTGGGCCAATGGGCCCAAAGGGGGCGCGCGGGGGGGGGGGGGGGGGGGGGGGGGGGGGGCTGGGCCGGTCGGGGCGGCCCACGGCGCGGGAGAGAGAAAAAAGAAGAGGAGAGAGAGAAAGAAAAAGAAAAAGAAAGAAAAGTTTTTTCTCCTTTTCGAAATCCGATCTTCCTAGATGAATGCACTTACATTTCTAAGCAATCAAAGAATGCATAGTTCGGCATGGTGCATCAAACAACATAGAGTAATTTAGGGTTTTTCTTTACACGGGAATTCCAAGCCAAACCCCGCTATAACTTTGGAAAAGATCAAGGTTTAGCGAGGGAACGAGAAAAGAAAAGGGTAATGCCTGAATTTGGTGAGAGAAAAGAAGAAAAAATTCTACCCCCAAATTCAGGGCGTTACAACCACGAGCAGGAGTACCATTCCGATTATACATTGCAGCTAAGGATAAGGTCATTGGGGCTGTTCTGACACAAGAAACCGAGGGGAAGGAGCATGTGGTGACATATCTAAGCCGAAGATTGGTGGATGCTGAAACAAGGTACACTTTTATTGAAAAGTTATGCTTATGCTTGTTTTTTGCATGCACCAAATGTAGATGTTATTTACTGTCTAGTCATTGCACTGTTTCTGGTCAAGCCGATGTGATCAAATACATGTTGCATAACCCAATTATGAGTGGTAGAATTGGTAAGTGGGCTTATGCACTCATAGAATATGACTTGGACTATGAACCATTGAAATCTATGAAAGACCAAGTCATAGCGGATTTCATTGTAGAACATCGGGTTAATAATATTCATGAACTAGACATGTCATACCTCACTATTACTCCTTGGACTTTATATTTTGATGGATCGGTTTGCAATGAAGGGCAAGGAATTGACATTGTGCTTGTTTCACCAAGTAATGTCTCCTTTGACTTCTCTAGCCGATTGAAAACTTATTGCACTAATAATCAAGCTGAATATGAGGCCCTCCTATTCGGCTTAGAACTTTTAAATGGTATGGGAGTAAAACATGTGAAGGTATTTGGTGATTCTCAGCTGGTTGTCCAACAAGTGTTAGAAGAATATCAATGTTTTGATGGTACTCTAAATAGTTACCTTGAGAAATGTTGGAGCATAATTCATTCTTTTGACGAATTCAGTATTCGGCATATCTCTAGAGTTGAGAATCATAGAGCTAACGATTTGGCACAAGATGCATCAGGTTATCGGATAAAGAGAGGGAAGTTTCACAAAACTGAAAATCTGATAACCAGTGCAGAGCCAAATTCCCAGGTCGCGGACCGTCCGCGTGATGGCGCCGGACCGTCCGGGGTTACCAGAAATGTTCTCTTAATCGATTCGGCTGACAATGAAGCCGATGCAAGAGATTGGAGGACACCTATACTTAATTATTTACGAAATCCCAATATCAAAACAGATAAGAACATTCGGCGAACAACTTTCAAGTATGTTTTGATGAGTGACGAACTTTACCGCCGAACAGTCAATGACATCCTGCTTAAGTGCTTGGGCCCAGATGATGCTATATTAGCCATGACCGAAGTACATGAAGGGATTTGTGGTACTCATCAATCAGCTCCAAAGATGAATTGGTTGTTGCGAAGGTCCGGTTTTTATTGGCCTAGTATGATAGCTGATTGTTTCAAGTACTACAAGGGTTGCCAAGTGTGTCAAAAATTCGGCGACCTACAGTTGGTTCCTGCAGCCGAATTACATCCTATCATCAAGCCTTGGCCGCTCAGATGATGAGGATTAGACTTTATTGGAGAAATTCATCCTTCATCATCAAAGGGGCATCGGTTTGTGTTAGTTGCCACTGACTACTTCACCAAATGGACTGAAGCCGTTGCTCTAAAGAACATGACACACAAGGAGGTAATCGAGTTTATAACTGAGCATATTATTCATAGATTCGGCATTCCCCGAACCTTAACTACAGATCAAGGTACTTCTTTTATGTCAAAGGATGTACGTGAATTTGCTGAATTATACAAAATTAAGCTGCTTAATTCATCTCCATATTATGCTCAGGCCAATGGTCAGACCGAGTCTAGCAATAGGACATTGGTTAATTTGATAAAAAAGAAAATTTCTGATAATCCTAAACATTGGCATAAGATTTTGTCTGAGGCTTTATGGGCTCATAGAATATCTAAACATAGGGCTACTAAAGTATCTCCTTTTGAGCTTGTCTATGGGCAGGAAGCAGTGTTGCCTGTGGAAATAAGTTTGAATGCTGTCAGGTTCGCTAGAAAAATGATCTAACTGCTACTGATTATTATGATTCAATGATGGATAATATTGATGAGGTGACCGACAAAAGGATTATAGCTTTGGGAGCAATAGAAAAGGACAAAATCATGGTAGCCAGGGCCTACAACAAGAAGGTCAAAGCAAAATCATTTCAAGTAGGGGACCTGGTGTGGAAGACCATTCTGCCTCTAAGGAATAGAGACCGGAAGTTCGGGAAATGGTCACCAAGTTGGGAAGGTCCTTATAAGGTAAAACAGGTGATGTCTGGCAACGCCTATTTGCTACAAACATTGCAAGACAAGGGTTTGCCTAAGGCTTTGAATGGGCGTTTCCTCAAACAGTACCATCCTAGTATGTGGCAAGATGCCTAAGAGAACCGATGTAATCACATCGAGTTAGTTGCTTTTGGTTTGCTCAGCTCCACCAAAAGGCAGGGGGGCATATGTTGAGCACCAAATTGAGCGGGCGGACGGTCCTCGCTTGCGCAGAGCAGTTTAGGGTTCCGAGTTTTGTGCTATGATTGTTGGCTAGATTCGCGGAATTAACTCGGAATCTAGTCGTGTAAAGGGTCCAGCCCCCCTCCTCTATATAAAGAGAGGTCTACGGCCGATTTGTAACAAACAATCTAATCAATACAACTTTTATTCGCATTTTATCCTAGGAGTAGTTCTAGTCTAGTTTAGGTTTAGCCTCTCAATTCCCAAATTCTTCGCCTCTCTTCGACTCTACGCCGATTGGAGGAGTCTAGGTCGGCCGGCCCGAGCCTAGACAACTCCTAGGATCTCTCCTCCCCGACGGGGTCCCTCCCGGAAGCGAGATCCAGGCCGCCGCCGGCGACTTCCGCCGCCCCTGCGCACGCGCGGACCGTCCGGCCTCAGGGCGCGGACCGTCCGGCCGTCAGGCAGAGGACCCAAGCTCCTGCACCAGGTCGCGGACCGTCCGGCCCCAGGCCGCGGACCGTCCGCGCCTGATCAGAGAACACCGCCGCTGGTTCTTCTTGAGTATTTGGCGCTCCGAAAAGGCGTCAACAGGGACATTTGCGATGTCAAATAAGGCACCGAACAAAATTACAGTGGTGTAAAAGGAATTTTCCATTAATCTTGTGAAGTCTATTTAAAAAACATTTTAAATAAAAATCTTAAAACATGGCCTATAAATTAGGTATCATTTATGAATTAAGTATTTCTATGTTTAAATTATGTATTTTTATTTAATAATTATATAATTTTTGTTCATGTTTTATGAATTATGTAAATTTTATTTGATTAATTATGTATTTGGATGAATTTATATTTCGATAAAATGTCATGTTTCATTTTAACTGAAAAATTAGATCTTGTTCCAAACCTTTAGAGCTAATTATTAGTCAACTACTGAGTTGTTAGCTGTTTTTAGCCGGGTTGGAGCAGCTGACAAATAATAGCTATTTGAAAGGTATAGCTAATAATTATATGGTACATTAATTGATCGTTCTAAACCTCTAAACTAATTTTAGCTATTAATAGAGAAAAGTTGAAATGACACTGAGTTAGTTATAGTCTAACGGTAAAAACTATGCTGTAGAACGTGCGGTAGATAACATGACTCTAGCAAAACTCCAAGTGGGAGCCAGCAAACACTAGCCCTAGTTACGGAGATGCAAACTTCATGTAGTTTCAAGAACTGTATATATTTTTTTGGAATACCTTTTTTATGCTCTACTCTGGAACAAAGTTGTTTTATCTAGAGTTCCAAAGTAAAACTATTTCGGAGCAGATATAGAGGATCCCACGTGCTAAAGTTTAGCAAAGTTTAGCCCTCTCAAATAAAGACATAAAATTTGGCATATAGATAATATTTAGATGCAATGCTAAAGCGTAGTACATAGATATAGAAAAGACATACATGCATACCCTTAATTAATGCGTGATGGAGCGAGGGGCAGGGGATGTTTCTCATTTGGATCACTTTTAGCTAACTCTAGCAGTCTAGCTTACTTTAGAGGAGCTAAACTATTAATAAGTGATGAACTTTAGTATTGCACGTTTAGTATTTTTATTTATATATTTGAGGGCCAGTTTAGGAATTATATTTTTCTAAGGAAAAATAAATTACTTTATTTAGAAAAATAGAAATTTCTCGAGGACTTTAAATGCTAAATTTTAGCTAAAGTATCGATCAAACAAGCCCAGTTGAAACCAGCCTCATTAATGAGAACCCAACGGCGTGAGTCGCACCACGTGTTCCGCCTACCTCGAGGAAACCAGCCAATGGACAGCCACCACATTTTCCGTGTTCGCTTCCTAGTTTCTATTGATCCACCGACATCTGGGCCCGGAGCTTCTCGGGCCCCCGTGGCAGCCGTTCGATCAAGCACAGAGCTGGTGCTTACTAGTATCGCCACTAGAGACGCCTCCACCCGCTCCCACTCGTCTTCTCCCTCCCTAGTCGCTCCCCAAATCGGATCTCCAGGCCGGCAGAAGTTGAGCGGACTGACTGGTCACTGTAGTTCGATCGAATCCGAGTAGGGCTGATACAGTTCGATTCGGCGGGAGGCATGGCGTCCGAAAAGCACTTCAAGTACGTCATCCTCGGCGGCGGCGTCGCGGCGGTGCGTGCCCGTGCTTCTCCCTACGTCACGGCTCCCTGGTTTCCGATTAGTTTCATTTTGTGTGAATGAGATCGATGACTTTATCCGCACTCAAAATTGAGTGAGATTTTACATTTTTTCGTTCGTGTCTGATGTCATTCTTGTTTGCTTGTACCCAGCGATTCCTCCAAACTGTTTTTGTATTCCATCGAATCATCTCTAGATCTCGAACGCGAACTCGTTTTTGCTCAATTTCCGAGTGAATTTTGCAGGGGTACGCGGCGCGGGAGTTCGCCAAGCAGGGAGTTAAGCCTGGGGAGCTTGCAATCATCTCCAAGGAGGCTGTATGTTTCTCTCTCCCCCGTCCTGAGGCGTGAGCCTTATGCGGCTTTGCCAGACCTTTTTAATCTGTTCTCTTGTTGACCGATCAAAGAGGCTTTGACGCCTGCAAATTGTTGCACAAGTGGATACCTACTGGCTACTCAGATACAGTTGAACTTTACAACTTGTACATGAACTGATAACGAATGAAGGGGCTAGGCTATGTAATAGCTAGGCATGTCGCTCTGCTGAAATATTTGCTTATTAATCCTCATTCCTTTTACCAAAACAAAAATTCGCATGTGTTATTTTCATAGTCACTACTACTAATCCACCGAACAAGTGCTTACATAATGGTTAATACAGTGAATTGAGTTGGCAGTCAATAAGTGAGAGCAAACACATAGGATCAGGGATGCCCCAGCCTTGCATGGAAGGGTGCAAAAATAGTTCTTGTATTCTCAATCTGTGAACTCATTTGACAATCTACTAATGATAGTCTAGCCTTTAAAATTTCTATGTGGCGGTTCTTGTTTCTAAATGCATAGGCTACCCATTTCTTACCACAATTTCTTTGACAGGTGGCTCCTTACGAGCGTCCTGCCCTAAGCAAAGGTTACCTCTTTCCTACGAGTAAGTCCTTGATGCGATGTTTTCTTTCCCTTTAATCTCTCATCTACTTAGCACATTGGTTCATGCGAAGTTCTGTTGTGTTATGTCTTACTGTGAATAGATGCTGCAAGACTCCCAGGATTTTATGTATGTGTGGGAAGTGGTGGAGAGAAGCTATTGCCTGAGTGGTACTCAGAGAAAGGTACAATTCACAATTTTTTCTTATGTGTTGAACCATGTTTGAATTCTTTATTTGTGGTCATCGGAGTTGCATCATTCATTTTATACTGTTAAACTTCTGCTGGGAATTTTTTTAAGGAGCATACTTGATGGAACCTCAAAATTTCGTACTTAGCTTGTAAATGATGCTATCACAGATACCCAATTCACTGTTTTTTTTTGCCGTACGAGGGTACCTTAGCTGGTTAGCCTTACAAATATATAGTTCACCAATGAGATGCTCGTTCTAAAGTACGATATTTTTGTTTGGCTGAATGCCATCTTAATCATAACTGTGGTGATTTTATTTTGTCAGTACCAAAACTGTGGATCCCTGAGTACCGCATGTCCACTGTCTATTTGGTGCTTCAAGAGTATTCATATGGTTGCTATGATATGCTTTTGGACACATATCACATATTTTATTACATCTGTTGGCAGGCATTGAGCTGATCCTTAGTACAGAAATTGTCAAAGCTGATCTTTCCACCAAGACTCTGACTAGTGCAGCTGGAGCAAACTTTACATATGAGATCTTGCTCATTGCTACTGGCTCCTCGGTATACCTATATTTCCCTTCTGCTGCTTATGTATTTGTTTCCTGAATATCTTTTGATGATGGTGCAAAATGTTGCCCTTCAAAGCTATTAAAGATTTGTTCACTGGTTACTAGTTACTCCTATTTTTTTTGGCATAATAATGAACCACAACTGTTTCCACTTGCTTTCCAGGTCATAAAGCTCACCGATTTTGGCACACAAGGAGCTGATTCTAACAACATTCTATATCTAAGGGAAATTGATGATGCTGACAAGCTGGTTGCAGCTATCCAGGCAAAGAAGGGTGGCAAGGCAGTGGTTGTTGGAGGAGGTTATATCGGCCTCGAACTGAGTGCAGCCCTGAAGATCAATGACTTTGATGTCACTATGGTGTTTCCTGAACCTTGGTGCAGTAAGTGTCATCATTCACATATTGCGACTGCTAATTTGTACTCCCTTGATAGGAATCGGGGCGGATTCCCGGATTGATTGTAGGTTGTAGTTGTGGGTGATTGGTGGCCGGGGTTTGAGGCGCGATGCACAGCGGCGGGGCGCCGTGTTCACCGCGCGTGAGAGGAGAGAGGCGCGAGGAAAGGGGCAGCTAGGTCACAGTAATCTCCCGGCTCCCTCTGGGAAGCCGGAACAATCTTGTTTCTGCTTGATCTATAGAGTGGTGCTTACAATTATTTATACTCCCTTCTAGTCCTTATCTAATGAGATAGATCTCCTCTTTTCTCTCTAACAAATCTTATCTTATAATCCCTATCTTTTCTCTAACAAATCTTATCTTCTAATCCTTATTTGCATGCAATCTTATCTGCATGCTTTATGTTGTTGCCCGGCGCCTATAGTGGCGGCCGGTCATAACATCCCTCCTATTTTTATAGTGCTTATTTTGAGTTGGGAGGCCTTTGTAGGCATATCTTGACATTGCTTTCCTTTTTATAATACTGGGCCAATTGTTACAAAATCATTAATAACAGATTAAAAGTACCTTTGAAGTAGAAACCTTTTGATATTATTTTTTCCACAATAAATTTGCATAGAGTTTGATTAATCCTCGACCAGAACTTATGATACCTTTGAAGTAGAAACCTTTTGATATTATTTTTTCCACAATAAATTTGCATAGAGTTTGATTAATCCTCGACCAGAACTTATGATGCTTGAATTTCTCTTACCAAAATATCATATCTTATGAAAGTTAACGTAGGGAGTACACTTTCTATGCAGCAGCGAAATGTAAATCACTTTGATCATGCAGTGAAATGATATTGTAGTGACAAGAACTATTCACACAACAAAATAACTCTGCTTACTGCCATTTCATGTAGTGCCTCGCCTCTTCACTGCCGATATTGCTGCTTTCTATGAGGCTTACTATACTAACAAAGGTGTAAAGATCTTGAAGGGCACGCTAGCTGTTGGTTTTGATGCTGATGCCAATGGTGATGTATGTAAAACCCCCCAAAGCCCAGTTTAGCTGTAAATTTCTATCTGTAGATCCAAAGGTTTACTTGATTTAATTTGTTTCTTGCTTACAGGTCACTGCAGTTAAGCTAAAGGATGGCACAGTACTTGAAGCCGATATTGTTGTTGTCGGTGTTGGAGGCAGACCATTGACTACTCTCTTCAAGGGTCAAGTTGCTGAGGAGAAGGGTGGAATCAAGGTTACTTTGCTTCCGATTCATCATTTTTCAACTCCGAGCAGATCACCGCAGATAATACTAGGGTTGTTTTAATAAACATGTGTTAGTGATGATGCTATTTTCTCGTTTTCCTTGTTAAAAGGTGCATTTACACATGCATTATTCTCTTTTGTGAGCAACAGCATTCACCTTAGTTTTTCTCCATTTTGGTTTCACTCCGTGTCCCTGTTTCTTCTTTTATAATAATACTCAACTACCAAGCTTTTTGTTCTGATTTATACCTTAATATCTGACATGCCCAAAATTTCCATGCAGACTGACGCTTCCTTTGAAACAAGCGTTCCTGGAGTATATGCCATTGGTGATGTGGCTACCTTCCCTTTGAAGATGTACAATGAGTTGAGGAGAGTGGAACATGTTGACCATTCTAGAAAGTCTGCAGAGCAGGCTGTAAAGGTGTGGCTATCCTTTGTTATCTATTGACTTCACTCTTCCAATTTAGTGTCTGTAGTTCGTAAAGCCTTTAACCTGGATCAAAATTCCCTTCAAGCACCCTGTGAACTTAGTTGGCTTAGAGTGAAATGCATCCCCCCCCCCCCCCCCCCCCCCCCCCCAAAAAAAAAAGTAGTGTAATTCATTTATATTGTCATCCGTTTGGTATCCAAATTGGTTGCGATGGTAATGTTATGGCCTCTTATTTCAGGCGATCAAGGGCAAAGAGTCCGGTGAACCAGTTCCGGAGTATGACTACCTGCCATACTTCTACTCCCGATCATTCGACCTGGCGTGGCAATTCTACGGCGACAACGTGGGCGAAACCATCCTGTTTGGCGACAGTGACCCCACCTCCAGCAAGCCCAAGTTCGGCTCGTACTGGATTAAGGACGGCAAGGTCTTGGGCGCCTTCCTGGAGGGCGGGTCACCGGACGAGAACAAGGTCATTGCCAAGGTGGCGAAAACCCAGCCGCCGGTCGCTAACCTCGAGGAGCTCAAGAAGGATGGCCTCCAGTTCGCCAGCAAGATCTGAGACGCTCCCGTTCCATGTAAAATTCCGTGTCATCGTGAAGGTTCTTCTGGAGCTCTGGTCATGATTGAGAAATGTTCTGCTACAGATGTTATACTACATACGTGACTACACTACATGATATATTCGGTTTTCTGATTGTGATATCTGTACGTGGCTACACTCACATGTGAGATTTGAATAAGTCCTGCAGCCTCAGGGCTCAGCTAGCACAGCACAGACCACAGATACCCTTTTTTTTTATTATTATTGTTCTCGCCCGGTCGCTCGCGTCCTGGCAGGCACTGAAATGGCGGCGGCCACCAGCTGCCTCGCTTCATCGCCTCGCCTATAGGCTACGCTGGCCGCGAGCTCCAGGCGGAGGAGTTGGCATCCCAGCTCCCACGTTTGCAGGCATTCACTTCCACGTTCCTGCGAATGTTGTTGTCCAGAGCCACAGCAGTCAGTAGGTACCATGCCACGCATTGTGAACAAACGTGACCCTTCCGTGGTGGCCTAGGTTCAACTTGCATCTTCATTAAGGTCGAAAATCAGTTAACTCAGACCTGTTTGGAACAACTCAGTTAGTTTATAAAAACAGAGGTAGTTCCAAAACATATTAGTTTATGTCTCAGTTTATATAAATTGGATTTATAGTTTTTTAAAAACCAAGAAAAAACCAAAAATGCTAACTTCTTCTAACTAAAAAAATAAAAATTGGTTTCTTAAAATCTAGATTGCTTCTAAAACAGTACATGAGCTCCTATGCCAGAGTTTGGGGTTACGGTAACATGCTTCGACCGCTTTCCCGGGTTATGGTAACATGCTTCGGCCGCTTCCCTCTCATTACCGGTTGTCATTGAATCGGTTAAAGGCTTAAAGCTATTTTAATTTTGTAAGTTTGAAGCGGTTTATTTTTTTTATCAATGTACTACCTCCATTCACAAATATACAACTTTGTTGGCATTTAAAAAAACCTTAACCACTCAACTTATTCAAAATATTTATTCAAAAATGTAAAATTTTAAATCACATTCAAACAAATTTGAGCGATAAAACACATCAGTACAAAATAAATGATAACTTATAATTTTTTTAATAAAACGACTGGTTAAAGTTTTTTTTTTAAAAAAGTCAATAACGTCATATATTTGTAAACAGAGGGAGTATACCCGTGTGGCCTTTTATATCACATCCTCAACGTATGGAAATTTAGTATACCTGGGCTAGTTTGGAAATTTAAATCTCCTCCATGATTTTGAGGGGTTGAGAGGAAAATCAAACTAATTTGCCCCTCAATTCTTGGAAATCCCAGAGTAGATTCACGACGTGTTTGGTTTGTAGGTTGGGCTACTTTTGAAGTCATCCGAACCTGCCTCCGAGCCTACATCAACGTTTGGTTTGAATCGCGGAATAATATAAACCCCTCTTACTACGAGACATTTACCTAGCCAACACTTAGATCCGGCTCTACCCAAACTTTTTTAGTTCACACCAACATTACCCACTTGTGCGACTGTTGCTAAGCAATTTTGGGATACCAAACGGACCTCACCAGATGATAATCTTAAAGTGACCAATTTACCCTCTTTTGCAATCAGTTTCGCTACATCACGTGTTCTCTATCTAATTGCCCGCCCCTTGATTTCTATGTTATGTAAGCATGCATGATCAACTCACTCCACGAGAAACCGCTGGACCGCTTCATTTGGAGCTGGGCCATGATGAACGAGATACACCATCGGACCAAATGCGCTGTTAAGTTTTCAAACTGGCCCTTATATATTTTGTGGACTAAAAAACACCAACAAAAATATAACAAGACCCCCCACTCACACACACACCTCCGCGGGGAGTAGAGATGGCAACGAGTACAAATCCACTAGGTTTTGCCATCCCAAACCCGTACCCATGAAAAATATCTATACCCATTAAAAAAACCCATACCCATATCGAGTTTGAAATTTTGTCCAAACCCGTACCCATCAGGGTTAGCGGGTACCCACGAGTTTTATCTCGAATATGCTTGTTCTTCTCATAATAAATAAATTATAATGAATAATGAGATCGTGGTCCAAAATTTATGTGATGAACAATGAGTTCATGATTTGGTATAAAAATTATTAGTAAAGAGAATGAAATATAAATAATAAGTTGTATAATCAAGTGACCTTGCACTATCCACATATATAATGCTAGTAAAAACTATAATAGCAAGCAAGCAACACTCTCACCAGCTACTTAAACATTCACCATTGATAAAAAAATAGGAAGTAAATAAGGAGATAACAAGTTTGTTGTTCGTTTATAAAATAAAATGACAATACATAATAGGTTTGATCGGGTTTAAAAAACTCACGGGTTCACAGGTTTAGGTACTATAGGAACAAACTCGTACTCATGAACCTATTAGGTATAGATTTATCCTCATTAACAAATCCATGTATAAAAATTGACTCAAACTAATACTCTAATGGGTAAAAATCCATCAGGTTCCGAGTTTCGGATATCCATTGACATCTCTAGCGGGAAGATCCAAGCAGCCCAAAGCCTCAAACCCAATGCGAGGCCCTTGGGCCAGCAGCGCCTTATCACTTCGCCTCCGTCTCCGTGGCGCGCGCGCTCGCACGAACACGAGTCCCATGTCGTCCACCGCAGCGCGCGTCGTCCACCCGGCTGCCGCGGCGCCGCCGCCTCCCCGCCCACGCCGCCTGGCGCCCGCGAGGTGCGCGGCTGGATCCGCGACGGACACGGCCACCGCGGGTCCGACAAGGGTGACGACCGTCAGCAACCGCGGGGACTCCTTGGCGATATGCCGGGTGCTCAACGGCATGTGGCAGACCAGCGGAGGGTGGGGCCGCATAGACCGCGACGCCGCGGTTGACGCCATGCTCGCGCACGCCGACGCCGGACTCTCCACCTTCGATATGGCTGACCACTGTACTTCTCGTATCCTTCCCCTTGTCTTACCAGTATCTCTGCGCCCTCTATGCTCGGCATTCGCACGAACACCTAGCATGCACGTGTTTATTCTTCTTTCTATGGTGAAATCAAGTGCTACTATATCTTCTGATTCCGGTTGCGTGTAACCAGTTGATGTGCAAGTGCAAATGCTGCACCTAGCTGAAACTGCTAATGAAACTTGTGAGAAATTGTGCTGTTTGAGCTAGGAGCTTGTACAGTGTGTTCATACGTCCTATTTATACATCTTGAGAAATAGGCAACGTTTTATGCACTTCAGAAATAGTTAAGTGTTAAAAATTTTACACTCTCATTAGACATTAGATGGGAACTGAACTGTGGCAGCTAACAGTTAGCTGTCTAGGCTGTATCGTGTTTTTATATCCCAACATATAATGTAGCAGGACTGATCTTGTTTTCAGTTTTACACTGATGTATAATTGTTGTCCTGGCAGATGGGCCAGCAGAGGATTTGTATGGCATGTTCATCAACAGAATTAGGAGGGAGCGCCCACCTGAGTTTCTTGAAGAAGTCAAGGGGTGAGTGAGCAATTCTGTCTCTGTCACTTACATCTTAGCTGTTTCTGCTGTCTCTACTTGATTCTGACTTAGTCGTGCAGGCTTACAAAGTGGGTACCACCCCCGGTTAAGATGACAAGAAGTTATGTTGAGGATAATATCAACAGATCCAGGAAGAGGATGGATGTTACTGCATTGGACATGTTGCAGTTCCACTGGTATGTTTACTCATGAAGTTACCGTAACGGTCATAATATCTTGGTGCCATTTTATGTGTGCCATCTTCAGTGCCACTATTGAATTTTGTAGGACAATCCATTTTATTTGCAGTTCTCCGCATCATCCAGAAAAAGACTATACATAAAAATGTGCTGTAATTGGATTCATAGTTGTTGAAAATAATAGCAATTTAGAGATGAACAAATTGATTCCGATAATAATAATAATACAAGAAACAACAACATGCTTTGTATGTGTATAACTCACTAGCAGTTCAAATACTAGTGCCAGTGACAAGATAAATATACGCATAAGCATCCTTACAGTGGGGTTGTCGGCGCTAGAATAGCGCAAAAGTAGACGTAGCTGACCGGCGAGGACGATGACGTCGGTGTAGAGGAAGCAGACGAACAACGAGCAGTCGCGACGACGCTTCCCAAAAACCTGATACGATCCCTACCCCGTGCAGGGACACAAGGGGACGTAGGCTTCGGAGACCTGCTCTCCTGACCTGATGGCACGTCAGCGGCGAGATGGGGAAGGCGAAGGCAGTGCAACGCTCTGGTGTAAGGAAGAGAAAGTCTGTTCTGAGGGACGACATCTCGACCTCAATATATACACACGACGCAGCCAAAACAGACAAGTAATTAGCCACGTAATCACAACACTAACGTGACAATCAATCAAAATTAATGCGAGAATAATTGCTTACCAAAACAGGCTAGCACAATTTTCTTCATGCGTTCAAAAATATTGAGCAGTAAAAGGAGGCCGCGCACCCGCAAGGGCAGAGGCGAGAAATCGCCGTACCATTCACGCACACGTCGTGCGCCCGCACCCATTGCCCCGCCCCGCCCGCCTGGCTCGGCCCGGCGAGTCGAGGCGAGCGAGCGCGCATGGGTTCTCCCTTTTACTCTTCTTGATGGCTTCAACCAGATAGAGACAACTCAACTATTTAGGTTGGTCTCACTCCACCTGAAGTAGCAAGGTAATATTAAAGTTCCCACTATATTATGTATGTGTGAGTGGACCTTTAGGATTTACAAGAATTCTTATTTGGGCCAAGCCCAAAATCTCTAACAGTAGTTGTGCCTTTGTCAATTGCCCTTGCTCTTAATTGTGATGCGAGAGATCAATTTGAATGACACTGGAAGTAATTTTGATGATTGAGTACTTTTGAAGTAAATTTGCTTATTTGGTACTAGAAGTCCAAAACTTCTGAGATGACACGTTGATTTCAACTTGTGTTGCTTTTATACTGTGGGTACTCCCTGAGTGTTGCAGAGAATTTTAAAAGTTTATGACATGGCTAGTGCAACAACCTATAATTTGGCTGACCAAATCCTCAAACAAAATAGGTGGGAGTACTCAAATCCAGGCTACTTGGATGCGCTAAAGCACATCACAGACCTGAAGGAGGAAGGTAACATTCTAAACTTATACCAGACTGTAGATCTTATCTTTTAGTCTCTCATGCCTTTTTGACATCATGCCTTTTTGCTCCAAAAATTCTGAAGGCAAGATAAAGACTGTGGCCCTAACAAACTTCGATACAGACAGACTGCAAATAATTCTCGAAAATGGAATCCCAGTTGTGAGCAACCAGGTATATTCATCATACCTCTATATGGAGGATCTTTTATGTCTGTTATTATATGACCCTAAGATAAGTGAGACATGGTTGCAATTCTCAGGTTCAACATTCTATCGTTGATATGCGCCCTCAGCAGAGAATGGCAGAGCTTTGCCAGCTAACTGGAGTTAGACTTATAACGTCTGCTCTGTCCCTTCATATCCCTCATCCTCTGCCTACGTAGAACTTACTTTTAAAAGCTTAAACACACTATCGCTTGATGCAGGTATGGCACAGTGATGGGTGGTCTTTTGTCTGAAAAGTTTCTCGACACCAATGTATCAATACCTTTTGCTGGTCCTCCTCTAAATACCCCATCCTTGCAGAAATATAAGAGGGTGAGCAGCTGTATTTGTTGTGGTCGAACCTTTAGTCTGCGTCTGCTTTCCATTTCGTGTCATCCTAATTCTTGAGGTTTTGACAGATGGTTGATGCTTGGGGTGGCTGGAGCCTGTTCCAGACTTTGCTTCAAACCTTAAAGAAGGTGTCACTGAAACACGGTGTTACTATTTCAACGGTTGCTGTGAAATACATACTGAACCAGGCATCCTCTTTACCATCTTAACATCAAGTTGGATTCAAGAATTTTCATGTCTTCATTATCTGTAGCATTTCCACAATTCTTCACTCTTGTTAATCTTAGTGTCGTTTTTTGGGGTTTGGTGCAGACGTCTGTTGCAGGTTCCATGGTCGGTGTGAGATTGGGACTCTCTGAACACATCAAAGACACCAACGCCATATTCTCACTTGAATTGGATGAAGAGGACATGAACATCATCACTGAAGTGTCGAAGAGGGGCAGAAATTTGATCGATATTATTGGGGATTGTGGTGACGAGTACCGAGCTTAGTTGGCCATGCTGCTGCTGGGCTACTACAGACCTATATACTCGTGCCCAATTTTGCACAGCTCTAAATTTTTGCCTATTTGGGTCTAGCGGCTCAGCGCACTGTTGAGGCAACCATATACCTGAATGCCTATTATTCAGGCGCTAGCATGTACCCTCCAGTCCTCAACAGCCAGTTATAAAACTGTAAATACACAGCGATGCAGATCGCTAATGTGGTAACTTGTTCAGTCCTTTTTAGCGATTACTGTCCCAAACAAAATGCATTTCTGACTATATCTGGACAAGTGCTTATCTAGATAGTACATAGCAAAAAGTGCATTTATTTTGGGAGAGGGAGTAATTATTAAACCAACTAAAAATATCAGGTGTTACGTTCTCAGCTGGATCTCAACAAATCAATTGGATGCCATCTTTTTGATCCTTCGGTTGACAATCTCCAACATACAGCCCCTAAACGGGCTCCTATTCTGTATGTACTTAGGTAGTGGAGTAAAAAACAAGCCTTCAAACTTTCTTTTTGTATCTACTTAAGCCTTCTAGATTTGTTGGCTATCTAAATCCTTCCTCCTACACGGGTCGAGCAGGATGCCTGCTAGCTACTGTACTTTCCTCCAGCGGCCACCGCTAAACACTCGTTCGTAAATATAAGGAAGATTTTCTTACCTATCTTCTTTAGCGTCCTCTAAATATAAAAAATGTTCTTCCGTCCTATATATATGTAGAAATTGTATTTTCTCAGTTGTGGAACAAACTATTACTCCATCAGTTCCCCAAAAAAAGAAAGCTGGCCAACTTTTTTTTTTAAAAAAAACGGGTTCTGTCGCTGGGTAGCTGCATTATTCTGTTTGCCGTTCCTGAAAGTACTGCTCTAGTTGCAGTGATTGCTTAACGTTTGTGGTTAACAAATGACAGGTACAAGTATTCTAACTACATGTGTGTCTGTAACAAATGACAGGTAAGTACTCCCTCCGGTTTCCTATTAGTTGTCGTTTTGGATAAGTTTCGAGTCAAACTTATAAAATTTTGACTACAAATAACTATTTTGTTATTTAGTTTTGGAACCTAATATTTATATGCACCAATTTGTCATAAAAAGTACTTTTATAAAAGTATAAATGTATTAAGAGTTCATTTGTATTTTAACAAAAAAACATTGGTCAAAGTTATATTTTGGAGACCGTGTCGTTGTCCTAAACGACAACTAATAAGAAACCGGAGGGAGTACTCGCACTACATGAGCAGCAAGCACTGAACTGAATTCAGACTAAATGAAGATCCTAGAAAATGCAGTAACTCCATGAATATGCAGCAGTATTCGCACTACTATGAGCAGCAAGTACTGAACAGAATTTCGACTAAATGAAGATCCTTGAAAATGAAGTAAATCCATGGCATGCCTCCACCACCCAGGAACTGAATTAAATAAACAAATGTCAGAAACTACAAGAATTACAGTGAAAGAAGAGAAATGGAACGTAACCTAACCTAAGTTGAAGGCATAGCTTAATGTCTCGTGATCTTAGCCCGTAAGGCCATGTAGTATCTCCTTATCTCTTCTGACATAGCAGGAAGATCTAGTGTCATAATTCTCCCTTCATCCCTCTGTTTCTTCAATTCGACCTCTTCTTTCCTTACCTCTAGAAGTAGCTTTTCATTTGCAACTCACTCCTGTTCTAGTGCAAATGCTTTGTTTAATCTCTCCTCTTTAACTTGTCTGATGTTCTACCAGCAGCTAAATCACCAAGTTTAGCTAACCATTTAGGTTGTGTTCTCAGCTTGACAAATTGACATTAATTATGACTATAGTTCAGGGCATGTGTTGCTATGAGCACAAAATTCTCTTTGACTGTTGTTGTAGGAAAAAGGTGACGCATAAGAGGGAGGTGAATTAGGACTTCTAAAACTTTCACTAAACTAGGCCACAAATAATCCCTACAGCAAAACCTATGCAAATAATCAAACTAGAATGTGCAAACTAGGTTTTGTCTAAGTTTTGCTATCTCTACCGCAACGGCTAAGTTTCAATCTACACTATATAAGTATGAATACAAGATTGAAACTTAAATGCTTAATATAAATGCGGAAACTTAAAGAGCAAGGTAGAGATGCAAACTCTCGTTGATGATGCCGGTATTTTTATCGAGGTATCCGGAACCACGCAAGGTCCCGATTAATCCTCGTTGGTGCCCCTACGTAAAGGAAAGCCCACGCGAGGGCCAAGCACCTCAGTCGAGTAACTCCGTAGAGAGCCACGGGCCTTCTCCACACGCAAGTGGTGCTTCGCTTCCGGCTTCTCTCGGACACTCCCCGCTGTCTCCACTATCGAGCTTCCGGCTGAAAACGCAGCGGGCCTCGTTCCCTCCGGTACACGGTGGCGGCCGTGACACAAACGCGATTGTCACGGTCTTGCAAGACTCTCGCCCCACTCGGTACAATTACAATGGCTCGCGCAAGAGCCGAGTGGTTGGTGGTTTATCTAAACTCACTCAACTAACTAGGATTCACCTAGAGCAAGCGCTAGAGCGGTCTAACTAACCTAAGCACTTCGCAAAGCACCTACGCTAATCACCGAGTGATTCTATTAAGCACTTGGGTGTAAGAGCACTTGAGAATGTCTACTATATGCCTTGGTATGTCTCTTGGGCTCCCACACATGGAAATGGCCGGTTGGGGGTGTATTTATAGCCCCAACACAAAACTAGCCGTTGGAGGAAAGCTGCTGCTTTCCGTGGTGCACCGGACAGTCCGGTGGGGTCACCGGACCGTCCGGTGCCCCTGTCCGGTGAACCTAGCCGTTGGATCTGTCAGCGCAGGTGACCGTTGGTGCGCATGCTTTTTTGCACCGGACAGTCCGGACTTCACACCGGACAGTCTGGTGGTCTTCCCTCCACGGTGCCACCTGGAACTAGCCGTTAGGGCTACTGTTCCTGGTGCACCGGACAGTCCGGCGTGTGGCACTGGACAGTCCGACTGTGGCAACACTTCTTCTCTTCTTGGACTTTACTTGTTCTTCATAATGTCTTCTTTTGAGGTGTTGCTTTCCTCAATGTCTTGGTCCAAGTTACTTTTAGCATCATGTGAACTACAAACATAGACACTAGCAAACACATTAGTTCACATGTTATGTTGATCATCAAACACCAAAATCTATTAAACCAAATGGCCCGGGGTCCATTTTCCTTACAATCTCTCCCTTTTTGGTGATTGATGACAACACAACCAAAGCAAGAAAATATTATAAAAAGTTGATTGAAAAATATGCAATCTACTTGCTACGATGCATGATTGTCCCCACAACGTGATATTATGGACTTAAGCCTCCCCTAACTCCATAATTCACTTACTTCCTCTTTTAGACCAAAGAACAAAACCACTTGAAGAATTAAAATTTTAAATTGGTGGTGTTTGGTGTTTGATACTAATTTCATTGCTTTGGTCCCTAAACTTCTCCCCTTTGGCATCAACCACAGAAAAGGAAGACATTAAAAACATGTAGGAAGCAAATAAGACTTGCCCTCATAAAGGATTTGTCAATTAATACTAGTTGAAGAATTAAATTGTTACCCCCTAAATGAGTGTTCTCCTTTAGAAAGAATTTTCTCCCCCTTTAGAGACGAAGAAATACTCCCTCTGACAGAGAATTTCTACTTGGGAAAAAGCATGTGAGAAATAGAGGTGCAAGACATGATTTGAATAGACTAACTTCCCTTATGCATAGGTAACAAAATATGAGTCAACAATATATGCATTATAGCAGCATGGGAAGTATAAGATATGAAATATAGTCTAATCAAATATTGGAGAAGACATGTAAATGATACTGAATGTAGTCTCAAAGATACCAATTGAAAGTCAATGACAGACCAATTGAAGACCAATGGCAGACTTGTGAGACATGAAAGTTCTTGGAGATTTTGCAGTGGAAGTTTGTTGTCTTTCTCCGGGGACTTTATTTTCCTTACAATGAGACTACTACATGAAATAGACTTGAAAACAATATTAGTCTCAAAGTCTTAGATTATAGAGTAATCCCCCCTGAAAGTGTGCATACAAGTTTTGAATACTTATAGGAGACATGCACTTTGATTTTATATCAAGAGGGGCAAATTATCTATAATCCGAGCTTTGACACATATAAGTTAAATGACCAAAAGAAGGATATAAGATTTTGAAGCATTAGTGCCATTTACTTAGGGATGTTGAATAAGCTATGTGCCATGCTTAATTAAACAATTTTAAATCATGTAGTTTTGCTCAAGAATATGAAATGAGAACGAGCAATCCTACCATGTGATTTGCCTAGTATGCATGCATTGTTAATCCAAAGTAAGTACAAAATGAAATACTAGGCATGGAAGGTAAAACTAGATTCAAGAAAATAGATACGCATATCTAAAAATAAAGAATACAATAAATCTAGTTACCTTAGTCATGGGTGGGGAAATTTGGGTCCAAAATATTTGCTAACCCACTTGGCAATAAACTTGATTCAATATGATGTATCCCATGATATACATCCCATCTTTGCCAAGTTTCCAAATTCCCCATCTTTCTTCGGACTCCTCACTTCCCTTTCGGGATCCAAACCTTCTTGGTGCTTTTCATGGTTGAAATTATTTCCTTTGGCACCCAGATGCGTTTGGCTCCTTTCCCTTTGTTGGCTTGCTTGTTGGCCTTGATTGCTATCACCTTTCCATTCTTTTTCTTCTTGATCAAATATGGTGTAGCAGCCTTTTTGTCCACCTTGTTGATGTAGGTGTTGGAGATTTGGCTTGATGGCTTTTGCTTTTGTTTATCCATGGTCATCGCCTTGCATTGGAAAGACTTATGGCCTTCCTTGTGGCATAACCTACAAATCACAGTTTCGCCCTCCACAGGCTTGTTCACTCCCGCAGTGGTGTTATCCTGTGGAGGTTGGATTTGTTTGGCTCTGTCTTTCTTGTTGTACAAAGCCTTGCCAAGGTGAGCCACTTCTTGCCTTAATTGCTCATTCTCCTTTGCAACCTCATTCGAACATGTTTCTACAACAATACTCTTAACAAGAACTTGGTTGCAGGGGTTAGAATTATCAATTAAATCAAAGCAATAAGTAGAAGAATCCTTTTTAATAATTTCAGGAATCTCAACTAAAGATGCTCCTAAGGTGCTACCAATGTTTTCTAGCTTAGTAGTTAGATCGTTGTTGTGTATGCTAAGAATTTCCATTTTCTCTAGAAAATTTTCAATAGCTTCTTGAGAGCTAGCTAACTTAGCCTTAAGTTTTTCATTCTTTTTAATAAGGCCATCATCGGTAGCTGTTGATGTAGCACTAGACTAATTGCTCAATTTCAGTTGGTACCTCACAATTCAAATTTGCAAAAGCTTCAAAATTTTCTAGCAAACCTTTATAGTCATTTTGAGAGCTAAATAACTTATTTTTCGAAGTTTTAAGTTGAGCCTTTTGTTTAGTGCATACATCTTGAAAAAATTTAACGGCTTCCGCAAGCTCATCTACGGAGGGCTTTCCCTCACCTTCATCATCACTACTACTTTCATCACTAGAGGATGGAATACCTATTTTACCTCTTGCCATAAGGCACTTGCGTGATGACCATGATAAGCGTGATGAGGATCGGTGGCTGCGCATCCTTGGAGGTTTATCTTTGCTTGAAGAATCGTCCCAAGTTTTGACACTTGTTAGTGCCTTGCCTTTGCTCCTCTCCCTTTCGGGTTCGGCCATAGTTGGACAGATGTCCCTGAAGTGGACCTTCTCCTCGCATGCGAAGCATCCTCTCTTTATTTGCTTTTCCCTGTCAATGTTAAAGAGAAGATCCTCTACCTGCAGGGGCACACCCATTAGATTAATCTTACGGATAATCCCCATTACCTTTCTGACGCGTCAGATTGTTTCTTCGTCCTCGGAGGATGATGTTGATGGTTGATTATCTTCTTCATCATCACTTTCTTCTTCTTCCTCTTCTTCACTTGAGGAACTAGGAGTGGAAGCCTTCTTTTTACCCTTCCTTTCATCACATGCAAAAGCATATGGCCTTGAGAAAGTTGGCTCCTCTCCCCGACACATCTTTCGCGACATCTCAAAGGCTGTGATTTTCCCAATCACGATGGTCGAGGTCATTGTACTCAAGTCCTCCATGTTGTGAAGAATGGTTTAGATGCTCCCATATCTTTGTTGTGGTAGCAGGGAGATAATCTTACTCATAATGTCCGCATCACCTAGCTTAATAATGCCAATAGAATTGAGCTCATTGATGATTAGATTCAAAAGAGAATACATTTCTCTAACAAGCTCATTATCTTTCATAGCAAAAGAATTATACTCATTTAAGACTAGGCAATGTTTTTGCTCATGGACATTGGATGTGCCGTCATGGAGCTCATGCAATTTTAGCCAAATCATATTGGTAGTTTTCAATGTAAATACTTGATTAAAAATATCCATGCTAAGAGATTCATACAAGCAATTTTTGGCTCTAGCATTTAAATGAATTTCTTTTTTTCCTTACTCGTGGTGGGTTTCTCAGGATTCTTGGGAGGTTTCATCCCGTCACGAGTGACTCTCCAAACACCTAGATCAACGGCCTCTAGGTAACAAGCCATTCTAGCACTATAATATGGGAAGTTAGTGCCATCAAAGTGTGGTGGCCTATGGGTATCCATCCATTCCTCTAAAAAGCGTTGGCTCTTTTAGCGGTGAAGCTAAAGCGTTTCAAATGAGCCAAACCAAGTTTTGATACCACTTGTAGGAAACAGGTGACGCCTAAGAGGGGGGGGGGGGGTGAATTAGGACTTCTAAAACTTTCACTAAACTAGGCCACAAATAAATCCCTAGAGCAAAACCTATGCAAATAATCAAACTAGAATGTGCAAACTAGGTTTTGTCTAAGCGTTGCTATCTCTACCACAATGGCTAAGTTTCAATCTACACTATATAAGTATGAATATAAGATTGAAACTTAAATGCTTAATATAAATGCGGAAACTTAAAGAGCAAGGTAGAAATGCAAACTCTCGTGGATGACGCTCGTATTTTTACCAAGGTATCCGGAACCACGCAAGGTCCCGACTAATCCTCGTTGGTGCCCATATGCAAAGGGAAGCCCACGCCCCACGCGAGGGCCAAGCACCTCGGTCGAGTAACTCCGTAGAGAGCCGCGAACCTTCTCCACGCGCAAGTGGTGCTCCGCTTCCAGCTCCTCTCGGACGCTCTCCACCATCTCCACTATCGAGCTTCCGGCTGAAAACGCCGTGGGCCTCGTTCCCTCCGGTACACGGTGGCGGCCGTGACACAAACGCGGTTGTCACGGTCTCGCAAGACTCTCGCCCCACTCGATACAAATACAATGGCTCGCGCAAGAGCCGAGGGGTTGGTGGTTTATCTAAACTCACTCAACTAACTAGGATTCACCTAGAGCAAGCGCTAGAGCGGTCTAACTAATCTAAGCACTTCGCAAAGCACTTACGTTAATCACCGAGTGATTCTATTAAGCACTTGGGTGTATGTAACATCCCAAAATTTCAAACTGAGGGTTGGAACCCTAATCTAACCCCCCTATTTATCTCTCCCTAATCTCCCCCATAGGTATTCACATCATATGCATACACTTTGTTTGTTTAGAAGCACCTCACATAGATTATATTATTTTTTAGAACCTAAGATTATCTAGTTAATTAATTGTTCAAGAGGAAAGGAGGTAAAAGAAATAGAAATAGAAAATGGAAATAAGAAATTAAAAAAGGAGAAACCTTTCCCCCCTGGCTGGGCCGATTCTCGGCCCATACCCGCGGCCTCCCTCTCCCCGCGCTCGCGACCTCCCCCCTCTCGGCCCACCTCCGGCCTGCTCCCTCACGCGCGCTAGCCCGCCCCGCGAGCTCTCTCTCTCACTGCTGCCCGACCCCACCCGCCAGCCGAACTCACCATCGCTCTCTCTCACCCGCGCATCGCTGACAAGCCGGCCCCGCCAGTCAGCCACCCCATCTCCCTCGCCGCGCACTCAGAGCGATCGCCGCCGGCCACCGTCCTCTCCTCCTCCCCGCCTGCACTCACCGCACAGAGAAGTTGACGCCGCTTCGTCCTCGCTCGCTGTGGTCGCGTCCTTGCACGACACCTCCCTGCCGAGCGGTTCCGTCGCCGCTGCTGTGCACCATTTACTCCGTCGCTGTGCACCTCACCGGCGTCCACCTAACACCGCTGCTCCCATCCCCTCGGGCGCCTATAAAAGGGCCGCCTCGAGCTCCTCCATGACCTGCACCGGCCTCGGCCACTCTTCTCCGCCCTCCCCAAGCTCCACCGCACCAGCTCCGCCGCCCCTCCCTCCGCTCCGGTAAGCTCCTTCTCTCCCCCCTCTAGTTGTTCAGCGAGAAATTCACTAGGCTCAGCAGCTTCACCACATCTCCGCAAACTCGGAACACCGCTCCCCTGCCCCTGATCACCACCCAAACCTCATCGGCGACGACTCCCGCCGTGGAGCTCCGCCACCTCACCGCGGTCAGCTCCCTCGTAGTCACCTCTGGCAAAATTGGACCCACCCTTAAGCTCGCCAGCCTCTCCTCATGCTTTGGCACCTGTCCAATCCCCATGAACTGGGTCACCGGCGGCGAATCGCCGTTGAACCCGCCGGCGGTCAGGTTTTCCCCGCGGGTCGGCCGGTTCGCCCCTGCCCGTCGACCGCTGACGCCGTCTCCCCTCCCGCTCTCCCTGGCGCGTGGGCCCGTGACCCCGACGCCGTCTCCTCGCGTGCCCACGCCGTTTTCCGCTCTTGGGCCGTGCTGGGCCGGCATTCCCGCGCCCGCACCCGACTGGGCTGGAATCCCCCCCGGCCCACCAGAGCCGAAAATCCTTTTCCTTTTTCTTTTTCATCTTTTCCCCTTTAGTTATTTATATCTCAATATTTTATGTACCAAAAATTATCCAAACACTTTCTAAGTCACATGAAATGATAATGTTAGGAACTTGACACACTCCAGACAGTAAACCACTGTTTGATGTATTGTTTATTACCTGTTTTGCTAGAAGAAGCGGGGACCGTCGATCCGGAACCCGTAGCCCCGGAAGAAGGGTAGGAGCCCGACCCCTCCGAGATAAATCTTTTGTGTCAGGAAAGCTTCAACGAAGGCAAGTCCATCCTTCCCTTGATGCATAATTTACCTATTCTTTCTACCACTACCTAAGCCAGGATTAAGGGATGGAATATTTGCATTGTGAGCAGAGAGATAGCCCGCATTAACAAACATCTTTTGAATACAAGATGTGGGATGGGAAAAATGGCAGTGTGTTTCACTAAGCAAGGTTTTCAAAAGTGTGCGATGAAGGGTATTCACCCTCATCACCTTGTGAGTGGGATGATCAGGGACTCCCTGGTTTAGGGGAGGGCCTAAGGTGAAGGCTCAGCTGGTTTAGGCGTGAGCAGAAGGATTGTCCCCTCATATAAGGACCAGTTTGTCATCTTTCACTACCTGTACTCACGATAGTACAACCACTCGAGACTGTGTGGGCAGTCACTCAATCTGAACTCGTACGGTCCAACCCTAGGGTTATAAAGGCTGGGGAGCACCGGGAGGATAAGGAGGGGGAATGTTTTGTCCGGTTTGGGCATGACGGTGGCCTGACTCCTTCCGGTATAACCGTTAAGGTTAGGACATGCGAGGAAAGAAAGAGATCCGGCATTCGGGCCTCACGACGGTGAGATTGCAGAAACCGGACTAGTGGGTAAAGTGTACCCATCTGCGCAGAGTTCAAACCTATTCGAATAGTCCGTGTCCACTGGAATGGACGAGTCTGGTGTGGTATGACAATTAGTGTTTTACAACCTCCGTAAGCAGGGAAATGTGTGTGTGAGTGCATTTTTGGAAAAGAAAACGATTCCACGGGAGCAGGAAGCTCAGTGGTGGTTGAGTATTGTGTTATTTCTATTTCCTTGGGAAAAACCCTAAAAGTACTGCCTTTCTCTGAGAAAAAGAAGAGTGACTTCAACTCCACCATATAAAGCATGTACGATATAGGTCCCTTTCTCTTTACGGGAGCGGGGTGGGCTTGCGGAATACCTAGTGTATTCACCCAGATTTATTTATGTTTTTTAGCTGCCGAAAACTTCTTTTCTGCTATGCTTGATTGAGGGGGGGGGGGGGGGGCTGTGTCTGCACCCAGTTCTGCCTGTGGCTTGGGCTAGTGTATCTTCTATTGCGCTTTGTATTCTAGCTCTCTCGAGCTTGTACCCTGGTATTGTAATAACATTTAATCGAACTCTATACTATTTGAAGTAAGGAATGTGGTTACTAGCCTCCTAGGACTAGTAATTGTATCACATTTGAGTCCCAAAGGATCGGGATGCTTCAGGTGGTATCGGAGCCATACGACTGGCCGTAGGTCGCATCCCTGACCTTAAAAGTTTGCCTTAAAAGAAAATACCTCTTACCCCAAGAAAAATCTTCTCTCCTTTTCCTCGATATTAACGGACCCTTCTTTTCCTATTCCAGATGGAAGACTCTCTGGTCATTAGGACATCCTACTACTCAGAAGTAGAGGGGTTCCCACATCTGTTGCGAAGTTGTGCGCTTCACATGGGGATCCGCAAGAGGCCGGAATATGTCTGGAAGGAATATCTCGAAAATGGAATGGAGAAGTGCTCTATGGCAATCTACCTGGGAGAAAGCCGAAACTACCCAAAGCACCCTCCTTTCCAAGTCACTTTCACCGGACACCACTTCCCAGACACTTGCCAAAATGTTGCCCGAAAAGCCCTCCGACAGCTATGCCAAAACTATAGCAGAGTGGTCTTTGAAACTCCCCTTCGCTACTTTCCACCCAGCAACAAAAATACCCCTGCCTGGAGGAAAAGACTTCAGGCCCTGTTAGGAAGAGACCCTACCGAGGATGACCCCACCATCGTCTACATGGCCGGATACCTCCGCACTCTCGATAACCAATATGATGACCTTTCCTCACACTGCACTCACCTAAACTCCCGGGTGGAAAGCCTAGAGCAACAAGTCAAGAAACTTAAAAGGGAAAAGGCGTCCCTCCAAGAGAGTCTCGAAATAGCGGAAGGCGAGGAAACCAATACTCATGAAGCCTACCGAACCCTGAAGATGGATTACGACAAGAAGCTAAAGAAGCTCGCCCTCGCGAAGAAAATCCGAAAGAAGACCAGAAGCCAAGGATGCCAAACTGAGCAGAAGGAGGAAGCCCCTCCAACCCTACCTCCTACCAGGATAGAGAACTCGTCCGACACCGAGGATGTGTCCCTAGCTAGCCTTGATGACCTCCTCAAGGAATTTGGGGACACTTTAGAAAAGGAGTTCGAGAGTACCTTAGATAGCACCCGCGTGTAGTGCGACTTGTGGTAACTGTATGCTTGTAATGAACTTGTGTAATGAATAAAATAACTTGGTTGAAAAAAATTGGCATATGCATAGTAGTAACTCTTTTTCCCTGGCAGATTATGGCTTCGGATAAAACCACGCCTACCGCCTCCGGGATTGGAGCAGGGTTTCCCCTAGGAGCTGAAGGAGAAGCTGGCGGAGAAGGGAGTGAGACCCACCTCCCCGCACCTCCGGAGCTGCCATTAGATTTAGCCCAAGTTCTAGCCAACCAAACCCGACTCATTGAAGTCCTCACTTGAAGTCTAGAGAATCAGCGCCCGAATGGTGGAAGACCACAGGACAGGATGGGAGATTTTCTGAGGCTCAAGCCTCCCACGTTCGCTGGATCCAACAATCCCCTCGATGCCGACGACTAGCTGCGCACGATAAAAAGGAAATTAGAAGCCATCGGATGCCCAAAAAATCAGCGTGTTCAATTGGCTGCTCATCAACT
Source organism: Zea mays (assembly GCF_902167145.1). Taxonomy (NCBI): domain Eukaryota; kingdom Viridiplantae; phylum Streptophyta; class Magnoliopsida; order Poales; family Poaceae; genus Zea; species Zea mays. The sequence goes on along the minus strand of NC_050097.1, from coordinate 170,074,055 downwards.
TTCCGGGATGGCCCTAGCATGGTGTGATACCTTTAGCACTACCGTAAGAGATGCTACCTAGGCAGAATTTGAAACTGCTTTCCGAGAGCACCATGTACCCCAGGGGATCGTTCAGCTCAAGGAAGATGAATTTCGGGAACTAACTCAAGGTGGAAGATCTGTTAGTGAGTACGTGCACAAATTCACAGAATTGGCTCGCTACGCGCCTGACGATGTCAGCACAGAAGCCAAGAGGATGGCCCGTTTTCTGAAGGGGCTAAGACCAGAACTCAAGACCATCCTTGCCAGCCAAGATTTCCTCAACTTCTCGCACCTCTCCAATAAATCCATACAAGTGGAAAGAGCAAAGGAAGAAGAAAAAGGTCACCTCAAGAGGAAATTCCAAGTTCTCCGAGCTCAGCAGCAAGATCGGCACCAGAGAGCTCGATCCTTCGGGTTTCCACCCAAGGGACCAAGCTTCAATAGACCAGCTGGACCCACTCCGTCACGTTTCAGCCAGCAGAGTCAGGGCTCCTTTCAGTCCCCGTCGGTCGTAAGCAACCAACCACCAGCAAATGCCTGTTGGCACTGCGGAGACCCCAGTCACTTCAAGAATAACTGCCCCCAGTTGAAGGCACCGGGACCTACTTACTCCAACTCGGTGAATGGCCCCAAGAATACCTCAGCACCCGCCTCCAAGGCACTCTCCTCCAACAGTCAGCAAAGCAAGACCCAGTATCAGGGCAGAGCACGAGTTAACCACGTCGATGTTCAAGAGGCTCAGCAAGCTCCGGGAGTAGTGCTTGGTGAGTTCCTTGTCGAGTTTACTCCCGCTACTGTACTTTTTGATTCAGGAGCATCCCATTCATTTATAGCCACTAGTTTTATGGAAAAGCATGGCATCCCCTCTACACACCTAGAAATCCTATTGGTCACCCGAACCCCAGGGTCAGACCTTCTATGCTAGCTCAAATGCTCCCAAGTCAGAATTCTTTTAAGTGGGGTAGTGTTCTTGGCAGACTTAACCGTCTTGCCATCCCAAGGGATTGATGTGATCTTAGGAATGGATTGGCTAACTAAGCACAAGGGCATCATAAGTTGCGCAAGCAAGACCGTCCTTCTCACTGACCGCCAAGGAAAATCAGTTTCTTGTCAGGCTCAACCACCCGCCAATGATCCAATGGTGTTTAATCTAGCACCAGAAAGTATATCCGTAATAGAAGAATTCATGGATGTATTCCCAGAAGAGTTGCCAGGAATGCCGCCTGAAAGAGGAGTAGAGTTCTACATAGATCTAATCCCTGGCATTGCGCCCATCGCAAAGAGACCATACCGCATGGCTCCCACAGAGTTAGCAGAATTAAAACTCCAGATCGCAAGAGTTGCAACAAAAAGGTACATCCATCCCAGCTCGTCTCCTTGGGGAGCACCCGTCCTTTTCGTCACCAAAATGGATGGAAGTATGAGGATGTGTATTGATTACCGATCCTTGAATGAAGTTACAATCAAAAACAAGTATCCACTCCCTCGGATCGACGATCTCTTTGACCAGCTACAAGGAGCCAAATATTTCTCCAAGATAGACCTAAGGTCTGGATATCACCAGCTGAGAATCAAGGAAGCAGATATTCAGAAGACTGCATTCGTCACCCGATATGGACAATATGAGTTCACAGTAATGCCTTTCGGACTAACAAACACACCTGCCTTTTTCCTGAACCTCATGAATAAGGTATTCATGGAAGAACTAGATAAGTTTGTCGTAGTCTTCATTGACGACATCCTTATCTACTCCAAGAATCACAAAGACCATGAGCATCATCTCCGGATTGTCCTTGGAAGACTCAGGGCACATCAACTCTATGCTAAGCTCAGCAAATGTGAATTCTGGTTAGAAAAGATAGCCTTCCTTGGGCATATCTTGATTACAGAAGGAATAGAAGTAGACCCGTCCAAGGTAGAAGCAGTATCAAAATGGAAGCAGCCATCCAACGTTAGTGAAGTTCGAAGCTTTCTGGGAATGGTAGGATATTACCGCCGCTTTATCAAGGGATTATCCAGCATAGCTGAGAGCACCTAGAGGGGGGGGGGTGAATAGGTGATCCTGTAAAAACTTGAAACTTAAAGCCACAAACTTGATTAAGTGTTAGCACAATGAAATCAAGTGGCTAAAGAGAGCTCTTGTGAACCACAATTGACACAGTGAGAACAAGCACAAGAGACACAAGGATTTATCCCGTAGTTCGGCCAAGTACAATACTTGCCTAGTCCACGTTGTGGCATCCCAATGGAAGAGAGTTGCACTCAACTCCTTTCAAGTGATCCAATGATCAACTTGAATACCACGGTGTTCTTCTTTCTTTACTCTTTCCCATTTGCGAGGAATCTCCACAACTTGGAGCCTCTCGCCCTTACAATGAGATGATCACAAAGAAGGACAGATGTAAAAGTGGGAAGAGCAACACACAAGCCTCAAAGCACGAGCACAAACACGCACACAAGTCACAACTTGAGCTCTAAGATCACACACGGAGTTCTCAACTCAAGAGGAGCTCAAATTGCTATCACAACGAATCAAATGCGCTAGAGAGATGTCTTGGTGCTAAGAGATGATCAAAGAATACTTGGTGTACTCCTTCATGCGCCTAGGGGTCCCTTTTATAGCCCCAAGGCAGCTAGGAGCCATTGAGAGCAATCCAGGAAGGCAATTCTTGTCTTCTGTCGACTGGTGCACTGGACAGTCCGGTGCACCACCGGACACTGTCCGGTGCAGATTTCTTTTCTGTTCTGGCACAACCGACCGTTGACGATTTGGAGCTATTGGCGCACCGGACAGTCCGGTGCCCCCTTCAGACCGTTGGCCCGGCCACGCGTCACGCGCGGATTGCGCGGCCGACCGTTGGCTCACCGGACAGTCTGATGCACCACCGGACAGTCCGGTGATTTTTAGCCGTACGCCGCCGTTCAGTTCCCGAGAGCAGCCTTTTCCCCAGAGCCAGCCTGGCGCACCGGACACTGTCCGGTGCACCACCGGACAGTCCGGTGCACCCAGACTGAGCAAAGTCTTGGCTGCTCGAGCCAAGTCTTTTCCATTTGTCTTTTCTCTGATTCTAGCACTTAGACAAATATGTTAGTACACAAAAACCAAAGTACTAAGTCTAGAATCATACCTTTGTATTGATTTGCACTTTGTCCACCATTTGGCATATTTTAACACATAACCATTTGTGTTGGTCACTTAATCACCAAAATACTTAGAAATGGCCCAAGGGCACATTTCCCTTTCAATCTCCCCCTTTTTGGTGATTTATGCCAACACAACAAAAAGCAACATATAGAAGTGCAACATCAATGCAAATTAGAACAAGAATTTGTTTTGATTCAAATATGGCATATTTGGATCATTCTTTTCCACCACTTGGTTTGTTTTTGCAAATCAAACTCAATTTCCTATCTCTAAGTCAAATTCACTTGTTGAGGCATAGAGAAAGGTATTCCAAGAGAAATTGATCAAAGATTCAAAAACTCCCCCTTTTTCCATAATCAAACATTCTCCCCACAAGAGACCATAAGAGTATTTTGACAAAACAAAAACTCTAACTCTACTATTTTCAAAATTCTCAAGTGGTAGCTGATCCATTTCTTGCTTTGACCTTATTGTCTCCCCCTTTGGCATGAAGCACCAAAACGGGATCAATCTTGACCCTTTTAACCTCATTGCCTCACCAAAATTGTCAATTAAGAGCAAAAGGCAATAAGAGACATGGAGATGAACTTGGAGTAAGTTACCCTCTCATCGGAGTGCAGTGGAAGTCTTTCATGGTCCAAGTCCATCTTTCCCTTTCAATCCACCTTTGAGACTAAATCAAGCAAGCTCAAACACATGGTTAGTCTCAAAGGGTCAAGTTGTAGCACAACTCCCCCTAAATATGTGCACCACTTGCAAATGGACTTGTGAGGTCCGGGGAGTGCTTGTACAACTTGAGCACCATAAATAAACAACAATATGCATAAAGGAACATGATCAAAGGCATAAGACACATGTATGCTATAAGTCAATCCAAGTTCCGCGAATCTAAGACATTTAGCTCACTTCGCAGCCTGCAAAAGGTCTTCGCATCTAGAGGCTTGGTAAAGATATCGGCTAGCTGGTTCTCGGTGCTAACATAAAACACTTCGATATCTCCCTTTTGCTGGCGGTCTCTCAAAAAGTGATGCCGGATGTCTATGTGCTTTGTGCGGCTGTGTTCAACAGGATTATCCGCCATGCAGATAGCACTCTCATTATCACATAGGAGTGGTTCTTTGCTCAGATTGTAGCCAAACTCCCGGAGGGTTTGCCTCATCCAAAGTAGTTGCGCACAACACTGTCCTGCGGCAACATACTCGGCCTCAACGGTGGATAGGGCAACAAAAGTTTGTTTCTTAGAACTCCAAGACACCAGGGACCTTCCTAAGAATTGACACGTCCCTGATGTACTCTTCCTATCAACCTTACATCCAGCATAATCGGAGTCTGAATATCCAATTAAGTCAAAGGTAGACCCCTTTGGATACCAGATCCCGAAGCAAGGCGTAGCGACTAAATATCTAAGAATTCGCTTCACGGCCACTAAGTGACACTCCCTTGGATCGGATTGAAATCTAGCACACATGCATACGCTAAGCATAATATCCGGTCTACTAGCACATAAGTAAAGCAAGGAACCTATCATAGACCGGTATGCTTTTTGATCAACGGACTTACCTCCTTTGTTGAGGTCGACGTGTCCGTCAGTTCCTATTGGAGTCTTTGCGGGCTTGGCGTCCTTCATCCCAAACCGCTTGATCAAGTCTTGCGTGTACTTTGTTTGGGAGATGAAAGTGTCGTCCTTGAGTTGCTTCACTTGGAACCCAAGGAAGTAGTTCAACTCGCCCATCATCGACATTTCAAACTTTTGAGTCATCACCCTGCTAAACTCTTCACAAGACTTTTGGTTAGTAGAACCAAATATTATGTCATCGACATAAATTTGGCACACAAATAAGTCACCATCACAAGTCTTAGTGAATAAAGTTGGATCGGCTTTCCCAATTGTCGGCATTTCGACCCCGGGGGGTCCCTGGACCAACGAGTAAATTGTCGCTGCGTGCCCCAGCCCAGATGGGTCGGCGCGAGACGGAACACAAAGAGGGGAAAACCGCGGCTTCGTGTTGTCCTGCGCCCAGGGTGGATGTGCTTGCATTAGGGGGTTACAAGCGTTCGCGAGGGAGAGAGAGAGCCTGTTCGTCAGCCCGTCCTCCCGCGCGGCCACCTCCTCGTACGAGGGCCCTGGATCTTCCTTTTATAGATGTAAGGAGAGGGTCCAGGTGTACAATGGGGGGTGTAGCAATATGCTAACGTGTCCGGCAGAGAGGAGCCAGAGCCCTATGTACATGCCGACGTGGCTGTCGGAGAGGTGCTAGTGCCCTGTGCATGTGATGTCGTGGTCGTCGGAGGAGCGCTTGAGCCCTGTTGAAGCACAACTGTCGGGGCTGTCGGGACCTTGCCGACGTCTCCTTGCTTCCGTAGGGGGCTGAGAACCGCTGTCGTCATGGGAGCACGCGGGGTGCCATCATTACTTGTTTACCGGGGCGAGCCAGATGGGACGCCGGTCTTGTTCCCCGTAGCCTGAGCTAGCTAGGGGTAGGGTAATGATGTACCCCCTGTGGCGTGGTCGGTCCGAGCCCAAGGTCGGGCGAGGCGGTGACTCCTCCGAGGTCGAGGTTGAGGTCGAGCCCTGGGGTTGGGCGAGGCGGAGACCGTCTTCCGAGGTCGAGGTTGAGGCCGAGCCCTGGGGTCGGGCGAGGCGGAGACCGTCTTCCGAGGTCAAGGTTGAGGCCGAGCCCTGGGGCCGGGCGAGGCAGAGACCACCTTCCGAGGCCGAGGCGGGGGCCGAGCCCCGGGGTCGGGCGAGGCGGAGTTTCCTATGGCGCCTGAGGCTGGACTCGGCTGCTGTCAGCCTCACCCTGGCGGGTGGCACAGCAGTCGGAGCAGGGCAGGCGGCGTTGTTTTCCTGTCAGGTCAGTCAGTGGAGGGGCGAAGTGACTACGGTCACTTCAGCCCTGCCGACTGAGGAACACGCGTCAGGATAAGGTGTCAGGCGATCCTTGCATTGAATGCTCCTGCGATACAGTCAGTTGGCGAGACGATCTGGCCAAGGTGGCTTCACTGTGAAGCCTGTCCGAGCTGGGCCTCGGGCGAGTCGAGTGTGCGCCCGTTGCTTGAGGAGGCCCTCGGGCGAGGCGTGAATCCGCCTGGGTCTACTGTTTCTGCCCGAGGCAGGGCTCGGGCGAGGCGAGATCGTGTCCCTTGAGTGGATGGAGCCTTGACCTGAATTGCGCCCGTTAGGCTTATGCAGCTTGTGCCGATGGTGATTACCAGCCGAGTTTAGGAGTCTTGGGGGTACCCCTAATTATGGTCCCCGACAGTAGCCCCCGAGCCTCAAAGGGAGTGTTGGTACTCGCTTGGAGGCTTTGTCGCACTTTTTTGCAAGGGGACCGACCTTTCTCGGTTACATTTTGTTCAGGTGGGTGTGCGCGAGCGCACCTGCCGGGTGTAGCCCCCGAGGCCTCGGAGGAGTGGTTTGACTCCTCCGAGGTCTTAATGCCTTTCATGACGCCTCGGCCGGTCTGGTTGTTCCCTCATGCGATCTGATCGTAGCCCGGGTGCATGGTCAGGTTCCGAGTTCTCGGGCTGGTATGTTGACGCTGTCAACGGTTTGGCCGGAGCCGGGTTTGCGAGAGCAGCCCCCGAGCCTCTGCACAGAGCGAGAGGATAGTCAAGGACTGACTCGGCTTTTATCATACGCCCCTTCGTCTCCTTTCCGCAAGGAGGAGGGGTGGGGAAGCACCATGTTGCCCTCGGAGGGCGCCGAACATGGTGTCTCCAGTGAGTTGCTAACGGGTGATTCGAGTGGATGCCCGTGCCCCGTTCGATAAGGGTCGGCTAGTGGCCCAGAGGCGCGCTCCAAAAGTAACTGCAGGTGATTTGCCGGACCCGGTCCCGTTTGATAGGGTCCGAGGGCTTGATGCCTCCCTCTGATGGGATTCCGTTACAGAATCGCTCCTGCTGGTCTCGGAAATGTCCTAGGGTACCTCGGGAGCGTAGCCCGAGCCTCGGCCATGTATCGGACGTACCCAGAGTCATCCCTCGCTCTGCGTGTTCTGGGGCGGCTGTCGAACCCTTCGGGGGGCCAGCCTTCGAACCCCTGATCAGTAGTGGGCGCGGAGCCCGAGTGCTCTGAGGCGGCTGTAGAACCCTTCCGAGGGGCCAGCCTTCGAACCTCTGATCAGTAATGAGCCTGAAGCCCGAGTGCTCTAGGGCGGCTGTCGAACCCTTCCGAGGGGCCAGCCTTCGAACCCCTGATCAGTAGGAGGGCTCGGGGCCCGCTTCCTTCATGGAGAAGGATCCCTTTCGAAATATCCCCTTTCCCGGTCCCTGTAGCAAGAGATAGAGAGGGGAAGGAGAAAAGGATATGAATTTAAACGATGTGACGCACCTTTTTTGATGCGGTCATCATGGCGGAGGTGAAACGTCGCCCGCTTCACCTGCCAAAGGTGTCGCCTGCCCTGCCGCGAAGTTAATGCGACGGGACGGGTGGTTCGCGGGGCAGCCGTTGCGCGAGCCATTCGAGGGACGGAACACGGGCGCGTCGTCTTCACGCCGTGGGAGAGGGCTCCCCTGTTGCTCCAGGAGGGGAAGTGAGCCTGCAGACGATTTGACTGCTGCTTCCGCCCGCCTGCTGCCGCCATTACTGCCGGCCCACTTTTGGCCATATCGACCGTCACGCCTTCTCCCGCGGCTGACTGACCCGTGACCGATGTGCTTGGTTGGCACTGTTGGGCCATGCGCAGGGTTGCCTCGAGTCGCGGCACCGGTTCCGCAGTCGAGAAGGCGCGACATTGGCGTAAGTGGCAGTGCAGTTTTTCGTACGTAGTAACCGGCGCGCCGGTTACATGACGTGTGGGCCTGGGCCTCCATGCTGGATGCGTCGAAGTCGAAAGGGTGCGTCTCCGTGGTGCAGTTGCATGCCACCTGCATAGCGGTCCGCCCTTTCACCCGTTGGTTTAGGCGAAGATGGAGGAGTGCTTGTAACCGTTGGGCGGTTACACGCTCCGCGCGTGGCGGTTTGGGTTCTTCTGTCCCAGGCCAGCTTGCATGACGTGTGGGACCCTGCCCCCATGTCGTAGGGGGAGGACCCTGGAGCGCGTTGGTGAAGACTTAGTCCGCGACGCCTGAGGACGTGAGTGGGGAGAGTCACCTTTAAAAAGGGATCGACCCCCTGGGTGGTAGCCACGCCTTCGCACTCTCCTCATGCATTGCGCCCTTCCACCTTCCGAGCCCCCGGATGGGGAGCGCCCGCGTTGCTTTCGTCTTGCTGCTGTTGGAGGAGCGTAACTTCGCGGAGGTTGGCACCTTTCAGCCATTGCTTGACTTCAAGGATTTTCATCAGGCAGTCCGGCTGCATCCCCTCACCAATGGTCACGCAGGAGGGTGACCACCGGTTCGATGGTGGGGAGAAGCAAGCCGGGCTGCGGCCTATGCCCCTGTTGGGGACCTTCGGCGTCCGAAGGTCCTCAAAAACAGGATTTAACAGTATTTCTGTAGTACAATATGTGAACAGGTACCCTCAGACTAAAATCGGCATTGCAGCAGACCGGAATAATACGAAGCTTGATACAGAGCCGAAGGTGTTGAGCAGGAAAGCTTCGGCGTAACAGCAGAGAGTGGAACCGACTTAAAGATGAAAAGGCTATTCAGACCTCAATAGATTACTATAGAGTTATTGTCAGATGTAAAGGGCATGAATGTAATTTTGTAAGGGCTGTGTCCCGTGTCTATAAATAGGTGAACAGTATCCCCGTACTGTTCACGCTGACTTGGCATTCGCTTTTTTGCGTCACGCTTGTACTATCATTTCCTTCCGGTTGAAGGTACACTTATAGTTCAACAATATTTTTGTTTATGTTCAATAATAATAATAAATGATTGTTCATGTGTTCTTTTATATTCTTTATATTTTATCCTCCGTCATTGTTTGATGAATTTATGAAGGTATGTCCTTCATAACCTTCGTCCGCAAATCATTATATCCCAAGGGAAATAATGCTTCGGGGGACGAAGGGCCTTAACGATTAACATTTTCTATGTTGCTTTTTCAACACCTTCGGAAGGCATCACCTTCGTCATGCCACCGAAGAAGACTTCAGCACCAGGGGCTGGCACGCTGCAGCCGTTGGACCCCAATCAAGACGTCCTTTCTCTTAGAGAGGCACGAAGCCAGAAGAGGAAGGCTACTAGTCCAACACCTCCGGAGGATGATCTAGATCAGGAGATTCAAAATCTGGAAATCCTTCAGCAACAGGTTCAACGCAAGAAGGAGAAGATGGCCAGGCTAGTCGAACTGCAGAGGCAGATAGACGAAGCCTCTGAAGAAGTTCGCCATCTTGCTCAGGATGAGCAACACCGAAGGCCTCAGCATCAAGATCTTCATCAGGAGGGTTTTCCCAACGAAGATGACTGGTATGACAGTTTCCATCATGGGAATTTTGTTTTTGATGATGCTTCTCCCCTGTCCGCTGAGCTGCAGGCTACACCTTGGCCCCCGTCCTACAAGCCGCCTCAGCTCCCCGTGTTTGATGGCCACTCAGACCCGAAGCAGTTTTTGATGAGCTACGAAGCAACAGTGTCTTCGTATGGTGGCAATGCTTCAGTCATGGCCAAATCTTTCGTTATGGCTGTCAGAAGCGTTGCTCAAACCTGGTATTCCTCCCTTCGACCAGGAACAATCACCTCATGGCAGAAGCTGAAAGACTTGCTGTTAACTAGCTTTCAAGGGTTTCAGACGAAGCCGGTCACTGCTCAGGCTCTTTTCCAATGCACTCAGGACCATGAAGAGTACCTTCAGGCATATGTCCGAAGGTTTCTACGATTGAGGGCACAGGCGCCAACAGTGCCCAATGAGATTGTCATTGAGGCTATGATCAAGGGGCTTCGGCCAGGGCCGTCAGCACAGTATTTTGCCAGGAAGCCACCACAAACGCTGGAAAAGCTGCTCCAGAAGATGGATGAATACATTCGAGCTGACAATGATTTTCGTCAAAGAAGGGAGGAGGCTTTTAGGTTTTCTGAAATGACCAGGGGCTTCGGAGGAAGGTTTTACCCGAGGCATGTCAGGTCAATTCACAATTCCACTCAGAATGATGATAAAGGGAGTCAGCAACAAAGGCCACAATACTCCTCACAGGCTTCAGGGCAACAACAAAGTTCCTTCCGACCTCCAGCTCCAAGAGGCAGAGGAGCCAGGGGCTTCGGAGGAAGATTTGGCGATCAACCGAGAAGAATCTTTTGCTTATTCTGCGGTGAAAACAAAGGCCATACTACCAGGATGTGCCATGTCACTATTCAGAAGCAAAAGGAAATAGCTGAAGCAGCAGCACAACAAGCTCAGCCGAAGCAGGTCATGCATACAGCTTCGTATCATTCGCCCTACATCCCAGAATATGTGGGCAACCATCCTGCAGTCTCTGTTGCTTCGGCGAGTCAGCCTCAAGCTTCCTGGCAACAGCCTCCGCCTCCACCTCCGTTGCAGCAAGGCCAGCAGCCAGAAGGGAGCCAATATGCTCCGCATCAAAGGGACTTCAGAGAACAGTCCGAAGCTCGCACGGTCAACAGCACTGTGCCAGAATCAAAGCACATCTATTGACAAATATCCTACCCTAATAGCAGTCTTTTTCATTCAGTTTTATTTTCTGTAATAAAGGACGTTGTTTAGGTTTCATGTAATTAGTTTCGGTGATTCCTACAAAAAATATGTTTTCTTCACAGGCTTATGATAATAAAAAGGACCTTCGGACTACCGAAAATTTTTCGAAGCAACAAAAAGACGTTCTAAGGAACGCAGAGTAAGTTTAATGAAGTCACAAAAAGTCGTTCCGAAGGGAGCACAGTGTAAGTTTTCTGCTCCAAAGTCGTTCCAAAAGGAATGCAGAGCATACAGCGAAAAGTCAACGCTGATACCGCCTAAGTAAAAGGCGAAGAAGCTCCAAAGACGTTCCTAAGGGAATGCAGAGCTTACAGCGAAAAGTCAACGCTGATTCCGCTGAAGTAAAAGGCGAAGAAGCTCCTAAGGGAGGCTTATAGCGAAAAATCAACGCTGATTCACAAAAAGATTATGTGTTTTATCGCGCAAATATGCGTGTATCTTCGGAATATCATCTTACATAGCATAGCATCATCACATCATCTTTGCATAACATAAGCATCATACATCATACTGCATGTGGCATAAGAAGGAAATATGATATCAATCTTCGGGAAAACGCTTTGAAAGAGGAATGTTTCTACGAAGCAATATTGATTTCTGAAGTATAGCCTTGAGGAATGTTTCTACGAAGCTTCAAAACTTTCCAGGATACTTCGGATATTGTTGTGATAAGTGGTAATTTCTCTTCACGAAGCATGAAAAGAAGGGAAGGTGTTTTTTCGTCAAAGACTCAAAAAAGGTACGTATGTAAGGTTTCATGCATCGTAAAGAATTGAACCATAAAGAAAAATAAAACAAATATATTACATACAGGATTACAAGATATTACACATGTTACATTTAAAATGTTTTTACAAATAGCATCTAATCTTCCCTAAGTACCACTTCTGCAGCTTCGTTCAACAGTCGATCGACAACTTCATCCATAATATCTTCGGCCATCTTTTTAATTTCGTCGTCCCCCTTCGGCTGAGGGCCCGAAGGCGCTTTAGTCGGATCTGAAGCAGGATACGGCTACATTACTATTACAAATCGCAAACAGATCTTAAAAGCCTAAAGATTACAACACGATAAAAATTATTATTTAGTACCTAATTGACCTTCGGCTTCTGCGCTCTTGACAACAGCCTCAGCTACTTCTCTCGCATCGTGAATGCCCTTTTCACTTCTTCGAATAATTTCTCCAGCCATTTCTCGGCCACCATTATCCCAGATATCAGTAAAAAACTTTCCACCAATTATGCTAGCTTCGGCCGAAGGATCTTTTGTATCTTCGAGGGACAAAGCAGCTTCGGACTGTGCTAAAGTTTTTACATGTTCGCAGCCCTTCTTCTCTAAAATGGTGGCAATCCCTCTGGCGCCAGAGAAGGCACATATATCTCCTCTGCTATTTAAAATTTCTTCGAAGGCTTCAGCTTCGTGGTCAATCCATTCAATGACACCTTCGGGATTGCCCCTCGAAAAGTTTTCCTCACTCGAGAATGCGCCAACCTTGGCGAAGCTAGCCTTTAATTTTTTAACACAATCTATAGATTTGTTGTAGCATCTCTTTTTGGATGAACGAAGCTCTTCAACAGTCACTTCTAGGTGATCTGCCCATTGATCGCTGAGTTCACGCTTTGTTTCTTCAAGTATACGTTCTTCTTTGGCTCTGGCCAATTGTTTCCGAAGGTCTTCAATTTCGCTTTTCTGAGCTTCAGCTTGGCTTTTAAAAGCAGCTTCGTCCTCCTTTATTTTATCTATCAATGAGTATAATATTTTATCTTTTTCGAGACCTTCGTTCCTCAGTTCAATTACTTCGGAACGAAGGTTGCTCAGGGCTATAGTACAACCTTCGTCTTCAGCATCTTTCTGTGCTCTGAGGGCATTGCTGAGTATCAGGCCCTACAGACAGGAATATGTCTGTGTCAATAGTTTTAAACAAACGAAAAATTTTGAACTCAGCAAAAATATAAGAATTCCATTTGTCGCACCTTTAAACTGTTGTAAGCTAGGCTGTCAGCCAGATCGTTCTTTGACAGCACCGAAAGTCCGTCTTCTAAAGTTGGGAATCCGAAGCTTCTGCTCATCTCCCGACAGACATAAATTTCCTTGTTGTCGGGGAGACAATACAAGAAATCTTCTTCTCCACTGCCATTAAATATCAACGCCCCCTTCGGATATCTCAACTTTTGGGCATAGTGCTGGGCCTCTCGTTCTTCTTTTTCTGATAATTTCTTCCCCGAAGCATGACGAAAAATATAATCACGAATTTTGGGGGATGCTTCGGGGGTAACAACTCCAGTTTCTTCTGCAAGGGTTGGCTTTGTTATTTTTTCTGCCTCACTTTCCAAGGTTTTTGCCTTTGCGGGCTCTGAGGGCCCAGCTTCGGTTTCAATTTCCTGCTCTGGAGCTGTAGAACCAGAAATTTCAGCTGTTGTATCAGAAGCAACAGCAGCCTTCTTCGGAGGTGTGCTTGAAGATTTGATTGTTTCCAGCACATCTAGCACATTGGCCATCCTCTTTCTTTTTGGAGTCATGGCTGGCACTTTTTGATTCTTTACTGTCTCAATGTTTGCTGCAGGACTCAAAACTCCGGATGTTTTGGAGCCCTCAGTAGCTTCTTTTACCTCTTCAATTTTTTCTATGGACGGCGCTTCGACTTTCTCTTTTATTTCTGACAACAAAATGTTTGATTGTTCCGATTCTATCTTTGGTGGCACTTCGGCCGTTTCTGCGATCTCTGGCAACAAGGCTGGCTCGGTTGGTTTTTCAGCTTCGGTGTCCGAAGAAGTTTTTCCGGTAAACTCGGGCACCGAAGCTGGTTCAATGTAACGCGGCCGATGCGTAAGAACCTTTATCTTCTTCCGTTTCGGTTCTGGCTCGCTAGGAGCAGCTGCACTTTCTTCTTTTGCAGAGGTTGTATTTTTTCTCTTCTGCCTTCGAATGGGGTAGCAATAGTCAGGGTAGACAAACCCGATGGCATCAAATACCCGATTCAGCCTTTTCTTTTTTCGGCCTCCGAAGGCTGCTGACATTGCAGTATCTTCGGCCTTCGAGTAGGTCCCAAGCAGCTCATCACTTAAATTGTCAATGCTTTTCAACCATTCATCATCTGGCTCAATAAATTTATCTCCAAATTTAAAAGTGTACTTAAATCTGATAAGTCCACCTTCGTCGGCCTCTTTAATGGTTTCTTGTGGCATTTCCCATTTCTCCGCAAGCGGCCACACCCTGAAGGCAATATGCTCTTGTACTAAGTCCCTTGTTCCTATAAAAGAGCAGACAACGCCGAAGGCTCTTTGGCACTCTTCGGCGGCTTCATTCATTTCAACCTTCGGCCTCCGAAGGCCGAAGCTTTGCCAAATAGGACGCATGATTATACCTTTGATGTCTTCTCGCGCTTTCAGATCATTTTTAACATAAAACCACTCTGTCATCCAGCCGCTGGGCCATTTTTTCCGAAAAGTTGGCACGGGGCAGCTTGACCCAGACCGAGAAACAAATTTGTAGCAGCCAAAGTTATTGTGATACTGTTCCTTACCCCAAGGTATTGTCTCGTATGATAATTCGTGAATATTGCAGAAGCTTTTTGCATCAGGCTTCAGACCCTGGCTTCGCACGGCCCACACGAAGATATTCAGCCTTATGATTGCCTCGGGGGTAAGTTGGTGAAGATAGACTTCAAAGATCTTCAGTACTTCCACGACGAAGCTGCTCAAGGGCAATCGCAGCCCAGCCTTCAAAAAGCTTCGGAATACCACGACTTCATTTTCTTCGGGGTCTGGGCAAGTCTTCTCCCCTTCGTCGGCCCTCACAACGGACAGATCCCGGAAATACCTTCCTCTCATATTAACAAGATGATTCTCTTTGATAGTTGATTTACCATAAACTGAATGGCTTGGTCGCCAGGGGCGATCTTCGGAGTCTTCGCCACCGCTGTCCACATCATAACTTTCACTGTCACCAGTATCTTCAGACAGTCCTTCCAGAATTTCCCTGGTGATCTTTTCTGTGTTGGTCTTCGACATTGCTATAAGAAACCCTAAGTTCTTCTCTTCATCAAGACTCAGCTTCATCTCAGCAGCAGCCTTCTTAGCAGCTTCAGACATCTTCGGAAACACTAAAAAACTGTTTTCAAAGCCGAAGCTTCAAAGCTAAAAGCTTAGCAGATCACAGTGCAAAAGAGCTAAAAAATGAGTGAGCAGGAGTGGTTGGCCAGAAAGCGTGCAAAATAAGTTTGCGGTATGGCCGTATTTATACGCTTGATGCGTTGAAAGTTGAAAGACCCCACTTGTCATTGAATGTTGCTATTCTAGCAAAGGGAAGGTGTTTTTTCGGACCTTCGGCATAAAGCCTTCGTTCAGATCGCAATCTGAATTTATTATTTCAAACAAATTAATATTGCGAGGGGCTACTGTTGGGGACCTTCGGCGTCCGAAGGTCCTCAAAAACAGGATTTAACAGTATTTCTGTAGTACAATATGTGAACAGGTACCCTCAGACTAAAATCGGCATTGCAGCAGACCGGAATAATACGAAGCTTGATATAGAGCCGAAGGTGTTGAGCAGGAAAGCTTCGGCGTAACAGCAGAGAGTGGAACCGACTTAAAGATGAAAAGGCTATTCAGACCTCAATAGATTACTATAGAGTTATTGTCAGATGTAAAGGGCATGAATGTAATTTTGTAAGGGCTGTGTCCCGTGTCTATAAATAGGTGAACAGTATCCCCGTACTGTTCACGCTGACTTGGCATTCGCTTTTTTGCGTCACGCTTGTACTATCATTTCCTTCCGGTTGAAGGTACACTTATAGTTCAACAATATTTTTGTTTATGTTCAATAATAATAATAAATGATTGTTCATGTGTTCTTTTATATTCTTTATATTTTATCCTCCGTCATTGTTTGATGAATTTATGAAGGTATGTCCTTCATAACCTTCGTCCGCAAATCATTATATCCCAAGGGAAATAATGCTTCGGGGGACGAAGGGCCTTAACGATTAATATTTTCTATGTTGCCTTGTTCTTAACTCATAGCATTTGAGAACAAGTCTCCAACAGCCCCGCCCTCAGCTTCAAGGATCTTCATCATCCTTGCTGGGGCGGGGGGCGAGCTGAGCCGGAGCTCTACCTCCCGTACGGGCCGGCGGGCCACCTCTTCCTTCAGCATTCAGGGGAGAGGGCGCTCACCGGCCTAGAGGAGGGGGCAAACTTCGACAACGCGGGGCCGATCGGCCGCAAGCATCGTCAGCTACAACATGCCTGGTTCGCTGGCTCAGCTGGCTCTGGCGCAGCTTCCGGTGCCACCTCCCACCGCTGGGCAGAGTGTGGCTATCTGCCCGCCGTATGGGCGGCTGTTGCGCTGCGCGCACCGGGGGACCGCCCAAGACGTCGCACGCCGCTAGGGCGGCGTTCGTGTTCTTGGGTTGTCCTGCCCTCGCTGCGGCACGACGCCTCCGTGCGAAGGTCGGTGCTCGCCCGTCCGGGAGGACTTGAGTGGGGATTTGCCGGTGGGCAGGTGGCTGCCGTCGTCGGTGCTGAGGTGGTGGCAGCCAGAGAAGGCTTCTCCACCGACGAGACCGTCGGCGCCACCCGCGGACCGACCTCTGGCTCTTTGGCTTTGATAGATTGTCCTCTCCCCTCGAGTGGGGACGCAGGCGAGGGCCTTGTCGCAGCAACGTCTGCCCTGAGGTCATCGCTACTGCTGTTTGGCCGCCCGGAGCGAATGTCGTTGTCACTGCTGATGGAGCGGGCGGCGGCGAGCCAACTGGAGTTTGTCGTCCCGCAGGCCCTCCGATGTGGAGGTTGTTCATACCCGCGGGAGTGGAACCGGAGTTCCGTTTGTAATGGCACCTTGAGTGCCGGTGTCTGTTCATTGTGGCTATCGGGGCCTGAACATCTAGGTATTTGGGTGCAATACCGTGTTTCTTCCTCATTTCAAGCACCAGGACTCTCTTGTCGGCTAGCTGAACCGCTTAACCAAGTGTGAGTTGCCCTGTGCGGAAGGTGACGAGTGAGGTATCCGTATCCCGGAGGCGTAGGAGTCCCTCGGCTCGGTCGGCCTTGCCACCCAAGGCTTCTCTTGCTTAGTTAAAGAAACCCTCGGCCGCTCTGCGATGAGCCGGAGCCGGAGGCAGCGGTGTCAGCGTGGACAGAGGCAGAGTCGGCTCGAGAAGAAGCTTCGTCGGCCCAGGAGCAGGTGACTTCCCAGGCCGAGGAGGCGTAGCAGCGGCGGCTGGAACCTGGCCAGGTCGTCCACTGGCAGGACCAACCCCGGAGTCGGGTTGCCGAGGCCATTAGCCGGGCTGATGTCCTCAGGGGACAGCTGGCTGAGGCTACAGAGCGGCCGGTCAAGCCGTCTGCTCGGGCCGGGTTCCTGGAGGAGACCCTGGCGGCGATGGCCCAGGCGCGGTGCTGACATCTTCCTTCGAGGTGGAGGTCCTCCGCCCGTGTCGCCGTCCGAGGCCGGGCCAGATTCTGCCGAAGGTGGAGACGACGCCGAGGGTGCTGCTGCTCCCCCTGTTGATGTCTGAACCTACACAAACAGTTTGTCTGTAGTACGCGTATGTTTTTTGCGGCTGCCGAGGCCCAAACATATCATTGTCGTGTTATAAAGCTACATTTCTTTTCCTCTTGTTTCGAGTATTAGGACTTATTTGTCGGTAGCAGAATCGCTTATCGGAGCGAGAGTTACTTATCACGGAAGGTGATGAGTGAGGTATCCGTATCCCGGAGGCGTAGGAGTCCCTCAGCTCGGTCGACCTCGCCGCTTACGTGTACTCTTACTCGTCCGCAGGATTCTGTTGTCGATATAGTCGAGAAGGCACGAAAAATCATTTTGGCAGAAAAGTTTTCGAGCGTTAAGACTTGTTCGGTCAGCAGAATCGCTTATCCGAGCGTGAGTTACTTATCGCAGAAGGTGATGAGTGAGGTATCCGTATCCCGGAGGCGTAGGAGTCCCTCGGCTCGGTCGACCTTGCCGCTTACGTGTACTCCGTTGTTTTCAGGATCCCGCTATCGAAGTAGTCGAAAAGCGCGAAAGATGTTCTGGCAGAAAGACTTTTTCCGAGGAAAATTTTGACGCAGAGGGGGTTCCCCCCTTCTAGCCCCCGAGGGAGGGTCGGGCTTTGCCGAGGCAAGGCTGACCCTTCCTTGACGGTTAGACTCTATTTGTGTATGTAAAGAGAACGAGGTATATGAACGACTTGAAAACATCTTAAGGGTAAAAGCGACGTAGCTGTCGGATGTTCCAAGCGTTGCTGTAGACCTCGCCTTGACTGTTGGCCAGCTTGTATGTTCCGGGCTTCAAAATCTTGGCGATGATGAACGGCCCTTCCCAGGGAGGAGTGAGCTTGTGGCGCCCTCGGGCGTCTTGTCGTAGCCGAAGTACCAAGTCCCCCACCTGGAGGTCTCGGAACAGAACCCCTCGGGCGTGGTGGTGTCGCAGAGACTGCTAATACCGTGCCGAGTGTAGTAAGGCCATGTCCCGAGCCTCTTCCAGTTGGTCTAGTGAGTCCTCTCGGCTGGTCTGGTTGCTTCGGTCGTCGTACGCCTTTGTCCTCGGGGAACCGTATTCTAAGTCTGTGGGCAAGATAGCCTCGGCCCCATAGACTAGAAAAAACGGCGTGAAGTCCATGGCTCAGCTTGGCGTCATCCTCAGACTCCAGACCACCGAGGGGAGTTCCTTCATCCATCGCTTGCCGAACTTGTTGAGGTCGTTGTAGATCCTCGGCTTAAGTCCCTGCAGAATCATGCCGTTGGCACGCTCTACCTGCCCATTCGTCATGGGGTGAGCTACGATGGCCCAGTCCACCCGGATGTGGTGGTCCTCGCAGAAGTCCAAGAACTTCTTGCTAGTGAACTGGGTGCCGTTGTCGGTGTTGATGGAGTTCGGGACCCCAAAGCGATGGATGATGTTGGTGAAGAACGCCACCGCCTGTTCAGACCTGATGCTGTTTAGGGGTCGGACCTCGATCCACTTGGAGAATTTGTTGATAGCGACCAGCAGGTGCGTGAAGCCCCCGGGTGCCTTCTGCAAGGGACTGACGAGGTCCAGACCCCACACAACAAACAACCAGGTGATGGGTATTGTTTGCAGGGCCTAAGCGGGCAGGTGTGTCTGCCTTGCGTAGAATTGACACCCTTGGCAGGTGCGTACAATCCTAGTGGCGTCAGCCACCGTGGTTGGCCAGTAGAAACCTTGTCGGAAGGCGTTTCCAACGAGGACTCGGGGTGCTGCGTGATGACTGCAAGCCCCCGAGTATATTTCTTGCAATAGCTCCTGACCTTCGGTGATGGATATGCATCGTTGGAGGATGCCTGAGGGGCTGCGGTGGTAGAGCTCCTTCTCGTTACCCAGTAAGACGAACGACTTGGCGCGCCGCGCCAGTCGCCGAGCTTCAGCTCTATCAAGGGGTAGCTCTCCTCGGTGGAGATATTGCAGGTACAGGGTCTGCCAGTTTCGATTAGGCGTGACCCCATTCCGCTCTTCCTCGATGCGCATTGCCTCACCCTCGGCAGCCGAGGGTGCCTCGGGCTGGGCCGAGGCCTCCCCGGGCTCGAGCGTGTCGTCAGTCTTGACGGAGGGTTGATGTAGGTCTCGGGAGAAGACGTCCGGGGGAACCGTTGTCCGTCCCGAGGCTATCTTAGCCAGCTCGTCCCTAGTCTCGTTGTACCGTCGAGCGACATGGTTGAGCTCGAGCCCGTAGAACTTGTCTTCTAGGCGCCGAACCTCGTCGCAGTAGGCCTCCATCTTCGGGTCGCGGCAGTGGGAGTTCTTCATGACTTGGTCGATGACAAGCTGCAAGTCGCCACGAGCGTCGAGGCGCCGAACCCCTAGCTCGATGGCGATGCGCAACCCGTTAACCAGGGCCTCGTACTCGGCCACGTTGTTTGACGCCGGGAAATGGAGGCGCAGCATGTAGCGGAGGTGCTTCCCGAGGGGTGAGATGAAGAGCAGGCCCGCACCCGCTCCTGTTTTCATCAGCGACCCGTCGAAATACATGGTCCAGAGTTCCGGTTGGATCGGAGCTGCTGGAAGCTGGGTGTCGACCCATTCAGCCACAAAGTCTGCCAAGACTTGGGACTTGATGGCCTTTCGAGGAGCGAACGAGATTGTCTCGCCCATGATCTCCACCGCCCATTTTGCAATCCTACCCGAGGCCTCTTGGCACTGGATGATCTCCCCCAGGGGGAAGGATGACACCACAGTCACCGGATGAGACTCGAAGTAGTGTCGCAACTTTCGCCGCGTCAGAATTACCGCGTACAGTAGCTTCTGATTTTGCGGGTAGCGGATTTTGGTCTCGGACAGTACTTCACTGATGAAGTAGACCGGCCTCTGGACGAGCAATGCATGCCCTTTTTTTCGTCTCTCGACCACGATCGCGACGCTGACCACCTGAGTGGTTGTGGCTACGTAGATCAAGAGGGCTTCTCCCACAGCGGGGGGCACCTAGATGGGCGCGCTTGTAAGGAGCGCCTTTAAGTTCTCGAGGGCTTCCTCGGCCTAGGGGGTCCAAGTGAAGCGCTCAGTCTTCCTTAAGAGGCGGTACAGGGGTAGGCCTCTTTCGCCGAGGCGCGAGATGAAATGGCTCAGAGCCGCAAGGCATCCCATGACCCTCTGTACTCCTTTCAAGTCCTTGATAGGCCCCATGTTGGTGATGGCCGCGATTTTCTCCGGGTTGGCCTCGATGCCCCACTCGGATGCCCCACTCGGAGACGATGAACCCCAGGAGCATGCCTTGGGGGACTCTGAAGACACACTTCTCGAGATTGAGTTTTACGTCCTTCGCTCTTAGACACTTGAATGTCGTTTCAAGGTCAGAGAGGAGGTCGGAGGCTTTCCTCGTATTGACTACGATGTCATCAACGTAAGCCTCGATCGTTCGGCCAATGTGCTCTCCGAACACGTGGTTCATGTACCTTTGGTATATCGCGCCTGCATTCCTTAAACCGAATGGCATAGTAATATAGCAGTATATGCCAAAAGGTGTGATGAAAGAGGTCGCGAGCTGGTCGGACTCTTTCATCCTGATTTGGTGATACCCTGAGTAGGCATCGAGGAATGACAGGGTTTCACACCCAGCAGTGGAATCCACGATTTGATCAATGCGAGGCAGAGGGTAGGGAACCTTCGGACATGCTTTGTTTAGACCAGTGTAGTCTACACACATCCTCCATTTCCCACCTTTCTTTTTCACAAGCACAGGGTTGGCTAGCCATTCGGGATGGAATACCTCTTTGATGAACCCTGCAACCATCAGCTTGTGGATCTCCTCGCCTATGGCTCTGCGCTTTTCTTCGTCGAATCGGCGTAGAGGCTGCTTCACGGGTCAGACTCCAGCTTGGATATCCAGCGAGTGCTCGGCGACATCCCTCGGTATGCCAGGCATGTCCGAGAGACTCCACGCAAAAACCTCGGTGTTCGCGCGGAGAAAGTTGACGAGCACTGCTTCCTATTTGGGGTCGAGCTCGGAGCCGATCCGGACTTGCTTGGAGGCGTCGTTGCTGGGGTCGAGAGGGACGGACTTAACCGCCTCTGCTGGTTCGAAGTTGCCGGTGTGGCGCTTCGCATCTGGCACCTCCTTGGAGAGGCACTCCAGGTCGACGATGAGGGCCTCGGACTCGGCGAGGGCCTCAGCGTAGTCCACGCACTCCACGTTGCATTCGTACGCATGTCGGTATGTGGATCCGACGGTGATGACCCCGTTAGGGCCCGACATCTCGAGCTTGAGGTAGGTGTAGTTGGGGATGGCCATGAACTTGGCATAGCATGGTCTCCCCAGCACTGCGTGGTAGGTTCCTCGGAACCCGACCACCTCGAACGTGAGGGTTTCCTTTCGGAAGTTGGAGGGAGTCCCGAAGCAGATGGGCAGATCGAGTTGCCCAAGGGGCTGGATGCGCTTCCCGGGGATGATCCCGTGAAAGGGCGCCGCACCGGCCCGGATCATGGACGGATCGATCTGCAAGAGCCCGAGGGTCTCGGCGTAGATGATGTTGAGGCTGCTGCCTCCGTCCATGAGGACCTTGGTAAACCTGATGTTGCCGATGACGGGATCGACAACGAGCGGGTACTTCCCTGGGTTCGGCACGCGGTCGGGGTGGTCGCCTTGGTCGAAGGTGATGGGCTTGTCGGACTAGTCTAGGTAGACTGGCGCCGCCACCTTCACCAAGTAGACCTCTCGACGCTCCTGCTTGTGGTGCCGAGCCGAGGCGTTTGCCACTTGCCCACCGTAGATCATGAAGCAGTCGTGGACCTCGGGGAACTCCTCTGCTTTGTTGCCCTACTTCTTGTCGTTGTCATGGCCTTTGCCACCTTCCGCCAGGGGCCCAGCCTTATGGAAGTAGCGCCGAAGCATGACGCACTCCTCAAGGGTGTGCTTGATGGGACCCTGATGATAGGGGCACGACTCCTTGAGCATCTTGTCGAACAGGTTGGCCCCTCCGGGAGGCTTCTGAGGGTTCCTGTGCTCGGCGGCGGCGACAAGATCTACGTCGGCGGCGTCGCATTTCGCTTGCGACTTCTTCTTGCCCTTCTTCTTCGTGCCGCGCTGGGCGGACACCTCGGGGACGTCTTCCTGCTGGCATCCCTGAGGCTGCTTGTCCTTCCGGAAGATGGCCTCGACCGCCTCCTGACCAGAGGCGAACTTGGTGGCGATGTCCATCAGCTCGCTCGCCCTGGTGGGAGTCTTGCGACCCAGCTTGCTCACCAGGTCGCGGCAAGTGGTGCCGGTGAGGAACACGCCGATGACATCTGAGTCGGTGATGTTGGGCAGCTCAGTGCGCTGCTTCGAAAATCACTGGATGTAGTCCCGCAGGGATTCTCCTGGCTGCTGGCGGCAACTTCGGAGATCCCAGGGCGCACGTATGTGCCCTGGAAGTTTCCGGCGAAGGCTTTGACCAGGTCATCCTAGTTGGAGATCTGCGCAGGAGGCAGATGCTCCAGCCAGGCTCGGGCGGCGTCGGAGAGGAACAAGGGGAGGTTGCAGATGATGAGGTTGTCATCGTCCGTTCCACCCAGCTGGCAGGCTAGCCGGTAGTCCGCGAGCCACAGTTCCGGCCTTGTTTCCCCCGAGTAATTAGTGATGGTAGTCGGGGCTCGGAACCGGGTCAGGAACGGTGTCCGTCTATGGCCCGGCTGAAAGCTTGCGAACCGGGTGGTTCGGGCGAGGGGCTCCGAACCTCCCCTCTGTCGTAGCGTCCCCCACGCCTGGGGTGGTAGCCTCGGTGCACCTTCTCATCGAGGTGGGCTCGACGGTCGCGGCGGTGGTGCTCGTTACCGAGGCGATCCGGGGCTGCAGGCGTTGCGTCCCGCGTGCGCTCGGTGTGGACCGAGGCTTCCCGCATGAATCGGGAAGTCGCGGCGCGATGCTCCGGGGGTACCCTTGCCTTCGGGAGGCAGAGCTCTCGGCTCGTCGGACCGCGGCATCCTCCAGGAGATTCTTGAGTTCTCCCTGAATACGCCGCCCCTCAGTGGTGGATGGCTCCGGCGTCGCTCGGAGTAGTATTGCTGCTGCAGGCAGGTTCTGGCCAACCCCACTACAAGCCGGGGGCAGCCTTGCCCTGGCATCGTCAGTGATGCGGTGCTGGACGTCCTGGGCCGGATGACGCGCTTCTCCGGCTAGTGCTCGTCCTGCCCACTCCTGCCCGATGTTCTGCCGGAGCTGCACAAGTTGTCCTGCTTCCTCGTCGAGCTTGGCCTACATCTCGCGGATTTGCTCGAGCTGTGTGTCCTGACCCCCCCGCAGGGACTGGGACCACAACTAGCTCCCAAAGGATATCAACGCGAGGCGCAGGCCTAGGGGGATCGTCGTCCTCCGGCATACCAAGGTGGTTGCCTTTGTCGAGACCCCTAGATCGACGTGGAAACATTCGCGACTTGGGCCAAAGTCCTCGTCGTCAAGGCTGTGGCCACCATCGGAGTAATCGGAGAGGCAGTAGTCACATGCGGTCATGAAGTCTCGAATGGCACTGGGGTTACCGAGCCCGGAGAAATCCCAACCAGAGTCGGGCTCGTCATCTTCCTCGGAACCTGGGGCCCGTAGGTCGAGACGGCCGTCAGTCGGTCCCAGGTTGACCACATATGGTACCCCGGAAGGTTAGGATATGCCTTTATGAAAGCGTCCACCGAAGTGGGGTCGCTTGGTGGGTCGAAGCTGAATCTAAAAGGCACAGGGTGGAAAACGGACGGTACCTCTTGATCGACGGATGGTGACGAAGTCGCATCGGGGACGGACTGCACCGTTATCTCAGGTACGAGGCTAACACCCAGCAAGTCCTTCGCGAGCATGCTGGCGTCATCCGTCCGCTTGGGGTTGGCGTGTTGCGGGGAAACGACGCTCGTCTTCGTCTCAGATGTGAGGTCAACGCCCGACGTGTCCCCCGCTGGGGCGCCGGCATCGTCGACTCGCTCGACAACCAACGAGGTGCCGCCTCCTGCTTGGCCATGGTTGCCCCACCTCCTCCTCCTGCGGCGGGGAAGGTGACAGGACAGACCCGGATGCTGCTCTTCCACCATGGGGGAAGACGTCGTCGATTCCGCCACCGTCGAGCGGGCTGATGGCCACCGTTGTCGCTGTCGCGCGGCGGAGGAAGGAGTACCATGTCGTAGCGCCGTCGAGGGACATGAACTCGAGACTCCCAAAACGGAGCAGCGTCCCGGGCTGGAGAGGTTGCTGGAGACTACCCATCTGGAGCTTGACGGGAAGCTGTTCGTCAACACGCAGCAGGCCCCTACCTGGCGCGCCAACTGTCGGCGTTTCGACCCCAGGGGGTCCCAAGACCGACGAGTAAATTGTCGCTGCGTGCCCTAGCCCAGATGGGTCAGCGCGAGACGGAACACAAAGAGGGGAAAACCGCAGCTTCGTGTTGTCCTGCGCCCAGGGTGAATGCGCTTGCAGTAGGGGGTTACAAGCGTTCGCGAGGGAGAGAGAGAGAGCCTGTTCATCAGCCTGTCCTCCCGCGCGGCCACCTCCTCGTACGAGGGCCCTGGACCTTCCTTTTATAGATGTAAGGAGAGGGTCCAGGTGTACAATGGGGGGGGTGTAGCAATATGCTAACGTGTCCGGCAGAGAGGAGCCAGAGCCCTATGTACATGCCGACGTGGCTGTCGGAGAGGTGCTAGTGCCCTGTGCATGTGATGTCGTGGCCGTCGGAGGAGCGCTTGAGCCCTGTAGAAGCACAGTTGTCGGGGCTGTCGGGACCTTGCTGACGTCTCCTTGCTTCCGTAGGGGGCTGAGAACCGCCATCGTCATGGGAGCACGCGGGGTGCCATCATTACTTGTTTACCGGGGCAAGCCAGATGGGACACCGGTCTTGTTCCCCATAGCCTGAGCTAGCTAGGGGTAGGGTAATGATGTACCCTCCTGTGGCATGGTCGGTCCGAGCCCAAGGTCAGGCGAGGCGGTGACTCCTCCGAGGTCGAGGTTGAGGCCGAGCCCTGGGGTCGGGCGAGGCGGAGACCGTCTTCCGAGGTCGAGGTTGAGGCTGAGCCCTGGGGTCGGGCGAGGCGGAGACCGTCTTCCGAGGTCGAGGTTGAGGCCGAGCCCTGGGGTTGGGCGAGGCGGAGACCACCTTCCGAGGCCGAGGCGGGGGCCGAGCCCCGGGGTCGGGTGAGGCGGAGCTTCCTATGGCGCCTGAGGCTGGACTCGGCTGCTGTCAGCCTCACCCTAGCGGGTGGCACAACAGTCGGAGCAGGGCAGGCGGCGCTGTTTTCCTGTCAGGTCAGTCAGTGGAGGGGCGAAGTGACTGCGGTCACTTCGGCCCTACCGACTGAGGAACGCGCGTCAGGATACGGTGTCAGGCGATCCTTGCATTGAATGCTCCTGCGATACGGTCGGTTGGCGAGACGATCTGGCCAAGGTGGCTTCACTGTGAAGCCTGTCCGAGCTGGGCCTCGAGCTAGTCGAGGGTGCGCCCGTTGCTTGAGGAGGCCCTCGGGCGAGGCGTGAATCCACCTGGGTCTACTGTTCCTGCCCGAGGCAGGGCTCGGGCGAGGCGAGATCGTGTCGCTTGAGTGGACGGAGCCTTGACCTGAATTGCGCCCATCAGGCTTCTGCAGCTTGTGCCGATGGTGATTACCAGCCGAGTTTAGGAGTCTTGGGGGTACCCCTAATTATGGTCCCCGACACCAACCTTGAAAGCATTAGCAATTAAAAAGTCTCTAAGGCATTCATACCATGCTCTTGGGGCTTGCTTAAGTCCATAGAGCGCCTTAGAGAGCTTACACACGTGGTCGGGGTACCGTTCATCCTCAAAGCTAGGGGGTTGCTCTACGTACACTTCCTCCTTGATTGGCCCGTTGAGGAAAGCACTCTTCACATCCATTTGGAACAACCTGAAAGAATGGTGAGCGACATAGGCTAACAATATGCGAATTGACTCTAGCCTAGCCACAGGAGCAAAAGTCTCCTCAAAGTCCAAACTTGCGACTTGGGCATAACCTTTTGCCACAAGTCGTGCCTTGTTCCTTGTCACCAACCCGTGCTCATCCTGTTTGTTGCGGAACACCCACTTGGTTCCCACAATGTTTTGCTTGGGACGTGGCACCAATGTCCAAACTTCATTTCTCTTGAAATTGTTGAGCTCCTCCTGCATGGCCAACACCCAGTCCGGATCTAGCAAGGCCTCTTCTACCCTGAAAGGCTCAATAGGAGAGACAAAGAAGTAATGCTCACAAAAATTAACTAATCTAGAACGAGTAGTTACTCCCTTGCTAATATTACCCAATATCTGGTCGACGGGATGATTCCTTTGAATCGTCGCTCGAACTTGAGTTGGAGGGGCATGTTGTGCTTCTTCCTCCATAACATGATCATCTTGTGCTCCCCCTTGATCACACGCCTCTTCTTGATGAACTTGTTCATCTTCTTGAGTTGGGGGTTGCATCATTGTTGAGGAAGAAGGTTGATCTTGCTCCTTTTGTTCCTGTGGCCGCACATCTCCAATTGCCATTGTGCGTATTGCGGTCGTTGGAACATCTTCTTCATCTACATCATTAATATCAACAACTTGCTCTCTTGGAGAGCCATTAGTTTCATCAAATACAACGTCGCTAGAGACTTCAACTAAACCCGATGATTTGTTGAAGACCCTATATGCCTTTGTATTTGAGTCATAACCTAACAAAAACCCTTCTACAGCTTTGGGAGCAAACTTAGAATTTCTACCTTTCTTCACTAGAATATAACATTTGCTCCCAAAAACACGAAAATATGACACATTGGGTTTGTTACCGGTTAGAAGCTCATACGAAGTCTTCTTGAGGAGGCGATGAAGGTAGACCCGGTTTATGGCGTGGCAAGCCGTGTTCACGGCTTCCGACCAAAACCGCTCGGGGGTCTTGAACTCTCCAAGCATCGTCCTTGCCATGTCAATAAGCGTCATGTTCTTCCTCTCTACCACACCATTTTGCTGTGGTGTGTAGGGAGCGGAGAACTCGTGCTTGATTCCTTCCTCCTCAAGGTACTCCTCCACTTGAAGGTTCTTGAACTTGGACCCGTTGTCGCTCCTTATCTTCTTCACCTTGAGCTCAAACTCATTTTGAGCTCTCCTTAGGAAGAGTTTAAGGGTCCCTTGGGTTTCAGATTTATCCTGCAAAACGAATACCCAAGTGAAGCGAGAAAAATCATCAACTATCACTAGACCATACTTACTTCCCCCGATGCTGAGGTAGGCGACGGGTCCGAAGAGGTCCATATGCAGCAGCTCCAGGGGTCTTGATGTGGTCATCACGTTCTTGTTGTGATGAGCATTTCCGTCTTGTTTACCTGCTTGACAAGCTGCACAAGGTTTATCTTTTTCGAAAGTTACATTTGTTAGACCTAATACATGTTCTCCCTTTATAAGTTTGTGAAGGTTATTCATCCCCGCATGTGCTAAACGGCGATGCCACAACCAGCCCATGCTAGTCTTAGCAATTAAGCATGCATCTAGACCGACCTCTTCCTTTGCAAAATCAACTAAATAAAGTTTGCCGTCTAGTACACCCTTAAAAGCTAATGAACCATCACTCCTTCTAAAGACAGACACATCTACATTTGTAAATAAGCAATTATAACCCATATTACAAAGTTGACTAACGGACAACAAGTTATACCCGAGCGACTCAACTAAAAACACATTAGATATGGAGTGCTCGGATGAAATAGCAATCTTTCCTAGTCCTTTAACCTTGCCTTGATTCTCGTCACCGAATATGATTGAATCTTGGGAATCCTTGTTCTTGACGTAGGAGGTGAACATCTTCTTCTCCCCCGTCATGTGGTTTGTGCATCCGCTGTCAATAATCCAGCTTGAGCCCCCAGATGCATAAACCTGCAAGGCAAATTAGGCTTGGGTTTTAGGTACCTAACTCTTGTTGGGTCCTACAAGGTTAGTTACAATAGCCTTAGGGACCCAAATGCAAGTCTTGTCTCCCTTGCATTTCCCCTAATTTCCTAGCAACCACTTTCTTATCCTTTCTACAAATTGCAAAGGGAGCATTGCAAGCGTGATAAATTGTAGAAGGTTCATTACTTGCTTTCCTAGGTACATGAACAACATTTCTCCTAGGCATATGATGAATAACATTTTTCTTAGGCATATCATGCACAATAGAAGAACTAGAAGCAGGCATAGCATATGAATCATAAGAATAATTCCTATAAGCATTTCTAGAGAATTTTCTATCACTATAAATGAAAGCATGATTCTTTTGAACACTATTAGCCATAGGGGCCTTCCCTTTCTCCTTGGCGGAGATAGGAGCCTTATGACTTGTTAAGTTCTTGGCTTCTCTCTTAAAGCCAAGCCCATCCTTAATTGAGGGGTGTGTACCAACAGTGTAGGCATCCCTTGCAAATTTTAGTTTATCAAATTCATTTTTGCTAGTCTTAAGTTGGGCATTAAGACTAGCCACTTCACCATTTAGTTTTGCAATAGAAGTAAGGTGCTCAACACATGCATCAACATTAAAGTCCTTACACCTATTGCAAATCACTACATGTTCTACACAAGAATTAGATCTATTTGCTACATCTAGCTTAGCATTTAAATCATCATTAACACTTTTTAAACTAGAAATAGTCTCATGGCAAGTAGATATTTCACAAGAGAGCATTTCATTCCTTTTAACTTCTAAAGCAAGAGATTTTTGGACATCTACAAATTTATCATGCTCTTCATATAAAAGATCCTCTTGCTTTTCTAACAATCTATTCTTGTCATTTAAAGCATCATTTAATTCATTGATTTTATCAATTTTAGTTCTATCTAAACCTTTGAATAAACTTGCATAGTCTATTTCATCATCACTAGATTCATCCTCACTTGAAGAAGCATATGTAATAATATCCCTAGTGCATACCTTCTTTTCCTTTGCCATGAGGCAGGTGTGATGCTCGTTGGGGAAGAGGGATGATTTGTTGAAGGCCGAGGCGGCAAGTCCTTCGTCATCGGATGAAGAGCAATCCGAGTCCCACTCTTTGCCAAGGTGTGCCTCGCCCTTTGCTTTCTTGTAAGTCTTCTTTTTTCCCTCTTCTTTTCTTGATCCTGGTCACTATCATTATCAGGACAGTTAGCAATAAAGTGACCAACCTTACCACACTTGAAGCAGGAACGCTTCCCCTTCGTCTTGCTCTTGTTGGGGTGCTCCTTGCGACCTTTGAGCGCCGTCTTGAAGCGTTTGATGATGAGGGCCATTTCATCTTCATTTAGCCCGGCCGCCTCAACTTGCGCCACCTTGCTAGGTAGCGCCTCCCTGCTACTTGTTGCTTTGAGAGCAACAATTTGAGGCTCGTAGATTGGGCCATTCAATGCCTCATCAACATATCTCGCCTCCTTGATCATCATTCGCCCGCTTACAAACTTTCCGAGTATTTCCTCGGGTGTCATCTTGATGTACCTAGGATTCTCATGAATAGAGTTTACAAGATGAGGATCAAGGACAGTGAAGGACCTTAGCATAAGTCGGACGACATCGTGGTCCGCCCATCTCGTGCTTCCATAGCTTCTTATCTTGTTGACTAGGGTCTTGAGCCTATTGTACGTTTGAGTTGGCTCCTCTCCCCTGATCATTGCGAACCTTCCTAGTTCGCCTTCCACCAACTCCATCTTGGTGGGCATGGTGACGTCGTTCCCCTCATGCGAGATCTTGAGGGTGTCCCAAATATGCTTGGCATTGTCCAAGCCGCTCACCTTATTGTACTCTTCCCTACACAAGGATGATAAAAGAACAGTAGTAGCTTGTGCATTTTTATGGATTTGTTCATTGATAAACATGGAGTTATCCGAACTATCAAATCGCATCCCATTTTCTACTATCTCCCATATACTTGGATGAAGAGAAAACAAGTGACTACGCATTTTGTGACTCAAAAATCCGTAGTCCTCTCCATCAAAGTGAGGAGGTTTACCAAGTGGAATGGAAAGTAGATGAGCATTGAAACTTTGCGGAATACGGGAATAATCGAAAGAAAAGTTCGAGTTAACCATTTTCTTTTTCTCCTCGTATTCGTCATCCTTTTGGGAAGAGGAAGACTCGTCGCTGTCGTAGTAGAATATTTTCTTGATCCGCCTCTTCTTCTTCCCGTCCTTATTCTTTTGACTCGAGCCGGAGTCAGTGGCTTTGTCGTCCCTCGGCTCGTTGAAGATGGACTCCTTCTCCTTATCGTTGACCACCATCCCCTTTCCCTTAGGATCCATCTCTTCGGGCGATTAGTCCCTGAAGAGAACGACTCTGATACCAATTGAGAGCACCTAGAGGGGGGGGGGGTGAATAGGTGATCCTGTAAAAACTTGAAACTTAAAGCCACAAACTTGATTAAGTGTTAGCACAATGAAATCAAGTGGCTAAAGAGAGCTCTTGTGAACCACACTTGACACAGTGAGAACAAGCACAAGAGACACAATGATTTATCCCGTGGTTCGGCCAAGTACAATACTTGCCTAGTCCACGTTGTGGCGTCCCAATGGACGAGAGTTGCACTCAACTCCTTTCGAGTGATCCAATGATCAACTTGAATACCACGGTGTTCTTCTTTCATTACTCTTTCCCGTTTGCGAGGAATCTCCACAACTTGGAGCCTCTCGCCCTTACAATGAGATGATCACAAAGAAGCACAAATGTAAGAGTGGGAAGAGCAACACACAAGCCTCAAAGCATGAGCACAAACACGCACACAAGTCACAACTTGAGCTCCAAGATCACACACGGAGTTCTCAACTCAAGAGGAGCTCAAATTGCTATCACAACGAATCAAATGCGCTAGAGAGATGTCTTGGTGCTAAGATATGAACAAAGAATACTTGGTGTACTCCTTCATGCGCCTAAGGGTCCCTTTTATAGCCCCAAGGCAGCTAGGAGCCGTTGAGAGCAATCCAGGAAGGCAATTCTTGCCTTCTGTCTACTGGTGCACCGGACAGTCCGGTGTACCACCGGACACTGTTCGGTGCAGATTTCTTTCCTGTTCTGGCGCAGTCGACCGTTGACGATTTGGAGCCGTTGGCGCACCGAACACTGTCTGGTGCACACCGGACAGTCCGGTGCCCCCTTCAGACCGTTGGCCCGGCCACGCATCACGCGCGGATTGCGCGACCGATCGTTGGCTCATCGGACAGTCCGGTGCACCATCGGACAGTCCGGTGATTTTTAGCCGTACGCCGTCGTTCCGTTCCCGAGAGCAGCCTTTTCCCTAGAGCCAGCCTGGCGCACCGGACACTGTCTGGTGCACCACCAGACAGTTTGGTGCACCCAGACTGAGCAGAGTCTTGGCTGCTCGAGCCAAGTCTTTTCCATTTGTCTTTTCTCTGATTCTAGCACTTAGACAAATATGTTAGTACACAAAAACCAATGTACTAAGTCTAGAATCATACCTTTGTATTGATTTGCACTTTGTCCACCATTTGGCATATTTTAACACATAACCATTTGTGTTGGTCACTTAATCACCAAAATACTTAGAAATGGCCCAAGGGCACATTTCCCTTTCAATAGCAAGACCTATGACCGAACTCCTCAAGAAATACAATAAGTTTGTGTGGACCCCAAAGTGTGAGGAAAGTTTCCAGATCATAAAGGAAAAGCTCACGACTGCGCCCGTTTCGACACTACCGGATGTACACTAGGATTTCGTCGTCTTCTGTGATGCTTCAAGGCAAGGATTAGGGTGTGTCCTGATGCAAAATGAGAAAGTTATTGCTTATGCATCACGCTTACTCAAGCCACATGAGCAGAATTATCCCACCCACAATTTGGAATTGGCAGCCATAGTGCATGCCCTGAAAATATGGAGGCACTACCTAATTGGGAACAAATGCCACATCTTCACCGATCACAAGAGTCCGAAGTATATCTTCACTCAGCCAGATCTCAACCTCCGTCAGAGATGATGGCTGGAACTGATCAAAGATTATGACCTTGAGATCCATTACCACCCTGGAAAGGCCAACGTGGTAGCAGACGCCCTCAGCCAAAAACCTTTCAAGATGAAGGGAACCAACTTCTTGGAAGATTGGAAGAAGGAATCAGCTCAGCTGAATGCATGTCTGGGAAACAACGGTAGCCTAGAAGTCAAGCCAATGCTAGAAGACCTCATATGCAAAGCTCAACGCCTGGACACAGAGACAACAAGACTTATGGCAAAAGCTCTCAATGAACAACTTCCGAACCTCAGGACAGATGAACAAGGAGTCCTTTGGTTCAAGAACCGTCTGTGTGTACCAAAAGGAGAGGCACGGGAAGTCCTGCTCAATGAAGCTCACAACTTAGCCTACTCCATCCACCCAGGAACCACCAAGATGTACCTAGACCTCAAAACCAGATACTAGTGGAGAGGGATGAAGAAAGAGATAGCACAGTATGTGGCCCGGTGTGACACTTGCCAACGAACAAAAGCCGAGCACCAGAAACCTGCAGGCCTATTGCAACCCCTCCCAGTGCCCGAATGGAAGTGGGAGGAAATAGGCATGGATTTTGTAACCGGACTGCCCCGGACGCAAAAAGGCAATGACTCTATCTGGGTAATAATAGACCGTCTTCCCAAGGTAGCCCACTTCATCCCAGTAAAAACCACCTTTGGAGGAGCCACCCTTGCCCGGATATATCTTAAAGAGATAGTCAGACTCCATGGTATCCCTCGGAAGATAGTGTCAGACAGGGGGACACAGTTCACTTCAAAATTTTGGAAGAGCCTTTAGCAAGCTATGGGCACCAAGTTAGATTTCAGCACTGCCTATCACCCCCAGTCAGATGGTCAGACGAAAAGGGTCAACAAGGTTCTCGAGGATTTATTAAGAGCCTGTGTGTTGACATTCGACAGAAACTGGGAGTCCAGTTTGCCGTATGCCGAATTCTCATATAACAACAGCCATCAGGCCAGTATCAAGATGTCACCGTTCGAAGCATTGTATGGACGAAAGTGCCAGACCCCCCCTAATGTTGTCCAACGTAGGGGAGAAGACACTGGAAGGACCTGCCTTTGTTAAAGAGGCCGAAGGGAAAGTTGCCCTGATCCACAAAAGATTACTTGAAGCTCAGAGTCGACAGAAAAGTTATGCAGACAACAGACAGAGATAACTCAGATTTGAGGAAGGAGACTTCATATACCTCAAGGCCTCCCCGATGCGTGGTGTCAAAAGGTTCCAAATGAAAGGAAAGCTAGCACTGCGATTTGTTGGCCCCTACCCCATCATTGGCAGAGTGGGACCCGCAGCATACCGCCTTAAATTACCAGAATTCATGTCAGATATCCACAACGTGTTTCATGTGTCCCAGCTCCGCAAGTGCCTGCAAGTACCAGAGAACCACATCGAGGCAGAGACAATCCAAATTCAGAAAGATCTCCAGTACCGGGAAAAGCCAATAAAGATTCTTGACTCAGCAATCCGAAAGACCCGCAACTCAGAAGTGAGACTCTGTAAAGTTCAGTGGAGCAGAGAAGGAGAAGAGGAAGCTACTTGGGAAAGTGAGGACTCTCTGAGGAGGGAATACCCTTACCTTTTCTCGAGCCCTGTCTGAATCTCAAGGGCGAGATTCCTTTAAGTGTGGTAGGTTTGTAACATCCCAAAATTTCAAACCGAGGGTTGGAACCCTAATCTAACCCCCTATTTATCTCTCCCTAATCTCCCTCATAGGTCTTCTCATCATATGCATACACTTTGTTTGTTTAGAAGCACCTCACATAGATTATATTATTTTTTAGCACCTAAGATTATCTAGTTAATTAATTGTTCAAGAGGAAAGGAGATAAAAAATAGAAATAGAAAATGGAAATAAGAAATTAAAAAAAGGAGAAACCTTTCCCCCCTGGCTGGGCCGATTCTCGGCCCATACCCGTGGCCTCCCTCCCCCCTCTCGGCCCACCTCCGGCCTGCTCCCTAGCGCATGCGCCAGCCCGCCCCACGAGCTCTCTCTCTCTCTCTCTCACTGCTGCCCGACCCCACCCGCCAGCCAAACTCACCATCGCTTTCTCGCACCCGCGCATCGCTAACAAGTCGGCCCCGCCAGTCAGCCACCCCATCTCCCTCGCCGCGCACGGCTTCAGCGCGATCGCCGCCAGCCACCGTTCTCTCCTCCTCCCCGCCTGCACTCGCCGCACAGAGAAGTTGACGCCACTTCGTCCTCGCTCGCTGTGGTCGCGTCCTTGCACAGCACCGCCCCGCCGAGCGGTCCCGTCGCTGCTGCTGTGCACCATTTACTCCATCGCTGTGCACCTCACCGGCGTCCACCTAACACCGCTGCTCCCCTCCCCACGGGCGCCTATAAAAGGGCCGCCCCGAGCTCTTCCATGACCTGCACCGGCCTCGGCCACTCTTCTCCCCCCTCCCCGAGCTCCACCGCACTAGCTCCGCCGCCCCTCCCTCCGCTTCGGTAAGCTCCTTCTCTCCCCCTCTAGTTGTTCAACGAGAAATTCACTAGGCTCAGCAGCTTCACCACATCACCGCAAACTCGGAACACCACTCCCCTGCCCCTGATCACCACCCAAACCTCACCGGCGACGACTCCCGCTACGGAGCTCCGCCACCTCGCCGCAGTCAGCTCCCTCCTAGTCACCTCTGGCAAAATTGGACCCACCCTTAAGCTCGCCAGCCTCTCCTCGTGCTTTGGCACCTGTCCAATCCCCAGGAACCGGGTCACCGGTGGCGAATCACCGTTGAACCCGCCGACGGCCAGGTTTTCCCCGCAGGTCGGCCGGTTCGCCCCTGCCCATCGACCGCTGACGCCGTCTCCCCTCCCGCTCTCCCTAGCGCGTGGGCCTATGACCCCGACGCCTCTCCTCGTGCGCCCACTCCGTCCTCCGCTCTTGGGTCGTGCTGGGCCGGCATTTCCGCGCCCGCGCGCGCGCCTGCACCCGGCTGGGTTGGAATCCCCCCCGGCCAACTAGAGCCGAAAATCCTTTTCCTTTTTCTTTTTCATCTTTTTCCCCTTTAATTATTTATATCTCAATATTTTATGTACCAAAAATTATCCAAACACTTTCTAAGTCACATGAAATGATAATGTTAGGAACTTGACACACTCCACTCAGTAAACCACTATTTGATGTATTGTTTATTACCTGTTTTGCTAGAAGAAGAGGGGACCGTCGATCCGGAACCCGTAGCCCCGGAAGAAGGGCAGGAGACCGACCCCTCCGAGATAAATCTTTTGTGCCAGGAAAGCTTCGACGAAGGCAAGTCCATCCTTCCCTTGATGCATAATTTACCTATTCTTTCTACCACTACCTAAGCCGGGATTAAGGGATGGAATATTTGCATTGTGAGCAGAGAGATAGCCGCATTAACAAACATATTTTGAATACAGAATGTGGGATGGGAAAAAGGGCAGTGTGTTTCACTAAGCAAGGTTTTCAAAAAGTGTGCGATGAAGGGTATTCACCCTCATCACCTTATGAGTGGGATGATCAGGGACTCCCTGGTTTAGTGGAGGGCCTAAGGTGAAGGCTCAGCTGGTTTAGGCGTGAGCAGAAGGATTGTCCCCTCATATAAGGACCATTTTGTCATCTTTCACTACCTGTACTCACGATAGTACAACCACTCGAGACTGTGTGGGCAGTCACTCAATCTGAACTCGTATGGTCCAACCCCAGGGTTATGAAGGCTGGGGAGCACCGGGAGGATAAGGAGGGGAATGTTTTGTCCGGTTTGGGCATGGCGGTGGCCTGACTCCTTCTGGTATAACCGTTAAGGTTAGGACGTGCGAGGAAAGAAAGAGATCTGGCATTCGGGCCTCACAATGGTGAGATCGCAGAAACCGGACTAGTGGGTAAAGTGTACCCCTCTACGCTGAGTTCAAACCTATTCGAATAGTCTGTGTCCACTGGAATGGACAAGTCTGGTGTGGTATGACAATTAGTGTTTTACAACCTCCGTAAGCAGGGAAATGTGTGTGTGAGTGCGTTTTTAGAAAAGAAAACGATGCTGTTGGGGGCCTTCGGCTTCCGAAGGTCCTCAAAAACATAATTTGACAATGTTTTCCAAGTGAAATATGTGAACAGGTAAGACGAAGCTTGAGTAAGATGCGAAGGTGATCATGACGAAGGTTAAAACAATCACGAAGCTATGCGTAGAAAAGCTTCGGCATGGCAGCAGGAAAGGGGAACCGACTTAAAGATGAAAAGTCGAATTAGACCTCGAAGAATTACGATAGAGTTATTGATAAATGTAAAGGGCATTAATGTAATTTTACACGGGCTGCGTCCCGTGCCTATAAATAGATGAACAGTACTCCCGTACTGTTCACGCTGACTTGGCATTAGCATCACGCTTGTACCCTTACTTTCCTTCAAGCCGAAGGTACATTTGTAATCTGTTGTTGTTTATATAAGCAAAATAAATAGGAATAAATTAATAATGATGTTCAAAGTAATCATGTTATTTTCCGTGTTTTATGTATAAATTTCTCTTATCTTTTATTATGATTATGAAGGTGTGACCTTCATAACCTTCGTCCGAAATCCATTATATCCAGAGGGAAATAATGCTTCAAAAGACGAAGGGGCTTTTATATTTAACATTTTATGTTGCCTTGTTCTTAATTCATAGCATTTGAGAACAAGTCTCCAACATTGGCGCCCACCTCCGGTGAACTCACTTCCATTTCTTGAGCTTTGAACATCTTCGACAAGCATCACCTTCGTCATGCCGCCGAAAAAAGCTTCAGCAACAGGGGCCGCCACTCTGCAGCCGCTGGACCCCAATCAGGACGTCCTTTCTCTTAGGGAGGCCCGAAGCTAGAAGAGGAAGGCCACTAGTCCAACGCCTCCGGAGGACGACTTAGACCAGGAAATCCAAAACCTGGAGATGCTCCATCAACAGGTGCAACGAAAGAAGGAGAAGATGGCTCGTCTAGCTGACCTTCAGAGGCAGATAGATGAAGCTTCGGAAGAGGTTCGTCATCTTGCTCAAGACGACCAGAACCGAAGGCCTCCGCGCAGAGAGCTTCATCAGGAGGGCTTCTACAATGAGGACGACTGGTATGAAGATTTCCATCATGGAAATTTTTCTTTTGATGATGCTTCTCCTCTATCAACAGAATTGCAGGCTACACCATGGCCCCAGTCTTACAAGCCACCCCAGCTCCCCATGTACGACGCTCATTCAGACCCGAAGCAATTCTTGATGAGCTATGAAGCAACCATATCTTCGTATGGTGGCAATACTGCAGTCATGGCAAAGTCTTTTGTCATGGCCGTCAAGAGTGTCGCTCAAACCTGGTACTCCTCTCTTCGGCCAGGGACAATCACCTCATGGCAGAAGCTGAAGGATATGTTGATAACCAGCTTCCAAGGGTTTTAGACGAAGCCAGTTACTGCTCAAGCTTTATTCCAGTGTACCCAGGACCACGAAGAATACCTTCAGGCGTATGTCTGAAGGTTTCTGCGTCTGAGGGCACAGGCGCCAACAGTGCCCAATGAAATCGTCATTGAGGCCATGATTAAGGGACTTCGGCTGGGACCTTCAGCGTAATACTTTGCCAGGAAGCCACCACAAACTTTGGAGAAGCTGCTCCAGAAGATGGATGAGTATATCCGAGCTGACAATGATTTCCGCCAAAGAAGGGAGGAGGCATTCAGGTTCTCTGAAATGACCAGGGGCTTTGGAGGAAGATTTCATCCGAGGCACGTTAGGTCAATTCATAACTCCACTCAAAGTGATGATAGAGGGAGCCAACAGCAAAGGCCACAATACTCTTCGCAAGCTTCGGGGCAACAACAAAGCTCTGTTCGACCGCCAGCGCCAAGGGGCAGAGGCACCAGGGGCTTCGGGGGAAGATTTGGGGATCAGTCAAGAAGAATTTATTGCCTATTCTGTGGTGAAGACAAGGGCCATACCACCAGGATGTGCCATGTCACCATCCAGAAGCAAAAGGAGATAGCAGAAGCTACAGCGCAACAGAGTCAGCCGAAGCAGGTCATGCACACTGCTTCGTACCATTTGCCTTACATTCCAGAATATGTAGGCAATCACCCTGCAGCTTCTGTTGCTTTGGCAAGTCAACCCCAAGCATCCTGGCAACAGCCTCCACCGCCACCACCAACGCAGCGAGGTCAGCAGCCAGAAGGGAGTCAACACACTCACCTTCAGCGGGACTTCAGAGAGGAGTCCGAAGCTCGCACAGTCAATAGCACTGTGCCAGAGTCGAAGCACATTTACTGACAGATATCCTACCTCGACAACAGTCTTTTCGCATTTTCATATTCAATATTACTTTCTTGTTAATAAGGAACAATTATGGGAAGTCTAAGTGTCTTTTATCGTTTTTCAATTTCTTGTAACAGTTTCGCCTTTTGCCATAATGAAAATATATCTTCTCCATAGGCTTGAGTTGCCGAAGCATAAGAATTTATGGTGGCACGAAGGACCTTTGAATTATCAAAAATTTGCTCTGAGGGACACAGTGCAATTTATTCGAAGCAGTAAAAAGTCGTTCCTAAGGGAGCGCAGTGTAAGTTTTCTAAGCCTATAGCGAAAAATAAGCACTGATTCCGCTGAAAGTAAAAGGCGAAGAAGCTCCTAAGGGAGGCTTACAGCGAAAAATAAACGCTGATTCCGCTGAAAGTAAAAGGCGAAGAAGCTCCAAAGGGAGGCTTACAGCGAAAAATAAACGCTGATTCCGCTGAAGTAAAAGGCGAAGAAGCTCCTAAGGGAGGCTTACAGCGAAAAGTCAGCGCTGATATAAAAAGATTGTGTGCTCTACTGCAGGGATGTGTGTATCTTCGGCACAAATATCATTTTGCATAACTGTCGGCGTTTCGAGACCGGGGGGTCCCTGGGCCGACGAGTGAGTGTCGCCGCGTGCCCCAGCCCAGATGGGTCGAGCGCGAGGGCGAGCGCGAAGGGGGGAGAGCGAGGCGGTCGGAGACCGGCGTGAGAGAGGTGGGAATCCCGCGGCCTTCGTGTTCGTCCCGCGCCCAGGTCGGGTGCGCTTGCAGTAGGGGGTTACAAGCGTCCACGCGGGAGAGGGAGCGAGCGGCCCCAAGCGAGCGCCTGTCCCGTCCTCGTCCCTGCGCGGCCAACCCTCTCTAAGAGGGCCCTGTTCCTTCCTTTTATAGGCGTAAGGAGAGGATCCAGGTGTACAATGGGGGTGTAGCAGAGTGCTACGTGTCTAGCGGAGGAGAGCTAGCGCCCTAAGTACATGCCGTTGTGGCAGCCGGAGAGATTTTGGCACCCAGCTAGTGTGATGTCGTGGCCGTCGGAGGAGCGATGGAGCCTGGCGGAGGGACAGCTGTCGGAGCGGTTGGGTCCTTGCTGACGTCCTCTTGCTTCCGTAAGGGGGCTGAGAGCCGCCGTCGTCACAGAGTACGCGGGGCGCCATCATTGCCTATCTGGCGGAGCTAGCCAGATGGGACGCCGGTCTTGTTTCCTGCGGCCCGAGTCAGCTCGAGGTAGGGTGATGATGGCGCCTCCTGTTGACGTGGCTGGCCTGCGCCCTAGGTTGGGCGATGTGGAAGCTCCTCTGAAGCCGAGGTTGAGTCTGTCTTCCGTGGCCGAGGCCGAGTCCGAGCCCCTAGGTCGAGCGAGGCGGAGGCCGTCGGCTAAGGCCAGGGCGGAGTCCGAGCCCTGGGGTCGGGCGAAGCGGAGTTCGTCGTCTTCTGGGGCTGAGCCCGAGTCCGAGCCCTGGGTCGGGCGGAGCGGAGTTCGTCGTCTTCCGGGACTTAGCCCGAGTCCGAGCCCTGGGTCGGGCGGAGCGGAGTTCGTCGTCTTCCGGGACTTAGCCCGAGTCCGAGCCCTGGGTCGGGCGGAGCGGAGTTCGCCGTCTTCCGGGACTTAGCCCGAGTCCGAGCCCTGGGTCGGGCGGAGCGGAGTTCGTCGTCTTCTGGGGCTGAGCCCGAGTCTGAGCCCTGGGTCGGGCGGAGCGGAGTTCGCCGTCTTCCGGGACTTAGCCCGAGTCCGAGCCCTGGGTCGGGCGGAGCGGAGTTTCCTATGGTGCCTTCGGCAGGGCCTGACTGCCTGTCAGCCTCACTCTGTCAAGTGGCACCGCAGTCGGAGTGGCACAGGCGGCGCTGTCCTTCTGTCAGGCCGGTCAGTGGAGCGGCGAAGTGACGGCGGTCACTTCGGCTCTGCCGGGGGGCGCGCGTCAGGATAAAGGTGTCAGGCCACCTTTGCATTAAATGCTCCTGCGATTTGGTCGGTCGGTGCGGCGATTTGGTCAGGGTTGCTTCTTAGCGAAGGCAGGGCCTCGGGCGAGCCGGAAATATGTTCGCCGTTGGAGGGGGGCCTCGGGCGAGACGGAAATCCTCCGGGGTCGGCTGCCCTTGTCCGAGGCTAGGCTCGGGCGAGGCGTGATCGAGTCGCTCGAATGGACTGATCCCTGACTTAATCGCACCCATCAGGCCTTTGCAGCTTTATGCTGATGGGGGTTACCAGCTGAGAATTAGGAGTCTTGAGGGTACCCCTAATTATGGTCCCCGACAGTAGCCCCCGAGCCTCGAAGGGAGTGTTAGCACTCGCTTGGAGGCTTTCGTCGCACTTTTTTGCAAGGGGACCAGCCTTTCTCGGTTGCGTTTTGTTCCGGTGGGTGCGCGCGAGCGCACCCGCCGGGTGTAGCCCCCGAGGCCTCGGAGGAGTGGTTTCACTCCTTCGAGGTCTTAATGCCTTGCGTAATGCTTCGGCTGGTCTGGTTGTTCCCTCATGCGAGCTGGCCGTAGCCTGGGTGTACGGTCGGGTCCCAAGTTCTCGGGCTGGTATGTTGACGCTGTCAACGGTTCGGCCAGAGCCGGGTTTGCGAGAGCAGCCCCCGAGCCTCTGCACAGGGCGAGAGGGCGATCAGGGACAGACTCGGCTTTTTTACATATGCCCCTGCGTCGCCTTTTCGCATTGAGGAGGGGGGGAAAGCGCCATGTTGCCCTCGATGGGCGTCGAACATGGTGTCTCCGGTGAGCTGCAAACGGGTAATCCGAGTGGACGTCCGTGCCCCGTTCGTTAGGGGTCGGCTAGGGGCCCAGAGGCACGCCCAAAAGTACCTGCGGGTGATCTACCGGACCCGGTCCCCTGGCGACGGGGTCCGAGGGCTCGATGCCTCCCTCTGATGGGATTCCGTTACAAGATCGCTCCCGCTGGTCTCGGAAATGTCCTAGGGTACCTCGGGAGCGCAGCCCGAGCCTTGGTTATGTATCGAACGTACCCATGGTCATCCCTCGCTCGGCGTCTGAGGCGGCTGTGAACCCTTCGGGGGCCAGCCTTCGAACCCCTGATCAGTAATGGGCACGGAGCCCGAGTAGCCTGAGGCGGCCGTGGAACCCTTCCGAGGGGCCGGCCTTCGAACCTCTGACCAGTAGTGGGTGTAGTGCCCACGCGATCTGAGGCGGCTGTCGAACCCTTCCGGGGGGCCAGCCTTCGAACCTCTGATCAGTAGGGAGGCTCGAAGCCTGGTTCCTTCACGGGGAAGGATCCTTTTCGGGGTATCCCCCTTTCCCGGTCCCTGTTGCAAGAGAGAGAGAGAAAGAGGAAAAAAGGAAAAGGATACGAAATCGAACGACGCGGCGTACCTTTTTTGGCGCGGTCATTATGGCGAAGGCGAAGCGTCGCCTGCTTCTCCTGCCAGAGGCGTCGCCTGTCCCGCCGCGGAGTTAATGCGACGGAGCGAGTGGCTCGCGTGGCGGCCGTTGCGCGTGTGCGAGCCGTCCGGGGAACGGCTGTTTCGCGTTGCATTTTCGAATCCCGCGTCTGGTCCGGGCGGAACGTTTGAACCGGTCTCGCCTTGGTCTTTATATACCCGGGAGAGGGTCCGGTGACGGTTCTTTGCTCCGCTTCCTGCCTCCCTCTTAGGTTTTCGCAACCCGCGAGAGTTAGCCAGAGAAGAGGAAACCGCCCTTCCTGCCCCTCGCGCCGCCACCCCTTCCGCTTGGTGATGGCTGACAGGGGGACCATCATCTCGCCGCGCGACCTATGGTCTTTTTCCACGGTGACGGTGGGCGATCTGGAGGATCTTGTTGGCGAGGGTTTACTTCGCCCTCTCACCGATGAGCAGCGACCGGAATGGATTCCTCCTGTGGGCGGAGCCGCTCCGTCCCCACCGCCGGGGTACATCGTGAGCTTCGTCTCCTTCCACGAGCGGGGATTTGGTGTGCCGGCGAGCCGCTTTATGCGGGCGATCCTGCACCACTACGGGGTGGAGTTGCACAACCTCACCCCCAACTCCATCTCGCAGGCCGCCATCTTCGTAGCGGTGTGCGAGGGGTACTTGGGGATCGCCCCCCATTGGGATTTGTGGACCCATCTCTTTTTCGCGGAGCTTTTTGCCTCGCCGACGGGGAGAGGAAGGTCCGCGCAGCGGTGCGGGCCGGCGGCTGCACCCTCCTGCTGAGGCAGTCGCGGGCGTCGCTGTATATTCCTGCCATCCTCGCGTCCTCGAACAAGGGGTGGCAGCGCCAGTGGTTCTACCTCCGGAATGACGGCGAGTTGCTCCCGCCGTTCTCCCAGCGAGTAGTCACCACCGCCACCGATGCTTGGCGCCACGGGACCCCGCACGAAAGACAAAAGAACCTCGAACCCCTTCTCCAGGCCTTGGAGGCATATCAGAAGGGGGGACTCACCGCTGCGGGAGTGATTGCCGCCATCCACCGTCGGAGGGTGCTTCCCTTGGCGGAGCGACGGCTGTCGCTTTGGGAGATGACACCGGAGGCTGACTTGGAGGGCTCGCGGATGTCCTATGATCCTCTTCCCTTCGACGTCCTCCACGGGCGGGTGTCCGTCGCGTTGGGGAAGCCGGACCCCAACGCCTTCTCCCAGCTTTTGATGCGCCTAGACCAAGGGTGCGTGACTCTGGTGAGTGTCCGCTTCTTCCCTTCTCTCGCATCGGGTTGCTCCTGGTTCTTACGATTGGGGTTTTCCCCCTTCTTCAGGAGGTGGGGTGGCACAAGCCTTCCCCGCCACGGGTCCCACAGGATGCGGTGGACCGAGCAGCGCGGCGGGTCGCCGCGGAGGAGAAGAAGAAGAAGAAGGACGCGGAGAAGGCCCGGGCCCGCGAGCGGAGGCGGGCTCGAGACGCCTTGGAAAAGCTTCGTCGCCGGCAGGAGAGGGAGGGGCTCCCGAGGGAGCCGTCGCCGGAAACGCCCGACGACGACGACGATGATGAAGATGATGACGAGGAGGACGACATGGCTGCCCGCCTCGGCCTCAGCCCCGGCTTGGGGTTTGGCCAGGAGCCATCAAACCAGCCCCCGAGCGGGCTGATGCCGTCAGTCCCCGGAGTCGGGACGCCGGGGTCCCGGCCCGAGGGGCGGGGGCAATCCGAGAGGGTGCCTGACCCCTCGGCTGGAAGAGCTGAGGCGACCCCGGGGAGCCAGGCCGGAGCATCTGCTCCCCGAGAGCCGCCGCCCGCGCCGGCAGCGCAGGGGAGCGACCCTCAGGTCGCCGTGACAGTGCCTGGGCGGTCCGCCCCCCGGGCGTCCAGGGCGCTCAAAGCAAGGGTGGTGCCGAAGCTGCCGGTGAAGCGGACCTCGGGGGCGGTTCCGGGGGACGAGATCCAAGAGACTTCCCCCAAGGCACGGTTGATCATGGCCCGGAGCGGGTAAGTGTCTCGGAATGTCTTCGTCCTGGCTTTTCATTCATACATCCCAGTCGTGATTTTCCTTTTTCCCTCAGCAAGCGGAGCCATGGCCTGACCGACCTGGCACCCCGGAAGGCCCTTAAGACGGCGCCGGCTTGCGTGGCCAGCGCCGCTCTGGGCCTTGCCGTTCAGCCGACCTTCTCGCAAGGCGTTCCGCAGCAGGGGGCTCAGGCGGCACCAGTCGCCGTGGAGCGGGTTCCCGAGGCTGGCTCTTCCGCCGAGGCAGCCATTGTGATAGGGGAGGCGGCTGACGCGGACGTAGCCCCGAGCCCACCGGACGTGCCGGCCATGCCGGCGCCTGCCGCTACTGAAGTCGTCGCCGTCCCAGTCGGAAAGCGACCGGTTGCTGCCGACGTTGAGACGGCTGATGCGTCGGCGCCTGGTGCCTCGGAAGAGGGGGGCGTGGAGACGCGATCCGTCCCGCCGGGCGGCAGCCTCGTCGCTGTGCGGCGGAGCTCCGAGGGCCGGCGCCAGCTGCTCCGGTTCCGGACCCGTGAGGCCTCAGATCCCGTCTTCGTTCTCGATGATGAATGGGAGGACCAGTCCTGGGACGAGCTCCGCGAATGTGCCGAATCAACGGTGGGGTCGCTCCGGTCGTCGCTGGAGGTTTTCTGCAGGGACGTTCCCAAAATCCTCCAGGTAACGGTTTCAGGCATACCTTTTTTCTTCTGTGACCAGGGCGTCTTTCGTGATGCCCCGCTTCCTTCCCTCAGGATCTGACGGATCGGAGCACCGTCAAGTCGTCGTTCATCCGCCGTGAGGTCGACGTCTGGGGCTCGCTGCGATCCCTGAGGACCTCGCTCGCCGGGGCTACTGCGCGCCTCTCTCAGCAGGGTGCCGAGGTAGCGGACCTTCAGTTGCTCTACACCGATCTGAGAGCCGAGGCGGCATCGGCGCGCGCGGAGGCAGCCGCGGCGCGCGCGGAAGCGCAACGACAGCGGTCGGAGTTCGACCGGGTCGTCGAGGAGCGGGACCAATCTCGAGGCCAGGCTGCCGAGGCCGAAAGCCGGGTTGAAACCCTTGCAGCCGACTTAGCCGTAGCCTAGGTCGCAGCCTCGGAGCAGCGTGCCCGAGCCGGAGGTACGTCTTGGCCATCCTTGGTCTTCGTTCCTGTTTGTTTCCTCTGCTTGTGTTTGAGATCTTTCTTC
The DNA here is from genome assembly GCF_902167145.1 of Zea mays. Taxonomy (NCBI): domain Eukaryota; kingdom Viridiplantae; phylum Streptophyta; class Magnoliopsida; order Poales; family Poaceae; genus Zea; species Zea mays. The sequence goes on along the minus strand of NC_050097.1, from coordinate 170,029,126 downwards.
TGGCTGTTCGCAGAGCTCGAGTCCGCCCTTGATGAGTCCGCCAAGGCGCTTGCCGAGGCGCTTGCCGGGGCGGCCGAGTAGAGGGAGGCCGACCACGTGGCCATGTCCGAAGCCATCTCAGACGTTTACCGGGTCCTTGGCTCCGGCGACGTCCCCTCAGGAAGCTCTCCTCAAAGCCGCCTTCAAGTCTTGGGCGATCATGTGCGCGGCAGACTCCGCGAGGCGTTACACCACGGCGTCAGGTGGGCCTTCGCCGTGCTCGCTTCCCACTATGTTGTGGACCTGGAGCAGGTTAGCGAGGGGTATTGCCTTCCTGACGAAGATGAAGCCGCCCTGGCAGAAGTCTAGAGGCTCGATGCGGCCGCCACGGGTCCGAGCGCAGTGCTGGCGACCACCTTTGAGGCGGAGATCCTCCCACCTGCGCCGTCGCCGGAAGCCGAGATGGACTTTGCCGAAGGTGAGGACAGAGCTGAAGGCACGACTCCTTCCCAAGGCGACGCCTAACTCTGTTGGAACAGTTTCTGTTGGATGCGCGTGTGTCTTTCTGCGGCCGCTGAGGCCTGAACACTTTGTTACCGTTGCATGAAGTCGTACTCCTTTTCCTTTTATTTTGCGTGTCCGGATTGGCCTGTTAGTAGCAGGGTGGCTTCCCCAAGTAGGGGTCACTTTTCGTGGCGGGTGACGAGTGAGGTGTCCCTAACCCGGAGGCATGGGAGTCCCTCGGCTCAGTTGGCCCTGCCACTTACATGCACCCGCGTTCGCTCCTTGGGGTCCTGCTTCTGACATAGCCGGGGAACGCAAAAGCCTTTTTGATTGAAAATTTTGGACGCAGAGAGGTTCCCCAATCTTGACGCAGAGGGGTTCCCCCCTTTTTAGCCCCCGAGGGAGGGTCAGGCTCTGCCGAGGCGAGGCTGACCCTTCCTTGACGACTAGGACTTCGTGGGAGCGAGGTATACGAACAACTTGACAACATCTTAAGAGTAGAAGCGACGTAGCTGTCGGATGTTCCAAGCGTTGCCGTAGACCTCGCCTTGACTGTTGGCCAGCTTGTACGTTTTGAGCTTCAGAACTTTGGCGATGACAAGTGTTCCTTCCCGGGGGTGCGTGTAGCCTCCGGGTGCCCCCAACAAGGGATCGGGGTGCTGTGCGATGACAAGTGTTCCTTCCCCACAGGCTCGAAGTTGCCGGCATGACGTTTCACGTCTGGCACCTCCTTAGAGAGGCTTTCCAGGTCGGCGATGAGGGCCTCGGATTCGGCGAGGGCCTCGGCGTACTCCACGCACTCCACGTCGCATTCGAACACGTGTTTGTACGTGGGGCCGATGGTGATGACCCCGTTGGGGCCCGGCATCTTGAGCTTCAGGTAGGTGTAGTTGGGGACGGCCATGAACTTCGCGTAGCATGGCCTTCCCAGTACCGCGTGGTAGGTACCTCGGAACCCGACCACCTCGAACGTCAGGGTCTCCCTTCGGAAGTTGGAGGGTGTTCTGAAGCAGACGGGGAGGTCGAGTTGTCCGAGGGGCTGGACGCGCTTCCCGGGAATGATCCCATGGAAGGGCGCAGCGCCTGCTCGGACGGAGGACAGATCAACACGCAGGAGCCTGAGGGTCTCGGCGTAGATGATGTTGAGGCTGCTGCCTCCGTCCATAAGGACCTTGGTGAGCCTGACGTCGCCGATGACGGGGTCGACGACGAGCGGGTATTTCCCCAGGCTCGGCACGTGGTCGGGGTGGTTGGCTTGGTCGAAGGTGATGGGCTTGTCGGACCAGTCTAGGTAGACTTGTGCCGCCACCTTCACTGAGCAGACCTCCCGGCGCTCTTGTTTGCGGTGCCGAGCCGAGGCATTCGCCGCTTGCCCACCGTAGATCATGAAGCAGTCGCGGACCTCGGGGAACTCTCCTGCTTGGTGATCTTCCTTCTTGTCATCGTCGCGGGCCCTGCCACCCTCCGCGGGTGGCTCGGTCCTGTGGAAGTGGCGCCGAAGCATGACGCACTCCTCAAGGGTGTGCTTGATGGGCCCCTGATGATAGGGGCACGGCTCCTTGAGCATCTTGTCGAAGAGGTTGGCACCTCCGAGGGGTTTCCGAGGGTTCTTGTACTCGGCGGCGGCGACAAGGTCCGCGTCGGCGGCGTCGCGTTTCGCTTGCGACTTCTTCTTGCCTTTCTTCTTGGCGCTGTGCTGAGTTGACGCCTCGGGAGCATCTTCCGATGGGCGGCCCTGGGGCTGCTTGTCCTTTCGGAAGATAGCCTCGACCGCCTCCTGGCCGAAGGCGAACTTGGTGGTGATGTCCATCAGCTCGCTCGCCCTGGTAGGGGTCTTGCGACCTAACTTGCTCACCAGGTCGCGGCAGGTGGTGCCGGCGAGAAACGCGCCGATGACATCCGAGTCGGTGATGTTGGGCAGCTCGGTGCGCTGCTTCGAGAATCGCCGGATGTAGTCCCGGAGGGACTCTCCCGGCTGCTGCCGGCAGCTTCGGAGATCCCAGGAATTCCCGGGGCGCACGTACGTGCCCTGGAAATTGCCGGCGAAAGCTTGGACTAGGTCGTCCCAGTTGGAGATCTGCCCCGGAGGCAGGTGCTCCAACCAGGCGCGAGCGGTGTCGGAGAGGAACAGGGGGAGGTTGCGGATGATGAGGTTGTCATCGTCCGTTCCACCCAGTTGGCAGGCCAGATGGTAGTCCGCGAGCCACAGTTCCGGTCTCGTCTCCCCCGAGTACTTTGTGATAGTAGTCGGGGGTCGGAACCGGGTCGGGAACGGTGCCCGTCGGATGGCCCGGCTGAAGGCCTGCGGACCGGGTGGCTCGGGCGAGGGACTCCGATCCTCCCCGCTGTCGTAGCGTCCCCCACGCTTGGGGTGGTAGCCTCGGCGCACCCTCTCGTCGAGGTGGGCCCGACGGTCGCGGTGATGGTGCTCGTTGCCGAGGCGGCCCGGGGCCGCAGGCGCGGTGTTGCGCGTGCGCCCGGTGTAGACCGAGGCTTCCCACATGAATCGGGAAGTCGCGGCATGAGGTTCCAAGGGGTACCCCTGCCTTCGGGAGGCAGAGCTCTCGGCCCGTCGGACCGCAGCGCCTTCCAGGAGATCCTTGAGCTCCCCCTGGATTCGCCGGCCCTCGGTAGTTGATGGCTCCGACATTGCGTGGAGAAGCATCGCTGCTGCAGCCAGGTTCTGGTCGACCCCACTAGATGCGGGTGGTGGCCTGACCCTGACGTCGTCTGCGACGCGGTGCTGGAAACCCTAGGGCAGATGACGTATTTCTCCGGCCGGGGGTTGGCCCGCCCATGCCTGCCCGACGTCCCGGCGGATCGGATCAAGCGCTCCTGCTCCCTCGTCGAGCCTGGCCTGCACCCCGTAGATTTGCTCGAGCTGTGGGTCGTGCCCCCCCGCCTGAATGGGGACCACAGCTAGCTCCCGTGGGATGTCAACGCGGGGTACCGACCTAGGGAGATCACCGTCCTCCGGCATGCCGAGATGATTGCCTTCGGAGGGACCCCCTAGATCGACGTGGAAACATTCGCGGCTTGGGCCGCAGTCCTCGTCGTCGAGGCTGCGGCTACCGTCGGAACAGTCGGAGAGGCAGTAGTCACATGCGGTCATGAAGTCCCGCATGGCACTGGGGTTGCCAAGTCCAAAGAAATTCCAACAGATGCTGGGGTCGTCGTCTTCCTCGGACCCAGAGGGCCCGTAGGTCGAGACGCCCGTCAGCCGGTCCCAAGGCGACCGCATGCAAAACCCCAGAGGGTTTGGACTTGCCTCCACGAGAGCGCCCGCCATAGCGAGGTCGCTAGGCGGGTTGAGGCTGAATCCAAATGACGTGGGATGGGAGTCGGTCGGTACCTCTTGGTCGACGAGCGGCGATAAAGTCACGTCGGGGACTGACTGCACCGTCGTCTCGGGTATGAGGGTGACGTCCAGCAAGCTTTTCGCGAGCGCGCTGGCGTAGTCCGCTTGCTCGGGACTGGCGTGTCGCGAGGAGACGGCGCTCATCTTCGTCTCAAGCGCGAAGTCGATACCCGGTGCGCCCCCCGTTGGGGTGCCGGCGCTGTCGACTCGCTCGACAGCCGACGAGGCGTTGCCTCCTGCTTGGCCTTGGTTGCCCTGCCTTCCCCTCCGTCGGCGGGGAAGTAGGCGGGACGAGCTCGAAGGTTGTTCTTCCACCACGCGGGGAAGACGTCGTCGATTCCGCCGCCGGCGGGTGGGTTGTCGGTCGCCATTGTCGTTGTCGCGCGGCGGCGGAAGGAGTATCATGTCATAGCCGCCGTCGAGGGACATGAACTCAAGACTCCCGAAACGGAGCACCGTCCCGGGTTGGAGAGGTTGCTGGAGACTGCCCATCTGGAGCTTGACGGGAAGCTGTTCGTCAACACGCAGCAGGCCCCTACCTGGCGCGCCAACTGTCGGCGTTCCGAGACCGGGGGATCCTTGGGCCGACGAGTGAGTGTCGCCGCGTGCCCCAGCCCAGATGGGTCGAGCGCGAGGGCGAGCGCGAAGGGGGGGGGAGAGCGAGGCGGCCGGAGACCGGCGTGAGAGAGGTGGGAATCCCGCGGCCTTCGTGTTCGTCCCGCGCCCAGGTCGGGTGCGCTTGCAGTAGGGGGTTACAAGCGTCCACGCGGGAGAGGGAGCGAGCGGCCCCAAGCGAGCGCCTGTCCCGTCCTCGTCCCCGCGCGGCCAACCCTCTCTAAGAGGGCCCTGGTCCTTCCTTTTATAGGCGTAAGGAGAGGATCCAGGTGTACAATGGGGGGTGTAGCAGAGTGCTACGTGTCTAGCGGAGGAGAGCTAGCGCCCTAAGTACATGCCGTTGTGGCAGCCGGAGAGATTTTGGCACCCAGCTGGTGTGATGTCGTGGCCGTCGAAGGAGCGATGGAGCCTTGCGGAGGGACAGCTGTCGGAGCGGTTGGGTCCTTGCTGACGTCCTCTTGCTTCCGTAAGGGGGCTGAGAGCCGCCGTCGTCACAGAGTACGCGGGGCGCCATCATTGCCTATCTGGCGGAGCTAGCCAGATGGGACACCGGTCTTGTTTCCTGCGGCCCGAGTCAGCTCGGGGTAGGGTGATGATGGCGCCTCCTGTTGACGTGGCTGGCCTGCGCCCTAGGTTGGGCGATGTGGAAGCTCCTCCGAAGCCGAGGTTGAGTCTGTCTTCCGTGGCCGAGGCCGAGTCCGAGCCCCTGGGTCGGGCGAGGCGGAGGTCGTCGGCTGAGGCCAGGGCGGAGTCCGAGCCCTAGGGTCGGGCGAAGCGGAGTTCGTCGTCTTCTGGGGTTGAGCCCGAGTCCGAGCCCTGGGTCGGGCGGAGCGGAGTTCGTCGTCATCCGGGACTTAGCCCGAGTCCGAGCCCTGGGTCGGGCGGAGCGGAGTTCGTCGTCTTCCGGGACTTAGCCCGAGTCCGAGCCCTGGGTCGGGCGGAGCGGAGTTCGCCATCTTCCAGGACTTAGCCCGAGTCCGAGCCCTGGGTCGGGCGGAGCGGAGTTCATCGTCTTCTGGGGCTGAGCCCGAGTCCGAGCCCTGGGTCGGGCGGAGCGGAGTTCGCCGTCTTCCGGGACTTAGCCCGAGTCCGAGTCCTGGGTCGGGCGGAGCGGAGTTTCCTATGGTGCCTTCGGCAGGGCCTGACTGCCTGTCAGCCTCACTCTATCAAGTGGCACCGCAGTCGGAGTGGCGCAGGCGGCGCTGTCCTTCTGTCAGGCCGGTCAGTGGAGCGGCGAAGTGACGGCGGTCACTTCGGCTCTGCCGGGGGGCGCACGTCAGGATAAAGGTGTCAGGCCACCTTTGCATTAAATGCTCCTGCGATTTGGTCAGGGTTGCTTCTTAGCGAAGGCAGGGCCTCGGGTGAGCCGGAAATATGTTCGCCGTTGGAGGGGGGCCTCGGGCGAGACGGGAATCCTCCGGGGTCGGCTGCCCTTGTCCGAGGCTAGGCTCGGGCGAGGCGTGATCGAGTCGCTCGAATGGACTGATCCCTGACTTAATCGCACCCATCAGGCCTTTGCAGCTTTATGCTGATGGGGGTTACCAGCTGAGAATTAGGAGTCTTGAGGGTACCCCTAATTATGGTCCCCGACAATAACATAACATCATCACATCATCTTGCATAACATAAACATCATACATCATATTGCATGTGGAACAAGAAGGGGATACAGTATTGATCTTCGGAGAATGTTTTGAAAAAGAGAAAATCGCGCTAAGCCACAAGATAAATTGAGAAGAAGTGTAGCTTCATCAGAGAGACAACATAAAACTTTTTTATAGCTTCGGAGAACATTTTCACGAAGCTTGGATATTCTTCATCAGAGAAGTATGGAAATTCTTGTGATATATAAAAGATTTTCTTCACGAAGCATGAAAAGAAGGGAAGGTGTTTTTTCGCCGAAGGCTCAAAAAATGGTATGTATGCAAAATTTCATGCATCGTAAAGAATTGAACCATAAATAGATTAAATATTACATTCAAAGTTACAAAGTATTACACATGTTACATTCCAAATGTTTTTACAATAGCATTTAATCTTCCCTAAGAACTACTTCTGTAGCTTCGTTCAGTAGCTGATCGACAACTTTGTCCATGATGGCTTCGGCCATTTTTATAATTTCGTTGTCCCCCTTCGGGTGGGGGCCCGGAGATGCCTCAGCAGGTTCTGAGGGAGGAGAAGATACAGCTATATTACTATTACAAACCGCGAACAAAGTTTGAAATCAAAAATTACAACAGAATAAAAACCACTAGTTAATACCTATTTGCCCTTCGGGCTCTGCGCATTTTTCAGCAGCTTCAGCTATTTTTCTAGCATCATGGATGTCTTTTTCGCTTTTTTGAATAATTTCTTTGGCCACTTCCCGGCCACCATTGTCCCAGATGTCGGTGAAAAATTTCCCACCGACAAGGCTTGCTTCGGCCGAGGGGTCTTTTATATCTTCGGAAGACAAGGTAGTTTCGGATTGCGCTAAAAATTTCACATGATCACAGCCTTTTCTTTCCAGAACAGTAGCAATCCCCCTGGCGCCTGAAAAAGCACATATGTCTCCGCGACTATTCAAGATTTCTTCGAAGGCCTCAATTTCGTGACTGATCCATTCAATCGGGCCTTCTGGATTCCCCCTTGAAAAACTTTCTTCGCTAGAAAATGCGCCAACGCTGGCGAAGCTGGATTTTATCTTCTTAACACACTCTGTGGATTTGTCATAGCACCTTTTCTTGGCCGCACGAAGCTCTTCAACATTTATTTCCAAATGATTCACCCATTGATCACTAAGTTCTCGTTTTGTTTCTTCAAGTATGCGTTCTTCTTTAGCTCTGGCCAGCTGTTTCCGAAGATCCTGAATTTCGCGTTTTTGGGCCTCAGCTTGAGCCTTGGAGGTAGCTTCGTCTTCCTTTATTTTATCCACCAATGTAAGCAGAATCTTATCTTTTTCCAAAGCTTCGTTCCTCAGCTTAATAACCTCCGTTCGTAGGTTGTTGAAAGCAATATTATAGCTCTCGTCTTCGGCATTCTTTTGTGCTCTCAAAGCGTTGCTCAGTATTAAACCCTATATGAAAAAAGAATTAGTATAAGAATAAAAGAATGATTCAAAAATTACAAATTTCCAAATATACAATTTTCATACCTTCAGACTATTATATGCAAGGCTATCCGCAAGATCGTCCTTCGTCATAGCGCAGAGCCCAGCTTCAAGCTTCGGGAACCCCATGCTTCTAGCCATCTCCCGGCAGACAGATAATTCTTTGTTGTCTGGGAGGCAGTATAAGAAGTCATCTTCATCTGTGCCGTTGAATACTAAGGCCCCTTTCGGATACTTCAGTTCTCGGGCATAGTGACTAGCTTCAAAAATTTCTTCTTCAGATAATTTCTTCCCCGAAGCATGTCGTACAATATAATCAAATACTTTGGAAGATGCTTCGGGGGCAGCAGTGCCAGTTTCTTCAGCCAAAATTTGTTCTGCTATTTCTGTTTTTCAGTCTCCAAGGATTTCACCTTGGTGGGCTCTGAAGGCCCGACTTCAGTTTCAGACTGAGGCTTTGAAGCTTCGGCGTCAAAGGTTTCAGTGTGCACTTCGGAAGTTTTAGCAATTTTCTTTGGAGTTGTGCTTGAAGATTTGATTGTCTCTAAAACATCTAGCACATTAACCATCCTTTTTCTTTTAGGGGTCACTGCTGGACCCTTTTGGCTTTTTGTTGCCTCAGTTTTCGCCGAAGGACTCAAGATTTCTGATGACTTTACTTCTTCAGCCCTCGTTTCTTCTATTTTTCAGTCACTGGCACTTCGGCCAGCCCTTCAATATTTGGCAGGGGAGCTGTCTCTTTAGCTTCAGTGGCCGAAGGAGTTCCACCGACAAATGCAGGCACTGTGGCCGGTTCAATATAACGTGACCGGTGTGTGAGAACTTTTACCCTTCTCCTCTTTGGTGCTGGCTCGCTAGGAGCGGCTGAAGCAGTTTCCTTCGCAGAAGATGTTTTCTTTCTTTTTTCACCCCGTGCTGGATAATGGTAGTCGGGGTAGACAAACCCAATTGCATCAAATACTCGGTTAAGCCTTTTCCTTTTTCGGCCTCCGAAGGCCGCCGATAATGCAGTATCTTCGGCCTTTGAGTATACACCAAGTAATTCATCACTGATGGCCTCAATACTTTTCAAGCAGTCATCATCTGGCTCAACGAATTTATCTCCGTATTTAAATGTGTATTTCAACCTGACTAGTCCACCTTCGTCAGTTTCTTTAATGGTCTCCTTCGGCATCTCCCATTTTTCCACAAGTGGCCATATTCTGAAGGCAACATGTTCTTGAACTAGATCCCTTGTCCCAATAAAAGAGGAAACAACACCGAAGGCTCTCTGGCATTTTTCGGCTACTTCATTCATTTCCACCTTCGGCCTCCGCAGTCCGAAGCGTTGCCAGATGGGGCGCATAATGATACTTTTAATATCTTCCTGTAATTTCAAATCATTCTTCACGTAAAACCATTCCGTCATCCAGTCGCCGGGCCACCTTTTTCGAAAGGTTGGCACGGGGCAGCTTGACCCAGACCGGGAGCCGAAGATGTAGCAACCGAAGTTGTTGTGATACTGTTCTTTACCCTAGGGCTTTGTCTCGTACAATAACTCATGTATGTTGCAGAAACTTTTTGCATTTGGTTCTAAACCTTGGCTCCTTACGGCCCAGACGAAGATGCCCATCCTTATGATTGATTCCGGAGTAAGTTGATGAAGGTAGATTTCAAATATCTTCAGTACTTCCACGACAAAACTGCTTAAAAGAAATCGCAGCCCAGCCTTCAAGAAGCTTCGAAAGATTACGACTTCGTTCTCTTCGGGAGTAGGCGTAGTCTTCTCCCTGGCATCTGCCCTCACAATAGACATGTCTCGAAAATACCTTCCCTTCATGCTATCAAGATGACTCTGCTTGATGCTCGATTTTCCGAAGACTGTGTGACTTGGTCGCCACGGTCGATCTTCGGACTCTTCACCACCACTATCCGCATCAAAACTGTCACTAGCACCAGTATCTTCAGATAAACCCTCCAGAATCTCTTTAGTAATCTTCTCTGTATTAGTCTTTGACATTGATTGAAGAAAGCCCAGATGCATTTCCTCAGAAAGACTTAGCTTCGAATCACCAACGGCTTTTTTATCTTCAGACATCCTTGCAAATGCTGAGAAGGTGCTCTCGAAACCGAAGCTTAAAAATCTAAAAAGCCAAGCAAGTGTTGTTGCGCGCAGGCTAAAAGTTGGGTGAGTAAAAGCAGTTGGCAAGAGAGCGTGCCAAATAAACTCGTGATGGGATCTTATTTATACATCTAGTGCGTTGCAAACTGGAGGGTCCCGCTTGTCAAAGACTGTTGCTATTCTAGCAAAGAGAAGGTGTTTTTTTGGACCTTCGGCTTAAGGCCTTCGTCCATATCGCAATATGAATTTATCATTACAGCAAATTGATATTGCGAGGGGCTACTGTTGGGGGCCTTCGGCTTCCGAAGGTCCTCAAAAACATAATTTGACAATGTTTTCCAAGTGAAATATGTGAACAGGTAAGACGAAGCTTGAGTAAGATGCGAAGGTGATCATGACGAAGGTTAAAACAATCACGAAGCTATGCGTAGAAAAGCTTCGGCATGGCAGCAGGAAAGGGGAACCGACTTAAAGATGAAAAGTCGAATTAGACCTCGAAGAATTACGATAGAGTTATTGATAAATGTAAAGGGCATTAATGTAATTTTACACGGGCTGCGTCCCGTGCCTATAAATAGATGAACAGTACTCTCGTACTGTTCATGCTGACTTGGCATTAGCATCACGCTTGTACCCTTACTTTCCTTCAAGCCGAAGGTACATTTGTAATATGTTGTTTATATAAGCAAAATAAATAGGAATAAATTAATAATGATGTTCAAAGTAATCATGTTATTTTCCGTGTTTTATGTATAAATTTCTCTTATCTTTTATTATGATTATGAAGGTGTGACCTTCATAACCTTCGTCCGAAATCCATTATATCCAGAGGGAAATAATGCTTCGAAAGACGAAGGGGCTTTTATATTTAACATTTTATGTTGCCTTGTTCTTAATTCATAGCATTTGAGAACAAGTCTCCAACAGATGCCACGGGAGCAGGAAGGTCAGTGGTGGTTGAGTATTGTGTTATTTCTATTTCCTTGGGAAAAACCCTAAAAGTACTGCCTTTCTCTGAGAAAAAGAAGAGTGACTTAAACTCCACCATATAAAGCATGTACGATATAGGTCCCTTTCTCTTTACGGGAGCGGGGTGGGCTTGCAGAATACCTAGTGTATTCACCCAGATTTATTTATGTTTTTCAGCTGCCGAAGACTTCTTTTCTGCTATGCTTGATTGAGGGGGGGGGGGGCTGTGTCTGCACCCAGTTCTACCTGTGGCTTGGGCTAGTGTATCTTCTACTGCGCTTTGTATTCTAGCTCTCTCGAGCTTGTACCCTGGTATTGTAATAACATTTAATCAAACTCTGTACTATTTGAAATAAGGAATGTGGTTACTAGCCTCCTGGGACTAGTAATTGTATCACATTTGAGTCCCAAAGGATCGAGACGCTTCAGTGTAAGAGCACTTGAGAATGTCTACTATATGCATTGGTATGTCTCTTGGGCTCCCACACTTGGAAATGGCCGGTTGGGGGTGTATTTATAGCCCCCAACACAAAACTAGCCGTTGGAGGAAAGCTGCTGCTTTCTGTGGTGCACCGGACCGTCCGGTGCCCCTATCCGGTGCGCCTAGACGTTGGATCTATCAGAGCAGGTGATCGTTGGCGCGTAGGCTTTTTTTTGCACGGGCAAGTCCGGACTTCACACTGGACAGTCCGGTGGTTTTCCCTCCATGGTGCCACCTGGAACTAGCCGTTAGGGCTACTGTTCCTGGTGCACCGGACAGTCCGGTGTGCCACCGGACAGTCCGACTGTGGCAACACTTCTTCTCTTCTTGGACTTTACTTGTTCTTCACAATGTCTTCCTTTGAGGTGTTGCTTTCCTCAATGACTTGGTCCAAGTTACTTTTAGCATCCTGTGAACTACAAACATAGACACTAGCAAACACATTAGTTCACAGGTTATGTTGATCATCAAACACCAAAATCTATTAAGCCAAATGGCCCAGGGTCCATTTTCCTTACAGTTGTCATCCCTCATCATGCTAGAAAAGTATCTGTTAGTACACTAAATATGGGGTACCCACTCTTGTTGGTCAAGGCGAGACCCCCTATGGCTGCCCATCGCCATGGGATTATCGGGTGGCTAGCCCAACTCAGGGCTAAGGCCCACCATTTGAAGCCGCGGGCCAACTGGGCTCGTTTCCTAGGCTGGACCACCATCACCACGAGTCCCATATAGGGAGAAATCGACAATTTCAACCTTAGGTCTGGGTTCCCGCGGGTGGAACCCGGACCTCCACAAGGGGCCATCGGATCCTCGGAGATGGGTCCGGAGGGGCCCCACAACCCTAGAGAAAGGGCACTCTCTGGTTGTGAGACCAGTTCACCTCGCGTGTGCTATCCGGGCCTCAAGCCAGGCGAGCTCCGGTGCCACTACGTGTCCGGACCAATATGGCTGGGCCTAGACCCCCTCAATCACGATTCAGGTCCCCAATCAGGAAGGGTCCGGGGGTGATGCGTCACCACATGTTCCCGAGACTGCTCCTTGCCTAGGAAGAGGTCCGGTGCCGACGCATGGCCGGGCGTGCCTGACGTAAGCCACCGAGCGGTGTCTAATGTAAGCCTCTGATGTAGGGCCCACTAGCATTAGGGGCAGGCGGGATGCACACTTGCCCACGTCAGTGGCAGGTGGTGTACCCCCCGCATTAAATGCACGCGGCGCGCCCAGCCTGCAACGTATTGGATCACTGTTACCCACACGTTTCCAAGGCAAGAGCATTTACTCAATGCACCGCTTGTGCGCCCTTCATTATGACCTCTATTGTTCCTCGTGTGTTACCGAGGAATCAAGAGAGAGGGGGAGGAGACAGGACGACACCGCCCATACACCCATACGCATGACAACATATCAGACTACGCCACAACCTACACCAAGGCCTACACATGTGTTCTGATTAGACGAGGCAAGAGGGTAGGACCCCAAGAGCCCACACAACAACTAAGAGGAGATACACGTCCTGAAGATCGAGCACCGTCAGCTCTACTCGACGCCTCACACCTTGTATTATAGTAACGGCTGGGCCCACCTGTCAGGGTCCAGCTCCCTTGTAGCGTGCCCCCGTTGGACTATAAAAGGGAGGGAACTTGCGACACATGGGGCTCACATTCAGACCCACGACACTCAAGCTCTTAATCAATACAACTCATAGTGGATGTAAGATATTACGCTCTGGTGGCCTAAACTACTCTAAACCCTTGTGTTGTTGTATTCATCCATTCAGTCAGGCGAACCTCTAGCCCCCCTCCTCATCCGAGGACAAAGGCGGATGCATTCCGCCACTCGACCAGAGCATTTCCCCTCCGACATTTGACGCACCAGACAGGGGGTCAGGGTCCAGAGCCTGACCCCTGATTGATATGACATCCATCTTATCCACTGGCAAGCTCGGTCGGTGCGAATTCATTGACATTTGGCGCAAGGCGGAGAAGTGGCGCTTCAACTGGCTCGCCATCGATCTCAAGCAACGCGTTAACATGCGTGTAACTGCTGTCAAGCCGAGGGCGGCAGGAGTCTCACCCATGGCGTTTGAGGTTGCTTCCGTCAGCACCCCGCCAGGCTCCACTACGCTCGAGGTCACCCTCGTCGACCTCTAGCCATGTACAATGGCATTCGGGGTTGTCGCCGTCAGCGAGCAGCCAAGCAATAACAAGGTTGACCCCATCGGCCGACCACTATGTTCCATAGTATGTGGAGTCATCACCCCCGACCTCAGGGGTGACTTCTTCTACATACCAATGGATTTTTAGGAAGCCATGATAACAAGGGCTACACCTTCGTAAACATGGCCTCCTCCCTGAAATCCATTGGTAGGGCACCATGGGCCACACCAGGGCCTGCGCAGTCTACCGCGCTGACCTATGCCTGCCCCTCTGGCACATGAAGTGGTCCTCGTTGGCTGTCGGCTAGGCCCTGTGGCGTGCTTAGCCTCGAACCATACCGGTGGGGCCCAACAAATAAGCCAGTAAGGTCTACGCCTTCGTCAACCTCATCATGACAAAGGTGTCCTTTTGCCCGTGGGGAGCACCCACACACGCCACGAGGGCCTTACAAAGGCAAGGCACCGTTCATGGCCTCGCCAGTGGTAGCCGACGGTCGTGTTGGTCCCCCTGGTGGCCTGTGATGAAACCTCCTAAGTTATTAGGCCCACCTACAGTTGTCCTTGTCCAACGGACCTTGGAGAACCCTGTAGATGCACATAATCACTCGACAAGTTCGGTAACTGTATCCTTATTTCCTCGCCCAAGAGTGCTTCACCCGTCACGCAGATATTACATCACATCGGAGGAAAGAATAGCGGAAGTAATTACAATAACTTAATTTACATTCTTTCAAATATAGAGGAAGAGTATTATTGTTATTACAAAACCAGGGTGTACGAGTGCATAAAGTATTATTATTATTATTATTATTACAGACTTGGGAGGCAAAAACCCCTCCAGCATAAAAGTATATTATTGTTCAAGTGGGAGGCCAACATCCTCCCGCGACTTCACTGCTGAGGTTCTTCCATGGGCACCACCTTAGAACAAAAACAACAAAAGTCTGTTGTTTCCTCACCTACAACATGGGTTCGAAAACCCTGAGTACGAAGTGTACTTTCGCAAGTCTTACCCGTCAAAAGGAAAGACTCTCAAGGATATGCTGGCTTGAGGGAGTCAAGGTAAGGCTGATCAAATATCAAAGACTCTGTTTGCAGAAATGCTTACTAATAGTGGATCCTTAAAATCCAGTTTTATTAGAAAGTTAAGTCATTACCTGTAACTAGAGTTCTTTTTACCCTAGTTCAAGCACTTGACCTGCACTAGCCGTCTTTTTATCATCCCATTAGTTCACTGGATTGCTACGTGTAAGTCAGTGACCAAGTCTTCATGTACGAGAAGTAACGGCGATCCGAATCGATTAATACTCAGCTGAGGATCTCCAATCACACGACATATGTAGCACTTAACCCTTGCATATGTCAACTTGCCACCGGGTTTCTTAAGACTAGACCGGGTTCACGCCAACCGAGAGCACAGATACACCATCGTCCAGCCTCTTGCCACGGAGGGTACACACTACTCTCGCCATCTCTCCACTCCCATTGCGTGTTGGCCTTTCTGGTATTAGTCTGCTTGAGGCAAAGCTTACCCATGACGAGGCAAGTGACCAGTTAAAGGGTCCTCGGTCAGTAGGCCTACATCGACACGGTCCTTAGTCGACTCAGACGGAGACACTACACCGAGACTCTCTTCTCGTACAAGTCACCCGCCCGGTCTCAGCTTTATCATTTAAACCCAAAGTTTGGTACCTGACAGAGGTATATCTTTTCTGATGTTGAACCCATCATGGCCATGATGGATCCACCATCAAGTTTTATTTTTGAAATCATCCCATTCCACTTGAAGCATCATTTTTTTAAAATAAAACATTTCTTTTTTTAAAGCAAAACTAAGCATCAGAAAACCTTTTCATAAAACAGGTAATCAAGGAATGGTAAACAATTCTAAGGAAGGAAATGATGTAAATGGTTTAGCACACAACTCCTATCACCTAAAGCATCATATAAGGCGATAAAGATTTTAAAACAGCAAGGAGGTGGCAAATGCACCAGGGCTTACCTTGTGTTGTAGGGGAGTCGGGCTCTGTTCCACAGATATCAAAATAAAAGCAGTTCCCGGCAGGTGGATTTTCAGCTGATGGTGTAGTCTCTTCTTCTTCAACAGTTATTTCTTCCTCATTTTATATACATAACCATATATAACCATGAATGCTCATGTGATGCTTATGAAAATGCAATGATAGTAGAGATACACCAAGTTATATCTTGAATACAACTTTCCTTCACAGTGTACCAGGGAAACAAGGGTCTTCTAGGTTAACACCTTAGTAGGGTTAGACAATTTATTCTAAGGAGCTAGGGTTTTAGGTTTTGAGATCAAACAATGTCCAAAACATGTCAATCTTTACCCATGGGTTCTAATTAATAAATTAAGTTTATCCAAAAAGTTTTATGATTTTTGGAGTCACCAAGTAATTTCTAAAATTCCAAAAGTCTAGGTTTAGGCCTACTTAAATACTAAATAATTCCTGGTTTGGACTAAAAATCTTGGAACTATTTTTATTAAATACTAGAGAAATTTAGGAGTTCAACAAAATTGTTCTCATATTTTTATAATTTTTCTAAAATTTCCTATGAATTTCCTAAGTCTGGGAGAAAAAGAAAAGGGAAAAAAGATGAATAGTAATGGGTTGAAACCGGCCCAAGTCGGCCCACGTCCAGGGAAACGCGCGCTCGCACGCGCCTGCGGTGTAATCTTTGCACAGAGGCCCCTGACTGTTTGAAAAACCAGTAAATAATCCTTTCCATTATTTCCCTGTCTCACTGACATCTGCACTAAGGCCCCTCCCTTTCTATTTCTTCGCAAGGTGAGACCCCCGACCATGGACGGTGGAGCAGTGGCTCCGGCGAGCTTATCCCGACCGGAAAACGCAACGGCTCGGCCCCTCCTTTGCTCGACCCCTAATTCAACCCCCGGCGACACGAATCCCTCAACTAATTGCACAATTCCAGGTTGGGAACACTCTATCCACGACAACGGCGAAAACCGAGAACAAATAGACATGTTCTTGGTGATCCAGGGCGATCTAGTTCAATCCAATGAGTCTATGAGTACCAGGGGACTTGAGGGAGGCTAGAACATTAATCAAGGAGGCTTGAACTAACCTGCAGAAGGCTGGTCACGACGAGGTGTTCACGGGGTGCGGAAAACCGATTTGGGGGAAAGAGGAATTAGAGAGCTATGGTGGCTAATCGGAGGCAGGAGCGGTTGCTCTGGCTTCGTGATTACCTAACGGAGCTAGTGGTATGCTCAATTTATAGTGTCCAAGGGCGGTGGCTCCTAATTTTGGAATGGCGTGCTGGCGGCCGGAGAATGGGAAGACTCACCAGAGTAGGTTATCGTGGCAGTCACCGTGGCAAGGCCTCCGGCGATGGATGGGCTTGCAACACAGGTTTACTGCGACGTGTTAAACCTCTCAGGCACATGGCACCCGAGCGGCGGGCGGCAAACTCCGGCGAGGATATCTGAACCGGCGATAAGGCAAGTGGGTACGGCGGCCAGCTCCCGATCTCATCTACGGTGAAGATCTTTTCACACCGAGGCGTTATCCATGCGCCAACGGGCACGGATCGCATCGCCGACACGAATCCAGGCGCGGGGGTCACCGGCGGCAAGGTGCAATGCACCAAAGATCTTCTTCAGTTACTGTACAATCAAAACTCCATTCAGTCTGTCTGACAGAGAAATTTGCAGAGCATTAATCTTCGATTTCTATGTGGCAACTCGTTAATCCCTCTGTAACAAAGTTCTTGTCCTATAATCTAGCTTTAATCTTGCTATAGCAACCATACTTAAATTCTCACTAAATCATACTCAAAATAGCTCCCAAACTTGGTCCTAGTTCCCTGTCAGTCCAGTTTCAGAGTTACACTCGACTGACAGACCAACTTCAGGTCTATTTTCTCCCACTTTCATGTAGCACTAGGACTTACTCACTTAATCAAATTTGTTCTCCTTACATAGCTCTACAAGTTTGCTATATTGACCAAGAGCAAAATCCTCAAGAATTTTGAGATGTAGAGCTCCAAAGTTGACCCCATTCAACTGAATTCAGACTTAAACATATGGGATTCATGGGGTACTTTTTTGCAAATAAGTCCAAATCCCACTATTTAACTTGCAAATCCTCAAATGTGAAAAACACATGATTTGTGGTGTTCCATTACCTTAGGTATTTGCACTTTGGTCCAAAAGTGCACAAAATTTGCATCTACCCCCTAGGGTTTTAATTAGGGTTTCTAAAGTTTGTTTTTAGGGTTTTAGGCACATTAGGGTTTTGGTGCCACTAAAGTCCATCAAATGTGATACCTTGTGATCATTTCTCATGTTTCATGAGATTTTTACTCATTTAAGCTTCACTTTCACCCATAAGTCCTAATTCAGGGTTAAGTACCCTACCCTAGGGTTTATAGCACACCAAGCCCTATCATCCCAATTTCTTTGAATTTTTTTACCTAGTGAATGCATTCTAGGTGTAACAAATAATATGAGATGTTAATGCACATGATGTCATGCTCAAGTTTTAGTGTTAGTAACACCAGGGGTGTTACATGGCCCACCACTCGCATCGGTGGTGTTTATAGGGCACGACAGCGCCAAGACCTGTGATGTCCACTGCATCGGCCTACTGTTAGGCTCCGCATCGCCAAGGCTCAACTCGTCGGCCACAACACAAGCCCATGGTGTACGGGGCAGGTTGTGTCGACCGGTAGTCCAAACTCATGGCATTCGGGGTAGCGATGGTCGGCCCCAACATGCTTCGCTTCTAGCTATCACCAAAGCAACATGGGCTGCTGCTTTCCCTTCGAGTCTAAAGGACAGTGGCACCCTAGCGAAGCAGAAATGGGGTTAACAACGACTATGCCCCCATCAACCTCATCACACCCAAGGCGGTCGCCGACTGTGGGGACACCCTCACACGCCTTAGGGGCCCCTTACGAAGGTGAGGCCAAGGCTCGCGCTGACCAGCCACTGTCGCCTCCAACCAAGCTCCATCCTCAACCATCATAGATGCAGCCTTGACTGATGCTTACCTTTTGAAATTGAAGGGCGGAGTAGCACCAATACCTGCATGGACCACTGCGTCAGCCTGCTACTAGGCTCCGCATCGCCAAGGCCCAACTCATCGGCCATGACACAAGCCCATGGCGTTCAGAGTAAGCTGCGTTGACCAGTAGCCCAAGCCTCATGGTGTTTGAGGTAGCCACCGATGACCTCCGCAAAGCGCTGCAATTGGCTATCGCCATGGCAGAATGGGCCACTACTTACCCTTCGAGTCTGAGGGTAAGTAGTGCTCACACGACATAGGTCAGCCCTGTATCTTCTATCTGTAAGGTAGCTTGAGAATGGACTCTTCCTTTGTAATAGGAGAGCATTTATCTGTGATCTAGTCCGATAAGGCTCGCCTACGTAAGCTCGGTCTCTAGCGCCATCTGTGGTCCAGCCCGGTGAGGACCGCCTTGTAAACCCGGTTCCTAGCGTTCATCACACAGATCCCACACACCCAATTATAGAGAAAGAATCTGTTCTCATCCATCAATTTCCTTTCCTGCTTGGGCATGTTGTTTTCCTCTGCCTGAGAGCACCTAGGGGGGTGAATAGGTGATCCTATAAAATTCAACAACTAATAGCCACAAAACTTGGTTAAGTGTTAGAATGATAAAATCAAGTGGCTATAGATCAAGCTCTTGTGAGTCACAATAATCACACGGAAAAGCAATCACAAGAGACACGCGAGTTATCTCGTGGTTCGGCCAAGTATAACACTTGCCTACTTCCATGTTGTGGTGTCCCAATGGACGAGGGTTGCACTCAACCCCTTTCAAGTGATCCAATGATCAACTTTAATACCACGGTGTTCTTCTTTCTTATACTTTCTCCCGTTTGCGAGGAATCTCCACAACTTGGAGCCTCTTGCCCTTACAATTGATGATCACAAAGAAGCACGGAAGTAAGGGAGGGAAGAGCAACACATAAGACTCAAAACCAGAGCACAATCACGCACACAAGCCGCAACTTAAGCTCAAAACACAACTCAAGGAGTTCTCTATTCAATTGGAGCTCAAGTCACTATCTCAAAGAATCGAATGCGCGAGAATGGAGTCTTGATGCTTAGGAATGATCAAAGAATGCTTGGATGCTTCCTCCATGCGCCTAGGGGTCCCTTTTATAGCCCCAAGGTAGCTAAGAGCCGTTGGAGGCATTCTTGGAAGGCAATTCTTGCCTTCTGTCGGATGGCGCACCGGACAGTCCGGTGCACCACCGGACAACCACTGTTCATGTCCGGTGCGCGATTTCCTTCCATTCCTGGCGCAGCCGACCGTTGTAGTCCTCTGGAAGTTGGCGCACCAGACACTGTCCGGTGCACACCGGACAGTCCGGTGCCCCTTGCCGACCGTTGGAGCGGGCCATGCGTCGCCCACGGATTTGGCGGCCGACCGTTGCGCTGGCGGCCGTTGGCTCACCGGACAGTCCGGTGCACCACCGGACAGTCCGGTGAATTATAGCCGTACGCCGCCAGAAACTCCCGAGAGGAGCCAGTTCGCCGGAAGCCAGCCTGGCGCACCGGACACTGTCCGGTGCACCACCGGACAGCCCGGTGTGCCAGACTGAGCAGAGTCTTGGCTGCTTCGAGCCAAGTTCTTCTCTTCTTTTCTTTTCTTTTCTCTGATTGTAGCACTTAGACAAATATATTAGTACACAAAAACTAATGTACTAAGTCTAGAATCATACCTTCTTGTTGATTTGCACTTCATTCATCATTTGGCATATAATAACCCACTTAATATGTGTTGGACACTTAATCACCAAAATATACTTGAAATGGCCCAAAGGCACATTTCCCTTTCAATCTCCCCCTTTTTGGTGATTTATGCCAACACATCAAAAAGCAATAAATAGAAGTGCAACATCAATGCAATTGAGAACAAAAATAGTCTTTGACAAGATTTGACATATTTGGATCGTTCTTTGCCACCACTTCGTTTGTTTTTGCAAATCAAATTCATTTTCCTATCTCTAAGTCAAACACACATGTTTAGGCACAAAGAGAGATAATCTAAGAGTAAAAATGATTAAGAGCCAAAACTCCCCCTTTTCCCATAATCAAACATTCTCCCCACAAGAGACCAATTTTTGATAGTAAGAGTAAAATAAAAAATTCTACTCTACTCTTTCTTTTAAAATTTCACAAGTGGTAGTTGATCCATTTGCTTTGACCTTATTTTCTCCCCCTTTGGCATTAAGCACCAAAACGTGATCAATCTTGGCCCTTTAACCCCATTGCCTCACCAAAATTGTCAATTAAGAGCAAAAAGGCAATGAGAGCATAGATATGAACTTGGAGTTAATTACCCTCACATCGGAGTGCAGTGGAAGTCTTGCATGGTCCAAGTTCACCTTTCACTTTCAATTCACTCTTGAGACGAAATCAAGTAAACTCAAACACATGGTTAGTCTCAAGGGGTCAAGTTGTAGCACAACTTCCCCTAAATATGAGCATCACTCACACATGGACTTGTGAGGTCCGGGGATTTCTTGCACAACTTGAGCACCATTAATAAGCAATAAATCATATAAATGCATAAGGTAACATGATCAAAGGCATAAAACACATGTATGCTATAGATCAATCCATGTTACGCGAATCTAAGACATTTAGCTCACTACGTAGCCTGCAAAAGGTTTTCTCATCTAAAGGCTTGGTAAAGATATTGGCTAGCTGGTTCTCGGTGCTAACATAAAACACTTCGATATCGCCCTTTTGCTGGTGGTCTCTCAAAAAGTGATGCCGGATGTCTATGTGCTTAGTGCGGCTGTGTTCAACAGGATTATCCGCCATGCAGATTGCACTCTCATTGTCACATAGGAGTGGGACTTTGCTCAGATTGTAGCCAAAGTCCCGGAGGGTTTGCCTCATCCAAAGTAGTTGCGCGCAACACTGTCCTGCGGCAACGTACTCGGCCTCAGCGGTGGATAGGGCAAGAGAGGTTTGTTTCTTAGAACTCCAAGACACCAGGGACCTTCCTAGGAATTGGCACGTCCCTGATGTACTCTTCCTATCAACCTTGCACCCGGCATAATCGGAGTCTGAATATCCAATCAAGTCAAAGGTAGACCCCTTTGGATACCAGATCCCGAAGCAAGGCGTAGCAACTAAATATCTAAGAATTCGCTTAACGGCCACAAGGTGACACTCCCTTGGATCGGATTGAAATCTAGCACACATGCATACGCTTAGCATAATATCCGGTCTACTAGCACATAAATAAAGCAAGGATCCTATCATAGACCGGTATGCCTTTTGATCAACGGACTTACCTCCTTTGTTGAGGTCGACATGTCCGTCGGTGCCCATTGGTGTCTTCGCGGGCTTGGCGTCCTTCATCCCAAACCGCTTGAGAAGATCTTGCGTATACTTCGTTTGTGAGGTGAAGGTGCCGTCCTTGAGTTGCTTCACTTGGAACCCAAGGAAGTAGTTCAACTCGCCCATCATTGACATCTCAAATTTCTGTGTCATCACCCTGCTAAACTCCTCACAAGACTTTTGATTAGTAGAACCAAATATTATGTCATCGACATAAATTTGGCACACAAATAGGTCACCATCACAAGTCTTAGTGAAAAGAGTTGGATTGGCTTTCCCAACCTTAAAAGCATTAGCAATTAGAAAATCTCTAAGGCATTCATACCATGCTCTTGGGGCTTGCTTAAGTCCATAGAGCGCCTTAGAGAGCTTACACACATGGTCGGGGTACCGTTCATCCTCAAAGCCAGGGGGTTGCTCCACATACACCACCTCCTTGATTGGCCTGTTGAGGAAAGCACTCTTCACATCCATTTGGAACAACCTGAAAGAATGGTGAGCGGCATAGGCTAACAAAATGCGAATAGACTCTAGCCTAGCCACAGGAGCAAAAGTCTCCTCAAAATCCAAACCTGCGACTTGGGCATAACCTTTTGCCACAAGTCGAGCCTTGTTTCTTGTCACCACCCCGTGCTCGTCTTGCTTGTTGCGGAACACCCACTTGGTTCCCACAATGTTTTGCTTGGAACGTGGCACCAAGCTCCAAACTTCATTCCTCTTGAAGTTGTTGAGCTCTTCCTACATGGCCAACACCCAGTCCGGATCTAGCAAGGCCTCTTCTACCCTGAAAGGCTCAATAGAAGAGACAAATGAGTAATGCTCACAAAAATTAGCTAATCTAGAGCGAGTGGTTACTCCCTTGCTTATATCACCCAGAATCTGGTCGATGGGATGATTCCTTCGAATCGTCGCTCGGACTTGAGTTGGAGGGGCCTGTGGTGCTTCTTCCTCCATAACTTGATCATCTTGTGCTCCCCCTTGATCACACGCCTCTTCTTGATGAACCGGTTCATCTTCTTGAGTTGTGGGGTGCACTATTGTTGATGAAGAAGGTTGATCTTGTTGTTCTTGTGGTCACACATCTCCAATCGCCATGGTGTGTATTGCGGCCGTTGGAACATCATCTTCATCTATATCATCAAGATCAACTTGCTCTCTTGGAGAGCCATTAGTCTCATCAAATACAACGTCGCTAAAGACTTCAACCAAACCCGATGATTTGTTGAAGACTCTATACGCCTTTGTATTTGAGTCATAACCTAGTAAAAACCCTTCTACAGCTTTGGGAGCAAATTTAGAACTTCTACCTTTCTTCACTAGAATGTAACATTTGCTCCCAAATACACGAAAGTATGAGACGTTGGGTTTGTTACCAGTCAGAAGTTCATACGAGGTCTTCTTGAGGAGGCGATGAAGATAGAGCCTGTTTATGGCGTGGCAAGCTGTGTTCATAGCTTCCGACCAAAACCGCTCGGGCGTCATGAACTCTCCAAACATCGTTCTTGCCATGTCAATAAGTGTCCTGTTCTTCCTCTCTACCACACCGTTTTGCTGTGGTGTGTAGGGAGCAGAGAACTCGTGCTTGATCCCTTCCTCCTCAAGGTACTCTTCCACTTGAAGATTCTTGAACTCGGTCCCGTTGTCGCTTCTAATCTTTTTCACCTTGAGCTCAAATTCGTTTTGAGCTCGCCTTAGAAAGCGCTTGAGGGTCCCTTGGGTTTCTGATTTATCCTACAAAAAGAATACCCAAGTCAAGCGGGAAAAATCATCAACAATAACAAGACCATACTTACTTCCCCCGATGCTGAGGTAGGCGACAGGTCCGAAGAGGTCCATATGTAGTAGCTCCAGTGGTCTTGATGTTGTCATCACATTTTTGTTGTGATGAGTGCTTCCCACTTGTTTTCCTGCCTGACATGCTGCACAAGGTCTATCTTTTTCGAAGCATACATTTGTTAGTCCTAACACATGATCTCCCTTTAGAAGTTTGTGAAGGTTCTTCATCCCAACATGTGCTAGACGGCGATGCCACAGCCAGCCCATACTAGTCTTAGCGATTAAGCATGCATCTAGATCGGCCTCCTCTTTCGAAAAATCAACTAAGTAGAGTTTGCCATCTAGTACACCCTTAAATGCTAATGAACCATCACTCCTTCTAAAGACAGATACATCAACATTTGTAAACAAACAATTGTAGCCCATGTGGCACAATTGACTAACAGACAGGAGA
The DNA here is from genome assembly GCF_902167145.1 of Zea mays. Taxonomy (NCBI): domain Eukaryota; kingdom Viridiplantae; phylum Streptophyta; class Magnoliopsida; order Poales; family Poaceae; genus Zea; species Zea mays. The sequence goes on along the minus strand of NC_050097.1, from coordinate 170,005,277 downwards.
TTATAGCCTAGCGACTCTACTAAAAATACATTAGAGATAGAGTGCTCATTTGTGATGGCTATCTTTCCCAAGCCTTTGACCTTGCCTTGGTTCCCATCTCCAAAGATAATCGTATCCTGGGAATCCTTGTTCTTGACATAGGAGGTGAACATCTTCTTCTCCCCCGTCATGTGGTTTGTGCATCCGCTGTCGATAATCCAGCTTGAGCCCTCGGATGCATAAACCTGCAAGACAATTTACGCTTGGGTTTTAGGTACCCAACTCTTGTTGGGTCCTACAAGGTTAGTCACAATATCTTTTGGGACCCAAATGCAAGTCTTGTCTCCCTTGCATTTGGCCCCCAATTTCCTATCAACCACTTTCTTATTCTTACAACAAATTGCAAAAGAAGTATTGCAAGCATGGTAAATTGTAGATGGTTCATTACATACTTTCCTAGGCACATGATGAACAACATTTTTTCCTAGGCATATTTCTACCATGCACAAAAGAAGAACTTGAAGCAATCGTAGCATGTGAATCATAGGCATAACTCCTATGAGCATTTCTAGAAAATTTTCTATCACTATAGATGAAAGCATGATTCCTTTGAGCACTATTAGCCATAGGGGCCTTCCCTTTCTCCTTGGCGGGAATGGGATCCCTTTGGCTTGTTAAGTTCTTGGCTTCCTTTCGAAAGCCAATCCCATCCTTAATTGAGGGGTGTCTACCAACCGTGTAGGCATCCCTAGCAAATTTTAATTTATCAAAGTCACTTTTGCAAGTCTTAAGTTGAGCATTAAGACTTGTCACTTCATCATTTAATTTAGAGATGGAAATTAAATGTTCATTACAAGCATCAACATTAAAATCCTTGCATCTATTGCAAATAATGACATGTTCCACACATGAACTAGATTTATTAGCTACTTCTAGCTTAGCATTTAAATCATTATTAACACTCTTTAAACTAGAAATAGTTTCAATACAAGCAGATAATTCCAAAGATAGCATTTCATTTCTTTTAACCTCTAAAGCAAGAGACTTTTGCACACTTACAAACCTATCATGCTCTTCATATAAAATATCATCTTTCTTTTCTAAAAGTCTATTCTTTTCATTTAAAGCATCAATCAATTCATTGATTTTATCTACTTTAGTTTATCTAAACCTTTGAATAAACTTGTGTAATCTACTTCATCATCACTAGAGTCATCATCACTTGAAGTAGTATACTTAGGGGTATCTCGAGCGCTTACCTTTTTCTCCTTTGCCATGAGGCAAGTATGACGCTCGTTGGGGAAGAGAGATGACTTGTTGAAGGCTGAGGCGGCAAGTCCTTCGTCGTCGGAGTCGGAAGAAGAGCAATCTGAATCCCATTCTTTTCCAAGGTGCGCCTCGCCCTTCGCCTTCTTGTAGGACTTCTTTTTCTCCCTCTTCCCGCTCTTTTCTTGTCCTTGGTCACTATCATTATCGGGAAAGTTAGCAATAAAGTGACCAGTCTTACCGCACTTGAAGCAGGAGCGCTTTCCCTTTGTCTTGTTCTTGTTTGGGTACTCCTTGCATCCTTTTAATGCGGTCTTGAAGCGCTTTATGATTAGGGCCATCTCATCCTCGTTTAGCCCGGCCGCCTCAACTTGTGCCACCTTGCTAGGTAGCGCCTCCCTGCTGTTTGTTGCTTTGAGAGCAACCGGTTGAGGCTCATAGACGGGTAGAGGGCCATTGAGAGCATCATCAACGTATCGCGCTTCCTTCACCATCATCCGTCCGCTTACAAACTTCTCAAGAATCTTCTCGGGAGTCATCTTTGTGTACCTAGGATTTTCACGGATTAGGTTCACAAGATGAGGGTCAATGACAGTAAAAGACCTGAGCATAAGTCGGACGATGTCGTGGTCCGTCCATCTCGTGCTTCCATAGCTCCTGATCTTGTTGACCAGGGTCTTGAGCCTGTTGTACGTTTGCGTTGGCTCCTCTCCCCTGATCATGGCAAACCTTCCAAGCTCGCCTTCTACCAACTCCATTTTGGTGATCATGGTGGCGTTGTTCCCCTCATGCGAGATCTTGAGGGTGTCCCATATTTTCTTGGCGTTGTCCAAGCCGCTCACCTTGTTATATTCATCCCTGCACAACGATGCTAACAAAACAGTGGTAGCTTGTGCATTTTTATGAATTTGTTCGTTAATGAATACAGGGGTGTCCGTATTATCAAATTGCATTCCATTCTCAACTATCTCCCAAATACTAGGATGGAGAGAAAAAAGGTGACTACGCATTTTGTGACTCCAAAAAGCATAGTCCTCTCCATCAAAGTGTGGAGGTTTACCGAGAGGAATAGAAAGCAAATGGGCATTGGAATTATACGGAATACAAGAATAATCAAATGAAAAATTTGAGTTAACCGGTTTCTTTTTCTCGTCGTAGTCATCGTCTCTTGGGGAAGAAGAAGACTCGTCGCTGTCGTAGTAGACGATCTTCTTGATGCGCCTCTTCTTCTTCTCGTCCTTCTTCTTGTGACTCGAGCCAGAGTCAGTGGGCTTGTCGTCCCTTGGCTCGTTGAGGAAGGACTCCTTCTCTTTGTCGTTGACCACCATCCCCTTTCCCTTAGGATCCATCTCTTTGGGCGATTAGTCCCTTTCATGAAGAGAACAGCTCTGATACCAATTGAGAGCACCTAGAGGGGGTGAATAGGTGATCCTGTAAAATTCAACAACTAATAGCCACAAAACTTGGTTAAGTGTTAGAATGATAAAATCAAGTGGCTATAGATCAAGCTCTTGTGAGTCACAATAATCACACGAAAAAGCAATCACAAGAGACACACGAGTTATCCCGTGGTTCGGCCAAATATAACACTTGCCTACTTCCACGTTGTGGCGTCCCAATGGACGAGGGTTGCACTCAACCCCTTTCAAGTGATCCAATGATCAACTTGAATAACACAGTGTTCTTCTTTCTTATACTTTCTCCCGTTTGCGAGGAATCTCCACAACTTGGAGCCTCTCGCCCTTACAATTTATGATCACAAAGAAGCACGGAAGTAAGGGAGGGAAGAGCAACACACAAGACTCAAAACTAGAGCACAATCACGCACACAAGCCACAACTTGAGCTCAAAACACAACTCAAGGAGTTATCTACTCAATTGGAGCTCAAGTCACTATCTCAAAGAATCGAATGCGCGAGAATGGAGTCTTGATGCTTAGGAATGATCAAAGAATGCTTAGATGCTTCCTCCATGCGCCTAGGGGTCTCTTTTATAGACCCAAGGCAGCTAGGAGCCGTTGGAGGCATTCTTGGAAGGCAATTCTTGCCTTCTGTCGGGTGGCGCACCAGACAGTCCGGTGCACCACCAGACAACCACTGTTCATGTCCGCTGCGCGATTTCCTTCCATTCCTGGCATAGCCGACCGTTGCAGTCCTCTGGCAGTTGGCGCACCGAACACTGTCCGGTGCACACCGGACAGTCTGGTGCCCCTGCCGACCGTTGGAGCGGGCCACGCGTCGCCCGCGGATTTGGTGGCCGACCGTTGCGCTGGCGGCCGTTGGCTCACCGGACAGTCCGATGCACCACCGGACAGTCCAGTGAATTATAGTCGTACGCCGCCAGAAACTCCCGAGAGCAGCCAGTTCGCCGGAAGCCAGCCTGGCGCATCGGACACTGTCCGGTGCACCACCGGACAGTCCAGTGTGCCAGACTGAGCAGAGTCTTGGCTGCTTCGAGCCAAGTTCTTCTCTTCTTTTCTTTTCTCTGATTCTAGCACTTAGACAAATATAATAGTACACAAAAACTAATGTACTAAGTCTAGAATCATACCTTCTTGTTGATTTGCACTTCATTCATCATTTGGCATATAATAACCCACTTAATATGTGTTGGACACTTAATCACCAAAATATACTTGAAATGGCCCAAAGGCACATTTCCCTTTCACTGCCCCTTCCATGGATCCACCTTCTGTTGTAATCATGAAATCCGTGTTATGTATCTAACCTTGCGCTTAGTTCAAGGCCTCGCTTGATGATGAATAAGGAACAAATCACTAGGAACCTGGCCAAAGGGAAAGAGTCCACGTTCTCAGGGGTGGTTCAGGGTAGCTGCTTAGCCTAGTTTCGTATCGTAAGCCTACACCCTCCACCACTCCATAACAGCTGACCAAGTACCATCGGCTAGGTACCTAGAGGTCCAGACCATGTCTAGATTTAAGGGCTAGTCCTAAAACTAGGCTCAGTAAGATTCAACTGCATGATTCGGGGGATTGAATGCAACAAGGTAGGGGTCATGTGGGTACGTTGGTGAGCTTCGACCCTAAGCCATATATAGGATCGACCTCTAGTCTGGTGTTTCCCTCAGACAATCTAAGCTACCTCCTAGAAGAGCCAAAATACCTTGGGGCCAGCAAAAAAAATCTTGCCCTTGAGCCAAGCTACACTTGCGTGGGTCCCAGTCCGGTAAGACCTATGTACATAAACCCGGCCTCTGGCACCATCTGTGGTCTAGCCCGATAGGGGTCGTCCTTGTAAGCTCAGTCCCTAGTGATTTTCGTGCAATATCTCGCATATCTAGTAAATGAAGAAATGTTTTGCTCTCGGTACAACCCTTAGGTATTGGCTCCACCATCATATTCTTAACCTAGGTATGATTCTCTTTCTACCTCCTGCTCGAGATTCTCACTTTTGTTGTTATCATGAAATCTGAATTATGTAACTAGCATTGCCGCTTAGTTTGTGATCCCCTTAATACTGAACCAGGTATAGACTAATAGGGGCTTGATCTAAAGGAAAAGTCTACATTCTCAGGGGTGGTTCGAAGATAGGTAGCCACTTAGTTTGGTCTTGTACTATAAGCCTACACTTTCCGCCGCCTAGAATAGCTGACTTAGTACTTTTTGGACCAGGTTCCTAGAGGTCCACGCCTCGTTCAAATTTAAGGGTCGAATCCCTAAACTCTGCTCGGCAAAAGCTCATTTGCATAACTCGATAAGTTGAGTGCAACAAAGTAAGGATCACGACGGTACGCTACTAAGCACTATTCTTGAACTATACTCAGAATAGCTCTCTGGCCTAAAAGGTAGCCTCAGACATCTGGGACTACCTCCAGAGAGCCCCTATGCTAGGGGGTCAGGAAAGGGATATTCTTGTCTTCGAGCCGAGCTAGGTGTATGTGAGGGAGAGATCATTTTTGTCTCTCCAAACGAGTTGCCCGGAATGCCACCAGACCGAGACATAGAATTTGCCATAGAATTGCAACCAGGTAATGCACGTATGTCAAAAAGACCTTACTGGATGCCGCCAGTCGAACTAGCCGAATTGAAGTAGTTGCAATAATTATTGGACAAGAGTTTCATCCGACCGAGTATTTCACCTTTGGGATGCCCAGCCTTGTTCGTAAAGAATCTGGACGAAAGCTTAAAGCTGTGATTAGATTACTGCCCTCTTAATGCAGAGACCATAAAAAATAAGTATCTTTTGCCCTGTATCGATGTTCTCTTTGATCAATTAGTTGAGTTAAAGTGTTTTCCAAATAGACCTTCGTTCCGGCTATCATCAAATTAAGATTCGAGCAAGTGACTTCCCAAAGACAACTTTCTCAACTAGATATGTGCTCTATGGATATCTGGTGATGTCTTACGAGCTTACCAATGCACCAACTTACTTCATGTACCTGATGAATTTAGTGTTCATGCTTGAGTTGGACACATTTGTGGTGGTTTTCATCGACGACATATTGGTATATTCGAAGAATGAGGAAGAGCATGCCAATCATCTGCACATAGTTTTTCGACGTCTAAGAGACCACCGCTTGTACGCTAAGTTTTCCAAATGTGCTTTCTGGCTAAAGGAGAATAACTATTGACCCAGGTAAGGTGCGATAGGTAATGGATTGGAAACCTTCGACCATCGTTCACCAAATTCAGAGTTTTCTGTGACTACCTGGATATTATCTCTGCTTTATTCTAGATTATTTCTCTCGAATCATGAAGCCCATGACAGAGTTGTTGAAGGTAGGAGTTAAGTTTGAATGGAGCTAAAATGTCTTCCACACCTTAAGGCAACAACTAACCATCGCACCTGTATAAGCACAACCCGACAATTCCAAGCCATTCAATGTGTATTGTGATGCTTTGGGCACTGGACTTGGTTGTGTTCTAATGCAAGACAATCGAGTTATTGCATACACATAACGAGCACTCATGACTCATGAGCAGAATTACCCAACACATGACTTGGAGTTAGCTGAAGTGATGCAAGTGTGGCGGAACTGCCCGAATTATTCCAACTTAAGTGCCTAAGCCCCGCCTTAGAGGCTAGACCACACTTAAATGGGAATAACCCGTCAATCCCTCGGATCTAGTCCGACACGGCCACTGACAGGATCAAGTACCACAATCTCACTCGATGGTGATTCACAGAGCAAATACAATAAAGCATAAAACCATACATGTCAGAGTATTAAATTATTACATCATCATCATCATTGGAGTTTTTGCAAAAGTAACCATCATTGTTCGAAGTGCAGCGGAAATAAACTAACGGTAAATAAATAGAGAGATGGGGAAGCCTGTCCCATCACTCCTCATGCTCCTCCTCAGCCGAGGTAGGGTCCCACTCGACAGTCCAACCCGGTGGCAAAATGGACGGCCAAGTCACTCCAGAAACCATGTCCTCCAGAGAACCTGTAAAAATTATGCCACAAGCAAGGCTGAGTATACTAATACTCAGCTAGACTTACCCGGTGTGAGGAGTCTACTCCTCTACCTCTAGACATGCAGCTGATTGGCTATGGGGTTTAGTTGCCAAAAGCACTAGCTGAGTTTCTAAATCAAGTTTTTAACTTTGTCAAAATTAAGTGTGACTCTCTTAAGGCTAAAAGTGGACTATCTATTCATACATGGTAGCAAGCATTTTTAACAATCAACATCTTATATCAACTCATCATATTTCCACTTGTTACTCAATGCAGTACAATGGATCAAGCAGTCTCATTAGCTGCGAGAAGCAGACGATTCGAATCGAGTTTTTATCCTTGCAAGGTAAACCTAAACACACGACACGTAGGGGCACTCCGTCCCCACACATATCAACCGTCCCCATCGATTCCCTGGCAACAGAAAGGGGCTCACCGCCTTGGTGTACAATGCCTCACTGACCCCGACTGGCCGTCGTGCAGTGACCGCACTTGTACCCACCATAACCGGAATGGGAGACCACGTCTCAGGTCGCGTGAGGAGGGCAATCTGCGGGTAGGTTCACTCAGGTACTAGGCTTACCGATTTACCATATTTCTCGGTATGTGTTTAGTACGTTCAAACGCTTGACACAGGTATCCGCACGTTAATCCTTATTCCATTTTCCATCTCGTAGACAACCAATCCCCATGGATTGTTGTCCACAACTAGAATCATGATGATATAAAAGTGGGTACAACCAATTCCTGATCTCGCACGAGTGCTAGAAAAATCACTCATCTTCTACCGAGATCCTAATTAAATAAAGCAACTATTCGACCTAGCATACTAGTATCCATCTCAAAAGGAATCCTGAGTTCATGCAACTAGGGTTTCAATCAACTCCTACACTTAAGTGCACAGTACAATCCTACAAACATTAAGTGCAGTAAAATAGCATATAGAACAGGTTATGCATAAAACCGGGGCTTGCCTTCCAAAGCAGTGGCAGGCAGGTCCTCTGGTGCAGGCTCGGGGGCTGGATCCGGGGCTACCTCCTGAGCAGCTCCTTGCTCCGGCACGAGGATGTACTCTCCGTCAGCAAGGTTACAGTCTATTGAATGCAATGAGCATGTATGTCAAGATTATGCAGGATTTAATAACATTATGCTAAAAAGAAACTAAGTCAAGAAGTAACTTAGGGTTTCTTGGTTATGTGGGGCTTCTAGTGGGTTAGACTTATCAACTTTAGGCTTAGGTTTTTGTCGAGGATAAACATAGGGAATTTGTATTGCTCTTGTATTCTTCAGTGGATAAGATATAAAGGATTTTAGGATGGCACCATTTTTCTATTACCCACTTTTCCCTTTCTTTTATTTTCTACTTATGGTTTCTATGGTAGGTTTGAACTATGACAGGGGTTTAATATTTTCCAAAAATTCTGTAAAAAGTACAGTGGGTTGCCATTTGCTATTCTAGCTTGTTTTAAGAATTTGAGGCTTAAAGTACAAAGGCTAGGCTTTAAACAAAAATAACAAGAGTTATGCAAAATGGGCCACTTTACACTACATCTCTTAGTTAGGGGTGGGTTCTGTCCTAAAGGTTATTTTTGCTGGCATCCAATAGTAATAATAGGCTTCTGTGTTAAAAATCACTGAAAACTAAGGGGTGGTTATTTAGTTATGATTTTCTTAAGTTTAATGTCAAAAAGGCACTTTCTACTACATTATTATTTGAAAAATGTCAAACAGCAGATTTCATATTTTTCCTAAGTTCTCATTAATAAAACATTAGTTATCCCCAAGGGTGGGGGTGTTTTTACCTTGGGGTTATTTTTGTAGGGTTTTTCTAAGTTATTCTTATTTTATTAAAATAAAAGGTATCCTACTTATTTTATACTAAACCAGGGTATGATAGATTTTTCCAGTGAACTATATTGAATAAGTATCCCAACAAAAATAGAGGTGCTCTCTGGTTCATTATTTATACCCCCTTTTCTATTTTTCTTAATCCTAAGCATATTGCAAAATAAGGGGTAAAGACTAACTTATTGGGGTGGACAGAGAGGTTTAACATTTTTAAACAGGTCAGTAGGTAGATATAAACTTCTCTAAATTTTTCTAACCCTAGTCAAATAGCACAACTATTTTTCTTTCTATTATTGAGCTTTTGGCTAAAACTATCATTAAATCAGAACTTTAAAGTTTTCTATAGTACCAAGGGGTTTTATATTTTTCTTAAGTAGGTTACATTAATTAAAGTCTGGCAAAATTGGTTTGACCAAATTTGGATGAACTAAGCTGAAGTTATGAGTTTTTAAAGTTTCTGTTCAAATTAAAAACAGACTTAATAAAGGTTTTCTGGAAAAACAGTTTACACCGAGGTCCCTGGGTTTAAACTAAATCAACCTTCGCAATTCTACCCTTGCACCACTATTCCCCTGTGTCTCTGACATTTCACAAAACCCCCTGACCTTCTCTCCCTCTCACCCGCAGTCCTTCCCCCAATGTAAACAGTAACCGCGGGAAAGAAAAGGGTGGCGCGGCTTACCGGCGGCGAGGGAGGTCCGGCGAAGGGTGGGGTTGGCTCGGGGAGGCTCTGGCGGTCACGTCGAGGTACGGCTTGACGTCGGGGATGGCAGGAATCGCTCGGTCCACGCGCGCAGGCGGGTGTTCTCGTCGGCGACGAGTGTACCGGCCAAACCACGACGAACTGGTTCAATCCAAGGGCACGGTGAGCTTCACGGGGTAACGTAGTGACCGTGTGCACAAGGAATCGAAGGATGGTTGAGTGGATTACCCGGTCCACGTACTCCGGCGGGGTTGAGAGCTCCGGCGAGCGTGGACTGGCCTCTCCGGCGAAGCAAACTCCGATTCCTCGCTCGGGGAGCTTCACGGAGGTGTGCACAGTCTTCTCCGAGGGCTGGACGGGGTTGGGAATGGCTCTAATGGCCGGTCTACGGTGGCAGAGGGATTGGGCGGCCGCGGACACGCTGCGCACGGGCAAACGGCGGCGAGCTAAACTCCGATGAGGTTTGAGGGTGCGCGGAAAAGTGCAGTCGAAGTCTGGGAGGGCTTTATAGGCGCGGGCGCGGGCCATGGCGCTGGCTTGGCTCGGGCGCGGCGCTGGGCATGCGGGGGCGCGCGCGGGCGTGCTCTGGCGCGGGCAGAAAGTGTCGAACACGTGGAGGTGTGATTCTTCCATTGTTCAAACGTCTGCAGAGATCGCAAACGTGCGAATCTTGCCATGAATCCGGCGCAGACCTCTTCCTGGCACCTAGGGCTATCTCACATGTGTGAGTTCCAATGGAGGATACGCCCTAGATCAGGAGATAGACGGGCGCCAAATCTGGCTTGTCTCACTGCCCACATTGCGACAAAACTGATGCCAAGACCTGTCAAACGTCAAGGGCTCGGTCTCTACTTTTTCCAGGGGGTGCCTTAAGTGGTATGCCACACTTTTGGTATAGAACCCAAGTGGTTTTGGTGCCATCTTCAAAGTGAACACGGTTGATCTTTAAATTAGGGTTAAAATTGGACTTAGAGAGAAATAGAGAGCTCTAGCTCTCTCTCCACTTGGAGATTTGATTTAGGGTTTCTCCAGGGGTCTTTTTGCAATATTTCCCTCCCCTAAGTGCTGGTTATAAGGTTACTTAAGGTTTGGGTAAATGTTACTCATGCTTTGCACACTTGTTCACTCTCTTTTCCCTCTCATCAAGGGTTTTGGGAGATAGGGTTTAAGAGAGGTCTAGGGTTCTTCTCCCCTCTTATCCAAGGTAGTAAGTGTGCAAGGATTAGGGTAAAGCTTTTGGTCACTCACAATCCTTGGTTAACATCTAGCTTTTCAAGGCCCTCATGCTTCTGCTCCTTAAGTTCTTCCACAGGTGCTCATAGCCTTAGTATCAAGGTGGGTTCTAGCCATGGTAACACCTGGGGTGTTACAGCCCTCTCCCCTTAAAGGAATCTCGTCCCGAGATTTTAGGTAGAGGCCCTTGGAGGGTGCTTGAAGGTGTGTTTGTGTTATTCTTCCTTTACACTCAAGTTTCTCTTATTAACTGCTCTTCGAATGTCATTCTCTTTGCAACTTCAGAAGGAAGCCCTTCTTAAGTTAAATCCATAACTTAGACTATCCTTGTTATCTAAGTTTTTCTTATAATTGAATTCAAAGGGCAGGTGGGGGTTGGGTTTTTTTGGGGTTACATACCGACTCCTTTGGGCAGAAAGTCGGGAAAGCGAGAGCGTAGAAAATCCTCAGTCTCCCATGTAGCTTCTTCTGCTGAATGGTGACTCCACTGAACCTTGTACATTCTGACCGACCTTGCCCGAGTTGATCTTTCCTTTTGATCTAATACCTTGACGGGGTACTCTTGGTAGGACAAGTCTGGTTCTATCTCAATGTCTGGTTCTGGCAGCACCTCAGTGGGTAGGCGAACAAATTTCCGCAGCTGAGATACATGGAACACATTGTGAACTGCTGACATGTGGGGTGGCAATTCCAGTTGGTAAGCTACGGGTCCACAACTTGCCTTGATCTCATAGGGTCCAATGTAGCGAGGAGCTAACTTGCCCTTGATCCCAAATCTCTGGACACCCTTGGTGGGTGATACCTTAAGATAGACATGATCTCCCACCTCAAACTGTAGAGGCTTCCGCCTCTTATCATGATAGCTCCTTTGCCTGGCCTGAGCAGCTTCTAAGTTCTTGGTAATAGTCCTGACCTTTGCCTCTGCCTCAAGTACCAAGTCTGGCCCAAAAATTTCCATTTCTCCTGCTTGAGACCAATTCAGTGGGGTCCTACACCTTCTCCCATATAAGGCTTCAAAAGGTGCCATCTTCAGACTGGACTGATAGCTGTTATTGTAAAAAAACTCTGCCAAAGACAGACACTTGTCCCAATCCTTTCCATAGTGTAGTGCACATGCTCGCAACATGTCTTCCAAAATCTGATTCACCCTTTCTGTCTGGCCATCTGTTTGAGGGTGATATGCTGAGCTTCGGATTACGTGGGTCCCGAGTGATTCTTGCAGCTTCTCCCAAAAGCGTGCCACAAACAGTGCTCCTCTGTCAGATATAATGGTCTTTGGAATACCATGCAATCTTACTATCTGATCAACATAAATTTCTGCGTACTTCTCTGTCTTGTGGGTGGTGTGCACTGGCAAGAAATGAGCAGTCTTAGTCAATCTGTCCACAATAACCCAAATAGAATCATGGTGCCTGGATGTATTGGGTAATCCCACTATGAAGTCCATGCAAATGTCCTCCCATTTCCAAGATGGTATGGGAAGGGGTTGCAAAGGGCCTGCTGCCTTCAAATGACTAGCTTTGATTCTCTCGCAGGTATCACACTCAGATATGTACTTGGCAATTTCCCTTTTCATTCTAGTCCACCAATATAAAGATCTAAGATCATGGTACATCTTGTTGCTACCCGGGTGCATGGAGAATTTGGAAAGGTGAGCTTCATCTAGTATCTTCTTTCTGAGCTCAGGGTCCTTGGGAACAACTAATCGATCTCCAAACCATAAAATTCCCTTGCTGTCCTGACGGAAGCACTTGTATTTTTCTGCCTTTTGCTTGATCATTCCCTTAATAACCTGAACACCCTTATCCTCAATCTGTGCCCTGACTATCTGCTCTTGCAACGTGGGCTCCACCGAGATATAGCTTAGGTCACCCGAAGAAACCACTTCTAGGTTCAATCTGCACAACTCATCACACAGGGTGGTAACTCCCACATCCATGTTCATACAATTGCACTGGGCCTTTCTGCTCAAAGCATCTGCCACAACATTGGCTTTACCAGGGTGGTAATGCACCTCTAGATCATAGTCCTTGATCAACTCCAACCATCTTCTCTGCCTCATGTTCAGATCAGCCTGAGTGAAGATGTATTTGAGACTCTTGTGATCGGTGTAGATGTTACAGTGAGCCCCCATCAAGTAGTGTCTCCATATCTTAAGAGCATGAACCACCGCTGCCAACTCCAGATCATGTGTAGGGTAGTTCTGCTCATGAGGTCTGAGTGCTCGGGAAGCATAAGCAATGACTCTGTTATCTTGCATCAAGACACAACCCAAACCTGTACCAGAAGCATCACAATAAACTTCGAATGGCTTGGTGTTATCCGGTTGAGCCAGCACTGGGGCTGTTGTCAAATGCTGCCTCAAAGCGTGAAAGGCATCCTCACACTTTTGGCTCCAATCATACTTGACTCCCTTCTTCAGCAGTTCAGTCATTGGTTTGGCAATTCTGGAGAAATCCGGAATAAATCGTCGATAATACCCTGCCAATCCCAGAAAACTCCGAATCTGCCTAACTGTAGTCGGGGGTTTCCAATTCATCACCTCTTGTACCTTCTCAGGATCAACCGATATCCCTTCCTGAGAAATTGTGTGACCCAGGAATTTAATCTCCTTCAGCCAGAATTCACATTTAGACAACTTGGCATACAATCGATGGTCACGCAGTCTCTGAAGTATGGTATGCAAATGTTTGGTGTGCTCGGCTTCATTCTTGGAATATACTAGAATATCATCAATGAAAACGACCACGAAGTTGTCCAACTCTGGCATGAATACTGAGTTCATCAGATACATAAAATAAGCCGGGGCATTGGTCAGCCCAAAAGACATCACCAAAAACTCATAGAGCCCATATCAGGTAGAGAAAGCCGTCTTGGGAATATCACTGGCACGGATCTCAATCTGATGGTAACCTGAGCGAAGGTCTATCTTGGAGAATACCTTGGCTCCTACCAACTGATCGAACAGAACATCAATACGGGGCAGTGGGTACTTGTTCTTGATAGTCACCGCATTGAGAGGGCGGTAGTCAACACACATCCTCAAAATCTCATCCTTTTTCTTCACAAATAATGCTGGACATCCCCACGGTGAAGTACTCGGGCGAATAAACCCCTTGTACAATAACTCTTGCAATTGCTTTTTCAGCTCTGCCAATTCCGCGGGAGGCATCCTATAGGGTCTCTTGGAGATAGGAGCAGTCCCGGGTTGCAACTCAATTGCGAACTCAATGTCTCGGTCAGGTGGCATCCCTGGCAATTCATCCGGAAACACGTCCGGGTAGTCACAGACCACTGGGATCTTTTCCACTGGGGATTCCATCATAACAAAGGCACAAGAACGGGTGCATCCCTGGTCAGGCAAATATAAAATAGTCTCACCATAAGCAGGGGAATGAATTTCAATGGCCCTGGCTGCAATATCCAATACTGCCTGATGCCGGGTCAACCAGTCAGCTCCCAAAATAATATCCACGCTATCCAATCCTAAGATGAGAAGGGTGGTTCTAATCACAAGACTACCAAATTTTATAGGCACTTGCTTGTTGATTTGATAAGTGGCAACTCTGCCTCCTGGTGTTGAAATTGTAATGCCCCCATCGGTGTGGTGAAAGGGCAACTGGCACTTTGCACTAAATTTGGCACTGATAAAACTATGTGATGCACCAGAATCAAATAGAATAATAGCAGGATAATTTAAAACTGTAAAGATACCAGTCATGACAGGTGCTCCCTCTGGAATATCAGCCATGGTGGTGAAGTTTAGCCTGCCCTGCCTCACTTGCACCTTCTGCCTCTTGCCTTGGTTCTGATTAACATTCTGCCCCTGCCTCTGCTGGTTCCTGGGGCAATTCTTGGCGTAATGTCCGGTGTTGCCACAAGTGAAGCACCTGTTGTCATTTGCCTGATGGTACTGCTGCTGCTGATTGTTCCTCTGAGCTGGAAACTGGGTGCGGTTGGGTGCCTGCTGCTGCTGATGCTGAGGTCGGATCACCCATCGCCCTTGCTGCTGCTGGGGTCCCCTGCCCTGGGTGTCGGACACAATCCTGAAGCGCTGTGGCTGAGCTGAGGGTCCTGCCACAGGGGTCTTCCTCTTCTTCTCTGCCTGTCTAGCTGTAATGCAGTCCTCTTGGGAAATAGCCATGTTGACCAACTCATTGTAACTGTTGGCCCTGACGGTGTTGAGACGGTCACGGAGCTTAGTGCTGAGCCCCCTCCGGAACCTGTCTCTCTTCTTCTCATCTGTATCTGCATGATATCCCGCATACTGGCACAAGTCATTAAAAGCCTGGGCATACTGCAACACTGTCCTGTTGCCCTTAGTGAGTGCCAAAAACTCATTGAGCTTCCGGTCCATAATCCCGGCCCGTATATGCTGTCCCCTGAAAGCTGCCTTGAACTCCCTCCACTCCACCTCTCGGTCCTCTGGCTGCATAGCAAGAAAATGATCCCACCAAGTCCTTGCAGGTCCGCGAAGCTGCTGGGTGGCGAACCTGACTTTGGTGACCTCTGAGCAAGCTCCATGGAGTAGCGGGAATTTGGATTCCACCACTCGCAACCATACATCTGCATCAAGTGGGTCCTCTGCCCTTATGAACAATGGTGGCTGGGTGCTAAGGAATTCCTGGTATGTAGCCGCCGCGGGGTGACGCTGATGGTCTCCACCACCATAGTGCTGAGGTGGTGGCTGACGTTGAGCCAGCTGCCTCAGGATCTCATTCTGCTAAGCCATTAGCTCCTGCAGAGTGGGGGGTGGTGGCGGCGGTGGAGGAACGCGCTCATTTTGGCCACGACGCGGCCTCCCGGCCATCTGAAAAACCACATACTTAACACCTTATTTCCAAGTTCAAGATTTTATCGCAGAGAAAAAAGTTAAAAACAATATGATAGACTCTAACTTCAACAAAAGGATTTTAAAAGGCATAAATTCTTCCTTCCAAATTTAAACTGATGACAGCATCCATCAAACAAGCTTCCAAAAGAGTTTAGCATGATTACATCAATTGCCTCAAAATGACTTAACTCTATCTAGCCTAGTACCCCAAGGGTGCAAAAGCTAAGCTAGCTGCGAGGAGTCTGACTATCCAACTTCTAATCCTATCCTGAACACCTAGTGAGTGAACGAAGCAACACTCGACTCGGGGGAAGGTGGTCTTCCCGAGCCAGCAGTGTCCACACTGGAGGCAGGCTCATCCCCTCCCTCGATGTCGACGTCCTCGTTGGCCTCCAGGTCCTGGATCTCCTGGTGATGCATATCCAGGTGCTCGTTAGCCTCAGCAAGCTGCTGCTGAGTGTTAATGAGCTGATCCTCTAGAACCTCGATGGTGTTCTCCCTGGTGCCCACTAGCTCCTCCAACTCTTGGATATCAGTGGATAGCTGCTCCACCTGCAAGTCCTTCTCCACCATTTCTTGGGACAAGTCAACCACGAGTTCCTCTCTGTTGTCCAAGGTGATCTTTGTAGCCTCCAACAATGCCATCAGGTGGGACATCGCCTCACCGCGCATTACTTGCAGACGGTACAGCGCATTCATGCACCGTAAGGTCAAGTGCGCAGTCTGTCCTGGGTAGATGGCCCAGATGTCCTTGGCATGCTCCACCCGATCTTTCCACATTGGGTCGTCCTCCCTCTCAGCGGGGAACAAGCCAATGGGGTGGGTAGCCAGCTCCAAAGGATGGAATCCGCAGAAAGTAGTCAATCCATGCAGAGCGATCGCCTCGATCGTGTCCTCTGCTCGGTATCCGAAAGACTCGGAGTCCAAAGAGCGCCAGCCTAGCTGCAGGGGATGAGGCTCCAAGGTCATCCTCACCCTACAGCGGGGCACTCGGTGCTTCTCGAACTGCTGCACCGTGTACTGAGGGGGTGTCGCGTATCCGGCCCCCTGAAGTACCTCCCATAAAATGCGGGGAAAGCCCTCTCGTGCAAGTCCGTCAGTGTGGGACAGTGCATTTCCGTCGTCGGAGGATCCGTGGGAAGTCATCTGTGTATGGTTAAGCGTAAAAAGAAAAAGAATTATAAAAAGAACAAGAAAAATAAAACTCAGCCTTTCTCTAGTTAAATAAAAAGGCACTGGGGACCTAGTTGGTTGCTATCTTGTGTTTAAGTCCTTACTTAGTTATCCATTGGCTTAATTAAGAATGCATGCATGCTCGTCCTGAACGACCTCACAACAAGATAAAAGGAATAGGGAAGAACTCCCATCCTGTAAATGTGGCCTGTAGGGCCTAATCACTTAGCCACCTAGCTACCCTTCTATCATCCTAAGGCTTCCCGTCCTAGGTCTATCCTGCTCGTCCTACTATCTATCCAACATTGTTTCTATCAAGTATTATTTTGGAAAAAGTTGGTATTTACATTTTATTGATTCCTCTGTGGTGGTACAAGCTCCGATACCAGCTGTGGCGGAACTGCCCGAATTATTCCAACATAAGTGCCTAAGCCCCGCCTTAGAGGCTAGACCACACTTAAATAGGAATAACCCATCAATCCCTCGGATCTAGTCCGACACGGCCACTGACAGGATCAAGTACCACAATCTCACTCGATGGTGAGTCACAGAGCAAATACAATAAAGCATAAAACTATACATGTCAGAGTATTAAATTATTACATCATCTTCATCATCGGAGTTTTTGCAAAAGTAACCATCATTGTTCGAAGTGCAGCGGAAATAAACTAACGGTAAATAAATAGAGAGATGGGGAAGCCTGTCCCATCACTCCTCATGCTCCTCCTCAGCCGAGGTAGGGTCCCACTCGACAGTCCAACCCGGTGGCAAGATGGACGACCAAGTCACTCCAGCAACCATGTCCTCCAGAGAACCTGTAAAAATTATGCCACAAGCAAGGCTGAGTATACTAATACTCAGCTAGACTTACCCGGTGTGAGGAGTCTACTCCTCTACCTCTAGACATGCAACTGATTGGCTGTGGGGTTTGGTTGCCAAAAGCACTAGCTGAGTTTCTAAATCAAGTTTTTAACTTTGTCAAAATTAAGTGTGACTCTCTTAAGGCTAAAAGTGGACTATCTATTCATACATGGTAGCAAGCATTTTTAACAATCAACATCTTATATCAACTCATCATATTTCCACTTGTTACTCAATGCAGTACAATGGATCAAGCAGTCTCATTAGCTGCGAGAAGCAGACGATTCGAATCGAGTTTTTATCCTTGCAAGGTAAACCTAAACACACGACATGTAGGGGCACTCCGTCCCCACACATATCAACCGTCCCCATAGATTCCCTGGCAACAGAAAGGGGCTCACCGCCTTGGCGTACAATGCCTCACTGACCCCGACTGGCCGTCGTGCAGTGACCGCACTTGTACCCACCATAATCGGAATGGGAGACCACGTCTCAGGTCGCGTGAGGAGGGCAATCTGCGAGCAGGTTCACTCAGGTACTAGGCTTACCGATTTACCATATTTCTCGGTATGTGTTTAGTACGTTCAAACGCTTGACACAGGTATCCGCACGTTAATCCTTATTCCATTTTCCATCTCGTAGACAACCAATCCCCATGGATTGTTGTCCACAACTGAATCATGATGATATAAAAGTGGGTACAACCAATTCCTGATCTCGCGCGAGTGCTAGAAAAATCACTCGTCTTCTACCGAGATCCTAATTAAATAAAGCAACTATTCGACCTAGCATACTAGTATCCATCTCAAAAGGAATCCTGAGTTCATGCAACTAGGGTTTCAATCAACTCCTACACTTAAGTGCACAGTACAATCCTACAAACATTAAGTGCAGTAAAATAGCATATAGAACAGGTTATGCATAAAACCGGGGCTTGCCTTCCAAAGCAGTGGCAGGCAGGTCCTCTGGTGCAGGCTCGGGGGTTGGATCCGGGGCTACCTCCTGAGCAGCTCCTTGCTCCGGCACGAGGATGTACTCTCCGTCAGCAAGGTTACAGTCTATCGAATGCAATGAGCATGTATGTCAAGATTATGCAGGATTTAATAACATTATGCTAAAAAGAAACTAAGTCAAGAAGTAACTTAGGGTTTCTTGGTTATGTGGGGCTTCTAGTGGGTTAGACTTATCACCTTTAGGCTTAGGTTTTTGTCGAGGATAAACATAGGGAATTTGTATTGCTCTTGTATCCTTCAGTGGATAAGATATAAAGGATTTTAGGATGGCACCATTTTTCTATTACCCACTTTTCCCTTTCTTTTATTTTCTACTTATGGTTTCTATGGTAGGTTTGAACTATGACAGGGGTTTAATATTTTCCAAAAATTCTGTAAAAAGTACAGTGGGTTGCCATTTGCTATTCTAGCTTGTTTTAAGAATTTGAGGCTTAAAGTACAAAGGCTAGGCTTTAAACAAAAATAACAAGAGTTATGCAAAATGGGCCACTTTACACTACATCTCTTAGTTAGGGGTGGGTTCTGTCCTAAAGGTTATTTTTGGTGGCATCCAATAGTAATAATAGGCTTCTGTGCTAAAAATCACTGAAAACTAAGGGGTGGTTATTTAGTTATGATTTTCTTAAGTTTAATGTCAAAAAGGCACTTTCTACTACATTATTATTTGAAAAATGTCAAACAGCAGATTTCATATTTTTCCTAAGTTCTCATTAATAAAACATTAGTTATCCCCAAGGGTGGGGGTGTTTTTACCTTGGGGTTATTTTTGTAGGGTTTTTCTAAGTTATCCTTATTTTATTAAAATAAAAGGTATCCTACTTATTTCATACTAAACCAGGGTATGATAGATTTTTCCAGTGAACTATATTGAATAAGTATCCCAACAAAAATAGAGGTGCTCTCTGGTTCATTATTTATACCCCCTTTTCTATTTTTCTTAATCCTAAGCATATTGCAAAATAAGGGGTAAAGACTAACTTATTGGGGTGGACAGAGAGGTTTAACATTTTTAAACAGGTCAGTAGGTAGATATAAACTTCTCCAAATTTTTCTAACCCTAGTCAAATAGCACAACTATTTTTCTTTCTATTATTGAGCTTTTGGCTAAAACTATCATTAAATCAGAACTTTAAAGTTTTCTATAGTACCAAGGGGTTTTATATTTTTCTTAAGTAGGTTACATTAATTAAAGTCTGGCAAAATTGGTTTGACCAAATTTGGATGAACTAAACTGAAGTTATGAGTTTTTAAAGTTTTTGTTCAAATTAAAAACAGACTTAATAAAGGTTTTCTGGAAAAACAGTTTACACCGAGGTCCCTGGGTTTAAACTAAATCAACCTTCGCAATTCTACCCTTGCACCACTATTCCCCTGTGTCTCTGGCATTTCACAAAACCCCCTGACCTTCTCTCCCTCTCACCCGCAGTCCTTCCCCCAATGTAAACAGTAACCGCGGGAAAGAAAAGGGTGGCGCGGCTTACCGACGGCGAGGGAGGTCCGGCGAAGGGTGGGGTTGGCTCGGGGAGGCTCTGGCGGTCACGTCGAGGTACGGCTTGACGTCGGGGATGGCAGGAATCGCTCGGTCCACGCGCGCAGGCGGGTGTTCTCGTCGGCGGCGAGTGTACCGGCCAAACCACGGCGAACTGGTTCAATCCAAGGGCACGGTGAGCTTCACGGGGTAACGTAGTGACCGTGTGCACAAGGAATCGAAGGATGGTTGAGTGGATTACCCGGTCCACATACTCCGGCGGGGTTGAGAGCTCCGGCGAGCGTGGACTGGCCTCTCCGGCGAAGCAAACTCCGATTCCTCGCTCGGGGAGCTTCACGGAGGTGTGCACAGTCTTCTCCGAGGGCTGGACGGGGTTGGGAATGGCTCTAATGGCCGGTCTACGGTGGCAGAGGGATTGGGCGGCCGCGGACACGCTGCGCACGGGCAAACGGCGGCGAGCTAAACTCCGGTGAGGTTTGAGGGTGCGCGGAAAAGTGCAGTCGAAGTCTGGGAGGGCTTTATAGGCACGGGCGCGGGCCATGGCGCTGGCTTGGCTCGGGCGCGGTGCTGGGCATGCAGGGGCGCGCGCGGGCGTGCTATGGCGCGGGCAGAAAGTGTCGAACACGTGGAGGTGTGATTCTTCCATTGTTCAAACGTCTGCAGAGATCGCAAACGTGCGAATCTTGCCATGAATCCGGCGCAGACCTCTTCCTGGCACCTAGGGCTATCTCACATGTGTGAGTTCCAATGGAGGATACGCCCTAGATC
This sequence comes from Zea mays, assembly GCF_902167145.1. Lineage (NCBI taxonomy): Eukaryota > Viridiplantae > Streptophyta > Magnoliopsida > Poales > Poaceae > Zea > Zea mays. Next base: position 169,984,689 of record NC_050097.1, on the reverse strand, counting down.
AGGAGATAGACGGGCGCCAAATCTGGCTTGTCTCACTGCCCACATTGCGACAAAACTGATGCCAAGACCTGTCAAACGTCAAGGGCTCGGTCTCTACTTTTTCCAGGGGGTGCCTTAAGTGGTATGCCACACTTTTGGTATAGAACCCAAGTGGTTTTGGTGCCATCTTCAAAGTGAACACGGTTGATCTTTAAATTAGGGTTAAAATTGGACTTAGAGAGAAATAGAGAGCTCTAGCTCTCTCTCCACTTGGAGATTTGATTTAGGGTTTCTCCAGGGGTCTTTTTGCAATATTTCCCTCCCCTAAGTGCTGGTTATAAGGTTACTTAAGGTTTGGGTAAATGTTACTCATGCTTTGCACACTTGTTCACTCTCTTTTCCCTCTCATCAAGGGTTTTGGGAGATAGGGTTTAAGAGAGGTCTAGGGTTCTTCTCCCCTCTTATCCAAGGTAGTAAGTGTGCAAGGATTAGGGTAAAGCTTTTGGTCACTCACAATCCTTGGTTAACATCTAGCTTTTCAAGGCCCTCATGCTTCTGCTCCTTAAGTTCTTCCACAGGTGCTCATAGCCTTAGTATCAAGGTGGGTTCTAGCCATGGTAACACCTGGGGTGTTACAGCAAGCCTTGAAAATTTGGAGGCATTACTTGATAGGAGCTCACTACAATATTTATACTGACCACAAGAGCCTTAAGTACATTTTCACCCAAGCTGATCTCAACATACGACAAAGGAGGTGGTTAGAACTGATCAAGGACTATGACCTAGAGGTGCACTACCAGCCTAGAAAGGCTAACGTGGTAGCAGATGCATTAAGTCACAAGGCTCAATGGCATTGTCTGACCATAGACTCCCATATCTCCGCTCTATGCGATGAATTGATTAAGTTGAGCATGGAGGTTGTTCCTCTAGGTATTCTAAGTCACATCTTGGGAGAGCCAACCTTACAAGATCAAATCATCATGGCTCAACTTAGTGATAAGGGAGTTCAAATTATCAAAGAAATGCTTTCATAAAAAGTGGAGAAGTATAAGTGTTTTTGTCAGGATAGCGAGGGAATATTATGGTTCGAGGATCGACTTGTCGTTCCCAAGGATCAGGACCTTAGGAAGAAAATCATGGATGAGGCTCATCTTTCCAAGTTTTTCATGCACCCCGGGAGCAATAAGATGTATCAAGATATGAGATCCTTGTATTGGTGGACCGGGATGAAAAGAGAGATTGCTGAGTACGTGTCCAAGTGTGACACCTATCAAAGGATTAAAGCAAGCCCCTTGAAGGTAGCGGGTGCCTTGCAACCTCTCCCCATACCAGCATGGAAGTGAGATGACATCAGTATAGAATTTATCGTAGGATTGCCCAATACCTCCCAAAATCATGACTCCATATGGGTTATCATGGATAGGTTGACCAAGACAGCTCATTTTCTCCCTGTGCGCACAACTTATCCTACAAAGATATACGCTGAGCTATACATGGGTCAGATAGTGTGTCTACATGGAATACCTCGGACAATTGTCTTAGATCGAAGAGCTCAATTCGTAGCATGTTTCTGGGAGTAGCTGCAAAGCTCACTTGGAACCAAGCTAATCAGAAGTTCAACATATCGTCCTCAAACCGATGGGCAAACAGAAACAGTGAATCAAATTCTAGAGGATATGCCACGAGCATGTGTAATACACTATGACAAGAATTGGGACAAATGCCTACCATTACCAGAGTTCTCTTATAATAGCAGTTACCAAGCCAGTTTGGAAATGGCACCCTTTGAGGCTTTATATGGAAGGAGGTGTCAAACACCCCTAACACCCCTCAATTGGTCACAACCAGCAGAAAGAGAAATATCTGGGCCATAATTAGTTACTGAAGCCACGGAAAATCAGGATAATCAAGAAAAATTTGGAAGCTGCTCAGGCAAGACAGAAAAGTTATCACGATAAGAGAAGGAAGCCACTACAATTTGAAGTGGAAGATTGTGTATACCTAAAACTCTCTCTGACTAAGGGTGGGCAAAGATTTGGGATTAGAGATAAGTTAGCCCCTTGCTATGTTGGACCTTATGATATCATAGAACCATGTGGACCAGTAGCCTACAAGCTTAAGCTTCCACTAAAGGTTTCTACAATACATAATGTCTTCCACGTGTCTCAACTAAAGAAGTGCGTCCGAGTACTGACAGAAGTTCTGATCGAGCTAGAAATGGAGATAGAACCTAACCTGGCATATGAGGAACATCCGATTAAAATTTTGGACTGCAAAGAGAGAGCTAATCGGAAGAAGGCAATCAAAATGTTTAAGGTTCAGTGGAGCCATCACACTAAAGAAGAAGCCACGTGGGAAACCAAGGTTTATTTGAATAAGAATTACCCCAAGTTTCTACCCAAGAATGTTGGTATGTGACCCATACCCCTATTTACTCTATTCCAATCTTGAGGACAATATTCTTTTAAGGGGGTAGGCTATAACACCTCAAGTATTGGCTAGGAAGGTTAACCAAACCCATACAACTTGACCTATTATCACATGAGGATCACTTTGGGTAAAAACCACCAACCTTAAGGATCAAAGTCTAATTAGGTTCTAAGCACCTTAGAGGGCTTAACCTAGCTTTTCCATAGTGGTTAAATGATAAGGAGTGACCAAACCCAAATCCTACACTCTTAAAAGCATAAGAGCACCAAAACAAAGTGAATACGAAGACTAACCAAATCACTTGATCCCAAACTGGACCATTAACAAAAGTTGTAGCTCACTAGATACTTCATAAAAGTAGTTAAGGTTTAAACACCAAAAATGGGTGGCAAGGGTCCAAGTCATGTCACCAAAGTGAGAGAAGGGGGAGAAAAACCAATAATTACATAAACCCCAAAATCACCCCTTAGCAAAGACACCAATTGTTCATTAAGCTGTAACCCATCAATCCATTGACCTTAATTACAAAAGATGTGTCTAATTATCTAATCTAACCCCTGTCAAAAGGTGGTCTCAAGACCTGGTTATTAGACAAGATATGACACAAGCTCTGCCTCGGGTTTAGGCTGGAAGACACAATGTTTTCCCCCACTCCATATCTTCTAATCCAGTGAGCAAAATCGTTTAACCCCCATACAACATAACTAGCTTAGAGTATAAGCAACAATATTTACATAAGGATTTTGCCGAGATCAGGATCGGACAAGTGACAACACGTGAAAGAAAACAGGTAAACGTGCTGGTGCCAGGTGTTCGACACCGGCTGGCACAAGCTAAGCAGGCTCTGCCCGCTCGCGGCCGGTTGGCCACCGCCATGTCCAACACGGTGCCAGCGACTATAAAGCCCACCCGAGCGCTCAGTCACCCTCTCCGTTCCTTGCTCAGACCAGTGCCTAACTCACCCGAGTTATTGCCGTCTCCGGTGATCTCTACACCCCCGCCACCGCCTCCAAGAGCCATCCACCGAGGCCAGCCCTCTTCGGCCACCCTCCACTCGATCTAGTCCCTCAGTCACCTTCCCTGAGGACCCATAGAGCCTTCACGAGCTTGAGCCAAAGCTCTACCATGCCAAACTTACTTCACCTACTGGTGAACGTGGCCCGAGCTCCACAGCTCGCTGCCGTTCAATTCCTCTGGCAAACCACTCCACCGCAACCTCGTGAAACTCCTAGGCCAACCCAATCGAGCTTTATTGCTTCAGGCTAGCTGGAATCGAAGCTGAGAGCACCTAGAGAGGGATGAATAGGTGATCTTGTAAAATTCAACACTGATAGCCACAAAACTTAGTTATTAAAGTTAGAACGGCTAAGTAGCTTGGAACGAGCTCTTGTGAACACAGACAATCAAAGAGAAAGCACACAAGAGACATGTGATTTTTATCCCGTGGTCCGGCCAAGTAACACTTGCCTAATTCCACATTGTGGCGTCCCAATGGACGAGGGTTGCACTCAACCCCTTTCAAGTGATCCGATGATCAACTTGAATACCACGATTTTTCCTTTATTAGTCCTTCTCCCGTTTGCGAGGAATCTCCACAACTTGGAGCCTCTCGCATTTACAATGATGATCACAAAAAAAGCATAGAAGTAAGGGAGGGAGAGCAACACACACACAAGACTCAAATCATAGCACAATCACGCACACAAGTCACAACTTGAGCTCAAAACACAACCCACGGAGTTCACAACTCAAATGGAGCTCAAGTCACTATCTTAAGGAATCAAATGTGCGAAGTTGGAGTCTTGGAGTCTTAGAATGTTTCTAGTAAGCTTGGGTAACTCCTCCATGCGCCTAGTGGTCCCTTTTATAGCCCCAATGCAGCTAGGAGCCGTTGGAGGCCAACAAGGAAGGCTATCCTTGCCTTCTGTCGGGTGGCGCACCGGACAGTCACTGTAGACGGTCCGCTGCCGATCTCCTTCCTATTCTGGCGCAGACGACCTTTGCATCTCCGGGCCAGATGGCGCACCAGACACTGTCCGGTGCCCCCTGTCGAACGTTGGTCCGGGCCACGCGTCGCCCGCGGATTGCGTGGCCGACCATTGCGCTAGCGACCGTTGGCTCACCGGACAGTCCGGTGCACCACAGGACAGTCCGGTGAATTATAGCCGTACACCGCAGATTTTTCCCGAGAGTGGCCAGTTCACCGGACACTGTCCGGTGCACCACCGGACAGTCCGGTGTGCCAGACTGAGTTGAGTCTTGGATACACCGAGCCAAGTCTTTTTGGTTCTTTTCTTCTCACTGTTTCTAGCACTTAGATAAAACATATTAGTACTTAAAAACTATGTACTAAGTCTAGAAACATACCTTCTCTTCGATTTGCACTTCTCTCTTCATTTAGCACATAAGAGCTTATTTAAATGTGTTGGGCACTTAATCACCAAAACATAATAGAAATTGCCCAAGGGCACATTTCCCTTTCAATCTCCCCCTTTTTGGTGATTTATGCCAACACATCCAAAAGCAACCAAAAGAAGTGAAATATCAATGCAATTGAGAACAAAATTGTGTTTGTACAAATTTTGGCATATTTGGATCATTCTTTGCCACCACTTGGTTTGTTTTTGCAAATCAAAATCATTTTCCTATCTCTAAGTCAAACACACTTGTTTAGGCACAAAGAGAGATATTCCAATGCAAAAATGATCAAGTGCCAAAAACTCCCCCTTTTCCCATAATCATAAATTCTCCCCCACAAGAGACCAAATTTTGCAATAAGAGTATTTTAGACAAATCAAAATTCTAACTCTACTATTTTCAAAATTCTAAAGTGGTAGCCGATCCATTTGCTTTGGCCTTAATTTCTCCCCCTTTGGCATCAAGCACCAAAACGGGATCATTTTTGGCCCTTTAACCCCATTGTCTCACCAAAAATGTCAATTAAGAGCAAAAAGGCAATAAGAGCATAAGAATAAACTTGGAGGTGAGTACACTAATACCGGAGTGCAGTGGAAGTCTTTGCATGGTCCAAGTTCACCTTTTCCCTTTCAATGCACCTTTGAGACTACATCAAGTAACTCAAACATAAGGGTTAGACTCAAAGGGTCAAGTTGTAGCACTTCTCCCCCTAAATATGTGCATCATTCACACATGGACTTGTGAGGTCCGAGGATCCCTTGCACAACTTGAGCACCATAAATAAGGAACAAATTTCATAAATGCATAAAGTAACATGATCAAAGGCATAAAACACATGTATGCTATAGATCAATCCAAGTTACGCGCATCTAAGACATTTAGCTCACTACGCAGCCTGCAAAAGGTTTTCTCATCTAATGGCTTGGTAAAGATATCGGCTAGCTGGTTCTCGGTGCTAACATGGAATCCCTCGATATCTCCCTTTTGCTGGTGGTCTCTCAGAAAGTGATGTCGGATGTCTATGTGCTTAGTGCGGCTGTGTTCAACAGGATTATCTGTCATGCAGATTGCACTCTCATTGTCACATAGCAGTGGGACTTTGCTCAGATTGTAGCCAAAGTCCCCGAGGGTTTGCCTCATCCAAAGTAGTTGCGCGCAACACTGTCCTGCGGCAACATACTCGGCCTCAGCGGTGGATAGGGCAACGGAGGTTTGTTTCTTTGAACTCCAAGACACCATGGACCTTCCTAGGAATTGTCACGTCCCTGATGTACTCTTCCTATCAACCTTGCATCCAGCATAATCGGAGTCTGAATATCCAATTAAGTCAAAGGTAGACCCCTTTGGATACTAGATCCCGAAGCAAGGCGTAGAAACTAAATATCTAAGAATCCGCTTAACGGCCACAAGGTGACATTCCCTTGGGCCGGATTGAAATCTAGCACACATGCATACACTAAGCATAATATCCGGTCTACTAGCACATAAATAAAGTAATGACCCTATCATAGACCAGTATGCCTTTTGATCAACGGACTTACCTCCTTTGTTGAGGTCGACATGTCCGTCGGTTCCCATAGGTGTCTTTGCGGGCTTGGCGTCCTTCATCCCAAACCGCTTTAGAAGATCTTGAGTGTACTTCGTTTGTGAGATAAGGTGTCGTCCTTGAGTTGCTTCACTTGGAACCCAAGGAAGTAGTTCAACTCGCCCATCATTAACATCTCAAACTTTTGAGTCATCACCCTGCTAAACTCCTCACAAGACTTTTGGTTAGTAGAACCAAATATTATGTCATCGACATAAATTTAGCACACAAAAAGATCACCATCACAAGTCTTAGTGAAAAGAGTAGGATCGGCTTTCCCAACCTTTAAAGCATTAGCAATTAAGAAATATCTAAGGCATTCATACCATGCTCTTGGGGCTTGCTTAAGTCCATAGAGCACCTTAGAGAGCTTAAACACATGGTCGGGGTACCTGCATCCTCAAAGCCAGGGGGTTGTTCCACGTAACCTCCTCCTTTATTGGCCCGTTGAGGAAAGCGCTCTTCACATCCATTTGAAACAACCTGAAAGAGTGGTGAGCGGCATAGGCAAATAATATTCTAATAGACTCTAGCCTAGCCACAAGAGCAAAAGTCTCCTCGAAATCCAAACCTGCGACTTGGGCGTAATCTTTTGCCACAAGTCGAGCCTTGTTTCTTGTCACCACCCCGTGCTCGTCTTGCTTGTTGCGGAACACCCACTTGGTTCCCACAACATTTTGCTTGGGACGTGGCACCAGGCTCCAAACTTTGTTCCTCTTGAAGTTGTTGAGCTCTTCCTGCATGGCCAACACCCAGTCCGGATCTTGCAAGGCCTCTTCTATCCTGAAGGGCTCAATAGAAGAGACAAACGAGTAATGCTCACAAAAGTTAGCTAATCTTGAGCGAGTAGTTACTCCCTTGCTTATGTCACCCAGAATCTGGTCAACGGGGTGATTCCTTTGAATCGTTGCTCGGACTTGAGTTGGAGGGGCCTGTTGGGGACTTGTTCTCAAGTGCTAAGAGTTAAGAACAAGGCAACATAGAAATTGTTAATCGTTAATGTCCTTCGTCCTCAGAAGCATTATTTCCCTTAGGACGTAATGACTTGTGGACGAAGGTTATGAAGGACATACCTTCATAAATTCATTAAACAATGACGAAGGATAAAATATAAAAAATGTAAAAGAGAATATTAACGAGAATATTAACAATCATTTATTATTGAGTATAAACAAAAACATCATTGGATTGTAAGTGTACCTTCAATCAGAAGGGAATGACAATACAGACGTGACGCAAAAAGTGAATGCCCAGTCAGTGTGAACAGTACGGGAGTCCTGTTCACCTATTTATAGACACGGGACACATCCCATACAAAATTACATTCATACCCCTTACATTTGATAATAACTCTATAGTAATCCATCGAGGCTTGAATAGCCTTTTCATCTTTAAGTCGGTTTCATTTTCTGCAACCACGCCGAAGCTTTCCTGCTAACATCTTCGGCGTTGTATCCAGACCTTCGTATTGTCCTGGTCTGCCGTGATACCGTCATGGGTCCGAAGGTACCTGCTCACACATTATTCTTCCAGAAATACTGTTAAAACCTGTTTTTGAGGACCTTCGGACGCCGAAGGTCCCCAACAGTAGCCCCTCGCAATATTAATTTGTTCGAAATAATAAATTTAGATTGCGATATGGACGAAGGCTTTACGCCGAAGGTCCGAAAAAACACCTTCCCTTTGCTAGAATAGCAACATTCAATGACAAGTGGGGTCTTTCAACTTTCAACGCACCGAGCATATAAATACGAGCATACCGCAAACTCATTTTGCACGCTTTCTGGCCAACCACTCCTGCTCACTCAATTTTTAGCTCTTGTGCACAGTGATTTGCTAACCTTTTAGCTTTGAAGCTTCGGCTTTGAAAACAGTTTTTTAGTGTTTCCGAAGATGTCTGAAGCTGCTAAGAAGGCTGCTGCTGAGATGAAGCTGAGTCTTGATGAAGAGAAGAACTTAGGGTTTCTTATAGCGATGTCGAAAACCAACACAGAAAAAATCACCAAGGAAATTCTGGAAGGGCTGTCCGAAGATACCGGTGACAGTGAAAGTTATGATGTGGACAGCGGTGGTGAAGACTCCGAAGATCGTCCCTGGCGACCAAGCCATTCAGTTTATGGTAAGTCAACCATCAAAGAGAATCATCTTGTTAACATGAGGGGAAGGTATTTCCGGGATTTGTCCGTTGTGAGGGCCGACGAAGGGGAGAAGACTTGTCCACACCCTGAAGAGAATGAAGTCGTAGTGTTCCGAAGCTTTATGAAGGCTGGGCTGCGATTTCCCTTGAGTAGCTTCGTTGTGGAGGTGCTGAAAATTTTCGAAGTCTACCTGCACCAACTTACCCCCGAAGCAATCATAAGGCTGAACATCTTTGTGTGGGCCGTGCGAAGCCAAGGTCTGAAGCCTGATGCAAAAAGTTTCTGCAATATGCACGAATTATCATACGAGACAATACCTTGGGGTAAGGAACAGTATCACAATAACTTTGGCTGCTACAGTTTTGTTTCTCGGTCTGGGTCAAGCTGCCCCGTGCCAACTTTTCGGAAGAAATGGCCCAGCGGCTGGATGACAGAGTGGTTTTATGTAAAAAATGATCTGAAAGCACGAGAGGACATCAAAGGTATAATTATGATCCCTATTTGGCAAAGCTTCGGTCTTCGCAGGCCGAAGGTTGAAATGAATGAAGCCGCTGAAGAATGCCAAAGAGCCTTCGGTGTCGTCTGCTCTTTTATAGGAACAAGGGACTTAGTACAAGAGCACATCGCCTTCAGGGTGTGGCCGCTTGCGGAGAAGTGGGAAATGCCACAAGAAACCATTAAAGAGGCCGACGAAGGTGGACTTATCAGGTTTAAGTACACTTTTAAGTTTGGAGATAAATTTACTGAGCCAGATGATGAGTGGTTGAAAAGCATTGACAATTTAAGTGATGAGCTGCTTGGGACCTATTCGAAGGCCGAAGACACTGCAATGTCAGCAGCCTTCGGAGGCCGAAAAAAGAAGAGGCTGAATCGGGTATTCGATGCCATCGGGTTTGTCTACCCTGACTATTGCTATCCCATTCGAAGGCAGAAAAGAAAAAACACAACCTCTGCAAAAGAAGAAACTGTAGCTGCTCCTAGCGAGCCAGAACCGGAAAGGAAAAAGATAAAGGTTCTTACGCATCGGCCGCGCTACATTGAACCAGCTTCGGTGCCCGAGTTTACCGGAAAGACTTCTTCGGCATCCGAAGCCGAAAAACCAACCGAGCCAACTTTACTGCCAGAAATCGCAGAAACGACCGAAGTGCCAACGAAGACAAAATTGGAGCAATCAAAGATTTTGCTGTCAGAAACAACAGAGAAGGCCGAAGCGCCGTCCACAGAAAAAATTGAAGAGGTAAAAGAAGCAACTGAGGGCTTCAAAACATCAGAAGTTTTGAGTCCTACAACAATTATTGGGACAGCAAAAAATGAAAAAGTGCCAGCCGTAACTCCAAAGAGAAAGAGAATGGCGAATGTGCTAGATGTACTGGAAACGATCATATCTTCGAGCACACCTCCGAAGAGGGCTGCTGTTACTTCTGAAACAACAGCTGAAATTTCTGGTTCTACAGCTCCAGAGCAAGAAATTGAAGCCGAAGCTGGGCCCTCAGAGCCCGCAAAGGCAAAAGCCTTGGAAAGTGAGGCAGAAAAAATAACAAAGCCAACTTTTGTTGAAGAAACTGGTGTTGGTACCCCCGAAGCATCCCCCAAAGTTCATGATTATATTTTTCGTCATGCTTCAGGGAAAAAATTATCAGAAAAAGAAGAACAAGAGGCCCAGCACTATGCCCAAAAGTTGAAATATCCAAAGGGGGCGTTGATATTTAATGGCAGCGGAGAAGAAGATTTCTTGTACTGTCTCCCCGACAGCAAGGAAATTTCTGTCTGTCGGGAGATGAGCAGAAGCTTCGGATTCCCAACTTTAGAAAACGGACTTTCGGTGCTGTCAAAGAACGATCTGGCTGACAGCCTAGCTTATAACAGTTTAAAGGTGCGACAAATGGAATTCTTGTATTTTTTGTTGAGTTCAAAATTTTTCGTTTGTTTAAAATTATTGACACAAACATATTTCTGTTTGCAGGGCCTGATACTCAGCAATGCCCTTAGGGCACAGAAAGATGCTGAGGACGAAGGATGTACTATAGCCCTGAGCAACCTTCGTTCCGAAGTAATTGAACTAAGGAACGAAGGTCTTGAAAAAGATAAAATATTATACTCACTGATAAGTAAAATAAAGGAAGACGAAGCTACTTTTAAAAGTCAAGCTGAAGCTCAGAAGCGTGAAATTGAAGACCTTCGGAAACAACTGGCCAGAGCCAAGGAAGAACGCGTACTTGAAGAGACAAAGCGTGAACTGAGCGATCAATGGGCAGATCACCTAGAAGTGACTGTTGAAGAGCTTCGTTCGTCCAAAAAGAGGTGCTACAACAAATCTATAGATTGCGTTAAGAAATTAAAGGCTAGCTTCGCCAAAGTCGGCGCATTCTCAAGCGGGGAAAACTTTTCGAGAGGCAATCCCGAAGGTGTTATTGAATGGATTGACCACGAAGCTGAAGCCTTCGAAGAAATTTTAAATAGCCGAGGAGATATATGTGCCTTCTCTGGCGCCAGAGGGATTGCCACCATCTTAGAGAAGAAGGGCTGCGAACACGTAAAAATTCTAGCATAGTCCGAAGTTGCCTTGTCCTTTGAAGATACAAGAGATCCTTCGGCCGAAGCTAGCATAATTGGTGGAAAGTTTTTTACCGATATCTGGGATAATGGTGGCCGAGAAATGGCCGGAGAGATTATTCGAAGAAGTGAGAAAGGCATACACGATGCTAGAGAAGTAGCTGAGGCTGCTGACAAGAGCGCAGAAGCCGAAGGTCAATTAGGTACTAAATAATAGTTTTTATCGTGTTGTAATCTTTAGGCTTTAAGATCTGTTTGCGATTTGTAATAGCAATGTAGCCGTGTCCTACTTCAGATCCAACTAAAGCGCCTTCGGACCCTCAGCCGAAGGGGGACGACGAAATTAAAAAGATGGCCGAAGATATTATGGACGAAGTCGTCAATCGGCTATTGAACGAGGCTGCAGAAGTGGTACTTAGGGAAGACTAAATGCTATTGTAAAAATATTTTAAATGTAACATGTGTAATATCTTGTAATCCTGTATGTAATATATTTGTTTTATTTTTCTTTATGATTCAATTCTTTACGATGCATGAAACTTTGTATACGTACCGTTTTTGAGTCTTTGGCGAAAAAACACCTTCCCTTCTTTTCATGCTTCGTGAAGAAGAATTACCATTTACCATAACAATATCCGAAGTATCCTGAAAAGTGATGAAGCTTCGTAGAAACATTCTTTAAAGCTATGCTTCAGAGATCAATATTGTTTCTCCTTGTGACTTGGCATGATTTGCCCTTTTCTCAAAGTGTTTTCCCGAAGATTGATATCTTTCTTATGCCACATGCAGTATGATGTATGATGCTTATGTTATGCAAAAATGATGTGATGATGTTATGCTATATAAAGTGATAGTCCGAAGGTACACGCATATCTGCGCGATAAAACAATCTTTTTGTGAATCAGCGTTAACTTTTCGCTATAAGCCTCCCTTAGGAGCTTCTTCGCCTTTTACTTCAGCGGAATCAGCGTTGACTTTTCGCTGTAAGCTCTGCATTCCCTTAGGAACGTCTTTGGAGCTTCTTCGCCTTTTACTTAGGCGGTATCAGCGTTGACTTTTCGCTGTATGCTCTGCATTCCTTTGGAACGACTTTGGAGCAGAAAACTTACACTGCGCTCCCTTCGGAACGACTTTTTGTGACTTCGTCAGACTTACTCTGCGTTCCTTAGAACGACTTTTTGTTGCTTCGAAGAATTTTCGATAGACCGAAGGTCCTTTTTATTATCACAAGCCTTCGATCAATTTAAGCCTGTGGAGAAAACAACATATTTTTTGTAGGAATCAACGAAACTAATTACACGAAACCTAAACAATGTCCTTTATTACTGAAAATAAAACTGAATGAAAAAGATTGCTATTAAGGTAGGATATTCGTCAATAGATGTGCTTAGACTCTGGCACAGTGCTATTGACTGTACGAGCTTCGGACTGCTCTTTGAATTCCCTCTGGTGTGGGGTATACTGGCTCCCTTCTGGCTGCTGGCCTTGCTGCAACGGAGGTGGAGGCGGAGGCTGTTGCCAGGAAGCTTGAGGCTGGCTTGCCGAAGCAACAGAAACTGCAGGATGATTACCCACATATTCTGGGATGTAGGGCGAATGATACGAAGCTGTATGCAGGACCTGCTTCGGCTGAGCCTGTTGTGCTGCTGCTTCAGCTATTTCCTTTTGCTTCTGAATAGTAACATGGCACATCCTGGTAGTATGGCCTTTGTTCTCACCGCAGAATAAGCAAAAGATTCTTCTCGGTTGATCGCCAAATCTTCCTCCGAAGCCCCTGGCGCCTCTTGCTCTTGGGGCTGGTGGTCGGAAAGAGCTTTGCTGTTGTCCAGAAGCTTGTGAGGAGCATTGTGGCCTTTGTTGTTGGCTTCCTCTGTCATCATTTTGTGTAGAATTGTGAATTGATCTCACATGCCTCGGGTAAAACCTCCCTCCGAAGCCCCTGGTCATTTCAGAAAACCTGAAAGCCTCCTCCCTTCTTTGGCGAAAATCATTGTCGGCCCGAATGTATTCATCCATTTTCTGGAGAAGCTTCTCCAAAGTTTGGGGAGGCTTTCTGGCGAAGTACTGAGCTGACGGACCTGGCCGAAGCCCCTTGATCATGGCCTCGATGACAATTTCATTGGGCACCGTTGGTGCCTGTGCTCTCAAACGCAAGAACCTTCGGACATATGCCTGAAGGTATTCTTCGTGATCCTGAGTGCATTGGAACAGAGCCTGAGCAGTGACCGGCTTCGTCTGAAATCCTTGAAAGCTGGTTAACAACAAATCCTTCAGCTTCTGCCATGAAGTGATCGTTCCTGGTCGAAGGGAGGAATACCAGGTTTGAGCAACACTTCTGACAGCCATAACGAAAGATTTGGCCATGACTGAAGCATTGCCACCATACGAAGACACTGTTGCTTCATAGCTCATCAAAAACTGCTTCGGATCTGAGTGGCCATCGAATACGGGGAGCTGAGGCGGCTTGTAGGATGGAGGCCAAGGTGTAGCCTGCAGCTCAGCGGACAGGGGAGAAGCATCATCAAAAACAAAATTCCCATGATGGAAATTGTCATACCAGTCATCTTCGTTGGGAAATCCCTCCTGATGAAAGTCTTGATGCTGAGGCCTTCGATGTTGCTCATCCTGAGCAAGATGACGAACTTCTTCAGAGGCTTCGTCTATCTGCCTCTGCAATTCAGCCACCCTGGCCATCTTCTCCTTTTTGCGTTGAACCTGCTGCTGAAGGATTTCCAGATTTTGAATCTCCTGATCTAGATCATCCTCCGGAGGTGTTGGACTGGTAGCCTTCCTCTTCTGGCTTCGTGCCTCTCTAAGAGAAAGGACGTCTTGATTGGGGTCCAGCGGCTGCAGCGTGCCAGCCCCTGGTGCTGAAGCCTTCTTCGGAGGCATGACGAAGGTGATGTTTGCCGAAGGTGTTGAAAAGCTCAAGAAATGGAAGTGGGTTCACCCACGGTGGGCGCCAATGTTGGGGACTTGTTCTCAAGTGCTAAGAGTTAAGAACAAGGCAACATAGAAATTGTTAATCGTTAATGTCCTTCGTCCTCAGAAGCATTATTTCCCTTAGGACGTAATGACTTGTGGACGAAGGTTATGAAGGACATACCTTCATAAATTCATTAAACAATGACGAAGGATAAAATATAAAAAATGTAAAAGAGAATATTAACGAGAATATTAACAATCATTTATTATTGAGTATAAACAAAAACATCATTGGATTGTAAGTGTACCTTCAATCGGAAGGGAATGACAATACAGACGTGACGCAAAAAGTGAATGCCCAGTCAGTGTGAACAGTACGGGAGTCCTGTTCACCTATTTATAGACACGGGACACAGCCCATACAAAATTACATTCATACCCCTTACATTTGATAATAACTCTATAGTAATCCATCGAGGCTTGAATAGCCTTTTCATCTTTAAGTCGGTTTCATTTTCTGCAACCACGCCGAAGCTTTCCTGCTAACATCTTCGGCGTTGTATCCAGACCTTCGTATTGTCCTGGTCTGCCGTGATACCGTCATGGGTCCGAAGGTACCTGCTCACACATTATTCTTCCAGAAATACTGTTAAAACCTGTTTTTGAGGACCTTCGGACGCCGAAGGTCCCCAACAGGGCCAGTGGTGCTTCTTCCTCCATAACTTGTTCTTCTTGTGCTCCCCCTTGATCACGCGCCTCTTCTTGAGGGACCTGTTCATCATCTTGAGTTGGGGGATGCACCATATTTGAGGAAGAAGGTTGATCTTGCTCTTGTTGTTCTTGTGGTCGCACGTCTCCAATCGCCATAGTGCGTATTGCGGTCGTTGGAACATCATCTTCATCTATGTCATCAAGATCAACTTGCTCTCTTGGAGAGCCATTAGTCTCATCAAATACAACGTCGCTAGAAACTTCAACCAAACCCGATGATTTGTTGAAGACCCTATACGCCTTTGTATTTGAGTCATATCCTAATAAAAACCCTTCTACATCTTTGGGAGCAAATTTAGAATGTCTACATTTCTTCACCAAAATGTAGCATTTGCTCCCAAATACACGAAAGTAAGAAACATTGGGTTTGTTACCGGTAAGGAGTTCGTAGGAGGTCTTCTTGAGGAGACGATGCAGATAGAGCCGGTTTATGGCGTGGCAAGCTGTGTTCACAGCTTCCGACCAAAACCGCTCGGGCGTCTTGAACTCTCCAAGCATCGTCCTCGCCATGTCAATAAGCATCCCATTCTTCCTCTCTACCACACCGTTTTGCTGTGGTGTGTAGGGAGCGGAGAACTCATGCTTGACACCTTCCTCCTCAAGATACTCCTCAACTTGTAAGTTCTTGAACTCGGATCCATTGTCGCTCCTTATCTTTTTCACCTGAGCTCAAATTCGTTTTGAGCCCTCCTTAGAAAGCGCTTTAGGGTCCCTTGAGTTTCCGATTTATCCTGCAAAAAGAATACCCAAGTGAAGCGGGAAAAGTCATCTACAATTACAAGACCATACTTACTTCCCCCGATGCTAAGGTAGGTGATGCGTCCTAAGAGGTCCATGTGAAGAAGCTCCAGTGGTCTTGATGTTGTCATCACATTCTTGCTGTGATGAGTGTTTCCCACTTGTTTCCCTGCCTGACAAGCTGCACAAGGTCTATCTTTCTCGAAGTAGACATTGGTTAGTCCTAACACATGTTCTCCCTTTAGAAGTTATGAAGGTTCTTCATCCCAACATGTGCTAGACGGCGATGCCACAGCCAGCCCATGCTAGTCTTAGCTATTAAGCATGCATCTAGATCAGCCTCCTCTTTCGAAAAATCAACTAAGTAGAGTTTGCCATCTAATACACCCTTAAACGCTAATGAACCATCACTCCTTCTAAAGACAGAAACATCTATATTTGTAAATAGACAATTATAACCCATGTTAAATAATTGACTCATAGACTATAAGTTGTACCCGAGCGATTTAACTAAGAACACATTGGAGATAGAATGCTCGGATGTAATGGCTATCTTTCCCAATCCTTTGACCTTGCCTTGGTTCCCATCTCCAAAGATGATCGAATCCTGGGAATCCTTGTTCTTGATGTAGGAGGTGAACATCTTCTTCTCCCCCGTCATGTGGTTTGTGCATCCGCTGTCGATAATCCAGCTTGAGCCCCTGGATGCATAAACCTGCAAGGTAATTTACACTTGGGTTTTAGGTACCCAACTCTTGTTGGGTCCTACAAGGTTAGTCACAATAGCCTTTGGAACCCAAATACAAGTCTTATCTCCCTTGCATTTGGATCCCAACTTCCTAGCAACTACTTTTTCATTCTTACAAAAAATTGCAAAAGAAGTATTGCAAGCATGGTAAATAGTAGAAGGTTCTCTACATACTCTCCTAGGCACATGATGCACAACATGATTTCTCCTAGGCTTACCATGCACAAAAGTAGAGCTAGAGGCAATCATAGCATGTGAATTAAAGGCATCATGATCATAACTCCTATTATAATGAGCATTCCTAGAAAATTTTCTATCATTATAAATGAAAGCATGATTCCTTTGAATACTACTAGCCATAGGGGCCTTCCCTTTCTCCTTGTTGAGAATGGGAGCCCTTTGGCTTGTTAAGTTCTTGGCTTCCTTTTGAAAACCAAGTCCATCCTTAATTGAGGGGTGTCTACCAACGGTGTAGGCATCCCTAGCAAATTTTAATTGATCAAAATTAATTTTGCAAGTCTTAAGTTGAGCATTAAGACTTGCCACCTCATCATTTAATTTGGTAATAGACATAAGGTGTTCATCACAAGCATCAACATCAAAATCCTTACATCTATTACAGATACTAACATGCTCTACACATGAACTAGATTTATTTGCTTTCTCTAGCTTAGCATTTAAATCATCATTTACACTCTTTAAACTAGATACAGTTTCATGGCAAGCAAATAACTCAGAAGATAGCATTTCATTCCTTTTAATCTCTAGAGCAAGGGATTTTTGAACACTAATAAACTTATCATGCTCTTCATACAAAATATCCTCTTGCTTTTCTAAAAGTCTATCCTTTTCATTTAAAGCATCAATTAGTTCATTAATCTTTTCTACTTTAGCTCTATCTAATCCTTTAAATAGACTAGAGTAATCTACTTCATCATCGGAGGAATCCTCATCACTAGAAGTAGAGTACTTAGGGGAATCTCGAACACTCACCTTCTTTTCCTTGGCCATGAGGCAGGTGTGGCGTTCGTTGGGGAAGAGCGAAGACTTGTTGAAGGTCGAGGCTGCCAGTCCTTCATCGTCGGAGTCGGATGAAGAGCAGTCCGGATCCCATTCTTTACCAAGGTGCGCCTTACCCTTCGCCTTCTTGTAGACCTTCTTCTTCTCCCTCTTCTATGCTTTTCTTGTTCCTAGTCATCATCATTATCGGGGCATTGTGCTATGAAATGACCAGTCTTACCACATTTGAAGCAGGAGCGCTTTCCCCTTGCTTTGTTCTTGTTGGGGTACTCCTTGCATCCTTTCAATGCGCTCTTGAAGCGCTTGATGATAAGCGCCATCTCATCTTCGTTGAGGCCCGCGGCCTCCACTTGTGCCACCTTGCTTGGTAGCATCTCCCTGTTGCTGGTTGCTTTGAGGGCAATGGTTTGAGGCTCGTGGACATGTAGTGGACCGTTTAGAGCATCGTCCACATATCGAGCCTCTTTCACCATCATGCGCCCGCTCACAAACTTTCCAAGGATCTCCTCGGGCGTCATCTTGGTGTACCTGGGATTCTCACGAATAAGGTTGATAAGATGAGGGTCAATTACAGTAAATGACCTTAGCATTAGTCGGACGACGTCGTGGTCCGTCCATCTTGTGCTTCCATAGCTCCTAATCTTGTTGACCAGGGTCTTGATCCTGTTGTATGTTTGTGTTGACTCCTCTCCCCTGATCATCGCGAACCTTCCCAGCTCGCCTTCCACCAACTCCATTTTGGTGATCATGGTGGCGTCGTTTCCCTCATGTGATATCTTGAGGGTATCCCAAATTTGCTTGGCGTTGTCCAAGTCGCTCACCTTGTTGTATTCATCCCTGCATAAAGATGCTAGCAAAACAGTGGTAGCTTGTGCATTCTTATGAATTTGCTCATTAATAAACACAGGGTTATCTGTACTGTCGAAATGCATTCCATTTTCAACTATCTCCCAAATACTAGGATGGAGAGAAAATAAGTGACTACGCATTTTGTGACTCCAAAACGAGTAGTCTTCTTCATCAAAGTGTGGAGGTTTACCAAGAGGAATTGAAAGCAAATGAGCATTGGAATTAAACGGAATACGAGAATAATCAAATGAATAGTTTTGATTAACCGGTTTCTTTTTAGACCACTCATCGTCTTCGTCGTCTCTTGGTGAAGAAGAGGAGGCATCGCTGTCGTAGTAAATGATCTTTTTGATCCGCCTCTTCTTCTTCCCGTCCCTCTTCTTATGACTCGATCCTGAGTCAGTGGGCTTGTCGTCCCTTGGCTCGTTGAAGAGGGTCTCCTTCTCCTTGTCATTGACCACCATCCCCTTTCCCTTAGGATCCATCTCTTCGGGCGATTAGTCCCTTAGATGAAGAGAACGGCTCCGATACCAATTGAGAGCACCTAGAGGGGGGGTGAATAGGTGATCCTGTAAAATTCAACACTAATAGCCACAAAACTTAGTTATTTAAGTTAGAACGGCTAAGTAGCTTGAAACGAGCTCTTGTGAACACAGATAATCAAAGAGAAAACACACAAGAGACACGTGATTTTTATCCCGTGGTTCGGCCAAGTAACACTTGCCTACATCCACGTTGTGGCATCCCAATGGATGAGGGTTGCACTCAACCCCTTTCAAGTGATCTGATGATCAACTTGAATACCACGGTTTTTCCTTTCTTAGTCTTTCTCCCGTTTGCGAGGAATCTCCACAACTTAGAGCCTCTCGCCCTTACAATGATGATCACAAAAGAAGCACAGAAGTAAGGGAGGGGAGAGCAACACACACAAGACTCAAATCACAACACAATCACGCACACAAGTCACAACTTGAGCTCAAAACACAACCCACGGAGTTCACAACTCAAATGGAGCCCAAGTCACTATCTCAAGGAATCAAATGCGTGAAGCTGGAATCTTGGAGTCTTAGAATGTTTCTAGTAAGCTTGGGTGACTCCTCCATACGCCTAGGGGTCCCTTTTATAGCCCCAAGGCAGCTAGGAGCCGTTGGAGGCCCACAAGGAAGGCTATCCTTGCCTTCTGTCGGGTGGCGCACCGGACAATCCGGTGCGCCACCGGACAGTCACTGTAGACGGTCCAGTGCCGATCTCCTTCCTATTATGGCGCAGACGATCGTTGCATCTCTGGGCCAGTTGGCGCACTGGACACTGTCCGGTGCACACCGGACAGTCCGGTGCCCCTGCTGACCGTTGGCGTAGGCCACGCGTCGCCTGCGGATTGCGCGGCCTACCGTTGGCTCACCGGACAGTCCGGTGCACCACCGGACAGTCCGATGAATTATAGCCGTACGCCGCCGATTTTTCCTGAGAGTGGCCAGTTCACGGGAAGCCAGCCTGGCGCACCGGACACTGTCTGGTACACCACCGGACAGTCCGGTGTGCCAGACTGAGCTGAGTCTTGGCTGCACCGAGCCAAGTCTTTTTGGTTCTTTTCTTCTTTTCTTCTCACTGTTTCTAGCACTTAGATAAAACATATTAGTACTTAAAAACTATGTACTAAGTCTAGAAACATACCTTCTCTTCGATTTGCACTTCTCTCTTCATTTAGCACATAAGAGCTTATTTAAATGTGTTGGGCACTTAATCACCAAAACATAATAGAAATTGCCCAACGGAACATTTCCCTTTCAGAAGCCCCCGTCGACCTCTGTCGCCTGCCCACGTGGATCGGACGACTCCGACCACCGTCGGTGACGTTCCGACCACCGCCGTGACCATCGTGATCTCTCCAACCTCACTACACTCTCCACCAAGGCTCTACCACCGTTGGTGAGTCCCTTCGTCCTGTGTTCGCCATTGGCGACTGTTTGACCAAGATGAGGACCACATGTTGGAGAACTTAGAAGCTCAGAGTGCTTTGTGCAAAACGCATGACTCAAATGAATAGTATCCGAAGGACTTATGTTAAAGAAAAGATGTAATGAAAAGCCAGGGGGCCTCAATGCAACTTATTTTTCCTTTTCCATTTAGATTTAAAATTCTTTAATAATATGCAGAGAACTTAGAAAAGGCATAACTTAATAAATATAAGTCCAAAAATGGTAGAACCAATTTTGTAGTACTCTGGACAAATTAGACTTCAAACCAAAAATATGAAACCATGCAGTCTAAGTACGTTTTCTGGGACTTTTGATTTAAAATCATAAACTTCTCATTTCAAAATAATAGAGGGAAAAATAGAAATAATTTTGAACTAGGCTTGAGAAATTTAGGGTAGAATCAATACATGATTTGTCTGTATGCAAAGTTATAGAACACCCTAGTCTAAGGTTTTTGGTAGAGTTATCCACTTAAAACTGAATAAGGCTTAGATGAATAAAAGAAAGATGAAAATGGTGAATAAGTGAGACCAATAACTTCACTATTTTTCCTAGACTACTTAGATGATATAGCACCTAGGAAAAAATAACCCACCCTAAGTAGTAATCTTTTAATTAAGTAAAACAAGGATAACTTTAGAAAACCATAGAAAATCATCCCTAAGAAAAATAAAAACCCCAACCTTTGGAATGATTGCTCTTGTGCTAAGAAGAACCTAGGAAAAATACTAAAATATGATGTTTGACATTTTTCAAAGGGAAAATTAGTTGTAAGTGTTCTTTTGGCCAAAAACTTTAGAAAACCCGAGAGAAATTTTTTTAAAGGATCTGCCTTCGATACTTTGTAGGAGTCGCTAATATCTTACCTAGTTAATACAATACTGTCGGCGTCTCGGACCCCGGGGGACCCTCAACCGAGCCGACCAGTGAATTTATCGTTGCGTGCCCCTGCCCAGATGGGTTGGCGCAAGATGGAACACAAAGGGGGAATGTATTATCTCGCACCGGGGGTGCTCGTAGTAGGGGTTACAAGCGTCGCGAGAGAGAGAGACTATTCATTTGCTCGTCCCCGCGCGACCCCCCTCGCAGGAAGGCCCTGGACCTCCCTTTTATAGATGCAAGGAGAGGGTCCAGATGTACAATGGGGGGTGTAGCTATGTGCTAACGTGTCTTGCAGAGAAGTGCCTGAGCCCTGTGTACATGCCAACGTGACTGTCGGAGAAGTGCTTGAGCCATGTGTACGCGATAACGTGGCCGTCAGAGAAGTGCCTGAGCCCTGTAGAAGCACAGCTGTCGGCGTGGCACGGATCCTGCTGACGTTTCCTTGCTTCCGTAGGGGGCTGAGAACCACCGACGTCATGGACGCAGGCGGGGAACCATCATTACCTATTACCGGGGTAAACTAGATAGGATGCCGGTCTTGTTCCTTTGTAGCCTGAGCTAGCTAGGAGTAGGGCAATGATGTATCCCCTGCGGCGCGGTCGGTCCGAGCCCAAGGTCGGGCGAGGTGGAGACTTCTCCTGAGGCCGAGGCCGAGGTCGGGCGAGGACACGATTCCTCCCGAGGTCGAGGCTGAGGCCGAGTCCTGGGGTAGGGCGAGGCAGAGACCTCCTCTCGAGGCTGAGGCCTAAGGTCAGGCGAGGCGGAGCTTCTTGTTGCGCCTGAGGCTGAACTCGGCTGTTGTCAGCCTTACCCGGGTGGTTGGCATAGCAGTCGGAGCGGGGCGAGCGACGTTGTTTTCCTGTCAGATCGGTCAGTGAAAGGGCGAAGTGACTACGGTCACTTCGACCTTGCCGACTGAGGCGCGCGTGTCAGGATAAGGTGTCAGGCGATCCCCGCATTAAATGTGCATGCGATACGGTCGGTTGGTGAGGCGATTTGGCCAAGGTTGCTTCACAGCGAAGCCTGCCCGAGCTGGGCTTCGGGCGTGCCGAGGGTGCACCCACTGCCTGAGGAGGCCCTCGGGCGAGGCGTGAATTTGTCTGGGACTACAGTTCCTGCCCGAGGCTGGGCTCGGGCGAGGTCGCGTCCCTTGGGTAGACGAAGCCTTGACATAAACCGCGCCCATCAGTTTCTATGGTTTGTTCTGCGGGTGTTTGCCAGCTGTGTTTAGGAGTGTTGGGGGTACCCCTAATTACGGTACTCGACAGTAGCCCCCGAGCCTCGAAGGGAGTGCGGGCACTCGCTTGGAGGTTCTGCCAGATTTTTGTGAGGGATCGGCCTTTCTCGGTTGTATTTTGTTCCGGTGGGTGCGCGCGAGCGCACCCGCCGGGTGTAGCCCCCGAGGCCTCGGAGGAGTGGTTTGACTCCTCTGAGGTCTTAATGCTTTTCGTGATGCCTCGGCCGGCCTTGTTGTTCCCTCATGTGGCCTAGCCGCGACCCGGGTGCATGGTCAGGCGCCGAGTTTTTAAGCTGGTTTGTTGACGTTGTCAACAGCTTGGCCGTAGCCTGGTGCGAGAGCAGCCCCTGAGCCTCTGCACGGAGCGAGAGGACGATCAAGGACCGTCTCGACTTTTGTTATACGCCCCTTCGTCGCCTTTCCGCAAGGAGGAAGGGGGGAAAGCGCCATGTTGCCCTCGGAGGGCGCTGAACATGGTGTTTCCAGTGAGTTGCTAACGGGTGATCTGAGTGGACGCCCGGGCCCCGTTCGATAAGGGACGGGCGATTCGCGGGGCGGCCGTTGCGCGTGTGCGAGTCGTTCGAGGAACGGGCGTTTCACCTTCGAGTTTGAATTTCGCGGCGAGCTTGGGCAAAGTTTTGAATGGATCTCGCCTGGGCCTTTATTTACCCGGAAGAGGGGCTGGCGGTGTTTCGGACCCGGGTCCTGAGATGGTGGTCGCCATAGGTGAGGCTTCCCCTTGCCGAAGCGGTTGCCTCCGCCGACGAGACCGTCAGTGCCACCTGCGCTCCGGACCTCCGGCTCTTTGGCTTTAATGGCTGGTTCTCGTCCCCCGTGAGGGGGCGTGAACGAGGGCCTTTCAGCAACAGTGTTTGCCCTGAGGCCATCGCTGCAGCTGTCTTGCCGCCCGAGACGGAGGTCGTTGTCACGCTATTGGTGCAGCGGTCGCCAGCGAGCCACCCAGAGTTTGTTATCCCGCAGGCCTTCCGGTGTGGAGGTTGTTCATTCCTACGGGAATGGACCCGGAGTCCCGTTTGTGAGGGTACTTGCTTGAGAGCAAGATGTAACTGCTTCAAGTACTTAGACATCTGCCGCAGGTCGGGAGAACCGCCGAGGGCGCTGCTGGTGTCTAAGTCTATGTAGCATAGTTACCCCAAGTATGGGTGTTTGTTCTTTGTGGCTGCTGAGGCCTAAACATTTGGGTTTTTGAGCGTGAAGCCGTGTTTCTTCCTCATTTCGAGCACTAGGACTTGCCTGTCGGCTAGCGGAACCACTTAACCGAGCGTGAGTTGCCTTGCGCGGAAGGTGACGAGTGAGGTATCCGTATCCCGGAGGCGTAGGAGTCCTTTGGCTCGGTCGGCCTTGCCGCTCAAGGCCTCTCTCGCTCAGTTTTAGGACCTTCGGCCGCTCTGCGATGAGCTAAAGCCGGAGGCAGCGGTGTCGGCGCGGACGGAGGCGGTGTCGGCTCGAATAGAGGCTTCGTCAGTCCGGGAGCAGGCGGCTTCCCAGGCCGAAGAGGTGCAGCAGCGGCAACTGGAGCTTGGCCAGGTCATCCGCGAGCGGGACCAACCCCGGAGCCACGCTGCCAGGCCATGAGCCGGGCTGAGGTCCTCGGGGGACAGCTGGCTGAGGCTACGGAGCGGCTAGCCGAGGCGTCCACTCGGGCCGAGACCCTTGCGGAGAGCCTGGCCGTGAGGGCCCAAGCGCGGTGCTGGCGTCCTCCTTTGAGGTGGAGATCCTTTCGCCCGTGTCGCCGTCTGAGGCCGGGCCAGATTCCGCCGAGGGTGGAAATGACGCCGAGGGTGCTGCTCCTCCCCCTGCCGATGTCTGAACCTGCAGGAGCAGTTTGTCTGAAGCATGCGTATGTTTTTTGCGGCCGCTGAGGCCTAAACATTTTTATTGTTGTATTATAAAGCTGTGTTTTCTTTCCTCTCGTTTCGAGCATTAGGACTTGTTCGTCGGTAACAGAATCGCTTATCCGAGCGAGAGTTACTTTCCGCGGAAGGTGATGAGTGAGGTATCTGTATCCCGGAGGCGTAGGAGTCCCTCGGCTCGGTCGGCCTTGCCGCTTACGTGCTCTCTCATTCGGTTGTAGGATTCTGTTATCGATATAGTCGAGAAGGCACGAAAGTCGTTCTTTACCCGAGCATTAGGATTTGTTCGGTAGCAGAATCGCTTATCCGAGCGTGAGTTACTTTTTGCGGAAGGTGATGAGTGAGGTATCCGTATCCCGGAGGCGTAGGAGTCCCTCGGCTCGGTCGGCCTTGCCGCTTACGTGTACTCTCATCGTTTTTAGGACCCTGCTATCGATATAGTCGAAAGCACGGAAGTCGTTTTCTACCCGAGCGTTTAGGACTTGTTTGATAACAGAACCGCTTATCCGAGCGTTTAGGACTTGTTTGATAATTTTGCGGAAGGTGATGAGCGAAAGTCGTTTTGGTAGAAAACTTTTCCTTTGGTAGAAAACTTTTCCGAGGAAAATTTTGACGTAGAGGGGGTTCCCCCCTTCTAGCCCCCGAGGGAGGGTCGGGCTTTGCCGAGGCAAGGCTGATCCTTCCTTGATGGTTAGACTTTATTTATGCATGTAAAGAAAATGAGGTATATGAACGACTTGAAACACCTTAAGGGTAGAAGCGACGTAGCTGTTGGATGTTCCAAGCGTTGCGGTAGACCTCGCCTTGATCGTTGGCCAGCTTGTATGTTCCGGGCTTCAAAATCTTGGCGATGATGAACGGCCCTTCCCAGGGAGGAGTAAGCTTGTGGCGCCCTCGGGCGTCTTGTCGGAGCCGAAGTACCAAGTCTCCCACCTGGAAGCCTCGGGGCCAAACCCTTCGGGCGTGGTAGCATCGCAGAGACTACTAATACCGTGCCGAGTGTAGTAAGGCCACGTCCCGAGCCTCTTCCAGCTGGTCCAATGAATCTTCTCGGCTGGTCTGGTTGCTTCGGTCGTCGTACGCCTTTGTCCTCGGGGAACCGTATTCTAAGTCCGTGGGCAGGACGGCCTCGGCCCCATAGACTAGAAAGAACGGCGAGAAACCCGTGGACCGGCTCGGCGTCGTCCTCAGACTCCAGACCACCGAAGGTATCTCTTTCATCCATCGCTTGCCAAACTTGTTGAGGTCGTTGTAGATCCTCGGTTATAGTCCCTGCAAAATCATACCGTTGGCACGCTCCACCTGCCCATTCGTCATGGGGTGAGCTACGGCGGCCCTGTCCACACGAATGTGGTGGTCCTCGTAGAAGTCCAGGAACTTCTTCCTAGTGAACTGCGTGCCATTGTCAGTGATGATGGAGTTCGGGACCCCAAAGCGATGGATGATGTTTGTGAAGAACGCCACTGCCTGCTCGGACCTGATGCTGGTTAAGGGTCGGACCTCGATCCACTTGGAGAATTTGTCGATGGCAACCAGCAGGTGCGAGAAGCCCCCTGGTGCCTTTTGCAAGGGACCGACGAGGTCCAGACCCCACACGGCAAATGGCCAGGTGATGGGTATTGTCTACAGAGCCTGAGCAGGCAGGTGCGTCTGTCTTGCGTAGAATTGACACCCTTGGCAGGAGCGTACAATCCTAGTGGCGTTGGCCACCACGGTCGGACAGTAGAAACCTTGTCGGAAGGCGTTCCCCACGAGGGCTCGAGGTGTTGCATGGTGACCGCAAGCCCTCGAGTGTATCTCTTGCAACAGCTCTTGTCCTTCGGCGGCGGATATGCATCGTTGGAGAATGCCCGAGGGGCTGTGGTGGTAGAGCTCCTTTTCATCACCCAGTAAAACGAACGACTTGGCACGCCGAGCCAGTCGTCGAGCTTCGACCTTGTCGAGGGGTAGCTCTCCTCGGAGGAGATATTCCAGGTACGGGGTCTTCCAGTTCGGGTTTGGCGTGACCCCATTCCGCTCTCCCTCGATGCGCAGGGCTTCACCCTCGGCGGCCGAGGGTACCTCGGGCTAGGCCGAGGACTCGTCGGGCTCGAGCGCGTCGTCGAGTTTGACGGATGGTTGATGTATGTCCCTGCATAAGACGTTCGGGGAACCGTCGTCCGCCCCGAGGCTATTTTAGCCAGCTCATCCGCAGTCTCGTTGTACCATCGAGCAACATGGTTGAGTTCCAGCCCGTGGAACTTATCCTCCAAGCGCCGAACTTCGTCACAATAGGCCTCCATTTTTCGTTCGCGGCAGTGGGAGTTCTTCATGACTTGGTCGATGATGAGCTGCGAGTCGCCCCGAGCGTCGAGGCGCTGAACCCCTAGCTCGACGGCAATGTGCAGCCCGTTAACCAAAGCCTCGTACTCAGCCACGTTGTTTGACGCCGGGAAATGGAGGCGAATCACGTAGCGCACATGTTTCCCGAGGGGTGAGATGAAGAGCAAGCCAACACCTGCTCCTGTTTTCATCAGCGACCCATTGAAGTACATGGTTCAAAGTTCGGCTTGGATTGGAGCTGTCGGCAATTGGGTGTCGACCCATTCAGCCAGGAAGTCCACCAAGGCTTGAGATTTTATGGCCTTCTGAGGAGCGAATGAAATTGTCTCGCCCATGAGTTCCACTGCCCACTTTGCTATCCTACCCGAGGCCTCTCAGCACTGGATGATCTCCCCCAGGGGGAAGGATGACACCACAGTCACAGGATGAGACTCGAAGTAGTGTCGCAATTTTCGCCGCGTCAGAATTACTGCGTAAGTAGCTTCTGGATTTGTGGGTAGCGGATCTTGGTCTCGGAGAGCACCTCGCTGATGAAGTAGACTGACCTCTAGACAAGCAGTGCATGCCCTTCTTCTCGTCTCTCGACTACGATCGCGACGCTGACCACCTGAGTGGTTGCGGCTACGTAGATCAAGAGGGCTTCTCTCGCAGCGGGGGCACCAAGATGGGCGCATTAGTAGGGAGCGCTTCTGAGGGCTTCCTTGGCCTCGGGGGTCCAAGTGAAGCACTTGGCCTTCCTTAAGATGCGGTACAAGGGTAATCCTTTCTCGCCGAGACGCGAGATGAAGCGGCTCAGAGCCGCAAGGCATCCCATGACCCTTTGTACTCCTTTCAAATCTTTGATAGGCCACATATTGGTGATGGCCGCGATTTTCTCCGAGTTGGCCTCTATACCCCGCTCAGAGACGATGAACCCTAGGAGCATGCCTCGGGGGACTCTGAAAACACACTTCTCGGGATTGAGTTTTATGCCTTTCGCTCTCAGATACTTGAATGTTGTCTCAAGGTCAGAGAGGAGGTTGGAGGCTTTCCTGGTCTTGACAACGATGTCATCGACGTAAGCCTCGACCGTTCTGTCGATGTGCTCCCCGAACACGTGGTTCATGCACCTTTGGTATGTTGCACCTGCATTCCTCAAGCCAAATGGCATAGTAGTATAACAATACATGCCAAAAGGTGTGATGAAAGAAGTCGCGAGCTGGTTGGACTCTTTCATCTTGATTTGGTGATAACCTGGATAGGCGTCAAGGAATGACAAGGTTTCGCACCCAGCAGTGGAGTCCACAATTTGATCGATGTGAGGCAGAGGGTAGGGAACGTTCGAACATGCTTTGTTTAGACCAGTGTAGTCTACGCACATCCTCCATTTCCCACCTTTTTTCTTTACAAGCATAGGGTTAGCTAACCATTCGGGATGGAATACCTCTTTGATGAACCCTGCAACCATCAACTTGTGGACCTCCTCGCCTATGGCCCTACGTTTTTCTTCATCAAAACGGCGCAGGTGCTGCTTCACGGGTCGGGCGCCGGCTCGGATATCCAGCGAGTGCTCGACGACATCCCTCGGTATGTCGGGCATGTCCGAGGGACTCCGCGCAAAAGTTTCAGCGTTTGCGCGGAGAAAGTCGACGAGCACTGCTTCCTATTTGGGGTCGAGCTCGGAGCCGATCCGGACTTTCTTGTCGGCGTCATTGCTGGGGTCGAGAGGGACGGACTTAACCGCCTCGGCCGGTTCGAAGTTGCCGGCGTGGTGCTTCGCATCAGGCACCTCCTTGGAGAGGCACTCTAAGTCGGCGATGAGGGCCTCGGACTCGGCGAGGGCCTCAGCGTACTCCACACACTCCATGTCGCATTCGTACGCGTGTCGGTACGTGGATCCGACAGTGATGACCCCGTTGGGGCCTGGCATCTTGAGCTTGAGGTACGTGTAGTTGGGGACGGCCATGAACTTGGCGTAGCACGGTCTCCCCAGCACCGCGTGGTAGGTCCCTCGGAACCCGACCACCTCGAACGTGAGGGTTTCCCTGCGGAAGTTGGAGGGAGTTCCGAAGCAGACAGGCAAATCGAGTTGCCCAAGGGGCAGGACACGCTTACCGGGGACGATTCCGTGGAAGGGTGACGCATCGGCCCGGATCGTGGACAGATCGATCTCCAAGAGCCCAAGGGTCTCGGCGTAGATGATGTTGAGGTTGCTGCCTCCGTCCATGAGGACCTTGGTGAGCCTAGCGTTGCCGATGACAGGGTCGACAACGAGCGGGTACCTTCCTGGGCTCGGTACGCAGTCGGGGTGGTCGCCTTGGTCAAAGGTGATGGGCTTGTCGGACCAGTCTAGGTAGACTAGCGCCGCCACCTTCACCGAGCAGACCTCCCGGCGCTCCTGCTTACGGTGCTGAGCCAAGGCGTTCGCCACTTGCCCACCATAGATCATGAAGCAGTCGTGGACCTCTGGGAACTCCTCTTTCTTGTCGCCCTCCTTCTTGTTGCCTTGGTTCTTGCCACCTTCCGTCGGGGGCCCGGCCTTATGGAAGTAGCGCCGGAGCATGACACATTCTTCAAGGGTGTGCTTGACGGGACCCTGGTGGTAGGGGCACGACTCCTTGAGCATCTTGTCGAACAAGTTGGCCCCTCCGGGAGGCTTCCGTGGGTTCCTGTGCTCGGCAGCAGGGACGAGATCCGCGTCAGTGGTGTCGCGCTTTGCTTGCGCCTTCTTCTTGGCCTTCTTCTTCGTGCCACGCTGGGCGGACACCTCGGGGACGTCTTCCTTTTGCCTCTCCTGAGGCTGCTTGTCCTTCCGGAAGATGGCCTCGACCGCCTCCTGAACAGAGGCGAACTTGGTGGCTATGTCCATCAATTCGCTCGCCTTGGTGGGAGTCTTGCGCCCCCAGTTTGCTCACTAGGTCTCGGCAGGTGGTGTCAGCGAGGAATGCCCCGATGACGTCCGAGTCGGTGATGTTGGGCAGCTCGGTGCGCTGCTTTGAAAACAGTCGGATGTACTCTCGCAGGGATTCCCCTGGCTGCTGGCGGCAGCTTCGGAGATCCTAGGAGTTCTCAAGGCGCACGTACGTACCTTGGAAGTTTCCATCGAAGGCCTTGACCAGGTCATCCCAGTTGGAGATCTGCGCGGAAGGCAGATGCTCCAGCCAGGCCTGGGCAGCATCGGAGAGGAACAGGGGGAGGTTGCGGATGATGAGGTTGTCGTCGTCCGTCCCTCCTAGCTGGCATGCCAGCCGGTAGTCCGCAAGCCACAACTCCGGCCTTGTCTCCTCCGAGTACTTGGTGATGGTAGTCGGGGCCCGGAACCGAGCCGGGAACGACGCCCGTCGTATGGCCCGGCTGAAGGCTCGCGAACCTGGTGGTTCGGGCGAGGGACTCCGATCCTCCTCACTGTCATAGCGTCCTCCACGCCTAGGGTGGTAGCCTCGGTGCACCTTCTCTTCGAGGCGGGCTCGACGGTCGCGGCGGTGGTGCTCGTTGCCGAGGCGATCCGGGGCAGCAGGCGTCCCGTCCCGCATGCGCCCGATGCGGACTGAGGCCTCCCGCATGAGTCGGGAAGTCGTTGCGCGATGCTCTGAGGGGCACCCTTGCCTTCGGGAGGCAGAGCTCTCGGCTCGTCAGACTGCTGCGTCTTCCAGGAGACCCTTGAGTTCGCCCTGGATACGTCGCCCCTCGGTGGTGGATGGCTCCGGCATTGCTCGGAGTAGCATTGCCGCTGCAGCTAGATTCTGGCCGACCCCGCTGGAGGCCGAGGGCAGCCTTGCCCTGGCATCGTCAACGATACGGCGTTGGACATCCCGGGCCCGATGACGCGCTTCTTCGGCAAGGGCTCGGCCTGCCCACTCCTGCTCGACGTTTTGCCGGAGCTGCACAAGTTGCCCTGCTTCCTCGTCGAGCTTGGCTTGCATCTCGCGGATTTGCTCGAGCTGTGTGTCCTGACCCCCCGCAGGGACTAGGACCACAGCTAGCTCCTGCGGGATGTCAACGCGAGAAGAAGGCACAGGGGGATCGTCATCCTCCGGCATACCGAGGTGGTTGCCTTCGTCGCGATCCCCCAGATCGACGTGGAAACATTCGCGACTTGGGCCACAACCTTCATCGTCAAGGCTGTGGCCATCGTCAGAGCAACCGGAGAGGCAGTAGTCACATGAAGTCATGAAGTCTCGCATGGCACTGGGATCACAGAGCCCGGAGAAATCCCAACCGGAGTTGGGGTCATCTTCTTCCTCGGAACCCGGGGGCCCGTAGGTTGAGACGGCCGTCAGTCGGTCCCAGGATGACCACATATGGTACCCCGGAAGGTTAGGATATGCCTTTACGAAGGCGCTCACCGAAGCGGGGTCGCTTGGTGGATCGAAGCTGAATCTAAAAGGGATAGGGTGGAAAACTGACGGTACCTTTTGATCGATGGACGGTGGTGAAGTCGCGTCGGGGACGGACTGCTCCGCTATCTCAGGTACGAGGCTAACGCCCAGCAAGTCCTTCGCGAGTGTGCTGGCGTCATCAGTCCGCTTGGGGTTGGCACGTTGCGAGGAAACGACATCCGTCGTTGTCTCAGGTGCGAGGACAACGCCCGACATGTCCCCCGCTAGGGTGCCGGCGTCGTTGACTCGCTCAACAGCCGACGAGGTGCCGCCTCCTGCCTGGCCATGGTTGCCCCGTCTCCCCCTCCTGCGGCGAGGAGGGTGGCGGGGCAAACCCAGATGCTGCTCTTCCACCACGAGGGGAAGACGTCGTCGAGTTCGTCGCCGCCGGGCGAGCTGATGACCGTCGTTGTTGCTGTCGCGCTGCGGGGGGAGGAGTACCATGTCGTAGCTGTCGTCGCAGGACATGAACTCGAGACTCCCGAAGCGGAGCACCGTCCCGGGCTGAAGAGGTTGCTGAAGACTACCCATCTGAAACTCAATGGGAAGGTGTTCGTTAACACGCAGCATGCCCCTACCTGGCACGCCAACTGTCGGCGTCTCGGACCCCGGGGGACCCTCAACCGAGCCGACCAGTGAAGTTATCGCTGCGTGCCCCTGCCCAGATGGGTTGGCGCAAGATGGAACACAAAGGGGAATGTATTATCTCGCACCAGGGGTGCTCGTAGTAGGGGTTACAAGCGTTGCGAGAGAGAGAGACTGTTCGTTTGCTCGTCCCCACGCGACCCCCCCCCTCGCAGGAAGGCCCTGGACCTCCCTTTTATAGATGCAAGGAGAGGGTCCAGATGTACAATGGGGGGTGTAGCTATGCGCTAACGTGTCTGGCAGAGAAGTGCCTGAGCCTTGTGTACATGCCAACGTGGCTGTCGGAGAAGTGCTTGAGCCCTGTGTACACGATAACGTGGTCGTCGGAGAAGTGCCTGAGCCCTGTAGAAGCACAGCTGTCGACATGGCACGGATCCTGCTGACGTTTCCTTGCTTTCGTAGGGGGCTGAGAACCACCGACGTCATGGACGCACGCGGGGAACCATCATTACCTGTTACCGGGGTAAGCTAGATAGGATGCCGGTCTTGTTCCTTTGTAGCCTGAGCTAGCTAGGAGTAGGGCAATGATGTATCCCCTGCGGCGCGGTCGGTCCGAGCCCAAGGTCGGGCGAGACGGAGACTTCTCCTGAGGCCGAGGCCGGGGTCGGGCGAGGACTCGATTCCTCCCGAGGCCGAAGCTGAGGCCGAGTCCTGGGGTCGGGCGAGACGGAGACCTCCTCCCGAGGCCGAGGCTTAAGGTCGGGCGAGGCGGAGCTTCCTGTTGCGCCTGAGGCTAAACTCGGTTGTTGTCAGCCTTACCCGGGTGGTTGGCACAGCAGTCGGAGCGGGGCGAGCGACGCTGTTTTCCTGTCAGATCGGTCAGTGAAAGGGCGAAGTGACTGCGGTCACTTCGACCTTGCCGACTGAGGCGCGCGTGTCAGGATAAGGTGTCAGGCGATCCCCGCATTAAATGTACATGCGATACGGTCGGTTGGTGAGGCGATTTGGCCAAGGTTGCTTCACAGTGAAGCCTGCCCGAGCTGGGCTTCGGGCGTGCCGAGGGTGCGCCCACTGCCTGAGGAGGCCCTCGGCGAGGCGTGAATTCGTCTGGGACTACGGTTCCTGCCCGAGGCTGGGCTCGGGCGAGGTCACGTCCCTTGGATAGACGAAGCCTTGACTTAAACCGCGCCCATCAGTTTCTATGGTTTGTTCTGCGGGTGTTTACCAGCTTTGTTTAGGAGTGTTGGGGGTACCCCTAATTACGGTACCCGACAAATACCAAATATGATAGTAGCCATTGTTACCTAGGTGGTGTAGTGAAGTGCCCCTTTGCACTAGAATTTGTCATTTTTGTGTAGAATAGACATTAACTTGTTTTGACCCCAAATTCATAGGGCAACCTTTAATAACTAGTAGGAAGCTACTATAATTTTATAGAAGTTTTAGAATTTTCTAAGTACTGGTTGTAGTTCAACTCACCCTAAAAAGGATAGGTTAAGAGTGACCTAAGGATTAAAAAGGTGACCTATGCCAAACCTAACTAGAGCAATGCAAAACCTTCTTAATTTAATTAGTTAAGTCTTAATCTTACCTCACAAGGTCAAGCTTTAAGCCAAATCTCTTTAAGTACTAACTCTTATAAGAAGCCTTAAACTAATAATGCAAGCACCTTTCATAGTACTAAGTAACATAGTCTTTTACCAAATCCACATCACCATCCTTAAGCATTCTTGCATATCATAATGGATGTCTCATGCGTTGCATTCGATAGATTGCAAGCTTGCCGACGGAGAGTATGTCATGGTTCCGGAGCAAGAGGGAGATCTAGAAGGAGGACAAGAGCCTGCTCCCGAGCCTGTTGCTGAGGATATCTCGTCAGCACCTACACCTAAAGGCAAGCCCCAATTTTATACATAACCGTTATATATGCTATTTTACTGCAATTCTATTTCTTGGATTTTATTGTGCACTTACGTGTAGGAGTTGTTTGAAACCCTAGATGCATGAACTCAAGTTTCTTTATGAATAACCGTTATATATGCTATTTTACTGCAATTCTATTTCTTGGATACTAGTATGCTAGGTCGAGTAGCTGCTATGCTAAATAGGGATCTGAGTAGAAGTTGAGTGATTTTCTAGCACTCGCGCGAGGTCAGGAATTAATTGTATTCATTTTGATAATGAGATTATGATTATCTGTGGACACAGATCCATGGGTCATGTGCAGTCTACGAGATAAAATTGGAATAAGGATTAACATGTGGATACTTGTGTCAAGTGTTTGAAAGTACTAAACATATACCGAGAAATATGGTAAATCGGTAAGCCTAGTACTTGATTGAAGCCGGACACAGACTTTATCCCACTCACTAGTCCTGAGACTTGGTCTCCCATTCCAGATATGGTGGGTACAAGGGCAGTCACTACACGACTGGGTCCGTCGCAGTGGGCCATTGTATCCAAGGTAGTGGGCCCTGGCCACGAACGGGGGATCGATGTGGACGGTTCATGTGTGTGGGGTCGGAAAGTCCCCTACACGTCGTGTGTTTAGGTTTACCTTGTAGGGTTAAAACTCGATTCGAATTGTCTGCTTCTCGCAGCTAATGAGACTGCTTGATTCATTGTATTGCATTGAGTAATAAGTGGAAATGAGGTTACCTGCAAAAGCTGTTGTTTGACTTAATGACTGCTACCATGTGTGGATAGTTAGAGCAACTTCAATAGTTCTCTAAAAAATAGCTTGCTAAAATCATGTTTAGCAAGTTGCTAAATAGCTATTGGAAGTAAAAAATAACTTAGTCTCCAATAGTTGCTCATATTTAGGAAGTAGTTCGATTTTGAATCTAGATTTAGCGGCCCTGCCCCTATGTGAGGGCGAAAGAGAAAAGGCCGATCGATACTCACTATGGAGGAGTGGTGGTCAGGTGGCGCAACCTATGAGAAAGTTGGGTTCGACGATGAAGGAGAAACTTGTGTCATACATGTTTGACCTAGCTATCTCATTATGCTAGAAAGTGAAAAAAGAGCGTGCTATACCTGTCTACCTCACTGTGTGCGAAACGGAAAAATAATCACGCTAGTGTGAAGAAATTGACGTCAACTACATTTAGGGAGTTCCTACCGAGTTGCTAAATGTGGAGTAGAGCTGGGCGTTCGGGTTTACCCGGTATTTCGGGTCGGGTTTTTCGGGTTTTTTATATTTCGGGTTTTAAACATCTAAACCCGAACTCGTACCCGTAATGTCGGGTACCCGTAATTTTGGGTACCCGTACTTTCGGGTACGGGTTCGGGTAATACCAAAATACCCATAGTCAATATTCCAGTGAAACAATAATAGAGAGAATATAGACTATAGAGTACACAGACACAGTACACATTATTTAAAAATTAAAACAGTGAAACAATATTCCAGTCACAAATTATTTAAAAATTAAAACAGTGAAACAGTGCAGTAGACTAGTAGTGCACAACAGCTGAACGGCATCAGGCTTCAGGCATCAGCCATCAGGCGCAGGCAGCCAGGCACCGCACGTCCGCACTAGCTCAGGCTTGCTTCACCGCTTCAGCCTTCAGTCCATAGCTGAACGCCTGAACGGCATCATGCGGCATGCGCATTGCGCAGTGGCAGACTGGCAGTGTGGCACTAGCTCAGGCACAACCGCAGTACACTGAGAACTGAGAACTGAGGGGCGATGGCGCGCTGCCAGCAGACTTCGGGTAGTATGGGTACTTCGGGTACCGTAGCATAATACCCGATTAAGCCCGAATTTAATTCGGGTATTTAGTTTTGTTACCCGCAAATGCTATTCGGGTAACGGGTTTTGGGCTATACGGGTACGGGTTCGGGTATTTCGGGTACAGGGCTTCGGGCTCGGGTTTTATGCCCAGTGCTAATGTGGAGAGTAAATAGAGTTGAATAGCAACTAAGTAAATTTAGCAAGTCTATTTAGAGAACCATTGGAGAAGCATTTTTCTGTTTACTTCTTAAATTTAAGATTTAGAGAGTTGTTTAGAGAACTATTGAAGTTGCTCTTAGGTGCTCATCTAGTCTAAGGTACTATTATAGAACCTGAAAGCTAAAAAATTAAATTAGAATCAGCTAGTGCCTTTGGCAAACCAAACCACTTAGCCAAACAACTTCATGTCTAGAGGTAGAGGAGTAGACTCCTCACACGGGTAAGTCTAGCTAAGTTTTAGTATACTCAGCCTTCTTGTGGTACCAAATTTTCAGGTACCTTGCAAGAGATGATTGATGATGTGACTTGGCCTTCCACCTTACTACCGGGATAGACGATCGAGTGGGATGCTGCCTCTTCAGGAGACGACCAGGAGGAGTAGCTTAGCCACGCTTCGCCATGCTACCCAGTTATCATCGTTAGTTTATTTCCGCTACATGAAAAACTATGGTTTACTGTTTTAAAACTCCTATGACATATTTGGTACTTATTAATTTGTGGTGTTATGAATTATTGTATTTCTATGTATCTCACCTTCGAGTGAGCAAGTGGTATTTGATCTGGTGTAAGTGATTTTATTGGACTAGATGCGACGAATTGATAGTTTATTCTGATTTAAGTGTGTCATCGACTCTAAGGCAGGACTTAGACACTTAAGCTGAAATAATCTGGACGGTTTCACACATTCCACCGCCGCAAAAAAAAATCCTCCTCCTCCGACGCCTCCCATGAGGACTCGGCGAACTCATAAGGGCTGATTTGGTGATTAGGGATCACGGGGGGATTGGAGGGGATTGAGGGGAAATTAGTTCATTTCCCCCTCAATCTCCTCCAATCCTCCCGTGATCCCCTTGTCACCAAATCAGGTCTAAACGTGCTTGCACGGCCAATTCACGCGGAAACCAACCAGATGCTCGCACAAGTGTTTGGGGGGAGAAATATTGTCGCGCAAGTAAAACAATGGTTCACCGCTCAAAATTGGTTTTGGGGAGACTTTACGCGATTTCTTGGAGATGCTCTAAGGGTATGATAAATATGTGCGTATCAAAAATTAGAGCAAAATATATCTCTAATATATGTATTTATGCATAGAGGACATGATATAGAGAACCCCATTAAAGATGAATAAGATATATAAGAGAGAACCCTTTAGAGAAGACTGTAAACGACTAATATAGAGGACACATTGTTATCCGACTTAAAAAGGCTCATGCGATTTAGAAATAATTTGGGTTCTATAAAAAGGAAGAGGCTCTGATTTATATTATACTGCTATAAAATAGGTTTATATAAAGTAGAGCTACCTAAATACATAACTAAATACCTAAGTAGAAAGTTTGGTTCTGAAAGGAGAAAAATGTTGTGTAATCAAACTTTTCGTATAATCACCGTGTAATCAAAATATTAGAAAATTTAAAGATATACTTTATTATTTACTATTTCAATGCATCAAATTTCAAGTTCTACTTCATTCTATGTTAAAAGATATAAAAACAAGAAAATTCTATCATTTTTATGTTGAAATTTTTTTCTTTTTGTATATCTTTTAATATATGATAAATTAGAACTTAAAATTCTATATATTAATAGAGTAAATAATAAAAAGATCTACAATATTTAAACATTTTTATGATTTTTGGTAATTTTATTGCAAGTTAGTTACACGAAAAACTCGATTTTAGAACAGTTACTCCCTCCGTTTCTTTTTATTTGTCGCTGGATAGTGCATTTACACTATCCAGCGACAAATAAAAAGAAACGGAGGGAGTATGTCAGTAGTACTTGCCGACGCTATATACCATCTTCAGCAGTGGCCTATCTCACATCTCATTGTACCTCCTATATCGAACTCCAATGTATCTGACATGCTGCTTCAATCATTTGACATAAAATCCCAGCATGTGCTGCAGTTTTGTGTGGCCTGATGCAGATATCACTGAGCCGACTTTTAAATAGAAAAGGAGGCCCAACAATCATGTGAAGGGTTCCAAAGGCATGGAGGCAGAAATGCAGAATCATAATCTCACCGAAAGCACCATAGTGTCCATCAATGATGGGAACCCCGGAACAAGCATATGAGCATATCCCATCTTGACCAACAGTTAGATCACACAACATTTTTAATAAAGATTCTGCACATCTTGTCGACTGTCGAGCTACCCGTACTGTAGATCATTGTTGATTGTTGTGCTTACAGTAAACATTTAACTACAGTCTACTTCTTAAGTCCTAGAAAGTCAAAACATTTTAAATGTGACGAAATATATGTGAAAAATATAAATATTTATCATACCAAATAATAATTATTAAATTTTTATATTATATATATTTTATATTATATCTATTTGAAGCTATAGATATTGATAATATTTTCTATGCGCTTGTTCCAAACTGAAGTTATTTTTAGTTTTATCCTAAATTAAATCTGTTTAGCTTTCATCAAGTTTATATAAAATTGTATTAATAGCTATAATATCAAATAGATTTATTAAAAAAATATTTTAGCGTGCATTTAATGAACTAATTTGATGTTGTAGAGTAGAATATTAAATAACTCACAATTTAGAACTGAGCAAGTATATTCTTAATCAAATTTAAGATTTGATAATTGTATTTTTTTTGTAGGACCAAAGTAGTAAATGTTTTGCTGACTTATCATTGATAACTTTTTCGAGATAAACATAAAGCTATGCCATAGGTGTGTTTTCATTGTTTTTAAGGTATGTATTTGATCATATTTATGGGCACACGTAAACTACGCCACAAGACCTGGGCAATCTATGGAAACCGAAACTTCGGTTCGGTTTTATCGGTTTTTAAAAACTTCGGTTTTCAAGACGAGTGAACTGATCGATGTAATGCAGTTATAAAAACGAGCAGTTCTGTGTACGGTTATTTTGATTCGCTTTTCGGTTTTACCTAAAAAACCGAACAATTGCACCACAGCTAGTCAACGAGTCGCTTGTATCTTGTGTGGTGGGCCGGACCAGCTAGTGGGTGGACTGAACCTATAGATGGCCAATAGTGCTGAGCTAATCGGGCCAGCCCGGAGCACGGCACGGTCCGTAGTGCCTAAGCACGACACGGTACGGTCGGTACCGGGCCCGTGCCGGCGCGACCCGATGGCTAGTGTCGTGCCTGTGCCGAGTACGCTGGGCCGGCACGGGCACAACCCGATTAGCTCCAAAGCATGTTTAGGCCAGCTTCCCCCGTAACTTAAAATCCCATCGCCCCTCCCCCCTCGGGCCCTGCCTCGTCAGTCACCCACTCACTCGTGGGCTCTCTCCCTCGTTCTCTCCGTTTGCGATTTGGGGGCGATTCGACTCCGCCGTCGCCTCACTGTTCGACTTCGCCGCCGCCTCGCCTCTGGGTTCCAGCCTCCGGTAGGGTCCTCCATCGCTCCATCTCATGTCCCCTGGCTTCCCCTCACCTGGTGGCTGCCTGGCTGGTGGTTCGGTCACAGATTTGGTTACGATAAGCTTTCGGTCTTCCTCGTCTTCTTCCTCTAGTCGACGTCTCCGACTAGGTTGAGACTTCTTAAGCCAGTGCTTGTTCTTGTGATCTGTGCTCGAACCCTAATCTACAGTACTGCCTTCTTGCTCTGTGATTATACCCGTGAGGGACCGATCTGGTGCTCCAGCTTTGGTAAGTGATTAATCTGGTGCTTGTTCTTGTGATCTGTGCTTGTGATCTGTGTTCGAACCCTAAACCCTAGTCTACTCTACTACCTTCTTGTTCTGTGATTGTAGCCGCTCGTGAGGGACCGATCTGGTGCTCCGGCTTTGGTAAGTTCTTAATCCGGTGCTTGTTCTTGTGATCTATGCTTGTGATTTGTGTACCAACCCTAAACCCTAATCTACTCTACTACCTTCTTGTTCTCTGATTGTAGCTGCCCGTGAGGGACCGATCTGGTGCTTCGGCTTTGGTAAGTTCTTAATTCGGTGCTTGTTCTAGTGATCTATGCTTGTGATTTGTGTACCAACCCTAAACCCTAATATATTCTGCTACCTTCTTGTTCTCTGATTGTAGCCGCCCGTGAGGGATCGATCTGGTGCTCCGGCTTTGGTAAGTTTTTAATCTGGTGCTTGTTCTTGTGATCTATGCTTGTGATCTATGTTTGAACCCTAATCTAGCTGCTTTCTTGTTCTATGATTCTAGTCGTGAGGGACCGATCTGGTGCTCCGGCTTTGATAAGTTCTTAATCTGGTGCTCTGTGCTCTATGATCTGTGATTGATGGCCAACGACAACACCGTAGCTGGCCAAATTAGTGGCAGTGAGGCTGTTGTTCCTTCAACGGAGCCCATCAACATAGATCATGACCCTGATGTGGTCGATGCTGGGGAGACAAACACACCTACTAGTTCTCGGGTAAGAAATAGAGCTTCCACATCTGATGTGTGGAATGACTTTGACAAAATATATAAGGTTGTTGATGGTGTGAGGGTCAGGTGTCAGGCTAAGTGCAAAGTTTGCAAGTGTGTTTTGTCTGCTAAATCATCTGGTGCCACTGGTCATCTTAATCGTCATAGAAATGCATGCAAACTGAAGCATGGCAGAACTGCCTTTGCCCAGTCCCTGCTCTAGTTTAATCCTGATGGTAGTGCTAGATTGTGGGAGTTCAATGTTGATGTTGTTTAAACAAAGAACTTGAAGACTCATTCTCTAAGCTATATCTTGATGATGAACAAGTTCAAGCTGACACTCCAGGGTCCTCTCATGCATCTCAATCTCAGACACCTACTGACCCACAACCACATGTGGATGACTGATCTTATTTAGCTAGTTTGAACTTTGAACTATGGTTGTGTACCTGTGTCTGTAACTATACTACAACTCTAAACAATGTTTGTGATATATGTAAGAACACTAAATGAGTTGTGGGATGTACTCTTTTTTTCTATCTATGGTTTTCTCACATGGTGAGTTTTTACCTAGATAGGTTTTTAATGAGGCAGTCATTGCACTAAACAGCTCAATATTAGCTATTTAGTATGCTTTTAACTGTGTTTTTGTGAATGTGTAAGATTATGTTAAGTTTGATGCTGATTTATTGTGTAGTGCTCGGGCCGGTCCTGATACTACGACTATCCAGGCCAACCATGCCGGCACGGCACTGCTAAGAGAGCTCAGTGTCGTGCTTGGAGCTGGTTTCAGGCACTAGTGCTGTGCTGTCGTCACAGCAACGGTTAAACGAGCTAAACAAGTTGTGCCCTTATCATGTCATGTCTGGCCAAGCCAGTTCCGTGTCAGGCCGGCCCGTCCGCTTGGCCATTTATAACTGAACCCACTGTTGGCCTAGTGCTTGGTTGGGAGGCGGTGCAGATCTCGCCCTAGCTTTTTAGGCCGGTCTCGCTCTACCAGTCTGCCCTGGGTGACCGCTGCACGACACCTCCTGGGAGCCCCTTCCAACTGACACGTGATTAGATGAGATCATATTAAGGCCTTATTCGTTTGTGTCGGATTACACCCGGAATCGTTCCAGCTAATCAAAGTTTATATAAATTAGAGAAGCAATCCGGTCAGGAATCGTTCTGACCCACCAATCCGGCACAAACGAACAAGACCTAATGGGAATAGAAAATGGTAATGCAACAACGGAATCATCTGGGCACTCATCCTTGATGGTACTAATTGATATGGCGCTAGCAGGCCAAAAAAAGATTGGGCTGGAATCTCCGGTGACCCCTGCACCCCTGGATTCTTAGACATGGTGGATCGGCTAGCAGTTGGGCTACCTCGGTTCTTGGTTATTTCGATTTGATGTAGAGCTAAAATAAAACCGAAACCATAGAACGAAATTTATAGAAATCAAAACCAAACCTAACACCGAACACCAAAACTTCAGTTCGGTTTTTTAAATTTTGGTTCGGTTTTTCGATGTCGATGAAAAAATTCCCAGCCCTATATGCCACAAAGGTGTTTCCCTAGTGTTGCATGTTATATGACATTGTAGAGTATGGAAAACATGAAACCTTACACTACATGAAATATTCTAGATGGCTAGAGGAATGGAAAGGGGTGAATATTCGATAAAAAATTCTATTCACAACACTAGAACAAATTAATTACTATAACAAAAGATCTTAATAACCACTACTTGCTAGAGCTCTACTAACACCCAAGAAAGCCTTTGAATAATTCTAGTAGCTTTAGTTTCTAGATAGAGCACAACACCACACAAGCTACAAGAACTAGAGCTACACTAGAGAGCAACTAAAATTAGTACCACAACTACAACTAACCTATTTAAGCTAACAAGACAAAAAAAATTACACACAAGCAAGTAATTACAAAGTAAACAACAACTATGAAGAAGGAAAACTAATGAGGGCAAGTGATAGACATAATATTTATCCCTGAGGTTCATTTGCTTGTTGATAACCTAACTTCTCATCATGGTGAGTCTCCAAGTAATGATTCATGCACTAACTAGCATGACAAGATAGACCCATTGAAAGTCGCCTAGAGGGGGTGAATAGGTAAGTCTGAAATTTATAAACTTTAAGCACAACTAAAAGCCGGGGTTAGCGTTAGAAATAAAGTCGAGTCCGAAAGAGAGGGCGAAAACAAATCACAAGCAAATAAAGCGGATGACACAGTGATTTGTTTTACTGAGGTTCAGTTCTTGCAAACCTACTCCTCGTTGAGGTGGTCACAAAGACCGGGTCTCTTTCAACCCTTTCCCTCTCTCAAACGGTCACCTAGACCGAGTGAGCTTTTCTCCTCAATCAATTGGGACACTTAGTCCCCACAAGGACCACCACACAATTGGTGTCTCTTGCTTTGATTACAAATGTCTTGGGA
The DNA here is from genome assembly GCF_902167145.1 of Zea mays. Classification (NCBI taxonomy): domain Eukaryota; kingdom Viridiplantae; phylum Streptophyta; class Magnoliopsida; order Poales; family Poaceae; genus Zea; species Zea mays. Next base: position 169,942,537 of record NC_050097.1, on the reverse strand, counting down.
ACAAGAAATGGGGAAGAAGAAAAGCGATCCAAGCGCAAGAGCTCAAAGAACACGGGCAAAACTCTCTCTTCTAGTCACTAATTGCTTTGAGTGGAATTGGGACTTGGAGAGGCTTTGATTCAATCTAATTGTGTCTTGTATTGAATGCACTAGCTCTTGTATTGAATGTGTTGGCTGAAAAACTTGCATGCCTTGAAGTGTGGTGGTTGGGGGTATTTATAGCCCCAACCACCAAAGTGGTCGTTGGGGAGGCTGTCTGTCGACGGGCGCACCGGACAGTCCGGTGCGCCAGCCATGTCACCCAACCGTTAGGGTTAGACCGTTTGAGCTCTGACAAGTGGGGCCACCGGACAGTCACTGTTCACTGTCCGGTGCGCCTTCTGGCGCCTGCTGTGACTCTGCGCGCGCTGTTCACGCACTGTTCACTTTTGCAGACGACCATTGGCGCTGTTATCCGTTGCTCCGCATGGCACACCGGACAGTCCGGTGCTACACCGGACAATCCGGTGAATTATAGCGGAGTGGCATTTCTGAAAAGGAAATGTGCCCTTAAGCCATTTCTAAGTATTTTGGTGATTGAGTGCCAACACAAGTACTTTTGTGTTGATCTATGTAATATGGTGGACAAAGTGCAAATCATGTCAAAAGGTATGTTTCTCAGACTTAGTACATTGTTTCAGAGACTAATGTATTGTGTCTAAGTGCTGGAAACAGGAAAAGAACAATTGGAAATGTCTTGGCTCGAGCAGCCAAGACTCTGCTCAGTCTGGGAGCACCGGACAGTGTCCGGTGCGCCAGACTGGCTCGTGCGAACTCGCTGCTCTCGGGATTTCTTCGGCGGCGTATGGCTATAATTCACCGGACTGTCCGGTGTGCACCGGACTGTCCGGTGAGCCATTGGTCGGCCGGGCCAACGGTCGGCTGCGCGATCTGCGCAAGACACGTGGCCGAGCCAACGGTCGGGAGGGGGCACCGGACTGTCCGGTGTGCACCGGACAGTGTCCGGTGCGCCAACGGCTCCCAGGCGCCAACGGTCGGCTTTGCCAGGAAAGGAAAGAAATCTGCACCGGACAGTGTCCGGTGTGCACCGGACTGTCCGGTGCGCCAGGCGACAGAAGGCAAGATTTGCCTTCCAGGAATGCTCTCAACGGCTCCTAGCTGCCTTGAGGCTATAAAAGGGACCCCTAGGCACATGGAGGAAGACACCAAGCATCCTCTAAGCATTTCTAAGCACTAAGACATCGATTCCGCGCCTTTGATTCTTTGCGATAGCAATTAGAGCTCTATTTGAGTTGTGAACTCATTGAGTTGTGCTGTGAGCTCTTGTTGCGACTTGTGTGCGTGGTGTTGCTGTGATTTCTTGTCTTGAGTGTGTTGCTTATCCCTCTCTTACTCCGTGCTTCTTTGTGAACTTCAAGTGTAAGGGCGAGAGGCTCCAAAGTGTGGAGATTCCTCGCAAACGGGATATAGTAAAGCAAGCAAAACACCGTGGTATTCAAGTGGGTCTTTGGACCGCTTGAGAGGGGTTGATTGCAACCCTCGTCCGTTGGGACGCCACAATGTGGAGTAGGCAAGCGTTGGTCTTGGCCGAACCACGGGATAAACCACTGTGCCATCTCTGTGATTGATCTCTTGTGGTTATTGTGTTTTGTTGAGACTCCTCTCTTGCCACTTGGCATTATTGGTACTAACTCCTAATCAAGTTTTGTGAGTTTAATTTCAAGTTTTACGGGATCACCTATTCACCCCCCTCTAGGTGCTCTCAATTTCCAAAAACCTGAAAGTGGCAAGTTCGGAGTTGATCTCCCTGGTGCATCGAACACTGTTCGGTGGTGTATCAGACACTGTCTGGTGGCACACCGGACAGTCCGGTGCTCCAGACCAGGGTAGCCTTCGATTGTCTTTTGCTCCTTTGTTTTAAACCCTTTCTTGGACTTTTTTTGGTTTGTGTTGAACCTTTGGCATCTGTAGAACTTATAATCTAGAGCAAACTAGTTAGTCCAATTATTTGTGTTGGGCAATTCAACCACCAAAATCATTTAGGAAAAGGTTTGACCCTATTTCTCTTTCAATCTCCCCCTTTTTGGTGATTGATGCCAACACAAACCAAAGCAAATATATAAGTGCATAATTGAACTAGTTTGCATAAGGTAAGTGCAAATGTTGCTTGGAATTAAACCAATTTACATTTTCATAAGATATGCATGGATTGCTTTCTTCATTTTAACATTTTGGACCACACTTGCACCACTTGTTTTGTTTTTGCAAATTATTTTGGAAATTCTTTTCAAAGTCTTTTTGCAAATAGTCAAAGGTATATGAATAAGATTTTGAGAAGCATTTTCAAGATTTGAAATTTTCTCCCCCTATTTCAAATGCTTTTCCTTTGACTAAACAAAACTCCCCCTCAATGAAATTCTCCTCTTAGTGTTCAAGAGGGTTTTAGATATCAATTTTTGAAATATATCACAAATACAATACCAATTGAAAACAACATTTAAAAACTTAGACTTGTTTCGAAAAATTTTGAAATTGGCGTGGTGGTGCGGTCCTTTTGCTTTGGGCTAATACTCTCTCCCCCTTTGGCTTTAATCGCCAAAAACAGAGTCTTTAGAACCCTTTTCAAACTTTCTCCCCCGTTGGCAAATAATATATGAGTGAAGGATTATACGAAAGTTGGAGAGCGATGCAGAGTGACGGCGAAGGGAAATAATATGATGGAGTGGAGTGGAAGCCTTGTCTTCGCCGAAGACTCCATTTCCCTTTCAATCTATGACTTAGCATGTAATACACTTGGAAACACATTAGTCATAGCACATGAAAGAGATATGATCAAAGGTACATATATGAGCTATGTGTGCAAAGTATCAATTAAAATTCCTAGAATCAAGAATGTTTAGCTCATACCTAAGTTTGGTAAAGGTTTTCTCATCTAGTGGTTTGGTAAAGATATCGGCTAATTGTTCTTTGGTGCTAACATAAGCAATCTCGATATCCCCCCTTTATTGGTGATCCCTCAAAAAGTGATACCGAATGGCTATGTGCTTAGTGCGGCTGTGCTCAACGGGATTATCCGCCATGCGGATGGCACTCTCATTATCACATAGGAGAGGGACTTTGGTTAATTTGTAACCATAGTCCATAAGGGTTTGCCTCATCCAAAGCAATTGCGCGCAACAATGGCCTGCGGCAATATACTCGGCTTCGGCGGTAGAAAGAGCTACTGAATTTTGTTTCTTTGAAGCCCAAGACACCAGGGATCTTCCCAAGAACTGACAAGTCCCTGATGTGCTCTTTCTATCAATTTTACACCCCGCCCAATCAGCATCTGAATAACCTATTAAATCAAAAGTGTATCCCTTGGGGTACCAAAGACCAAACTTAGGTGTATGAACTAAATATCTCAAGATTCTTTTCACGGCCCTAAGGTGAACTTCCTTAGGATCGGCTTGAAATCTTGCACACATGCATACGGAAAGCATAATATCCGGTCGAGATGCACATAAATAGAGTAAAGATCCTATCATCGACCAGTATATCTTTTGATCTACGGATTTACCTCCCGTGTCGAGGTCGAGATGCCCATTGGTTCCCATGAGTGTCTTGATGGGCTTGACATCCTTCATTCCAAACTTGGTAAGTATATCTTGAGTGTACTTGATTTGGCTGATGAAGGTGCCCTCTTGGAGTTGTTTCACTTGAAATCCTAAGAAATACTTCAACTCCCCCATCATAGACATCTCGAATTTTTGAATCATGATCCTACTAAATTCTTCACATGTAGATTTGTTACTAGACCCAACTATGATATCATCAACATAAATTTGGCATACAAACAAATCATTTGCAATAGTTTTAGTAAAGAGAGTAGGATCGGCTTTTCCGACTTTGAAGCCATTAGTGATAAGGAAATCTCTTAGGCATTCATACCATGCTCTTGGGGCTTGCTTGAGCCCATAAAGCGCCTTAGAGAGTTTATACACATGGTTAGGGTACTCACTATCTTCAAAGCCGGGAGGTTGCTCAACATAGACCTCCTCCTTGATTAGTCCATTGAGGAAGGCACTTTTCACGTCCATTTGATAGAGCTTAAAGCCATGGTAAGTAGCATAGGTAAGTAATATATGAATTGACTCAAGCCTAGCTACGGGTGCATAGGTTTCGTCGAAATCCAAACCTTCGACTTGTGAATATCCCTTGGCCACAAGTCAGGCTTTGTTCCTTGTCACCACACCATGCTCATCTTGCTTGTTGTGGAAGACCCACTTGGTTCCTACAACATTTTGGTTAGGACGTGGAACAAGATGCCATACCTCTTTCCTTGTGAAGTTGTTGAGTTCCTCTTGCATTGCCAACACCCAATCTGAATCCCTTAATGCGTCTTCCACCCTGTATGGCTCAATAGAAGACACAAAGGAGTAATGTTCACAAAAATGAGCAACACGAGATCGAGTGGTTACCCCCTTATTAAAGAAAACAAGAAGCATGTTAAGGTTAAAGAAAACAAGAAGCATGTTAAGGTTAAAATGCTTATGCTCAGGAAGTAGAAAAATGTGAAAAATTGACTAGTGAGCTAAGCACTTGCCATGATATTATCTCAAACCTTAGAAATGAAAATGCAAAATTAATTGCTAAGGTTGAGAAGTTAGATGTTTGTGATGATTCAATTGTTAGTCTTAGAAATGATAATGCTAGTTTGATTACTAAGATTGACAAGTTGAATGCATCTCTCTCTAGCCTTAAAATTGAGAATGAAAAATTAATTGCTAAGGCTAAATGCTTAAATGTTTGCAATATTTCTATTTCCAATCTTAGAGATGAGAATGCTATTTTACATACTAAGATTGATGAATTAAATGCTTGCAAACCCTCTACATCTACTGTTAATCATGTCTCTATTTGCACTAGATGTAGAGATAATGTTGATGCTATCCATAATCACCTAGCGCTAATTAAACACCAAAATGATCACATAGCTCAACTTAGTGCTAAAATTAATGAGCGTGACTTAGAAAGTGAAAATTTTAAATTTGCTAGAAGCATGCTCTATAGTGGGAGACGCCCTGGCATTAAGGATGGCATTGGCTTTCAACAGGGAGACAATGTCAAGCTTAGTGTCCCTAAATAATTGTCTAACTTTGTTAAGGGCAAAACTCCCATGGCTCAGGATAACGAGGGTTACATTTTATATACTGCTGGTTATCCCGAGCACAAAATTAGGAGAATTCATTCTAGGAAGTCTCACTCTAGCTCTCATCATGCTTTTATGTATAAAAGTGAGACATCTAGTTCTAGGCAATCCACTCATGTTAAATTGCCTAAAAAGAAAACTCCTACTGCATCAAATGATCATAACATTTCATTTAAGACTTTTGATGCTTCATATGTGCTTACTAACAAATCAGGCAAAGTAGTTGCCAAATATGTTGGGGGCAAACACAAGGGCTCCAAGACTTGTGTTTGGGTACCCAAGGTGCTTGTTTCTAATGTCAAAGGACCCAAGACCGTTTGGGTACCTAAGAACAAGGCCTAAACTTGTTTTGTAGGTTTATGCATCTGGGGGCTCAAGTTGGATCATTGATAGCAAGTGCACAAACCACATGACTGAGGAGAAAAAGATGTTCTCCTCCTATGAGAAAAACCATGATCCCCAACGAGCTATCACATTCGGGGATGGAAATCAAGGTTTGGTCAAAGGACTTGGTAAAATTGCTATATCATCTGACCATTCTATTTCCAATGTTTTTCTTGTAGATTCATTAGATTACAACTTGCTTTCTGTTTCTCAATTATCCAAAATGGGCTACAATTGTCTTTTTACGGATATAAGTGTTACTATCTTTAGAAGAAGTGATGATTCAGTAGCATTTAAGGGAGTATTAGAGGGTCAGCTATACTTAGTTGATTTTAATAGAGCTGAACTCGATACTTGCTTAATTGCTAAGACTAATAAGTGTTACTATCTTTTGAGAAAGACAGGGTTTGTAGCGCATGTCAAGCAGGGAAGCAAGTTGGTGTTCATCATCCACACAATAACATCATGACGACTGACAGGCCGCTCGAGCTACTCCATATGGATCTATCCGGCCCGATTGCTTACATAAGCATCGACGGGAGTAAGTACTGTCTAGTTATTGTGGATGATTATTCTCGCTTCACTTGGGTGTTCTTTTTGCAGGAAAAATCACAAACCCAAGAGACCTTAAAGGGATTCTTGAGACGGGCTCAAAATGAGTTCGGATTAAGGATCAAGAAAATAAGAAGCGACAATGGGACGGAGTTCAAGAACTCACAAATTGAAGGATTTCTTGAGGACGAGGGCATCAAGCATGAGTTCTCTTCTCCCTAGGGGATCCACTTTTGAGATATTTAGTTTATACTCCTAAGTTTGGCCTTTGGTACCCTAGGGGATCCACTTTTGATTTGATTGGATATTCAGATGCTGATTGGGCAGGCTGTAAGATTGATAGAAAGAGCACATCAGAGACTTGCCAGTTCTTGGGAAGATCTCTGGTGTCTTGGGCTTCTAAGAAACAAAATTCCGTAGCTCTTTCTACCGCCGAAGCCGAGTATATTGCGGTAGGCCATTGTTGCGCGCAATTGCTTTAGATGAGGCAAACCCTTAGGGACTATGGTTACAAATTGACCAAAGTTCCTCTTCTATGTGATAATGAGAGTGCAATCCGCATGGCAGATAATCCCGTTGAGCACAGCCGCACTAAACACATAGCCATTCGGTATCACTTTTTAAGGGATCACCAACAACGGGGGGATATCGAGATTGCTTATATTAACACCAAAGAACAATTAGCCGATATCTTTACCAAGTCATTAGACGAGAAAACTTTTACCAAACTTAGGCATGAGCTAAATATTCTTGACTCTAGGAATTTTGATTGATATTTTGCACACATAGCTCATTTATATACCTTTGATCATATCTCTTTCATGTGCTATGACTAATGTGTTTTCAAGTGAATATTACGCTAAAGTCACAGATTGAAAGGGAAATGGAGTCCTCGGCGAAGACAAAAGGCTTCCACTCCACTCCATCGAATTATTCATCCTTTGTCGTCGCTCCACAACACTCTCCAATTTGGTATAATCTTCACTCCTATATTATTTACCAAAGGGGGAGAAAGTTTGAAAAAGGGCTTATATTTCACTCACAAGTATCCGTTTTTGGCGATTCATGCCAAAGGGGGAGAAAGTATTAGCCCAAAGCAAAAGGACCGCACCACCACCAATTTCAAAAATTTGTAGTCTTTCAATTTGTATTAAAGAAGTGTTTTTTAAAAGATTTTCAAATTGGTATCTTATTGTTGATATAATTTCAAATTGGTATACCCTCTTCAGAATTAATATCTAAAACCCTCTTGAACACTAAGAGGAAGATTTCATTAAGAGGGAGTTTTGTTTAGTCAAAGGAAAAGCATTTGAAACAGAGGGAGAAAATTTCAAATCTTAAAAATGCTTCTCAAAATCTTATTCATATACCTTTGACTATTTGCAAAAAGACTTTGAAAAGAATTTCCAAAAGAGTTTGCAAAAACAAAACAAGTGGTGCAATCGTGGTCCAAAATTTTAAATAAGAAGAAAGCCATCCACGCATATCTAGTAGAATTAATTATTGGTTTCAATCCAAGCAACCTTTGCACTTACCTTATGCAAACTAGTTCAATTCTGCACTTTTATATTTGCTTTGGTTTGTGTTGGCATCAATCGCCAAAAAGGGGGAGATTGAAAGGGAAATAGGCTTACACCTTTTCCTAAATGATTTTGGTGGTTGAATTGCCCAACACAAATAATTGGACTAACTAGTTTGCTCTAGATTATAAGTTTTACATGTGCCAAAGGTTCACAACAAACCAATAAAAAGGCCAAGAAAGGGTTCAAACAAAGAGAGCAAAAGACAACCCAAAGGCTACCATGGTCTGGCGCACCGGACTGTACGGACCACCGGACAGTGTCTGGTGCACCAGGGAATCCAACTCCAAACTTGCCACCTTCGGGAATTCTGGGAGCCACTCCGCTATAATTCACCGGACTGTCCGGTGTAGCATCGAACTGTCCGGTGTGCCAACGGAGTAACGGCTACACAGCGCCAATGGTCGTCTGCAGAGGAACAATAAAAGTGAACCGTGCGCGCCTGCGCGCACAGAAGTCAGAGCAGTGCCAGAAGGCGCACCGGACAGTGAATAGTGACTGTCCAGTGCACCACCGGACTGTCCGGTGGCCCAGTTGTCAGAAGCTCCAACGGTCGGAACCCAACGACCTGGTAACGTGGCTGGCGCACCGGACTGTCTGGTGCGCCATGCGACAGAAGCCCTCACCAACGGTCACTTTGGTGGTTGGGGCTATAAATACCCCCAACCACCCACACTTCAATGCATCCAAGTTTTCAGCCTTCAAACCTCATACAAGAGCTCTAGACTTCATTCAAAGACACAAACAAGAGATCAAATCCTCTCTCAAGTCCAAAGATCATTCCAATCAAATAGTGACTAGTGAGAGAGACAATTGTGTTCATTTGAGTTCTTGCGCTTGGATTGCTTTTCTTCTTCCTTCTTTCTTGTTTCCAACTCAATTGTAATCAAGGCAAGAGACACCGATTGTGTGGTGGTCCTTGCGGGGACTTAGTGTCCCGATTGATTGAGAAGAGAAGCTCACTCGGTCTACGTGACCGTTTGAGAGAGGGAAAGGGTTGAAAGAGACCCGGTCTTTGTGACCACCTCAACGGGGAGTAGGTTTGCAAGAACCGAACCTCGGTAAAATAAATCACCGTGTCATTCACTCTTATTCGCTTGTGATTTGTTTTCACCCTCTCTTTCGGACTCGTTTATATTTCTAACACTAACCCCGACTTGTAGTTATGCTTAAACTCTATAAAATTTAGATTTGTCTATTCACCCCCCTCTAGGCGAATTTCAGGAGTCTACTTGGTGTAGACTCTTCTTTCTTCTCCTCCGTCGCTTTGAATGCGACGGGTTGAACCTCGGGTGTAGAGGTGGCGCCTCGCTCGATGATTTGTTTGGAGCCTTTGATCATCAATTCAATGCTCACAAACTTTCCTATAACTTCCTCGGGAGACATTAGCTTATATCTAGAATCACCACGAATTAATTGAACTTGAGTAGGATTAAGAAAAACGAGTGATCTAAGAATAACCTTGACCATTTCATGGTCATCCCATTTTGTGCTCCCGAGGTTGCGCACTTGGTTTACCAAGGTCTTGAGCCGGTTGTACATAGCTTGTGGCTCCTCTCCTTGGTTGAGCATCAATCGACCAAGCTCCCCCTCGATCCTTTCCCGCTTGGTGATCTTGGTCACTTCATCTCCTTCGTGTGCGGTCTTGAGCATGTCCCAAATCTCTTTGGCACTCTTCAACCCTTGCACCTTATTATACTCCTCTCGACTTGCGAGGAGTATAGTAGTGGCTTGGGAGTTGAAGTGCCGGATTTGGGCTACCTCGTCCGAGTCATAGCCTTCATCCCCTACGGATGGTTCCTGCGCTCCAAATTCAACAATGCCGCAAATGCTAGCGTGGAGTGAGGTTAGATGGTGCCTCATTTTATCACTCCACATACAATAATCTTCACTGTTAAAAACTGGTGGTTTGCCTAGTGGGACGGAAAGTAAAGGAGTACGTTTGGAAATGTGAGGATATCATAAGGGGATCTTACTAAACTTCTTGCGCTCATGACGCTTAGAAGTGACGGAAGGCGTGTCGGATCCAGAGGTGGAGGGCGACGAAGAATTGGTCTCGTAGTAGACCACTTTCTTCATTTTCTTCTTCTTGTCGCCACTCCGGTGCGACTTGACGCGGGGAGGTGATTCCTCCCTCTTCTTGTTGCCGGACTCCCCCGATGGAGCTTTCCCATGGCTTGTAGCGGGCTTCTCGCCGGCCACCATCTCCTTCTCGGCGTGAGCTCCCGACATCACTTCGAGCGGTTAGGCTCTAATGAAGTACCGGGCTCCGATACCAATTGAAAGTCGAGTAGGCAAATATGAAATTTATAAACTTTAAGCACAACTACAAGCCGGGGTTAGCGTTAGAAATAAAGTCGAGTCCGAAAGAGAGGACGAAAATAAATCACAAGCAAATAAAGCGGATGACACAGTGATTTGTTTAATCAAGGTTCGGTTCTTGCAAACCTACTCCCCGTTGAGGTGGTCACAAAGACCGGGTCTCTTTCAACCCTTTCCCTCTCTCAAACGGTCACCTAGATCGAGTGAGCTTTTCTCTTCAATCAATTGGGACACTTAGTCCCCACAAGGACCACCACACAATTGGTGTCTCTTGCTTTGATTACAAATGTCTTGGGAACAAGAAATGGGGAAGAAGAAAAGCGATCCAAGCGCAAGAGCTCAAAGAACACGGGCAAAACTCTCTCTTCTAGTCACTAATTGCTTTGAGTGGAATTGGGACTTGGAGAGGCTTTTATTCAATCTAATTGTGTCTTGTATTGAATGCACTAGCTCTTGTATTGAATGTGTTGGCTGAAAAACTTGGATGCCTTGAAGTGTGGTGGTTGGGGGGTATTTATAGCCCCAACCACCAAGTGGTCGTTGGGGAGGCTGTCTGTCGACGGGCACACCGGACAGTCCGGTGCACAGCCACGTCACCCAACCGTTAGGGTTCGACCGTTGGAGCTCTGACAAGTGGGGCCACCGGACAGTCCGGTGGTTCACCGGACAGTCACTGTTCACTGTCCGGTACGCCTTTTGGTGCCTGCTCTGACTCTGTGCGCGCTGTCCGCGCACTGTTCACGCATTGTTCACTTTTGCAGACGACCGTTGGTGCTGTTAGTCGTTGCTTCACATGGCACACCGGACAGTCCGGTGAATTATAGCGGAGTGGCATTTCCAGAAACCCGAAGGTGGCAAGTTCGGAGTTGATCTCCCTGGTGCACCGGACACTGTCCGGTGGTGTACCGGACACTGTCTGGTGGCACACCGGACAGTCTGGTGCGCCAGACCAGGGCAGCCTTCGGTTGTCTTTTGCTCCTTTCTTTTAAACCCTTTCTTAGACTTTTTATTGGTTTGTGTTGAACCTTTGGCACCTGTAGAACTTATAATCTAGAGCAAACTAGTTAGTCCAATTATTTGTGTTGGGCAATTCAACCACCAAAATCATTTAGGAAAAGGTTTGACCCTATTTTCCTTTCACCCACAACCAAGGTGCCACAAGAATTAATCAAGTGGTCCACTCTAACTAGCCATCAGCAATCCACTAGAGTATCCATTTGCACTATGTGAAGCAGTGTTGCGGAGAAGGTCTTGGAAGGTCCATGAATAACGAAATTTGTTGTTTAAGTGTGTTTTAGGGTGACACATATGGGGTTATCAAACAAAAAATAGAAGCTTCAAACCAAGAAAAAATGCTAGATGCAATTACACTGTCGAGCAAGTCCGCGAGGCGGAGCGGTCCACCAGGTCCTCGCCAAGAAAGTCCGTAGAGTGGACCGACAGATCGAGACCCAACCAAGGAAGAGAACTAGAGAAGCAAGATGGAAACCTAAGTCAAACATCACAAAGTCCACGCCAAATAAGACAATACATTCCATCTGGGCCTTGATCAGTCATTCGAATGATAGGTCGCATGCACACTGAGTGGCCACTAACGACAATGACCGCACCTCCCTGAGTATGGCCCCAGTTAGGGGTGGATATCGAGCCAGCTCGGCTCGGCTCGACCGAGCTCGAGCTGGCTCGTTAAGGAAACGAGCTGGCTCGGCTCGGCTCGTTAAGCAACCGAGCCAGAGAACCAGCTCGGCTCGGCTCGTTTGCGAGCTCGAGCTGGCTCGTTTAGCTCGCGAGCCAGAACAAAAAATATTATACATGTATATATACAACAGTATAATCAATTGCTAGTTAATTTTATACTAATTTAACACTATAAAAGACTAACAATACTCATAATTTTATATATCACATCATTTAAACCCTAAACTAACATAGTTCATCACTTATTAATTCATCCAATACAAGTATAAGCTTTGTTTTACAGATAAATGCTAGCTCATTCGAGCTAACGAGCTGGCTCGAGCTCGTGTCGAGCTGGCTCGTTAACGAACCGAGCTGAGATATTAGCTCAGCTCGTGATAAAATTGAAACGAGCCGAGTCGAGCCGAGCTGAGCTGGCCACGAGTCGAGCGAGCTCACGAGCCACGAGTATTTTGCCCAGCCCTAGCCCCAGTTGCGCTCCCACAACCTTGAAGGACCAGACGACCCTATTCATGAAGTACCTCAGCAGCGGGAAGCATCTACAAGGACCCGAATAACGGGTAGTGCGCTGAAGATATACCATACCGGGTGTATACCTATGCACGCCAACAAGTGACGCAAGCTCGTGACGACACGCAAGACCGCACGACGTGCGACTGCTCCATGCGACTGACCTGCGGGACCCTCCGCGCACTACCATGAGGATGTCAGTGGAAGACTAGCAAAAGGAACCCATACGACTAGCGGACGCGACATAACACCATGATGTGAGTATGGTTACGCATGACCCTACGGAAAACACTAGAGGAACCACGCTGCCCAAGGGCCACCGGTCGAGCTCCTCATAGCAGAATACAAGTCCCTATGTAGAGTTCAGCCCTTGAACTATAAAAGGGAAGGACCCTTGTTTTCTAAACACGCAAGCACACCGTCTGTAACACACCCTCAGCAATACCATGATCACTAGACTAGGGCACGAACCTAAACCAATATAACCCACCGTCCCAAACCCCACGTTCGAATCCCTGTGATTCAACATTCAGAGTGAGTCCGCGCTAATCCCCCACCTAACACAAATCATACATTTCTCTTCACTCCATATGGTTCTGTTTTTCGATTTCTTATTTTCCATGTGAGAGCTTGCTCCAACTGGATTGGACATCCTTCATCAATTTCTAAGCCCTACTTTCCATCTTGGTATGGTATGGACCTAATCTAGCTTAATCACACACTAGCCAGTTGCCCATGCTTTGCTACGATTATTATATATCATATAAATAGGTATTGAGATATTCAAATATAATTATTCTTTATTTCTAAACACTAAGGTATGTGTGGTCTAGTGGTTAGCCCCAAATTTCTGGAGCAGGGGGCTTTAGGTTCGAGTGCTCGCTTTGCACTATTTTTTGTGTGTGTGGTAGTTGCGCGGTCGGGGTCGGGTGCTGGACAGACGTAGTAGTTGGCTCGAGCTACACAGTGCGGAGGGTGAAGTCGTAGTAGCACCAAATGTCCACATTAGGTTCTTGAAAGAATAGTATAAATTTAGGAAAAAGTTAATCCAACAATGGTCTCAATTAACAAAACCAAACATAATACTTTCACATGGGCAATCTGGCAACAATATTTTATGGTGAATATAAAATATTTTCGCTAGGATATTGTTGATAATGTGTATCATATTAATAAAATATTCTCAAATAATTTATACTCTTTAAGTTTTGAATTTTAGGATAGATTAAGGGATAACATAAAAGACACATGTGATCTCACTTTATTTTCTAACTAGACGGTATAATTAAAGTAATTAATGGATATTAGTTGATAAATAACGAGCATCGGTATAGAACATACCAAATGTGTGTGACTATTTAATGGAAAACAACTTTTGTCCTCTAAAAACCCATAAATTTTTGAAAGCTAGAATACACCATCTTACATGAATGAGGATATTGATTTAAAGTTTTTTAAAAATTTGTAGGCATACATGTTAGGACAAACATTAAAGTAAAACATAAAAGACTAGCTGGCATATTGCAACTATATTTTTTAGGGAAAATCTTAAACTACGACTATAAATTGCTAGCATGTCATGTATCAACTTTAAACTAAAACCTTTGAATTATGAATTTAAAAAGTCCACCTGGCATATAGTTGTTCAAAACGTTTACAATTAGCAGTAAAGCCTATTCGGTAGGTTTTTATATGCACACATAAGAATAGCTTAGAAAATGAAAAAAGAACTGATGAAACCAAAACCTTTTAGAAAACATATCAGGTGCAAACCGATACGTTGGTGGATGCGTGAGGGTGTAATTGAAAATACCAGAGAGATGGAAGGGTTGCTTGAAAGCTGATGCATGGTGAGAGGATTCTTTGAAAAAATTATCATAACCGCCTACACGGTCTGCACCAAGTGGTTGGTTTGTACCTGATACGTTTTCAACCATTTTTACCAAAAAGCTGAAACCACATAAGTGTAGATTTCCCTACGTTTTTTATTTTACGGTAAGCATAAATAATACCAAAGGTTTAAACCAGACCCTAATGTTTTGTTGGGATATTAAAGATGTAAGGCCTTCATATAAACTTTTTTTTGACATATCTCTACTACTCCTTATGTCTTTAGTGTAGGCGTCCACAGTACTTGGTTCTGCCATCGCGCGCTACGCCCGCGATTCCCCTCCCCGCACCCGCAGTCCCCGCCGCCGTCCTCGCGGCAAGCACAGCCGTCGCGCCCGCAAATCCGCGCGTCCGCAGTCCCCAAATCCTCTCCCCAGCAAATCTGCCGCCACCTTCCATGTGGATTCCATCCGCCACGCCCGCAAATACTCTCCCCAGCAATGCGCCGCCACCATCCGCGCCCCTGCGCCAAATCCGCGGCGTCCACAAATCCTCTCCCTAGCAATGCGCCGCCACCACCTCCTCGGACGCGCGTATATTTTCCTGGGTGATGTCTGCCCTTTCCTGGGTGGATGTGATGGCCACGAGCGGTATGGAGGATGAGAGAGTGAGCGGGGAGGTCAGGGAGCAGGAAGACGACGACGACAACGTGCCTCAACTCAGCGCTGCGGCGACGGAGGTGCTCCGGGAGTTCCTGGTGGGACAGCATCGTCCGGAGGAGCAGAATGAAGCTAGAGGAGGGGAAGACGGGGTAGAGCTGGTCCCGGAGGACTGGCGATTGAGCCAGTTCTGGTACGATGAGCGTACCGCGCGGGAGCTCGTGGAGGAGGTCGTCCGCCTTGTCTCCCCTTCTGGATCAGGCTCCACCGCTGGTGCCGTGGCCTGCATCGCATGCCCGACGCTCTACGCCTGCCTGAAGAAGACGGTCCCCGGAGTGCCCGCGCAGCTGCTGGAGTACGACGAGCGGTTCGGGCAGTACGGCGGTGACTTCATCAAACACTTTTTAATAGGCAATCTCTGGTAGGGTAGAAACAGTACCAGATAGGGAGGGTCGGCAACGATGACTCGGTAGGCCGCAAATCCTCTCCCCAGCAATGCGCCGCCACCTCCTCCTCGGACGCGCGTATATTTTCTTGGGTGATGTCTACCCGTTCCTGGGTGGATGTGATGGCCGCGAGCGGTATGGAGGATGAGAGAGTGAGCGGGGAGGTCAGGGAGCAGGAAGACGACGACGACAACGTGCCTCAACTCAGCGCTGCGGCGATGGAGGCGCTCCGGGAGTTCCTGGCGGGACAGCATCGTCCGGAGGAGCAGAATGAAGCTGGAGGAGGGGAAGACGGGGTAGAGCTGGTCCCGGAGGACTGGCGGTTGAGCGAGTTCTGGTACGATGAGCGTACCGCGTGGGAGCTCGTGGAGGAGGTCGTCCGCCTTGTCTCCCCTTCTGGATCAGGCTTCGCCGCTGGTGCCGTGGCCTCCATCGCATGCCCGACGCTCTATGCCTGCCTGAAGAAGACGGTCCCCGGAGTGCCCGCGCAGCTGCTGGAGTACGATGAGCGGTTCGGGCAGTACAGCGGCGACTTCACCTTCTGCGACTACAACCGACCGGAGGAGCTGCCGGCAGCGATGAAGCACGCCTACCGAGTCATCGTTGCCGACCCTCCCTATCTGGTACTGTTTCTACCCTACCAGAGATTGCCTATTAAAAAGTGTTTGATGAAGAACGCACGGGTAGCTCATGGCAATGCTCTGTGGAGTGAAAGCGATTAATTTGATTTTACTTTGGTATTTTGATTTTGTTCTGCAATCACGTTTATAATCTTGTCAAGAGTGTTGATAATGACTTCAATTTTTTCGAGCATGGTTAGTTTAGTATTGCTTTGGCAATTTAGCAATAGTGCAAAACTCCTAGATGATAGTTTCGCCTTATAATCTAGCTAAGGTTGCTGATGATGACTCATGGTTAACTCATATAATAGAAATTAACATGTATCCTCCTCCCTTTTTATTTGTGATAATTGATTTGGTAACTTATTTGAAGGATATGCTCTAAATTTGAGTTGACTAAATGTTACTATCTAGCTTTTGGCTTAAAATTTGAGAGGAGGAGATGACAGTCACGATCACGTGGGTGAAGGCGAGGCAGATCTTCATCAGCCGCGACAACCCCACCATCGAGGTTCGATGTTTTTGCTTTGCCGAGTCTTCCAGGGGCCGTAAATTTGGTTTTGCCTCTTTTTTCTTTCTGTTTAGATCAAAGGCTCAGCCCAGCTTTATTAGAAATCAGAAGTTCTAGCGTTTGCCTGTTTCCCGGTTCAGCGCGTCGATGTGCTCAAGACCTCCTCACCTCAGGTTTTGTATTTTACGTTGGATCTGGACTGACTGTGTTGTGCGGCTGCGCAGGTGGACGTGGGCCTCAGTGACGGCAGCTATGCGAGGGGGCCATACCCAGCGGCGCATCCACTGGTACATCTGTCTGCTCCATGCCTCCATCTCCATTCACCCCGCACTTTCGTTTTTCGAGTGCTCCGGTTCCTGAGCCGCTGTTTGGTTTGATTGATCTGGGCGCATCGAGGGATCTGAGCGGTGGGATTAGTCGATCTGTCCATGATATGTGGCTCCGTGACATGTTTGTCGTGCGTTTGTTGGTTGTGGATATTAACAGACACTCATCAAGTTCAGTTTTGTAGGACTGGAGGTGTGTGTGTTTTTTTGGCTAGATGCCTTGATCTGATTGATGCGCGTATATTGTTGAGTCTGTTCCACACATCGGCGCCTGTTCGGAACCTTCTGTTTTTTTACTGCATGAAACATATTAATGCAGTAAAGCCAATAGACTTTACTCTTTTATCCAACAAATCATGAAACATACTATTAATAAGTGACACCATGGCATATTTAATCATTTCGACATGTTAGCAACACAGGGAAGACAAATATGTTTCATACTCCATATGTATTAGATATGGTATTATGGAATGTCAGTATCTGCTATTTCGTTTGGAATGTCTTTTTGTGATATTTCAGTCTGTGGTCCAAACAGTGCACAAACAAAGCAATAGAACACTGTTATTGAAGAGAATGACCAAATTGCATACTATTATTATTATTTTTATTATTTTCTTTTGCCAGGAAAAGGCAACACCAGCTGATCCTGTTTTTCTTTGTATAGTTATGTGCAAAGGATCACATGCACTGTAGGCGGGCTGGCAGTGTTGGGTTCTTCTATTGTGCTTTTGTGCATTGGACAAGACAAGAAATTCTTGGGACAAACTGGAGGTACAAGCTAAGGAACATGGTCATTTATTAGCATTCCTGTAAAGTTGAATTCTGAGTGAGAAATGTGGTTCTGCAATCCAAGGCAATCTCAAGTTAGCTCTGTTTCTCCCAGGTTTCATGTGCCCATTGGTCGGGAGTCCGGGGAAGCGAGCTAAGAAAGGTCAACGTCTTTTTTATGTCTAGCTCATTATTTAAGCTACATGTAGAGATGACAATGGTACTACTAGAAAATGTCTTAGTTATTGTTATTATCCACCACAATTTTACATACATAGAGACAATGATTTAGTGGAGTTTATGCACTACCTTCTGTATGCGCATGTGACTTAAAAGCCTAAATAAATACTCCTGGCTCCTGCCATTCCAAATTGCAAGCCACTTTTACCTTTTATATGTACACAATTTTGGAAATAGTGTATACCTAACCTAGGTGCTTATCAAAATCTAGCATGCCTTCTGTTCTACTTCTATGAGTAGAAATGTAACACCCTGGGGTCCACAAACACCCCGGAATGCTACTAAACAACACTTCTGACATCTATATATAAAATTTCGGCAGCATCCCCTTTGCAAAATTGCATAAATAAGGGGGCAACAGTGTATAAACATATATCATGACAAAAACATACTAAGTATTATTAAGCAGCTTGCAAAGAGAAATTAAATATACGACATGAACTGAATTAACTAGTGCGCACGACTAGTAAAAAAACAAACTTCCTTTGACAATAAGTTTCTAATTAAATCATGGCTGCGCCTGGGCAGCGTTATTGTGAGAGTGAAAGTGGACGTGCTGCTACTCCCCTCATTCCCAACATGTATCAAGTACCTGCATTGAGTAATGCAAGAGTGAGATGACACATCTCAGCAAGTAAAATAATATCAAACTGTTTAACCACATAAGAACATTGTTTTACCACCACTTGATTCCACAACTTTCTTATTACGAAGGTGCAGCACGTATACAACGTACAACACACCTAGTCACCACACCTCGCAGGTAGAAACCACAATAGTAACATAGTAATGTCACACTTCATATATACCTCATGAGTGCAAATGTCTGCAAATGCAAGGATGACTTCTACCTTCATACCTCTAAGGATATGAAGCCGCATCGTACCCCTCCTCGGGCAACGTACGATGCTAAAAATGTACCGGTACGGTCGGACCATAAGATCACGACATAACTTCAAAATGCAAGATGGATGATGCGATGTGCATGTCATGCCTACAACACTTCATATAACGTGATTCCCAAAAAAAGATACTTCAACTTCATCCAAGATGGGAATCAACCACATATATCATTACCAAATTATGATCATCCACAATATTAGACAATTGAGAATTAATACTTCCAAACAAATAAACTTCAACATAGAATTCAATGATTAACATAATTAAAACTTATGCATACTCAATGACAGGGAATAGGATGCAAACCAAACGGTAGCAACCACCACTGTATTTACTTGCCTTTACCGGAAGTTCGGGCAAATCCCTAAGTACGATCCGGAAGTCCACCACCTGTTTTTGACACACAACTTAGTGCACCAATTTCACATAATCAGGCTCATAAACGACGCCGCACCTACGCACAAACTCAAACCCCGCCGCGGGTTACATCTCTCCCCACACCCACCAAACTGCAGCGGCGCTGCTTAATAATTTCATAACTTTAAAATTATGACAGCAGCGGTAACAAACAAAAACTTCAGAGGCATCTACATAAAATTCCCCACAAGTTTTGTATACAATTTATAATTAAATTTCAACATCTAATTAGCCCAAAACAGTCCACAAGATGAACTCTGTAATCTGTTTTTTTTTTGTCCTTTAGACAGCGACATATCCGGATTCAAACAGCGATACCTTTTAAAATATAAATCCAAATCAAGCGCATAAGTACTCATTGGAAAGATAAGACAAAGACCTACATGATTATCATATTGATTAACACTAATTACCCACGAAAAATTCCTAGAAACTGCTAATACTACTGCTGTTCACCCACCTGAAAAATCTGTTTTTTTTACAACAACATAACCGGCTTCAAACAGCGATATCTCCTAAATTACAACTCCGAATCGAGCGCATAAGTACTCGTTGGAAAGGTATGACAAAGCTCTACATGATTATCATATTGATTATCACTAATTTCCCACGAAAAATCCCCAGAATCTGCTAATACTAATGCTGTTCGCCCACCTGCGGAAATCTGTTTTTTGGACAGCAACATACCCGGATTCAAACAGTGATAGCTCCTAAATTATAACTCCGAATCAAGCGCATAAGTACTCGTTGGAAAGGTATGACAAAGCTCTACATGATTATCATATTGATTATCACTAATTTCCCACGAAAAATCCCCAGAATCTGCTAATACTAATGCTGTTCGTCCTCCCACAAAAATCTGGACAGCACCTATACC
The DNA here is from genome assembly GCF_902167145.1 of Zea mays. Lineage (NCBI taxonomy): Eukaryota > Viridiplantae > Streptophyta > Magnoliopsida > Poales > Poaceae > Zea > Zea mays. Next base: position 169,922,700 of record NC_050097.1, on the reverse strand, counting down.
GATTCGCATAGGTAAACATGTAATCAATTGGATTGCAGCACAAATACTAAAAAGAATGATCTTAAAATCACCTTGGGTTCCTCCTTTCCTCCTTCCTTTCTTCCTTCTTCCTCCCTCCAAACTCCAATGGAAGACTCGCACCCACACGACGGGGTACCAAGCGGGGAGGCTGCACCATGGAGAGGAGGAGGGGGGGCTAGGGTTGAGGGGTGGTGCTGCAATCACATGGGGAGGAAGGAGAGGGGGAGAGAGGGGGGGGTGGCGGCCACAAAGGGGAATAGGGGAGGGGGTGGCGGCTGCAACCAAAGGGGAATAGAGGAGGGGGCGGCTAGGGTTAAGGGGGGAGAACTAATGGGCTCCCCACCGCCGGATCGAGATCCACGGCCTAAACTCGCTCTCACGTCCGTTCCCGATCCCAGGGCACCAGTCCAACAAGAATTCTACTGTTTTACTGGTGAATGCTTCCTAAAAGTTTCAAACCCCTGTAGCACAGGACCCGGAAGAGAAAACAAGGAAAAAAATAATCTTCAATTTCTCTTCCTTTTGAAAATTGGGTATCACACTCTACCTCCCTTAAAAAGAATTCGACCTCGAATTCCGACGCTTCTATCGGAACGACAAAAGAAAGATTAATGAATCAACAAAACTCACACATAATGAAAAGTTTGGGTACTTCTGCCGCATCAGCTCCTCAAGCTCCTAGGATTCTAAGATACGCAGCAGACGACACTCAAGAGTCTGGTCTTGCTACACGGCAATCGGCTCTAGCTCGATTAGATGGTCTGGATTCCACAAATACTTCCTCAACATAAATACATGGAATACATGGTGTACTCTGATCATAGATTCCGATAATTGCATGTGCTAAGCCCAGCTGCCACCTCGGCTAAAATAGTAGACGGTCCTATATACCTCGGACCAAGCTTTCCGGACACCAAATCAATAATTGACATATGCAAGTACTTCAAGGAATGTATATATGAATGCAAGGCATATAGTGTTCCCATAGCCTAAACCAAACTTAGCCAAACAAGAGCAACTTCAAGAGAGCAACTTAACGCTTGCATATTTCTAGATAGCAGCACAGCGGTTAATTGTTTTGCTCCCAACTCACAAAATATGCATCGAAAATTAGTAAACTAGGACTTTATAGAAATCTTATAAAGTCCACTATACCCTTGGTATTATCATCACAACAAGATTTGACACTTAGAAAGGTCAAACAATGCTAAACGTAAATTCTGTCCAGACTTGGACATAATTCAACTACTCAATTCAAAAATCCATAATTGGAGTCTCAATCATCCAATTTAGGTGCTCCCAGACTTTTTAGAAAGCTAGTAGAATTGTCTATAATTCATTTATAAACATATCAAGTTAATTCAATGCATATCAAGGTCAAAAGACACGAGAAAGGCTCTGCTGTCCAAATTTGGACAGATTCAGAGATCACACTTAAAACAACTGTAACTGAACTTATAGATCTCCAAAAAAAAGTAATCCAAAATTTGTTGAAAGGATTAAGAAAAGTAATACAACTTCTTTATAATTTATAATAAGTTATTCGAAGTTTAAATTGGGTAAACAAGGTCAGCTTCGAAATATGTACAGAATCTGCACAGATTTCAAGACTGGACTTGAGAAAATCATAACTCCCAAACTACTAGACCTATGGTCATGAAATTTTTACACAAGTAAGATAAAGAAGTTGGCTACAACTTTTATATATAACATCTCTACAGAAAAGATGGTTTACTTCATTGAACTAGCTGCATAACTAAAACTGGTCATGCAGTCCCAACAGCAAGCAATAGATTTAATCAGGTTCATTACTCTTCTAAGATTAAGCGTTCATTGAAAACTAATAACTTTAGGTTCTTCATTACGTGACACCTAGAACAAATATAAGTATAGAAGCAATATGATAACTTTTTAAATCATTTGAGCCTAATCTCACATCATGCAAACAAGAATCAATTTAAGCATGTTATGTCTGCCCACATATTCATCCAAGCACATTCTATACATTATATCATAACTCCCTGCAGCCAACAAAATTTTGAAAATATAAACTCATTGAAAAGATTATAATATTCCCTAGAACTTTTATTATAATGAGTGTCTCGGAAATGGTTTCCAAATAAAAAAACAATGCAACTCTTTTGTTGCAAAACTGATAGGATAGAAACAATGGACAACGAAAATTCAAAAACCTATAACCCCTACTATAATCAACTTAAACTTCAACGAACACGCGTTGGAAAAGTTTGGAAATTGTCCACGACTTTTGTAATAAAGTTGCACCCAAATTTATCTTTATAGCCCTCAACTCTGCATGACCTACAGCTAAACTCAGCCTGAGATACTGCACATTAGGCATTCGGCTTATATCCGGACAACCACCTCTCTCAATCTATTTAACAGACAATTACAAGTATATACCCATTTAAAAGGTACTGAGAAGAACTAAAAGTTTTGCTTAAAGGGAATTCCCAAATTTGAGCTCTGAAACTATCAAAACACGGTCGATGTATTGGTGGTTATTACGACACCTAAAGTTCAGACACAACGGTGCAACAACTTCAAAGCAGCCTAACTCCAATTATATGCAATGAAAATTACAAACCAATACTCTTTGGGAAGATCATGAAATTACTAAAACTTTCATAATCCAACAAAACCCAAAATTTACTGTATTCAAGGTCTATACTTCCGTACAAAATTAAGGCTGCTATAGGAAACCCATAACTCTCAAATGTTTAGACCAAACTAGGTGATTGAGCATCCTATGCAAGGATGAAGAAACCTACTACAAAACATTCTAGATAAGTGAAGCCTGATTCAGCCTCCAACTAATTTAAATTGACTCCCAAAACAAAACAACACCTTACCCATAACAAAAAAACAATATAAAATAAAACCCAAGGCATTGGCAGGTGCGATCAACACTAGTATTTTCCACTACCAAATGGGGATGCAACTCCCCAAAGCCTTTAAGCAACACTTTACCTAATAGGTTAGAACACTAAGCACAACAATCAACGAATTCAACAACCTCATTTGCTAACGCCACTAAGGTCAAACATCCATGTATCGACAATGTATGAAACACCTGACATACCCGCCTCTAGCACTATAAAAATGGTTGTTATTACACTAGAATCCAACTATTAGAGCTCTCCACAACTATTCGGTTGATGTGAAGCAAATGGTGCTCATGTCATGTAACGTCTTTTCCTCCTCTCAAAAGAGATAAAATTTGCAATACTCATAAAGCAATGGAGGGATAACAACAAGAAAAACTAATGTACTTCTTGACACAGACTCATGCAAAAGCTTCATAAATATTACTTTCAATACTAAAATAATAACACGATACTATGCTCAACAGGAGTAATTGGACGTCAATAAGACAATCCACATAACCAAACTATCTTGATTAACCTCACATACAACAAAACCTACTATTACTGCACTTGAACAATTTGTACCTCGTGATATCACAGGATGCATTCAAAGTAGTAGACATACATGATCTATCAACCATCATTCATATAAGAAAAATCTCAAACCGATGCAACAACCCCATCATTAAAGAGATAGATGACTAACAAACATAAGCAACTCCCAGTTAAGCATTGACTTCGTTTAAGATAAAGCGGTCCAAATAATGATTCAACAAGCATGCATAGAGAAACTGCTCATAAAAAAAATCAAACTGCCATACAATGTTGGCAAATATATATATATATATATATATATATATATATATATATATATATATATATATATATATATATATATATATATATAAAACGGGTTGTCCATATCGTCCACATGACTAGCCTCCAACAAATAAAAATTATGCATAACCTTTTTGGCTATAGAAACAAACCATAGAAGGAAAACATGCATGCCTCTTCAACTATAATATAGACATAAAATCCACTTGAAATCACCCTATTTATTATTAAAGATAAGATTGCACACAATAAGAAAACCTATCATGTAAACATGGTTGAACTTATCTATCCACGTCATCTTACAAATTCACTTGAGTTCTACCAGTCTCAAGATTTCATAGACAGTACAACATTGCCTTTGCTCTATGGAGACAAACCTATTGTACTCTAAGATCAAGTTGGCAAGTAGCCACACTAGCCCAAAAAAAAGGTGAGGTGTAAAGCACTGCTCCCATGGAAATATTACATTGATAAGTTGGGTTGTAACCCAACAGTCAATCAAACTCAACAACACCATAAAACTACATTGTATAGTGTTTTCACACTACACCAAGTCGGATTAGATCCTCTATACACAAGCTCAATAAACAATCGGTCCTACAAGTACTAGAACCCAAGAATCCTTTTGGAAAAAAAACATCCACAGTCAAGCATACAGAAATGTATGATAGTAATAGCTCAGAGATTAGTAAACATTGCATCCAAAAAAACATCATGACGATATGTATATAAAACAAGTACATTAGTAGCTTCACTTGCATAATAACTTCAATAACAACCACATCAAGAAACCAATATTAAATAGAAGTAACATATCATATCAAACATTAAGTCGTTAACGACATGCCCCATCAAACCATAAAGGGATTTGGAGTAAGGGAATTCTAGTCATCTATACAATAAAATACTAATATGAAAGATATACGAACTCATACCCTTCCTATATGTGCAAGTGTGCCAAATTTATCTTCAAATTGCGTAGAATCTAAAGCCTATCCTCTGATACCAACTGTAACACCCTGGGGTCCACAAACACCCCGGAATGGTACTAAACAACACTTCTGACATCTATATATAAAATTTCGGCAGCATCCCCTTTGCAAAATTGCATAAATGAGGGGGCAACAATGTATAAACATATATCATGACAAAAACATACTAAGTATTATTAAGCGGCTTGCAAAGAGAAATTAAACATACGACATGAACTGAATTAACTAGTGCGCACGACTAGTAAAAAAACAAACTTCCTTTGACAATAAGTTTCTAATTAAATCATGGCTGCGCCTGGGCAGCGTTATTGTGAGAGTGAAAGTGGACGTGCTGCTACTCCCCTCATTCCCAACATGTATCAAGTACCTGCATTGAGTAATGCAAGAGTGAGATGACACATCTCAGCAAGTAAAATAATATCAAACTGTTTAACCACATAAGAACATTGTTTTACCACCACTTGATTCCACAACTTTCTTATTACGAAGGTACAGCACGTATACAACGTACAACACACCTAGTCACCACACCTCGCAGGTAGAAACCACAATAGTAACATAGTAATGTCACACTTCATATATACCTCATGAGTGCAAATGTCTGCAAATGCAAGGATGACTTCTGCCTTCATACCTCTAAGGATATGAAGCCGCATCGTACCCCTCCTCGGGCAACGTACGATGCTAAAAATGTACCGGTACGGTCGTACCATAAGATCACGACATAACTTCAAAATGCAAGATGGATGATGCGATGTGCATGTCATGCCTACAACACTTCATATAACGTGATTCCCAAAAAAAGATACTTGAACTTCATCCAAGATGGGAATCAACCACATATATCATTACCAAATTATGATCATCCACAATATTAGACAATTGAGAATTAATACTTCCAAACAAATAAACTTCATCATAGAATTCAATGATTAACATAATTAAAACTTATGCATACTCAATGACAGGGAATAGGATGCAAACCAAACGGTAGCAACCACCACTGTATTTTTTTGCCTTTACCGGAAGTTCGGGCAAATCCCTAAGTACGATCCGGAAGTCCACCACCTGTTTTTGACACACAACTTAGTGCACCAATTTCACATAATCAGGCTCATAAACGACGCCGCACCTACGCACAAACTCAAACCCCGCCGCGGGTTACATCTCTCCCCACACCCACCAAACTGCAGCGGCGCTGCTTAATAATTTCATAACTTTAAAATTATGACAGCAGCGGTAACAAACAAAAACTACAGAGGCATCTACATAAAATTCCCCACAAGTTTTGTATACAATATATAATTAAATTCCAACATCTAATTAGCCCAAAACAGTCCACAAGATGAACCCTGTAATCTGTTTTTTTTGTCCTTTGGACAGCGACATATCCGGATTCAAACAGCGATACCTTTTAAAATATAAATCCAAATCAAGCGCATAAGTACTCATTGGAAAGATAAGACAAAGACCTACATGATTATCATATTGATTAACACTAATTACCCACGAAAAATTCCTAGAAACTGCTAATACTACTGCTGTTCACCCACCTGAAAAATCTGTTTTTTTTGGACAACAACATAACCGGATTCAAACAGCGATATCTCCTAAATTACAACTCCGAATCGAGCGCATAAGTACTCGTTGGAAAGGTATGACAAAGCTCTACATGATTATCATATTGATTATCACTAATTTCCAACGAAAAATCCCCAGAATCTGCTAATACTAATGCTGTTCGCCCACCTGCGGAAATCTGTTTTTTGGACAACAACATACCCGGATTCAAACAGTGATAGACTGATAGCTCCTAAATTATAACTCCGAATCAAGCGCATAAGTACTCGTTGGAAAGGTATGACAAAGCTCTACATGATTATCATATTGATTATCACTAATTTCCCACGAAAAATCCCCAGAATCTGCTAATACTAATGTTGTTCCTCCTCCCACAAAAAACTGGACAACACATATACCGATTCGCATAGGTAAACATGTAATCAATTGGATTGCAGCACAAATACTAAAAAGAATGATCTTAAAATCACCTTGGGTTCCTCCTTTCCTCCTTCCTTTCTTCCTTCTTCCTCCCTCCAAACTCCAATGGAAGACTCGCACCCACACGACGGGGTACCAAGCGGGGAGGCTGCACCATGGAGAGGAGGAGGGGGGGCTAGGGTTGAGGGGTGGTGCTGCAATCACATGGGGAGGAAGGAGAGGGAGAGAGAGGGGGGGTGGCAGCCACAAAGGGGAATAGGGGAGGGGGTGGCGGCTGCAACCAAAGGGGAATAGAGGAGGGGGCGGCTAGGGTTAAGGGGGGGAGAACTAATGGGCTCCCCACCGCCGGATCGAGATCCACGGCCTAAACTCGCTCTCACGTCCGTTCCCGATCCCAGGGCACCAGTCCAACAAGAATTCTACTGTTTTACTGATGAATGCTTCCTAAAAGTTTCAAACCCCTGTAGCACAGGACCCGGAAGAGAAAACAAGGAAAAAAAATAATCTTCAATTTCTCTTCCTTTTGAAAATTGGGTATCACAAGAAATAACCCACCCCGAATAGGGATATGTATGGGATGAATCTTGTATTTATGCTGCTGCCTACTCATGGATGTGCATTCCTCCCTTTTCAGAGCTCTGTAGAACAGCTTGCATGACCCAATCCCTGTAAAGATCAAGAACTGCATCGAGCTCAGGGCAATGTAAGATTCCATGTTCATCTATCTCTTGTTTTCTTCTTACTATCAGTATGTCATGTAGTGTTAAAAAATTCAGTATGTGTGTAGATCTGCCCGTGCTTCTTATATGCATTTGGTTACTCCATTTTATCAATGTAAGATTCCATTTTCATCTGTCCAATGTTTTTCTTCTTACTAGCCTTATTGTCCGGAAAAACCCTCACATGTTACTCCAGCTGAACATAGAACTATCTTGAGTTATTTTGTTTGCTGTTCATTGCTGTTGTACTTTCCGTCTGAAGTTGACACTCAGAAGTCCCTCTCCAACTGAATGTAGTTGATATTCTACAAGACATAATCGTTTTCAACCACTCAATTCAATAGTTTGTTTCTGATAGCCAAATAAACAGACCAATTTGTCTTCCCCTAACAAAAATACCAACTGCTTCTGTTAGGCACGAAGTGTTGGGTTTATTTCGATGACTTTCATAGTAGTAACTGTTTCATGCCTATTGCCTTTTTGTCTGAACAATCCATTCTCTCCTGGTAGTCGAATCCACGAGTGGGGAACTAGATGTGCTATGAAAATGATGCTTATAGTTATTGCATTCTCCAATAACCGTTGCAGCAAATCTCAAGTTTGAGTTTGAGTATAGCTTTGTTAACAATGTTAGAAGACATGACATGAACCTGATTAGAGAACTATGTTTTCTACTTGAGCTGTGTCTTGTTTGGGATGGAATATTTGTCATTATCTTGTTGTGAACCAGCTATGTTGCTATGCCCTTGAGTTATACTGATGGGGATGATCTCACACCTTTTTATTATGCTTTGATGGTCGTCAACTCTGTAAAGCAATAAAAGGTGAGTCCATAATCTCTAAATTCTATAGAGTAATACCATACTATTCTTTTTCTCCACTTCTCATCTTACATCCACTTCATAAATAGTTAGATGGCTTGATTTAGTCATTCTATGTTTGCTATGTTGCACGGTTTATTTTTGTCCTATATACTCCTTGTGCACAAGTGCATTTCTATAATGCTGTGCTGGTTGCTTTAGGATCTGCTTGCTGAATTTGTCAAACGGTCCTCTGACCAAAGGACACTGTTACTAGCAGTATCCAGTAAACATTGCTGGTTCGCAACAAGATAATGAATTGGACTAGCTGTTTCAGCTTTCTATGAATTGGACTAGCAGAATGCATGACTGTTTCTATGAATTGGCCTCCATTGACAATAAATCAGAATGCATGACTGTTTCAACTTTCTATGAATTGGACTAGCAGAGACGTCTTAGAAATAATGTTCATTTTTTCAGTAATGCATGAATACATCAATTGTTACTATTATTGTGTACTCTTATGGTCAACTTTCTCTTGGACATTCCTTTAAAAAAACATTCCCTTAGATAATTATGATCTTTTGGAACTTTTTTTTTGTTTTCAGCTGCAGATACCTTAATGAAGGCAGTGACGGTGACAATGCTCCAGAAACAAGCAGTGATGTAAGCAATGAGAGTGACAATGACAATGTTTTTCTCTTCACTTTCCGTTTGCGCAGAGGCCTTCCGGCACCACCACCTTCCCGGACTTGGAAGGAGAGGAAGGTTGCCGTGAAGCTGTCGAGGTTCCAAACAGCAGCCACTTGAGCTCGTGCATAATCAGGGAGGAAACTGTTGTTTTGTCATCTGTCTGCTCCAACGACGAGTTCTAGATTTCATTGACTTGTGTACACTGATTCTTTCTGCGAATCGTGTGGTGGAATTCTTCTACTCTATTACCCGTACTACCACCAGCAGGATTCTTTTTGTAATATGTTTTGGAATTTGATCCTTTCTGTAACTTAAACTGGGGAAAGGAGGCCCAGCCGCCCACCCAGCCCATGAGACATTTTTATCTCAGTATCTCTGTACCCCTTGACTCCTTGTTCTGGGCTGCATGCGAATTCGTCCCACAAAATCCAGACCGTCACGAGGCAAACTCAGGAAAATTTCCAACGAAGGGTGTCACGAGGGGGGGGGGGGCTTTGGCGCTTGGTGACACTGTCCTCTGTGTCGAGCAAAGTTGGTAGTAGCGGCTCTCTAACATCCGCAAACACTATCCTTTGAGCATTACATATCTTTTTGAACTGATAAAAGTAGTGCATTATAGTAGTAAAGATAGTAGATAAAATACCACCACCCAGTTGTTAGCATGTCGATCTAATACTATATGGTTCTACACTTCTACATAAAATAAAATAAAATAAAATAAAATAAGAAAGAAAATTCTCGTTAAAAGAGAAGTGATAACGATAATGGGAAATGAGAAGAGAAAAAAATACTCTACAATAGAGTCTATCATAGTGATGTTTGTCGTTCCGTATCAATGTTTCATACAAATCTTTTACTTCCGTCGCAACGTACGGACACATATCTATAACAATATACACACATATGTACATAAGTTATCGTATCATTATACGGTTCCGTTGCAACGCACGGGCACTCACCTAGTAGTGTATTAAGTTACAAGCATCAAGTTTGGCCATAAGATGTTTCACTTGCACCACAAACATATTTTCCCCTATATAAAACATAAAATCCTATTCTTTACCATATAAAGTATAAATCATAGAATAACCTTTTCGTACTAGCATTTTGTTTTATTGGCATCATGGTGAAATTATTTTTCAATCTTCAAATGAAAACCTGCACTTTAGCTAGCTATTGATGAGATAATAAAAGGGACTAGTCTAGCAATGCTATTCACAAAAAAAAACTGCCGAACACGAAATCAGCCAACGGCTCCTTTTTCCTCTCCATGGCCAGTGCCACAGTAGCCATACACGTGTACAGGCGCATCGAACCGAGGGCTCCAAAAAGGAAGGCCCCGAAAAAAAAAAGAAAAAGGAAAACGGCGAGAGTGGGGAAAAAAGGGAAGATAGGGAAATCAGGGATGGAAGCATTCAAGCATCGACAGTCGACGCTGCAGCAGGAAGCCAAAGAGGAGAGAATCCATCGAGTCGACCACCGAGCACGGTTAGGGCG